>NC_139052.1:15248296-15848296 GCF_965140915.1 Aythya marila | reverse complement strand
ATTGCAAGCGCAGAGCATGAATAAATTCTGCTTCCATTTTTTTGTTTGCCACCAACTGAACTTAAAACACTGTGACAGAAGCACCACAGACATACTAACAGGTTAACATAACTATTAGCACATACATAACCTCATTACAGCCTGACTCAATCTCAGCCCAATCAGATATTGCATAGTTTACAAGTAACGTTGAATCTTCTGTGCAGTCTTACAGTTGGCTATAGGACAAGCTTACAGGACAATTTTCAAAGCAATAACCCTAAAAGCTAGAGAGATTACTTCACACCCAAAACCCAGGGTGGAAAGCCACAAACTCCCTCCTTTATACTCCCTCAGCTCCACTTGTAATCTGAGCTGCAACCAACTCTCACTTGACTTCTGATCAAGCCCAGATAATCAAAAGTCTTGGTACTGTGCATCCTCTCATTTTCTCCCCATCACTTCAGTTTTTCTTCAGGGTTTCATCATGAGTTCCGCTACCCCCCAGTAATATATTTTATATTATCATTTCATTGTTTTCTTGATTTTGTGTCTGGAACATGTTGTCCTAAGTGGCAGCTTCACTTTTGCCTGAAAAGACCATCTGAGTATGCATTTCCCAAAGCTAACTCACTGTTTGTGGGTCACTCAGCCAGGGCTTCCTACAGGAAGCCCAAGTCCCTATGTGGTTATTTTCTCTTTTTCCACTCCTCTCTCAAAGCATTTCTCAGATGAGAAGAGCAGCTTATCTAGAAAATCTTTCCATGAGGTTTCTCCACCCAGCTCTTCCCTCCAGCTAGGGCATACTGCAGTCTGGTGCCAAATTTAGCAAGATGCAGCATGTTAAGAAGCACTGTTTATTTTCTAGAGAAATAGCCGCAATTTCTTTTCATTTCCACTCTTAAGAGTACAAATATCCTAAGCGCACACATGATTTTGAGTGTCAACTCAATTATAATGAGATCTGTTGATGGAGTCCACAAGTGTGTTCTGGGAATGGACACAGAAGAAGAGCTGTGGTAAACAGGCATATCTGCAGACCTCTAAAAAAAATCATTTTATTGATTTAAGAAATAATAATCAGGCATTCACCCCTGGCTACCTCAGAAGGCATCTGACCCACCCAAAGAGCTGTAGAACATTCACTCCATGAAAATTTTTACCATAAAGACTCGACTGTTTATTGTAGAGGTTAATGAAGCTGTGAAGAGAATGTGAAGAGAACATGATTTTGCTGAGATGGTTGTTTTTAGGCAATACCAATCTCAATACAAATGAATGGCATAATAGATAGACCAATTACTAATGTTTCCAAACAAGCTTTGAGACACAGGGCAGCTGTAACATAACTTTTTTTTTTTTTCCAAATATACTATTTCCTCTATTCTACGAACACCTAATTGCAGTCCCCAGTCTCTGAATCCAGTACTCTAAAAAAGACTGAGTGCATTGCTCAAGACACTTTCTTGAGCAAAGCTCCTAACGCAATCCAGCCCAGTCACAATGCCTAGGCTCATACAGAAGCCAAAAAATCCCCACCAGAGAAATTTTGCTGCATTTTTATTTATTTCTTGCCTCAGCAGTGAAAGGTTATTTCTGAATGCTGTCTGGGAAAAGCACAGCTGTTCAAAAAATGCTGCTATCCAGTCCCTTTAGTAACATCAATTTTCTTAAGCAGTCACAAAAGCTTTTTATTCTGCAGAGAGAGTTCACACAGCATGCATGGCTGTGCACATCTGTACATATATTGCTTGGTTACCTCTCCCATAAATATTTTCTCTGCTTTGGTATAATATCACACAAGGATGTACTGAAGTTTGAGAGAAGTTCTTTTTCCCCCTTAAATACGTGATTGCTTTGATGTGTCAGCATGCACAGAGAATGCAAAGTAGGAGGGGCCAGATACAACCTACACAACAACATCAGGGGTTTTTTAACAATCTTGGGTTAGTTACTAAATATGCAGAGAGAAAAAAAAGTTTTTTTTATTTAGTTTTGTTTCCCCAGAATTCTTCAGTTCATGTTGCAGCTACGTGTTTTATCTAGCAAAGTAGGACAGGTATCTATAGGCCTCAAGAGATTAAAGGCCTCTACTAAGTATACAAATAAGAGCAACGTCTGAATCTTCCCAATCATCCCAAAAATCACAGGCTAAACTTACTAAGCATGTATCAGTCAGTGAACTGCAGCAACCTACATACTTACTGTCACAGTGGATTCTACCTACTACTGAGGGACTGATAAGGATACAACAAATGTAAAAGCACAGCAAAATTATATCACTAAGAAAATTAAGCTCTTCCCATCTAAGTCTTCGCTAACCTAAAGAGTGTTCTTTTTCCCCATGTATTTTACAAGTTTGGCTGCTCCATATCTTACTAATAAAAATGTAACAGAGTTGAATGTTCCTACTTACAAACAGAAGTCCTGATAAGTGTCAACAAATATAAAAAGTGAAGTACAAAGAAGGAACAGACCAACTTAATGATTTCCTGATCCTGTATTATCAGATTTGAAAATCTTCAGGGAAGACTTGAGTCCAGTGGAAACAGTCTTCAAGGAACAAGCCTGTGCCTTGGAACTTGCCTCAGGCTCAGCCACTCCCTTTGAATCCACCAGTGCAAATCTTGGGACTGCTCCAATGACATGGTTCAGGATGTCACAGAGCCTCACAGTGGAATATGCTTGTGTTCATCACAGCTCCCCTACTACACTACTACATTTATCTTTGCTGCTATCAGTTTGTTAGATGTGATTTTTTTTTTCAGAATAAGGAATTCTGATGTTTGTGGTAATACATTTTCTTAAAAGATACTTTGGCTATTCTTATCTTTAACATTATCTCAGAGGTGGCCTTAAATAAGTGTTTCTCCCTATAGACTGGGAGACACTGTTAGAGGAACAAGAGATCCAGATTCATCCATGCAGTTCTACTTTTGGCCCCTCTGCTCTTCAGATATTGTCATCTGATTTTCATGCAGAATTCTGATATCAAAAAATGAACTTACTAGCCCAGTGCCAGCTCTCGTCTCCAAAAAACAAGAGCCTGTCCTAAACCATACAACCTGTATGGTTCACTATTGCCTCTTTATACATGGACCTGAAGCAATACCAAGAATCTTGAGTGAAATCATTTGTGATCCTCAAAAGTCTGGCCATAAATTTGACTTAAAAGATTCCTTTAGTGTCCAAAATCTTCCACAGATGAATCTCAGAAACATTCAGTTTGGAGTGACATGGTGAATGACAAGAAAATCTAGACCATATCTTCTTGTATGTACTGGCAGCAAGCTGAAGAGAAAGAAGAAAGACTCCCCTTCCCATCCATCAGAGCATATTTCTAAACACCCACTGCTCCACTGCACAAACTGAGCAGGAAAGGTCACCTGCATTACACTTGAGCCTTCAGGTTCATTTTCTTTCACAATTAAAATATTTATCTTGGAAAAGACAGTCCCTCTCCCCACTGCTTACTACATTTTTGATAGCTTCAAGTAGCAATGATGTAGCAAATAGACCTGCTTTGGATATGGATTCCTTTAGCATCCTATCTGGGGAGATTTCCTGCTCTGTAAGAGACACAATCATTCAGACAAGTGGACACCTGTTTCCTTATCAAGGATGTGGCTTCTAAACACCTGGTCCCCTCAATTCATGGATTAACCAGTAACAAAAACATCTGAGATCTGGGCTGTACATTGTTGTTGCTCTATGCTGTATTTAACCCAAACTCCCTAATCTAATATTCCATTAATAGAATAACCAAGCACACTGAGAGCTCTGGAGACAATAGCTTTATTGGCACTAACTGTTTTCTCAACAGCTAGAGAATCCTTTCAATGAGGAAAACTGAATAAATATGTAAAACATTGCATTGGTTTTACATGCAGATTTCTCAAAAAAAAAAAAAAAGTTATTGCTGGACAGCATAGGACTTTTAGAGGTAGGTTTTTCCATTAACATCTCTTCCCTCCCTTCTTTCTGGCTCTTCTCCTTAGATTTTGTTGTTTTCTTTGCCCAAAGGTGTTGGCTTCTTTTCTCTGGCTTGGCCCTGCATGGATTTCAAGATTATTCCAAGTTATTTTTGCACAGCCTCCTGGATCATCTGTTAGAAAGTGGTTCTTTAAAAACACGTTAAAATGTTGTTTTAAATGCAATTCAGGACTGATGAAAGGCACTAGTTTGACTGAAACATCCAATTTGTTACCATTAGAAATACATTTCAGGTTAGCCAAAAAACATAGAAAGTATTTATTGACTTTCCCATGCAAAATTTGTCATTAGCTTTTTCTTAATATGCACGTACTCCAAAGCCTTTGCACCTCTTATTTCCATTCACTCAGTCATTTATTCTTCATCATGTATGTGCTTGGAGGAGCACAGAGGTAATAGTTGGGTAGGAGAGGCCTTGCAAAACAAGCAGGAGGCACAAGACCAGACAAGGCATTTGTCCTTCCTGCACCAGGGCTGGAAGCCAACTCTGGAGCCAAAGGCCCCAAGCACAGAAGCACCTGTACACATTTATCTGCACTTTGGCCAAACTCATTAGGTGAAGTCTCACTGTAGAAGTTTAATCAACTCAGGAGGTAACATATAGGACAAAATTCTGCCATGCCATATCATCCTCAGGGGACACTTTCCTCCTTGTTTATCTCCCATAGTAAAGTCATAGTTGAGTCTTATCATGACATTCCCATACATCACTGTAAAGACCAGGAAGAAATCCGTACATAAGGAGGTGCAAAGGCAAACAAACAACCTCTCCCCCCAAAGCAATACCGCAATGTCAATAATATGATACCTACACCATCCTTGCACCCTCCCAAATGTGAACCTGGTTGCTTTGCACCCTGCTGCATTGTGCTGTGGGATGGTGTTACTTTGGTGCTCAGGACTGTGATGTTTTATTAGCTGCAATTTTGGCACTTTGCCTGGCCTTCAGAGATGGAAAAGGCCCACAAGAACTAGGACACATACACACGATACCTGCTGCAAGGCATTGCTCTTAGCCATCAACCCACTCCATCAGGGAAGAAAGAGAAAAAATCCCCTTCGTACACGTTGGTTTTGCAAGGGTATGTTGGTTTCTCCCTCCTCCCTCACCATGTTATATAAACTTGAATCTTTCTCCATGACTGTTTATTCAGCAAGTTGGTCTGATGAACTGCATTGTGCCTTTACTGCTATGAATCTTGTTTGCTAATTTTCTGGGAAGAGACTGCACTTTTCCCACCACTGGGATTACATAAAGGGGACAGAGCTTTGCAGTATTTGGTCATTCACTTCTCAGCAGGGAGCTCATTGATTTAATTGCAAATGTTTGCACTGTGCTGAGAGTTCTGCATTTCCCCATATTACAACTTCAAAGCATTAAAAAAAAAAAAAAAAAAAAAAAAAACCACCCTACCTCAGCAGAACAAGCTTTGCTAGCCCCTGGATAAAAACTTGAGTCAAGTCCTTGCATTTCATGTGCCACATACTGCTAAAACAAGTATGCTTTGAAATAGAACTGCTTCTTTTCTTAGGGAAACAGCTTACAAACACATTACCACAAAGTATCAATTAAAAGCCACATGCCAAAATATTGAATTATCAGTGCTTCTTGAAGTCTCTTCCTAAACTCCACCCCAGGCTACAGTAACAGAAGACAATCTCCCTCAATCAGAAGCCATTGCCCAGGCCTAGCTCTAAGATTGAGCTTATACAATGTGGTGGGGGAAAAAAAAAAAAAAAAAAAAATGATTCTAAGTCCATATGGAGTACATTCAGAAATAGCATTTAAATCTGATTAAAAAAAATATATATATATATATATAACAAGTTTCAGTGAACTCTGCAAAAAGTGTTACTAACATAAAAATTTATTTGCATTATTTCAACAATTTAAGATTCAGTAATAAAAATTTGCTCTTATAAGAACACCCTCCAAATCAAAACATCTTGGGTCAGTTTTAACTGAAATACTTTTTGTTTGTCCAGTGAACTGAAAAACACCTATAGTTCACTTAAATATGAACCAAACCCTACAGCAAACACCATATGAGCTCTGGTTATTTCAGAGTATTGATTCCTGTTTGCATCTACCCCAAGTAATATAAAAACTGACATGCAGATCTCAACTCCACAGCTCCATTGAGCTCCTCTTCTTGTCTATGAAGTGCACAAGACCATGCTGTACACCCAATTCTTAGCCAGATAACAATCCCTGTTGGGCTCAAATACAGCTATTTTGCCAGAATCTCACAACACTTCGCAAAAAAAAAAATAAATTATTCCAGATAATCAGTGCATCTGACAAACAGGAAAGAGGTCACAGCCCTGAGAAATGGGTTCCCACTGAATTCCCTTCACACACACAACCTTGTTCTCCTTAAATGAACAGCTGGGAGCCAGCTGAAACATAAGAATCTCTCTCCTCCAGACTTTGCTCTGTATTCAGGGTTTAAGACAATTACACAGTTATTTTGTGTAAGAAAAGTCAGTCAGAGGGGAGAGACAAATGGTTTTATTTCTCACCCAGCTACATAACAGATTACTAGGAGCACTAACTCATCTGTCTTTCCACTATTTTACTTTCATTATAGGTTGGAAATGGGAAGTCATTTTTCACAGGACGGATCTTTAACTAGTTAGAAATTAAACTCCACAAAACTGTGCATCCTGCAAAAAGGAACATCCATTATCCAGGGCCCATGGCTTTGGTTGCACCTTATTTATCATCGTAGCAGGTCCTTCTTCAAACCTAACCTCACCAACTTCCCCTAATTAGAGTCAAGACACGGAGACAAGCAAAAATTGTGTCATACTGAGCCAGAAATGGCTGAACCCAAAGCCTAACTATAAGAAGGGAGTAGAATATCAAGCCATTGTGCTAGAAAGACAGCACCATCCATCTCACTGCAACCTTCTCCTCCCCAGCTGAGAGGCAGATTTTGCTTTCAGCTCTCCTCGGAACATCCTCTGCTCAATTGCTGCCACCAAACTCCTGTCTGTAGTAGTAAACAACACAGCCATCCCATGTGGTTGGTCCCAAGCAGTTATCACTGTAGTGTCTGGCCTGCTGCTCCAGTGTGATGTGACATTTTGGTGTGCAAACCGTCCCCACCTCTGGTCAATGCCCCAGGCCCTCAGAGGACTTGAGCTGGAGCAGCTCTCCATGGAGAACAGGGCAGAGCTGATGTAAGAGCAAAAATCAGCCTGCCTTCACTGCTTCTCTCTGTGAGGCTGCTGGCAAGGAGCAGCATAACATTACACTTTTATTCCTGGAACATCAGGAGGATTTCTCTTCATCTTTTGAAGTTATCTTTATTTACCTTTTTTTCAACCTCTCGCTACATCACGTGGCCAAGCTCCACTTCATCCTCCCAGATTTTAAAAGCATGATGTGGCTATGAGGGGTGTTTTGCTGACTTCACATCTAACACATGCTATGTAACATTATTCAGATCTCTGCACTCAGCTCTTGGTTGAAACAGAAAAGTAGACTCTTAGAAACATTACTTATATCAAATGTGCTTTTCTATGAACATTAATTTCTATCATACTCACAGGTAAATCATCCAAATAAACTTGCACCACTAGTGACCAACTGCAAAAATAAAAATACTTCGAGCTGTTGTATGTTAATATTCTCTCCCTTGTGAGATTATACAGTCAGTCATTTGCTATGTTGCTAAACATGCTTATGGATTACTGACCTGGTTTGGAAAGTTGATGTTTATTATCTCAAATTTCTTGCCAAAACCTGAACGTGTAAGTCCATTTCTATCACTTCCCTTTTCTTTTTTCCCCCTATAACTTCCTTTTAAGAAGGGGACAACACCCAGACTTCATATTGCAGATGCAAAAAAAATATATATTCCTAGTACCTCTTTGCTTATGCATAATGCAAACAACAATCCCCTTAATCCCCATACCCACAACTTTTTTTTTTTTTGTCTCAGCTGAACACCTGGAAAGCATCCAGAGATCTGGGGCTGCTTCACTCCCTGCTTAGCTGAGCCACTGGTACAGTAATTGCCATTTACAATTTATGAGACCAAAGCACTAAATTAATTGCTTTGAAACACTATCATTGATATCACCAAGAGCCTCTAGAAGTAATTACATGGATTTTATGACCAAATGAAAGAAAGAAAAAGAGAAGGTCAGACCTGCACTGAGAGTTTTGTTTGTTTTCATAGCCGAAAGGATTTCTAATAGAAACATGCTGAATTATAACGACCTTTCTTTCTCCCAACTTTTTAATTAGCAGAACTGCACAGCTACACCTTACAACACTGTCATACCAAGAATGAGGTGATTAGCTTTGAATTTACTGAACGTGATAGCTGTATTTATGGCATAAGTTGCAGGGCTGTGCGCTTCCACACTGCACTTGCATTCAGCTGAGCACCATACACCAGACTGCTTTAAAGGTTATTTAAGACTCACATTATGCCATCAAGCACACAGATGTTAGAAGTTGAAAACCTCCTCTGCTACAATTGTTTCAATTGCTCTTTTCACCCCTTATTTTATACCAGCAAGACCTGGAAATAACTCAGGAACAGAGCACAGGACTGTGAGAACAAAAAACAAACCTAAACAAAAATCAAGATGATAAAAACCAGAGTGTTTATTGCCAGGAAAAGCTATCTTAGAATAACAAGCAGAATTGTTTTCTCAGCCCAAAGGCTTGCTTGTGAGATCAAATCTCAAATCAAATGAATTCACTGGTTTATATAAAGTTTCACGCCTTACACTCCTGCACACATCACAGCTCCCCTTTCAAAAGATGCCTCAACTAAGAGCCAAACGTGTCATTCAGTAAAAACAAGAGGCAAAGCCTTGGTTATACTGCATCACAATCTCTTAAAAAGCCTTTCCACATGTTAGTGCTGTTCAGTTTTGGTTGCACCCAATATAGAGAAAGAAATATATTCAGCTCCATACTTGGGGCAATCAAGCTTCTTTGACATTTCTCCCCTTTCTTACTGTTACCTCTTGGCCATTAACAAAGCAATCTGAACAGAACCCAGATGTGTAAAAGGAAAATTTTATCCATCTTAAAGAAGTCTCTTACCATCTTCTGCTGTATGTTGGTGTGAAGCTAAGGCGCATTGCATTTATGGTTATAGCAAGACAAATTTCTTAGAGGTGCTGCCACTGTTGAGCAGTTGCTAAACAGCACTGCTTGTGTGCCACCAGTGAGCAAGGATAAGGGTTTTGGACTGCAAGTTTACAGCCTGCCTGAGGTCCATCCCATGCTGTACCTGTAGTCATGATCCATGCATTAAGCCCAAATAGATACTGAAAACAATGAAACAAAAGTCCTGAAGCGTTCTGCTTTAGGACACACTAGGAAAGGCCAAACTCCCTCCGTGCCCTACCCTGCTTGTATCAGGCAAGTGAATCACTGGAGACTGAGTGCTTCTATCACAAACATTGCTGCTGATAGCCCTGAAGAAGTGTTTGTTTGAAGTCCTGCACTAGCATTCAACTGCCTCCCCCTTTTTTTCTTTTTTTTTTTTTTTTTATTTTTTAAATTAAGTCCCTTGCCTTCCCATAGCACACTATTCTCCTGCTACTGAGCCTCCATACAACGGATCTGAGCTCCCGGACATTATTTTTAATTATGTAACAGCCTTGAACAGGCATACAGTTCTTTTAGAGCCTTCTGGCACAATGCACTGCAGGTCAATGTCTGAGTGCTGCAAGCGTCTAGGTTGTAAAATAAATAAGCTAGAGTAGTTCAATTGGAAAGGACCTACAAAGACTGAGTCCAACTGCCTGACCTCTTCAGGTCTAACTAAAAGTTCAAGACATTATCCAAATGCCTTGAACACGACAGGCTTGGAGCATGAGCCACCTCACTAGGAAGCCTGTTCCAGTGCTTAAACAGCCTCACAGTAAAGAATTTTTTCCTAATGCCCAGTCTAAAATGAATATTCTTGATTGAACATTTTTCGAACTCTACCAGGTCAATTCTACCAGATCCTTTGAGACACTAAATGAACAGTCATTTCAGAATGACATTAGACAAATCCTTGAGAGATCATTTTGATAGACTTACTAAATAAAATATATATATAATCTCTCTCGGGGTCACCAGTATTTCTAGTACTCAAACTAGCTTTCTTTGAGCTAGTTCCCACTTCTGCCAGTATAGAGGTATTGCCTTGGCTGAGGTAACTTGTAAAATCTACACACAAGACCAGAACCTCAATGTTTTATTAGAATTGCTTTTGTCAGGTCAACTAAGAGAAGTCTGTACGAGTTCCCACCAGTTCAGAAGTGCTGGGGGTGTCTGGGGCACTTGGCTGTATACTATCATAACAGAAACCCAGTATCTGATCTTCCTAAAGGAACTGAGTCATGGTTTCAAAAATCCCATCCAAGCTTTATTGCACACACCTGCACTAAACACTCAGAGGTGTGTTCTGCATATATACACCTTTGTCATCTTCTCAGCATCTTACCCAACACACACTTCCCGAAAATACCCAGCTGGCACAAGCACACGTGTTTGGAAGCCAGACCCTGGTGCAGGGTGGCATCACTCCAGGGAAGTCAATTTACACCGGCTGAGAACCTGACCTATATTTACCTGCTTAACTCAGGGCACCCTATAAACTCTGTGCTCACTTGCAAAAGCCTGAACTGCTGTCTGCTGTGCTACGAAAACTCATTTTTATTTCATTTACTTCATATTGAGTGCATAATCAAGCCTCTGCCTCTACTGTGCATGGAGGGGGTGGGGATCATGGAAGAAGGAAAGAAGGGATGTATTTTTTATATGTACTTTTTTTTTTTTTTTTAAAGAGGTGTGATGTGATTTTTATTGTATGACTATTCACCTGCTTGCTGTGACCTCCTAAGCATATTTAAGAGGGAATCTGACACTGGGACCAAACACAAAGCTGGAAGAGAAGTCAGCTAACAAAAACCACATGTGCTCAAGCATTTTGCTTTGCCTTTCTAATATTGAAGAGATTTGTTTTGCTCAGTAAAGCACATGCATTTCAGCTCATTCCTGCAGGGAAAAGCTAATCCTCAAGTTATGGCAATAGAGCCTGCTGATATGGGGAAGGAAGGAGGGGGCCAGAGAACCAAGTGAAGGGGGAGAAAGAAAAGGATTCAGCATTTTAGCCTGACCTGACTCCAGGTTCACACGAGAAGAGGTGAAGCTGCAGCTGTCATGCTGAAGGGAAATGCAGTCGTTCAAAAACCCAGGGAAACCTCCTGGGAAAGAGAAGAAAAAAGCATTCCTTAAGACTAGAGTTAAGGGCAGGTTTTTCCCACCACATGAGAGAGCCAGTGCATCCAGACCAAGCCAATGCTATTCACAGTGCAGCTCCATCCAGATTTGCTTCCTGCCCCTGCAGAGGGGGAAGCCACCATCATTTTCCATATATTCTCTCCGGTGTCCCAGTCCTCTGGGAGTGTTAATTCTACCACCAAAGCATATGAATTTATCCACTTGCAATACCCTTACTTCCAAAAGGTCTCATAGAAACAGCTACTGTCCAAGGCAGCTGAGCCCCAAGAAAACAATTACAGCTCGTGCTTCCTGCTCTCCCCCAGGTCTCAGCATCAGTTTCATTGGAGTTTTGACTTACCTTTCTGTTATTGGCAAGCATGTAAAAAAACTCTGTGCAGCCAACCCGGGAATAATTGCTGTGAATATATGATTTGGTACTGAGATCTTTCAACACATTTCAGAGGCAAGGGAGAGAAACAACACTGATTGCTCAGCTCACTTACCACCTAGATGGCATGGCTTCAGGCAAAATTTAAAAATGTGAAAAGAAAATTATACACCTTCCAAAGAGGAAATAGAAACACCAGTAAAACAGACTTCAAGAGATAGATCCATTGAATGAAAACACACCAAGTCATTGCTTCTCCTTGAATATTCAGCTCAGTTTATAGGACGTCCTCAGTTCTTAAATACAAAGAAGCTAACTCAGGTGAAGAACACGCTCATTGCCTTGATGCACAAGAACCAACTAAAGACTTTGCTTTAGGTTCTCTGACAGGTTCTTTACTCAGTATCTATTTATACTACAAACCAGAATTGCTCATGAGCATCTACTGGAGCTGGTTAGAGTACCAGGCGTTACTTTTCACGTAGCTCAGTTCTTCAACTTTCTAGTGCTTTTGGTGGGGATTTTAACAAGCTTGTTATCTAGGCTTTTTTTTTTTTTTTTTTTTTTTTTTTTAAACATTATGCATTATAAGATGTGTGGTGTTGTGTAAGATTCCCTTCTACCATTAGTATGAATTGTAAAATGAAGTGACAGCAGATCTACATTACAGAGGTTTGAGCAAAAGCTGAGGGAATCAGGAAGTTGGATTTTCAGAGCTTTTGGGAAGGAGAAAATGGAGAAGGCATTACTTAAGTCTGTCTGAGGACTTTGACCTTCCGTTTTCCTGGGTTTTTACCTTCCTATATAGAAATTATGAATATTTGACAGATGTTTATGAATAATTTCAAGATAATACAGGTGAAAATTACAGCACAAGCACTATTTTATTATTTCTCCTAAGTAGAACAAAGGACTCCAAGTACTAATTCCTAGGATCTAAACACAGATGCTAATGACCTTGGGCAAACCACTAATATTTCTTGGCTTCCACAGATCCACCTAATATGATCTAGAATTTAAAGAGAGATACAAAGGAGAACAAGCAACAAACAGATCAGTAAAATCTTCCTTAAGGTAGACAAGACATAAGAAGAACTAAGCTGTTTGAGACCATGAAACATCTGTTTAAAATGTGAGATGATTCAAAAAACAGATGTATAAGCTAGATATAATTCCTGCCTGATACATAGTGTTTCATCACTGGAAAATTCCACAAGGAAAGAAAAGCCAGCACACATGAAGGAATGGGTACACCCTAGTTTGCTTCAGAATGCTGATGTGAAATAGTTCACAGATACATTAATAGAAACAAGTTCACATCAAGACATCTCTACGTATGATCTCACTGGCTAAAAAAGCACACTGCAATAGCACGAGGAGAACAGAGAAAGAACGACTGCAGATTCTGTCATGAGGATGCTCAGAAATACTAATAAGACTCAACTAAATCACCTACAACCCTTTTTTGCTCAAGAGCATTTCCTCAGCATGCTAGAAAAACATACACCAGACGGGAATCAAATCAAGAGAAATCTGATTATATCTAGAGCAAAGAGAGATAAATGACCTGTAAGACAGTGTCCAGCTACAAGTTAGTCTATAAGACACAACAAAGGAGACATTTTGCAGTAGAAAAGAGGCAAAGAGTAGAAAAGAGTAGAAAAGAGTTCTTCAAGATAGCTGGAGATAGGATCATGAAACCATCAGCAACTGTGTGCAGCTGCAGGATTATGAAACCATCAGCAATTGCACATAGCTGCAGGGGGAGGCTCTTTGTTTGTTAAATTACCTATGGTACCCATTATCTTTGGGATGAATCTGGCTAGAGGCCCAGGGAATTTAGAAGATGCCATCTCTGCTTTCATCAGCTAAACGAAGAGGTCTTGTCTGTTCTCCTGTAGCTTGTATATAAAACAACATATTACTATTCCATGGACAAGTTCCTCTCAAGACTTGGATCAACCCCTAAAGCATTTCTGGAAAGGAAAGACAAAAATTCAAAAAAAAAAAAAAAAAACATAAATAGTGCTAGTAAAACTATGCCATCACAACATTTACTTGCTAGGTGCCTGTACAGCTCATTACCTATCTGGTAGGCTGCAGCACTACTAAGCAGTTAAGTTTGGCTGACTGAAACACCCGTGAGTACCTGGATGAGCACAGTGACTATTAAGGCAAAAGGATTAGAGGGATCTTAAACAGAGCTTAGCCTGAGTAGAAACTTGGATTTATCTTGCAATACCCCTTTAAAGTGTTGTTTCTAGTCTATTAAATGACTCAAAGGCCAATGGTGAAATTGGTATTGCAAGCGCAGAGCATGAATAAATTCTGCTTCCATTTTTTTGTTTGCCACCAACTGAACTTAAAACACTGTGACAGAAGCACCACAGACATACTAACAGGTTAACATAACTATTAGCACATACATAACCTCATTACAGCCTGACTCAATCTCAGCCCAATCAGATATTGCATAGTTTACAAGTAACGTTGAATCTTCTGTGCAGTCTTACAGTTGGCTATAGGACAAGCTTACAGGACAATTTTCAAAGCAATAACCCTAAAAGCTAGAGAGATTACTTCACACCCAAAACCCAGGGTGGAAAGCCACAAACTCCCTCCTTTATACTCCCTCAGCTCCACTTGTAATCTGAGCTGCAACCAACTCTCACTTGACTTCTGATCAAGCCCAGATAATCAAAAGTCTTGGTACTGTGCATCCTCTCATTTTCTCCCCATCACTTCAGTTTTTCTTCAGGGTTTCATCATGAGTTCCGCTACCCCCCAGTAATATATTTTATATTATCATTTCATTGTTTTCTTGATTTTGTGTCTGGAACATGTTGTCCTAAGTGGCAGCTTCACTTTTGCCTGAAAAGACCATCTGAGTATGCATTTCCCAAAGCTAACTCACTGTTTGTGGGTCACTCAGCCAGGGCTTCCTACAGGAAGCCCAAGTCCCTATGTGGTTATTTTCTCTTTTTCCACTCCTCTCTCAAAGCATTTCTCAGATGAGAAGAGCAGCTTATCTAGAAAATCTTTCCATGAGGTTTCTCCACCCAGCTCTTCCCTCCAGCTAGGGCATACTGCAGTCTGGTGCCAAATTTAGCAAGATGCAGCATGTTAAGAAGCACTGTTTATTTTCTAGAGAAATAGCCGCAATTTCTTTTCATTTCCACTCTTAAGAGTACAAATATCCTAAGCGCACACATGATTTTGAGTGTCAACTCAATTATAATGAGATCTGTTGATGGAGTCCACAAGTGTGTTCTGGGAATGGACACAGAAGAAGAGCTGTGGTAAACAGGCATATCTGCAGACCTCTAAAAAAAATCATTTTATTGATTTAAGAAATAATAATCAGGCATTCACCCCTGGCTACCTCAGAAGGCATCTGACCCACCCAAAGAGCTGTAGAACATTCACTCCATGAAAATTTTTACCATAAAGACTCGACTGTTTATTGTAGAGGTTAATGAAGCTGTGAAGAGAATGTGAAGAGAACATGATTTTGCTGAGATGGTTGTTTTTAGGCAATACCAATCTCAATACAAATGAATGGCATAATAGATAGACCAATTACTAATGTTTCCAAACAAGCTTTGAGACACAGGGCAGCTGTAACATAACTTTTTTTTTTTTTCCAAATATACTATTTCCTCTATTCTACGAACACCTAATTGCAGTCCCCAGTCTCTGAATCCAGTACTCTAAAAAAGACTGAGTGCATTGCTCAAGACACTTTCTTGAGCAAAGCTCCTAACGCAATCCAGCCCAGTCACAATGCCTAGGCTCATACAGAAGCCAAAAAATCCCCACCAGAGAAATTTTGCTGCATTTTTATTTATTTCTTGCCTCAGCAGTGAAAGGTTATTTCTGAATGCTGTCTGGGAAAAGCACAGCTGTTCAAAAAATGCTGCTATCCAGTCCCTTTAGTAACATCAATTTTCTTAAGCAGTCACAAAAGCTTTTTATTCTGCAGAGAGAGTTCACACAGCATGCATGGCTGTGCACATCTGTACATATATTGCTTGGTTACCTCTCCCATAAATATTTTCTCTGCTTTGGTATAATATCACACAAGGATGTACTGAAGTTTGAGAGAAGTTCTTTTTCCCCCTTAAATACGTGATTGCTTTGATGTGTCAGCATGCACAGAGAATGCAAAGTAGGAGGGGCCAGATACAACCTACACAACAACATCAGGGGTTTTTTAACAATCTTGGGTTAGTTACTAAATATGCAGAGAGAAAAAAAAGTTTTTTTTATTTAGTTTTGTTTCCCCAGAATTCTTCAGTTCATGTTGCAGCTACGTGTTTTATCTAGCAAAGTAGGACAGGTATCTATAGGCCTCAAGAGATTAAAGGCCTCTACTAAGTATACAAATAAGAGCAACGTCTGAATCTTCCCAATCATCCCAAAAATCACAGGCTAAACTTACTAAGCATGTATCAGTCAGTGAACTGCAGCAACCTACATACTTACTGTCACAGTGGATTCTACCTACTACTGAGGGACTGATAAGGATACAACAAATGTAAAAGCACAGCAAAATTATATCACTAAGAAAATTAAGCTCTTCCCATCTAAGTCTTCGCTAACCTAAAGAGTGTTCTTTTTCCCCATGTATTTTACAAGTTTGGCTGCTCCATATCTTACTAATAAAAATGTAACAGAGTTGAATGTTCCTACTTACAAACAGAAGTCCTGATAAGTGTCAACAAATATAAAAAGTGAAGTACAAAGAAGGAACAGACCAACTTAATGATTTCCTGATCCTGTATTATCAGATTTGAAAATCTTCAGGGAAGACTTGAGTCCAGTGGAAACAGTCTTCAAGGAACAAGCCTGTGCCTTGGAACTTGCCTCAGGCTCAGCCACTCCCTTTGAATCCACCAGTGCAAATCTTGGGACTGCTCCAATGACATGGTTCAGGATGTCACAGAGCCTCACAGTGGAATATGCTTGTGTTCATCACAGCTCCCCTACTACACTACTACATTTATCTTTGCTGCTATCAGTTTGTTAGATGTGATTTTTTTTTTCAGAATAAGGAATTCTGATGTTTGTGGTAATACATTTTCTTAAAAGATACTTTGGCTATTCTTATCTTTAACATTATCTCAGAGGTGGCCTTAAATAAGTGTTTCTCCCTATAGACTGGGAGACACTGTTAGAGGAACAAGAGATCCAGATTCATCCATGCAGTTCTACTTTTGGCCCCTCTGCTCTTCAGATATTGTCATCTGATTTTCATGCAGAATTCTGATATCAAAAAATGAACTTACTAGCCCAGTGCCAGCTCTCGTCTCCAAAAAACAAGAGCCTGTCCTAAACCATACAACCTGTATGGTTCACTATTGCCTCTTTATACATGGACCTGAAGCAATACCAAGAATCTTGAGTGAAATCATTTGTGATCCTCAAAAGTCTGGCCATAAATTTGACTTAAAAGATTCCTTTAGTGTCCAAAATCTTCCACAGATGAATCTCAGAAACATTCAGTTTGGAGTGACATGGTGAATGACAAGAAAATCTAGACCATATCTTCTTGTATGTACTGGCAGCAAGCTGAAGAGAAAGAAGAAAGACTCCCCTTCCCATCCATCAGAGCATATTTCTAAACACCCACTGCTCCACTGCACAAACTGAGCAGGAAAGGTCACCTGCATTACACTTGAGCCTTCAGGTTCATTTTCTTTCACAATTAAAATATTTATCTTGGAAAAGACAGTCCCTCTCCCCACTGCTTACTACATTTTTGATAGCTTCAAGTAGCAATGATGTAGCAAATAGACCTGCTTTGGATATGGATTCCTTTAGCATCCTATCTGGGGAGATTTCCTGCTCTGTAAGAGACACAATCATTCAGACAAGTGGACACCTGTTTCCTTATCAAGGATGTGGCTTCTAAACACCTGGTCCCCTCAATTCATGGATTAACCAGTAACAAAAACATCTGAGATCTGGGCTGTACATTGTTGTTGCTCTATGCTGTATTTAACCCAAACTCCCTAATCTAATATTCCATTAATAGAATAACCAAGCACACTGAGAGCTCTGGAGACAATAGCTTTATTGGCACTAACTGTTTTCTCAACAGCTAGAGAATCCTTTCAATGAGGAAAACTGAATAAATATGTAAAACATTGCATTGGTTTTACATGCAGATTTCTCAAAAAAAAAAAAAAAGTTATTGCTGGACAGCATAGGACTTTTAGAGGTAGGTTTTTCCATTAACATCTCTTCCCTCCCTTCTTTCTGGCTCTTCTCCTTAGATTTTGTTGTTTTCTTTGCCCAAAGGTGTTGGCTTCTTTTCTCTGGCTTGGCCCTGCATGGATTTCAAGATTATTCCAAGTTATTTTTGCACAGCCTCCTGGATCATCTGTTAGAAAGTGGTTCTTTAAAAACACGTTAAAATGTTGTTTTAAATGCAATTCAGGACTGATGAAAGGCACTAGTTTGACTGAAACATCCAATTTGTTACCATTAGAAATACATTTCAGGTTAGCCAAAAAACATAGAAAGTATTTATTGACTTTCCCATGCAAAATTTGTCATTAGCTTTTTCTTAATATGCACGTACTCCAAAGCCTTTGCACCTCTTATTTCCATTCACTCAGTCATTTATTCTTCATCATGTATGTGCTTGGAGGAGCACAGAGGTAATAGTTGGGTAGGAGAGGCCTTGCAAAACAAGCAGGAGGCACAAGACCAGACAAGGCATTTGTCCTTCCTGCACCAGGGCTGGAAGCCAACTCTGGAGCCAAAGGCCCCAAGCACAGAAGCACCTGTACACATTTATCTGCACTTTGGCCAAACTCATTAGGTGAAGTCTCACTGTAGAAGTTTAATCAACTCAGGAGGTAACATATAGGACAAAATTCTGCCATGCCATATCATCCTCAGGGGACACTTTCCTCCTTGTTTATCTCCCATAGTAAAGTCATAGTTGAGTCTTATCATGACATTCCCATACATCACTGTAAAGACCAGGAAGAAATCCGTACATAAGGAGGTGCAAAGGCAAACAAACAACCTCTCCCCCCAAAGCAATACCGCAATGTCAATAATATGATACCTACACCATCCTTGCACCCTCCCAAATGTGAACCTGGTTGCTTTGCACCCTGCTGCATTGTGCTGTGGGATGGTGTTACTTTGGTGCTCAGGACTGTGATGTTTTATTAGCTGCAATTTTGGCACTTTGCCTGGCCTTCAGAGATGGAAAAGGCCCACAAGAACTAGGACACATACACACGATACCTGCTGCAAGGCATTGCTCTTAGCCATCAACCCACTCCATCAGGGAAGAAAGAGAAAAAATCCCCTTCGTACACGTTGGTTTTGCAAGGGTATGTTGGTTTCTCCCTCCTCCCTCACCATGTTATATAAACTTGAATCTTTCTCCATGACTGTTTATTCAGCAAGTTGGTCTGATGAACTGCATTGTGCCTTTACTGCTATGAATCTTGTTTGCTAATTTTCTGGGAAGAGACTGCACTTTTCCCACCACTGGGATTACATAAAGGGGACAGAGCTTTGCAGTATTTGGTCATTCACTTCTCAGCAGGGAGCTCATTGATTTAATTGCAAATGTTTGCACTGTGCTGAGAGTTCTGCATTTCCCCATATTACAACTTCAAAGCATTAAAAAAAAAAAAAAAAAAAAAAAAAACCACCCTACCTCAGCAGAACAAGCTTTGCTAGCCCCTGGATAAAAACTTGAGTCAAGTCCTTGCATTTCATGTGCCACATACTGCTAAAACAAGTATGCTTTGAAATAGAACTGCTTCTTTTCTTAGGGAAACAGCTTACAAACACATTACCACAAAGTATCAATTAAAAGCCACATGCCAAAATATTGAATTATCAGTGCTTCTTGAAGTCTCTTCCTAAACTCCACCCCAGGCTACAGTAACAGAAGACAATCTCCCTCAATCAGAAGCCATTGCCCAGGCCTAGCTCTAAGATTGAGCTTATACAATGTGGTGGGGGAAAAAAAAAAAAAAAAAAAAATGATTCTAAGTCCATATGGAGTACATTCAGAAATAGCATTTAAATCTGATTAAAAAAAATATATATATATATATATAACAAGTTTCAGTGAACTCTGCAAAAAGTGTTACTAACATAAAAATTTATTTGCATTATTTCAACAATTTAAGATTCAGTAATAAAAATTTGCTCTTATAAGAACACCCTCCAAATCAAAACATCTTGGGTCAGTTTTAACTGAAATACTTTTTGTTTGTCCAGTGAACTGAAAAACACCTATAGTTCACTTAAATATGAACCAAACCCTACAGCAAACACCATATGAGCTCTGGTTATTTCAGAGTATTGATTCCTGTTTGCATCTACCCCAAGTAATATAAAAACTGACATGCAGATCTCAACTCCACAGCTCCATTGAGCTCCTCTTCTTGTCTATGAAGTGCACAAGACCATGCTGTACACCCAATTCTTAGCCAGATAACAATCCCTGTTGGGCTCAAATACAGCTATTTTGCCAGAATCTCACAACACTTCGCAAAAAAAAAAATAAATTATTCCAGATAATCAGTGCATCTGACAAACAGGAAAGAGGTCACAGCCCTGAGAAATGGGTTCCCACTGAATTCCCTTCACACACACAACCTTGTTCTCCTTAAATGAACAGCTGGGAGCCAGCTGAAACATAAGAATCTCTCTCCTCCAGACTTTGCTCTGTATTCAGGGTTTAAGACAATTACACAGTTATTTTGTGTAAGAAAAGTCAGTCAGAGGGGAGAGACAAATGGTTTTATTTCTCACCCAGCTACATAACAGATTACTAGGAGCACTAACTCATCTGTCTTTCCACTATTTTACTTTCATTATAGGTTGGAAATGGGAAGTCATTTTTCACAGGACGGATCTTTAACTAGTTAGAAATTAAACTCCACAAAACTGTGCATCCTGCAAAAAGGAACATCCATTATCCAGGGCCCATGGCTTTGGTTGCACCTTATTTATCATCGTAGCAGGTCCTTCTTCAAACCTAACCTCACCAACTTCCCCTAATTAGAGTCAAGACACGGAGACAAGCAAAAATTGTGTCATACTGAGCCAGAAATGGCTGAACCCAAAGCCTAACTATAAGAAGGGAGTAGAATATCAAGCCATTGTGCTAGAAAGACAGCACCATCCATCTCACTGCAACCTTCTCCTCCCCAGCTGAGAGGCAGATTTTGCTTTCAGCTCTCCTCGGAACATCCTCTGCTCAATTGCTGCCACCAAACTCCTGTCTGTAGTAGTAAACAACACAGCCATCCCATGTGGTTGGTCCCAAGCAGTTATCACTGTAGTGTCTGGCCTGCTGCTCCAGTGTGATGTGACATTTTGGTGTGCAAACCGTCCCCACCTCTGGTCAATGCCCCAGGCCCTCAGAGGACTTGAGCTGGAGCAGCTCTCCATGGAGAACAGGGCAGAGCTGATGTAAGAGCAAAAATCAGCCTGCCTTCACTGCTTCTCTCTGTGAGGCTGCTGGCAAGGAGCAGCATAACATTACACTTTTATTCCTGGAACATCAGGAGGATTTCTCTTCATCTTTTGAAGTTATCTTTATTTACCTTTTTTTCAACCTCTCGCTACATCACGTGGCCAAGCTCCACTTCATCCTCCCAGATTTTAAAAGCATGATGTGGCTATGAGGGGTGTTTTGCTGACTTCACATCTAACACATGCTATGTAACATTATTCAGATCTCTGCACTCAGCTCTTGGTTGAAACAGAAAAGTAGACTCTTAGAAACATTACTTATATCAAATGTGCTTTTCTATGAACATTAATTTCTATCATACTCACAGGTAAATCATCCAAATAAACTTGCACCACTAGTGACCAACTGCAAAAATAAAAATACTTCGAGCTGTTGTATGTTAATATTCTCTCCCTTGTGAGATTATACAGTCAGTCATTTGCTATGTTGCTAAACATGCTTATGGATTACTGACCTGGTTTGGAAAGTTGATGTTTATTATCTCAAATTTCTTGCCAAAACCTGAACGTGTAAGTCCATTTCTATCACTTCCCTTTTCTTTTTTCCCCCTATAACTTCCTTTTAAGAAGGGGACAACACCCAGACTTCATATTGCAGATGCAAAAAAAATATATATTCCTAGTACCTCTTTGCTTATGCATAATGCAAACAACAATCCCCTTAATCCCCATACCCACAACTTTTTTTTTTTTTGTCTCAGCTGAACACCTGGAAAGCATCCAGAGATCTGGGGCTGCTTCACTCCCTGCTTAGCTGAGCCACTGGTACAGTAATTGCCATTTACAATTTATGAGACCAAAGCACTAAATTAATTGCTTTGAAACACTATCATTGATATCACCAAGAGCCTCTAGAAGTAATTACATGGATTTTATGACCAAATGAAAGAAAGAAAAAGAGAAGGTCAGACCTGCACTGAGAGTTTTGTTTGTTTTCATAGCCGAAAGGATTTCTAATAGAAACATGCTGAATTATAACGACCTTTCTTTCTCCCAACTTTTTAATTAGCAGAACTGCACAGCTACACCTTACAACACTGTCATACCAAGAATGAGGTGATTAGCTTTGAATTTACTGAACGTGATAGCTGTATTTATGGCATAAGTTGCAGGGCTGTGCGCTTCCACACTGCACTTGCATTCAGCTGAGCACCATACACCAGACTGCTTTAAAGGTTATTTAAGACTCACATTATGCCATCAAGCACACAGATGTTAGAAGTTGAAAACCTCCTCTGCTACAATTGTTTCAATTGCTCTTTTCACCCCTTATTTTATACCAGCAAGACCTGGAAATAACTCAGGAACAGAGCACAGGACTGTGAGAACAAAAAACAAACCTAAACAAAAATCAAGATGATAAAAACCAGAGTGTTTATTGCCAGGAAAAGCTATCTTAGAATAACAAGCAGAATTGTTTTCTCAGCCCAAAGGCTTGCTTGTGAGATCAAATCTCAAATCAAATGAATTCACTGGTTTATATAAAGTTTCACGCCTTACACTCCTGCACACATCACAGCTCCCCTTTCAAAAGATGCCTCAACTAAGAGCCAAACGTGTCATTCAGTAAAAACAAGAGGCAAAGCCTTGGTTATACTGCATCACAATCTCTTAAAAAGCCTTTCCACATGTTAGTGCTGTTCAGTTTTGGTTGCACCCAATATAGAGAAAGAAATATATTCAGCTCCATACTTGGGGCAATCAAGCTTCTTTGACATTTCTCCCCTTTCTTACTGTTACCTCTTGGCCATTAACAAAGCAATCTGAACAGAACCCAGATGTGTAAAAGGAAAATTTTATCCATCTTAAAGAAGTCTCTTACCATCTTCTGCTGTATGTTGGTGTGAAGCTAAGGCGCATTGCATTTATGGTTATAGCAAGACAAATTTCTTAGAGGTGCTGCCACTGTTGAGCAGTTGCTAAACAGCACTGCTTGTGTGCCACCAGTGAGCAAGGATAAGGGTTTTGGACTGCAAGTTTACAGCCTGCCTGAGGTCCATCCCATGCTGTACCTGTAGTCATGATCCATGCATTAAGCCCAAATAGATACTGAAAACAATGAAACAAAAGTCCTGAAGCGTTCTGCTTTAGGACACACTAGGAAAGGCCAAACTCCCTCCGTGCCCTACCCTGCTTGTATCAGGCAAGTGAATCACTGGAGACTGAGTGCTTCTATCACAAACATTGCTGCTGATAGCCCTGAAGAAGTGTTTGTTTGAAGTCCTGCACTAGCATTCAACTGCCTCCCCCTTTTTTTCTTTTTTTTTTTTTTTTTATTTTTTAAATTAAGTCCCTTGCCTTCCCATAGCACACTATTCTCCTGCTACTGAGCCTCCATACAACGGATCTGAGCTCCCGGACATTATTTTTAATTATGTAACAGCCTTGAACAGGCATACAGTTCTTTTAGAGCCTTCTGGCACAATGCACTGCAGGTCAATGTCTGAGTGCTGCAAGCGTCTAGGTTGTAAAATAAATAAGCTAGAGTAGTTCAATTGGAAAGGACCTACAAAGACTGAGTCCAACTGCCTGACCTCTTCAGGTCTAACTAAAAGTTCAAGACATTATCCAAATGCCTTGAACACGACAGGCTTGGAGCATGAGCCACCTCACTAGGAAGCCTGTTCCAGTGCTTAAACAGCCTCACAGTAAAGAATTTTTTCCTAATGCCCAGTCTAAAATGAATATTCTTGATTGAACATTTTTCGAACTCTACCAGGTCAATTCTACCAGATCCTTTGAGACACTAAATGAACAGTCATTTCAGAATGACATTAGACAAATCCTTGAGAGATCATTTTGATAGACTTACTAAATAAAATATATATATAATCTCTCTCGGGGTCACCAGTATTTCTAGTACTCAAACTAGCTTTCTTTGAGCTAGTTCCCACTTCTGCCAGTATAGAGGTATTGCCTTGGCTGAGGTAACTTGTAAAATCTACACACAAGACCAGAACCTCAATGTTTTATTAGAATTGCTTTTGTCAGGTCAACTAAGAGAAGTCTGTACGAGTTCCCACCAGTTCAGAAGTGCTGGGGGTGTCTGGGGCACTTGGCTGTATACTATCATAACAGAAACCCAGTATCTGATCTTCCTAAAGGAACTGAGTCATGGTTTCAAAAATCCCATCCAAGCTTTATTGCACACACCTGCACTAAACACTCAGAGGTGTGTTCTGCATATATACACCTTTGTCATCTTCTCAGCATCTTACCCAACACACACTTCCCGAAAATACCCAGCTGGCACAAGCACACGTGTTTGGAAGCCAGACCCTGGTGCAGGGTGGCATCACTCCAGGGAAGTCAATTTACACCGGCTGAGAACCTGACCTATATTTACCTGCTTAACTCAGGGCACCCTATAAACTCTGTGCTCACTTGCAAAAGCCTGAACTGCTGTCTGCTGTGCTACGAAAACTCATTTTTATTTCATTTACTTCATATTGAGTGCATAATCAAGCCTCTGCCTCTACTGTGCATGGAGGGGGTGGGGATCATGGAAGAAGGAAAGAAGGGATGTATTTTTTATATGTACTTTTTTTTTTTTTTTTAAAGAGGTGTGATGTGATTTTTATTGTATGACTATTCACCTGCTTGCTGTGACCTCCTAAGCATATTTAAGAGGGAATCTGACACTGGGACCAAACACAAAGCTGGAAGAGAAGTCAGCTAACAAAAACCACATGTGCTCAAGCATTTTGCTTTGCCTTTCTAATATTGAAGAGATTTGTTTTGCTCAGTAAAGCACATGCATTTCAGCTCATTCCTGCAGGGAAAAGCTAATCCTCAAGTTATGGCAATAGAGCCTGCTGATATGGGGAAGGAAGGAGGGGGCCAGAGAACCAAGTGAAGGGGGAGAAAGAAAAGGATTCAGCATTTTAGCCTGACCTGACTCCAGGTTCACACGAGAAGAGGTGAAGCTGCAGCTGTCATGCTGAAGGGAAATGCAGTCGTTCAAAAACCCAGGGAAACCTCCTGGGAAAGAGAAGAAAAAAGCATTCCTTAAGACTAGAGTTAAGGGCAGGTTTTTCCCACCACATGAGAGAGCCAGTGCATCCAGACCAAGCCAATGCTATTCACAGTGCAGCTCCATCCAGATTTGCTTCCTGCCCCTGCAGAGGGGGAAGCCACCATCATTTTCCATATATTCTCTCCGGTGTCCCAGTCCTCTGGGAGTGTTAATTCTACCACCAAAGCATATGAATTTATCCACTTGCAATACCCTTACTTCCAAAAGGTCTCATAGAAACAGCTACTGTCCAAGGCAGCTGAGCCCCAAGAAAACAATTACAGCTCGTGCTTCCTGCTCTCCCCCAGGTCTCAGCATCAGTTTCATTGGAGTTTTGACTTACCTTTCTGTTATTGGCAAGCATGTAAAAAAACTCTGTGCAGCCAACCCGGGAATAATTGCTGTGAATATATGATTTGGTACTGAGATCTTTCAACACATTTCAGAGGCAAGGGAGAGAAACAACACTGATTGCTCAGGAGGCTATCAACCATGGCAAACAGCAAATCACCTAGAGAAGCATTTGATCAACACAGACAGAAAAACTGAGTACCAAACTGGTCTGTGACCCACAGGGCAGAACAACTCAAATTGCAAGAGGGCTCACAGAGAAGGAAAATAGCAATATTCCTAGACTAAAATAAAAGCTACAGCTACCAGCTAGCTGGAGTATGTTGAATAACTTAAGCAGGTTTTCTGATAGTCTCAAGCTCATTTTATGAAAAAAAGTAATACAATTGGGAGAAAAATACAGGTACTTCCTTGCAGCAGCTACTTGGATTCATTGTTTCTGTGCCTTGCCAGTGAAGGAAGGTGATGGGTACACCCCTCCACTGCTACGAGCCCGGGCAGCATGTGCTTAGCCTGGCAGGGGAGCCAGGGTTTCACCAAAGGGCATATTATATCCTGCTAATTGAACCAGAACCATTTTAGCATCTCCCCGTGAGCCTGTCAGGTTTGTGCATGGGCAACCGAGAAGATCTTAATGGAACTGTGAGGCTCAAGGAGCCAGAAGGAGCAGGCAAGAGCCAAGAAAATGGGCCACAGTGGGAGGGTATCAAATCCTTTTGGGTTAGTAATGCACCTTCCTGGATGCAAGGCAAAAGTCTAGGACTGTGTTAGATAATTACCGCATAAGAGAAACTCAGCAAGGCTCCCCCCAGCACACAAGGCTTTTACAGAAAGGAGGGAAAAAGAGTGCAATTAATACATTCACTGCAGCTTTCCATCACATTCCACCACTACCACTCAGCTCCAGTTGTCAGCATGTGTCTGAAACAAACCGCCCTGCGAAGGCGGTATCCCCACTTGCACAGAGAGGCAAAGGATAAGATTTCAGGCAAGGCTGGAGCCCACTGTTAAGGGATTCAGCCCAGATAAATTGCCTGTCAGCTACAGCCAAAGTGCAACGTTGGCTGCCCTTCTCTTGATGAGTAATAGCTGGACTTCACCAAGTTCGAGGTACCTGGCTCCCATGGAAACCAAACATTGCTTCTCCAGTGATGGGTAAAATCCAGCTCACTTGTGAGGAAATACATATCATGAAATAGAAAACGGGATTCAAAGGCATAATGTTGATTTTACTTGTATATACACTCTGCTCTGCAGGGGCATGGGCTGAAATGCAGCAGCAATACCTATGTGTTGCATAGGCAAAAGTCCCTATAAAATCATGCCTGAGGATGTGCACAGAGGGGCAATTCCTGTTTCAAAATATGAGGAAATCAGAGTATACTGATAAAAAGGTGTGGGTTCGTCATCTTTTTTTTTTTTTTTTAATCACCCCAGATGTACTCAGTAGAAGATCTGAGGCCCCGAGAAGCTAAATGATTTGTCCAAGATGAAACAAAGGGATGGAAGTGGATCTAGCATTTATATCTGTGTTATTTGAGCCTATTCGGTACTCTGACACTGCCTTCCCTCTCATATGGTAACTCAAATAGCTTTGGGTGTGTACCTCATAATACCATTTATTACATACATACATCTTCTAGCATACGCAGCCAAGCTCCTTGTGGGATTTGACTTCTGTGTTTAATTGGCAGGCTTGCTTATGGAGCTAACAGGTGCGCTAGAAGCGAACAGAGAGCACATTCTAAGTTCACAAAATGTGCACTGCAAGCCATGCTATGAGACCTAATCCAAGGAAAAAAACAAAGCCATCCAACACCATCCAGTCCCTCTGCATCCCAGAGAGCCCACTGACCAGCACCATGCCTGCCCACCCAACACACTGTGATGCCCTCAGGCTGCCTTTATGGGCACTCAAGGAGAGTTTAAGTCATTTGCACTGTCTTTTACTTACTTCTCACACCTTTTATTTAGTGCTTGATCCCAGTGAATAAGCACAAACTTTGATACTGGATTCACTGTGATTCCAAGAAGCACCAGTTTTGGAAAGTTCCCCTGATGGTATTCAGGATTCCTTCTCACATAGTGATGGGAAGATTTAACACGTTACATTCTTCTCTTCACTGCACCATCGAACTACAATTCCGGGAGACCAACATGAAAGCCTTTTCCACCCTTAATGATTCTGTGATTCCATGTAAGAGAAATCATGCCACAAAGAAATACTACAAATGAAATCTGTTCATAAAGGTCCCAGACTAGTCATATCACTAAGACCATATCCAAACATGTAATTTGGTTGCCAAATTGTACAGCTAATCCCAGCTAGATTGCAAACTCTGAGGCTTGAATCAACATCTAAGTCTGTGCAGATTGCAGGAGGCTTTTCACATCCAAACTGTCCCCTTGGGTAGAAGCCTCAACATCACTCTACCCAGCACTGCAGTCTCCAGCATTGTTTCTTTTGGGGTGGGCACCATCATCTGTCTCCAGCGGTCATTCACATCGGTAGATACTTCCCCTGGGGCAAGGACTTGCAGGATCCAGTCCACCAGGCCTGTCTTTTCTGACACAGATTTTCACAATATGGCACTAAGACAAGGGTAACATATAGCTGGGCTTGCAAAAAGAACTACATCCAATTACTGCCAGTCTCCCAGGCATTCAAACCTTTATTCAAGAAAAGCATTTCTCAACCTTGTATTATTTTTTCCCCCTTGCCTCAATTAGAAAACTGCAATCATTTTTTCCCTGCCTTTAGCAACTCACTCTAACTTCTCCTTCCAAGGTAAGTTGCAGCATAAGTTGGCAAGCCCTGTTAACAGGAACAAAAGCATATGCTGATCTGAGGGGGGTTGGGACTTGTGGTTTACTCTGAACACTGCTGTCAAGAAGGTCTCTCCAGGTGGGTTATGCAAGACCAATGCTATCTACATACAGAGAGAAGAAGGTATTTAAAAGCGCTTAAAGCCAAAAGAAGGCACAACCCATGGGTCAAACAGCCCCTGGGTAAGCAAGGGGGAGTTTGTCAGAGGTGGAAGTCTCCTTTCTGAGTTTCAGGAACTCAGCTGCATGAATAGAGTTCCTCAAATGCCTCCCTCAGCACACAGAAGTCATTATTTGCTCTCTGGCTTTCGAAGAGGAATGCAGTTGGTTTTGGCTCTTCTGGCCCGTCTGCTGGGCAAGAAACCTGTGGAGAAGCACAACCCAGCCAGCCTGGAGCAGCAGCTGCCCCACAGCCAGGTGGGCCAGCCCTGGAGCTGCCTGTTGGCAAGGTGGGCTACATGATCGATGGAAAAAGGTCCTGCCAGGCTGCCCCAAAAATGACTTCCAAGGTCCATGTACACAGGGACTCATGGAAGGTACCCCAGTGTAGCCAGGCTGGTCTCCTCCATGCTTTTTATGTTCTCTATGAAGCTGAAAGCAGCTCTCTGCAAATACACATGCTTTCCCCTCCCTCAGGGCATTGGTAGCCCAAGGATTTCTGCAGCAAATGGGACCCTTTTATGGGAAAGTCTAGACTTCCTAATGACCTTGGAAAAGCAGCCAAGTCCTCCTCCAGCCAGCCAGAACCGCCTTCAGGCCGCTGTCTCTGTCCCATTGCCTGGGGAGCCCTTCTCCTCCCACTGCTTTCACCTTCTGCAGCTGCCTTTGGTCCTCAATGCAGCAAGCCACTTGCTTCGTAGACCCTTCCTCTTTTGCTATTCCTTATTGGCTAACATACTCCTTCCCCATCTTCATCACCAAACTTGCACACTTCAAAATATAATACCTCACTATGTTGACCAGATACCTTCTTTTTCTTTATAAAGAACTTAAACACAAATAATTTATTTCATGATTGGTTTCTACATGTAGAACTACCATTTAAAGCATTCCTTTCTCCAGGGTTGGCTAACCAGCCAGCCTGGCTTTCACTACTGCTTTCCTCTCCACAGGGGAAAGGAAAGGCTCCCTCCACTCCCTCCAGATACCCAAGCCCTCCAAATACCCAAACAGGTTTCATTGCCATTTCCCAAAACACCAAACAGCAGATGAAATGTAGTGCATGGTTGCTTTGAACACACAACATGTTAAACCCCTGTGCACAACATGGTCACAACACCCACATTTACGGAAGGAGCAAGCCCTACTCCCCCACATCAAGCTGTGAGACTGATCCCCTCCATCCCTACACCTGCTGACCAGGTCAGTCCAAGTCAGGAATCCAGCATTTGACTTTGGCATTATTTAATCAAAGAGGCACAATTTGCTTTGGCTCCTTGGGTGACACACAGCACTCACATGTTATGTTTCCTAACAAAGGCCACCTGAAGCACAAAGCCACGTCTAACACAAGTGCTCTCTTTTCATGATGGGCTAACAAAAAAAATAATAATCTGAGTATTTCTTGCTCACAGATAAACTTGGCCATCATGCTAAGGAAACTGAAGCAAATAGAGCCAGTCTGTCAACTGGAACACTCAGCTTGTTGCCCGCTCTGGCTGTTACTTTACATAGGTCTTAAATTAAATGTCAAACAGTGCTTGGCACAGAAGCTTCATGACTGCCCTTAGAGAAAATCTGACACCTTCGCTGTTTCCCACTGCTCTCTACTGCTTGGCTAGTGGCAGGGGAAGTACAGGCTATCTCATAGCTCCCTGTTTTTCCTTTGGTCATCCCCACCCTCACAGGAATGCATGAAAGGGGAATTAGTGGTGTTTATTCAAAGGGACTACAAGGGGTGCAACACTTGGTAGCATTGGGCAAGATCTGGTGCAAGCTGCTGGTTTTAGCTTAAGGAAGATAGAAATGCCAGGAAGCTGATGTGATATACATTCAGCAATAGGCTCAGCTCTGTCAAATTCCAGAGCTTTTGATTCTGGCCTTTAGCACCTTTTAGAAAAAAAAAAAAGTATATAATGGCACTACTACACAAGCTCATCTTGCCACACTACAGTGCCAGTACACCTGTGCCAAGCTGGTGAAGATGCTGTCACACCTTTACCATCCCCTGGCTACTCCTTTTTCACTGCTTCTCCAGAAGATACACCACCATGCACAATACACTAAAGCCCTCCACAGCAGCTGGAATTCCCTGCTGACACTGGGATGGGAACAAGACCATGAGGCACATCCCCATGGACTAGGCTTTAAGACTACGATCGGGTTACTGTAGCTAAACAGCAATGACAACTGAGCCACAGTAACTCTGTGAGCACACACTGAGCCAAGGGGAATGGAAATAGGATTCGTCTCGGCCAAGACCACCCAGGCTGCCTGCACCACGCGGGTCTTCCTGCAGGGATGCATCTGTGCCCATCTCCATCCTCAGCTCTTCCTGCTCTCCAGCATCAATCTGAGCAAACTGATCAATCTGTAAAGATGCAATACTTGCTTTCTCTCATCACAAATCAATGAGGAACAGACAGCATTTGGCAGGACTAAATATAAATACAGCCAGGGATGTCTTTAGGTACAAGCAGTTATCTAAGCAGGGACATTAAATGGTCCCCATGAAAGAGGTGCTTTACACCAGAAATGCATTTTCTCTTGCAGGTCTAAAAAGTCATCAGGCAGACAGCATAAAAATAGTTAATTCCTGATGGCCACAATTATTTATGCTTGTGAGTTTGTTTAAAAAAAAAAAAAAAAAAAAAAAAACTCAGCTGAGGACCCATGACACTGTTCTTCCTACACACCTTGAGTCCCACTTGGGTTCATGCACCATCTCCATCCTATCGCTATATTCCCTGCAAGAAGCTCCCACCAGCCTTAGTGAGGGGGCTCTGGGAAGCTCACGCCGAGCTCCGAGTGCTGTTAGGAGGGCTGTGAGAAGATGAGCCTTTCCCATGGACTTGTTGCTATTCCATGTCTGCACCCAGCTGGAGCCCAGAGCTGGGGAGGAAAAACAGGAACCAATCTATTTATTGTTTTAACCCGTCACCTCCCAGGGAAAAAATACTGCCTGTGGTTTGAGGTGAAATTTGGGCAAAGGCTAAAGGGATGTAAAGGGGGAGGACAATGAGTGAAAAATAAGAGAGAACAAAAAAATATATTTCCAGAGTATTGCAATAAAACTATACTTTAATAACAGCAATAACTCAATTCAGTCCTATATTGATCACACTGCTGACAGGACTCCTACGCTGATGGTGTTACTGGATCTGGCCTGAATTTGTCCCTGTTCCTGTGGAAGTAGAAAAAATTGTTAGAGATGAGGAGGACAAGGGGCTGCTCTTTATTCAGAGAAACTCATTCATTAGTTCTCTCTGATGTGCTCTGCCCACAGGTCTAGAGCAGAGGAAGAAAGACTCAGTACTTTCTATGCAAAAAGGAGACCTAGTGGGATAAAAGATGCTCGATTTCTCTCATTTACCTCTCCCACACCATTTTCTAACATATTACTACTTGTTCTGAACAAACTCCTGAACTGCTGCAAGCCTAATTAATTTCCTACAAGCCCCTGAGACCTCTCAAGGCTTCAAAGAAAAATGCCTTTCAAAAAATGATCAAAAATAGCAAGGGGTACTTCCCCCATATGCAGGGCACTTATTTACAAACTGCTGTGCAATTAGAGTGCTGCCTGAGCACAGCAGGATACAAAGCAAGCATGCCATGAGCTGCATAAACTAAAAGGTCTCAGTCAGGACTCAGACTGCAGGACTGCACCTCCGATGGCAGTGCCCACTTGCCTTGTTGGCTAACCTAGCTGCCTGAGCTCCAGCAGGATAAAGGGGGTGGCCACCTTAATTATGCATTTCTGGGAGAGAGCAGGATCATAAAGAATGGGATTAGAGAGACAGAGCCATGGGTGTGCTACACAGGTGGTGGGATATGTAACCTGTCCCTCTCTACTTTCTTAATTGTGGTCTTCTCTTACCAGAAAAAGAAAAGACTTGAATGTTAGCATTTTGCTGAACAATGACAGATTGATGCATTTGGTATTTTCTCCCTAAAATCAGTTAACACCAGAAATGCAACTCAAAGTAATGCTCCAACAGCATATCTCTTGCAACCCTGCAACTGCAGGGACCTGCCGAACAATGCAGTGATTTCTGTATTGAGTGAGTGCTGTTATGCAGATAAGGCTGTCATTGAAGTGACAGTGTGGGTAGAAGAAAGTTTGAGAAGAAAAAAAAAAAACATCTGTCTCTCCAGCTACCAATTCTATCTGATGGAAAAGAAAAACAGGAAGAAGGATGCCAGCTGTTTGGATAGCTGTTCTCAGTTTAGTGTTTCTTCCAAGGTAAATATACTCTCCCAAAGGAAAAAGATTATAATATGGTCTGTGAAAATTTGCCTCTCAAAGCACTACATCCTGCAGCCAGGAGAGGAAGGCAAGGACAGAAAATGCTGCTTGCGAGCTACAATATATTAGGACCTGACAAGAGCGGAGACATCCCACACAGCCAGGGAAGAGTCACTGCAAGAAGAGCCAACAACAATTACTGAGGTGATGTCTCAGTCTGTAAGACAGAGGCCCAGAGAACAGCTCGGAGAGCAAGATCACTTGTATTCTGTGAGAGAGTACTCACCCTTGACTGTGTTTTAGTGCACACCACGGGACAGCTGGCAACCCACAGCTGGGCCAGGCTGGTGAAAGTCTACCAGCATTTGTGCAGCCATGCCCCTTGGCACCAGCCAGCCAGGACCAAAGGCATTTATTGCTGTGTAAGGTCAGCCCTTTCATACCACTTCAACAGACAGGCAGAATCAAAATTCTCTCCTGGCATCTATGGGCAGCAAAGGATTTAACAGGAAAATGTTAAATCCTTTTAATAAGATGAACTTTTTGGTCTGTACTTTACTAGTTTTAATGAGCCCACCTGCAAGGGTTGATTGATTTACTTGCCTGGTGCCATTAGACTCAAATTTATTATAATTAAGTTGTTAGTTAGAGAAGCCCGCCTTGCTCTCCATCACTAAGGCCACAGCTCATTATTACTAGCCTCTCACACGCCTTTCTTTCCCCATCGTTTCGCATCTAGGAATTAACGAAGGACTGGCAACACCACTCCTCTCCTCTCTCCCCCCGCACACCGTGGTTACTTTGGCAGGGCAGGGGCATGAGCGAATGGAACAGCAGGACAGAGCAAGGTTCTGGGCGAAAGCAAAGGCTCAGGGCATGAGTCACCAAACAAACCGCTTGGACCGCGGCGAGCAGAGCAAAGGCAGCCTTCCAGAGCAGCACTGCCCGCTCCTGCTCAGGGGCAGGGAGCCGAGGGGACGGTGACGATGCACAGAGCCCGGGCAGATGACTGCATGCTGGAGGAGGGAGGGAGAGGCATGCTTTTATTTACTCAATTAGTAAAACAGCTGTTTCCCACCAGCCTCATCCTTAGAATAATGAGGCATTGTGCTCTCAGTGCAATAAAGGGACCGCTCTCGCTATTACATCATGTCAGCGTGCAGCCAGGGCTGAGGAATCATCTTGAGAAGAGCCAACAACAATTGCTGAGGTGATGTCTGTAAGGCACAGACCTGGAGAAGACATTGGACAGAGTTTGCCCAAGTTTCGCAAGTTTGACCACAGAATGAAGGACAATGAATTCAAGCCTGCTTTTGCTTCATTGTGCTCCAGGAATGCAGTCCCAGAGCTGCTATCTTCTAGGAAGCACCTGGCGCAGGTCTCAGCCACAGCCCTATGTACAGCCATGGCTCAATTACCCACAAAACTGCAGAACCCCTCTGTTTCCCCCACAGGTACTGCATATCTTTTGAAGCCAGCAGGTGCATGAGCTTATTGCTGTGCTCAGCCTGGGGATACCTTGCTCTGAAGGATATGACATCCAGATTGTAACTCCCTTGGGCATGGCACTGTATTTTTGCTGGTCTGTTTGAGCTATTCCTACCTTAGTGCAATCTTCGTCTATGATTTGATTTCTTGGGCATTACAGCAACCGAATAATAAGACTTATTGCTGTAACAATAAAATCTTATCTGCACAGATTTAGGCACTTGCTCAACAGCTCTCAATGTGACTATGCACTTATTTTCTTTTTCTCTTCCCTCATCCCTTGGAGATAGGGACAAAGTATAAAATCTGTTCCAAACCACGAAATAGAGCCAACCCCTGACATGCATACACACATTTCAATCCCACAACTAGATGTTCAGTAAGGCCTTACTACCACCAAAAACAAAAAGCTTTTTTCCCCCTGAAAGAAACATATTAAGGTAATATAGGCTTGTAACTGGATTTCACAGTGCCCTCCACAACCTAATAAACTTTTCTGAACTGCAAGCATGGCATTTGGTCAGGTCAGCTTGGAGGATGGGTCAAGCAAGCGCTTGCTTTGAGGAACTGCCTAGATAAGCCCTCTGAGCACACTTGGAAAGTGGATTAAGCCAAGACACAAAAGGGCATGGTTCATCCTGTGTGAGTCTGCTGGGGAAGGAGGACAGAATACATTTGAAGTAACTGTCACCAAGTCACCACAATGGATCCAGATCATACCATACAATACCTGAAGGAATCAGATCTGGCAGATCTCTGCCCACAGAGGTGAGAAGCTCAAGAAAATGAGTCCAAAACCCAGACTGAAGTCCTTCATCTGCCAGACTCCACAGTCTGACAGATGAAGTCTGGCAGACTCCACTCCTTTTTTGTTTGGGCATCCTCCTCCAAATGAATATCTTGATCCCCCATCTCCTACAATCTAGCCAGGGGGCTATACAATCATTTTTATGACCCTAATCAAGGTAATGTTTTAATAAGACACTCTTGTCCCTGATTAAGTCCACAGACATGTTTATGCACCCTTCATGAAAGGACAGAAACTATGGGAATGAGTCATGACAGGTGATGGAATGATTCAGCTATCCATATACTAGCTTTCCATGAACTCCATCACTTCTGACTATAATAAATCGCCCATATAAAAATAATGGGCTGTTAAATTCCAGGGCATCTCCCAAAGTCAGGGGGTATATTTCTAAGATGTTTTTAATCTGTTTATTGAAAATATTTAAAAATCAGAAAATGAAAAGTTCTTGCACATTTAAACCCTATACAAGGGCTAGCACTGCTATTTAATTAGATTTTAGCTTTATGGACTCTTAAGTCAGTTCCGCTCAGAGCAAGCAAAGAAATAGAGACCCACAGGAAAGCATTGCCAGTGAATGTGGACAGGCAGAGTTCATAATCAGACTTAACTATCACACGTGTTAATGGCTGGAAAAGCTATAATTATGAGTTCATTTCTGTGCTTTATGAGATATATTTACTTGTTAATGACTATGACAAGTACGGGAATAAGTCTGGAAATGAAAACGTTTCTGCAGAGGTAATGAGGTTGACACCTCACTAGGTGTCTAGAGACTGAGTAGGCTGACAAAGTGGTAAGGACAAAGACATCAGCAAGGAGGAAGAAACATTTTAGTCAATTATGTGATGAATATTCTGGATTTCAGTGGCTTTAATGTTTTCTGGTTCAAGAGAAGACTTTGTGAGGGTACTGTAAAATTAATAGTTATAAGTAATTAAAGTTACCCTAACTGGTGGTAGACTCAATAGTCCGGGGAGTGTACTGGCCAAACCCCTCTCAGAGGGAAGGAGTCATACATTTGCCGTGGAGCAGTAAAACCTCACTCATATTTATGAGCAGTAAAAGAAAATCCAGAAAGTAATCCCATGAGAATTGTGATGGGTGGTGGTTTGAAGTCCTCATATACCACACCTGACATTTTTGCAAGCTCATTACAGTAACATCCTAGCCAAATCATAACTTTGTTGCAATAGACTGCTTATAGACATTCACTTGGTTCCCCAGATTCTCTCCCCTGTCAGAAGCCATCAAATAGAGCCACTATTTCCTTTAACAACACATTCTACCCAAGAAAAAGCAGCAAAGATCCCGGTGCACCTCTGTGTCTCCTTCAACTGACTTCTATATGCTTCACTTATCAAGTACAAAGTTTCCCCTGGGATGTGTCTGACCAATGCTTCTCAAAGTCCCTTAAAAATCCTCCAGCTTATTACAGCGAAGAGCTTAGCCTTTGCCGTTATTGTTTTGGCAAAGTCTTCCAGCTCCAGTGGTGGTTTCTACTTGAAGACAATACATACTCCTCCTCACCTTCCATTGCCATCACTACTTTTGGTCTGATTTGCAGCAGAGATTCTCTTGATTCCACTAGAAGCAGAGGCAAACATTATCTGCAGCAATGCTTTATTTCTGTTCTGTAGCACAGGCCTTGCTTCAAGCCCAAATCGTTCTCCCTTATATTTTCAAAGCACGCTTGAAATCCCTTTAATCTTACCCTGTTCAGAAATGAAGTCCACAATGTCATTCCATGTCTGAAAAGCAGCCTCACCAAAAGAGCTCACGTTATTCTCCCTCAGCACATGTTATTGAATTATGCTTTCAGAAAGTTGCTGTATTGATCTCTCCACTGATAAAAGAAGGCATTTTTAAAGACATTTTTTACTGCTGATGTGAGTGCACAATAAGCAGAATAGGATAAAAAACACTTTCTTCCCCACTAGCAGACAAAGGGAATCCCTTGACTACTCCCACAATGGAGAAAAGCAGATACTAATGTAAAACCAATGCATTAATCACATTTGATTAAGTAAACAGTGATTTTGGTACTGTGGTGGCCACATGCCATTTATAATATAGTCTATTTGTGCTGGTTAAATGAAAGCTAAGTTGTGCTAAAAAAGCAGCTCTAGCACCTAAATCAAATGCAACCCTTATCCACACCCAGGGGGTTTCTCTGCCCACAGACACGCTCATCCTTTCCTTCCTCCAGTCTTTCCACTCTCACCTCCACACCTGTGGCCCCAAGACACCCAGCAGAAAAACAACTTCCAGTTCACACTCAGCACCATGACTCAGAGCCACAACACATCCTATTTGTCTGTCCAGCTTCCCACACTGGTGTCCAGGCTGCTACATGCAGCCTGCTTCCACGTGTTTCAGATCCAGAGCAATGCCAAGACTCCAGTCTGCTGAGGTCAGCACGAATTCTCTTGACTTGGGGTCTCCCAGCCCCAAGCAGTGGAGCTGAGAAAAGAAGCCAAGTTACAAGAACACTGACCAACACAGAACCTTCTCTTCTCCCATAGTCAGATATCAGTCTTTCAAATGACTCACCCACACTCAGCTTATTTCACCACTAACCCATCTTCTCCCTAGGTGGACAGTTGGACCAGATGGTCTTTTCCAACCTTAACGATTCTGTGATTCTGTTCTAATCCATATCGATACTATCAGTTCCATGCTATCACTTAAAAGATGGTAATCTTACTATTCAAAGCCTAAAGGAGTTGTAGCTAAAGATGCTTGCATTTTCCTATAAAAATTTGGGACCTGCAGAATAGACTTCTCTTACAGCAAGAAATGGAGTTATGAGTGCTCCAATGACAAATTCACTTCCTCTTGAAATAACCTCTCTGAATACCTAACACTCTAGTTTCATCTTCAGCAAAAGAGGTAAAGTACTACTGTTCTAAACCAAGAAGCAATTTGTGGTCACTGTACTCATGTAGGTCATTATAGAGTAAAGAACGATGAATCAGGAATCCATCTTTAATATACAGACAGCAGAAGTCACGAAAAGCTTACTTCCAGAACCTGGAGGACTGTGTTCAGATATGTTGGTCTTGATTACTTCCACAACAGAGAAGGAAGGCCACACTGACAAAGTAGCATGGTACCTTAGAGCTAACAAAACACTTGGACTTTGAAAAAGGTTGAGGAGAAAAACAATTATATAAATAACCCTACTGGGGAAAGAGAAAAAGCTAACCCTGTTTCAACATCTTTGATAGAAAATTTCAGCCTCCCTGATTTTCCACCCTAAATCACGGTTTTCAAGCAATTTTTCATGTACATTCACAGTTAAAAAGCTTTAAGATAAATGGCAAGACTTCTATCAAGCTTTTCTTCAGCTCCCCCCCCCCAACTCCCCTCCTCCTGTTTTTACCCTGCTAGCATCGCCCTGGGAAAGAAGCTCTGATATCAGACTGAGAGAAAGTCAATAGCTGACAGCAAGGAAATAATCTGAGCCATTGATCATCACTTCAGGCTTCAAATTCAATACAAACCAAAGGGGAGATGCACGCTTATACACATACAAAGGAAGTGAATATATTAACTCCTGGTGTGCTACAAAGAATAGGAATTGCTAATGTGGTTAATAAGCACAAGAAACACTGAAAAAGATGCACCCAGAGAATGCAGAACTTACATGTTAAGTCGCTGAAAATATTTTTTAAAAGGCAGTCATAGAACAAGATATTCATCTATGAGGATGAGATTCTCAAAGGCATTTAAGCTCTTAATTTCTATTTAGGTATCTAAATTCCTGTGGCAATGAACAAGAATGATGCATCTAAATACTCAGAATTAGCTTATTTCATGCCCACCGAAGGGTAAAAGCAGCGTTCATTTCTGACTGGTGCTTGTCTCCTGAACTGAAGTTTCTCAAATTCCTTACCAATTAACATTTAAGAAAAATAAGAAAAGTTCCACTGTGCAAAAAAGATGTTAGTTGCACATTCAAGCTCATTAAGGAAGCCCTGACCCTTAGCAACAGATTTTTCCTGAAAAACAAGACAACGTGACTTGTTTGAAGATATTCTCCATTCTATCGGTCATCCTTTACAGGTCTATTTTGCATTTTCATATCTAATCCACTAACAATGAGGCCTTTATTTTACATGAATTACATTTTTCTGTTGATATTTATATAAAATATTAAGAGGCCATCAGAATCCACTGAGAATATTCATTATATGAAGTATTCTTTGTAATTAATTCACAGAGAATCCTAAAAATAAAATCTCAAAGATATATTATGATCAGGCAATATCCTCCAACAGTGAAGATGAGTAGCGTTTTTTCTGACAAGAGTAAACCAATGTTGACAACATAACACTCCACAAGTGCACTCATTTACTGAGCAATAATATATAATTACTAAAACAATACAAAATATATAGAAATGACATCCAATATCCTAATACATACCAACCAGTTATCAGACACTAACCCATAAACCCATAACCCATATGTAAAGTATGGATTCTGTCCATTCTTTAAAAGTTTTTTTTTATATATACATATATACAAAAATGTCAGTCCAAGCATTTTTAACAGCATACAGAAGAACAGATAATTATACCTTAATCCGGTGCTGAAGTTATTACTTGTATTTAATACAATAAAAAAAAAAGTCATGTTTTAATTGGCACACAGAATGGGTAATGACTCTTATCAACAATTAATACTAATGGCTTAATTTATAAAATACACCATGAAGATACTCCTGAAGCTAATTCTTCTATTAATTTGGACCATAACCAAGTGCACACCAAGTTAATCCCTGAGGAGCATATCTGGAAACACCCAGGGATTTAGGTAAACAGTTATGATACACATTAAGTCTTTGTCAGAGAAAAAGGCCTCTCCTGCAGGACTCCCTAGTTCTTCCTCTTTTAGACTACATAAAAAGCTCTAAGAAAAAGCATGCCCTATTTCTGCAACAGTATTTACATAAGTAATCATCCACATTCTGACTGAAGTCAAATGAGAACTGCATGTCGGGTAAATATTTTGCCCTTGAAAGGGAGGCTGCTGGCAGCATTGAAGGAATTGTCCAGAGCAAGCAGCGAGCAACTCAAAATCCTTCAGAGCCCTTCCAAGGGCTCCGAGGATGCAGACATGCAAACCACATGCAGTCAAGTGAGGCTCTCGCATTTACTCAGCACCAAGTCAAAGTCATGGCAGGCCCCATCCCAGGGAGGAAGCCTGCAGCACTTGGGATCAAGTCCTTCACGGAGGTTGAGCACACAGATGTGCTGCTCTCTTCCCTCCTCAGCCCCAGATTCCTGCCTCCAGGACAGGCTCCAGGGTGTGCACGTTTCCAAATAAATCTGGATGCAGGCCTAGCCCTTTCTCTTGGAACAGACATTCAATTAAATCCCACTTTCCAAAATGATCTGTGCATGTGTCTGTGTAACTGCCTCACCTGTGCTGCAAATAACACCTGAAATTTAAAAAGATCATGAGTGATATTCTTGGCAGCATTAATCATACCACTTTATTGACATCAACTTGTATTATACTGATCTACACCATCTGGTCCCAAATCTAATTTGCTTTTCACTGTCTACTTGCCAGCAGTTTACTTTCAATATATTTCTGAGCTGGTGGAATGAGAAAAGGCTGCTCTGCTTCATTTTTAATTTGTACTCCGGCCGCCTCCTGTCAGCTTCACTTCTGCAAATCCTGCCTAGCATGAAGTTGTATTTCTGATGCAATCAAGACTTATTCCTCTCAGTTAAAAGAAACAACACTAAAAAGAAGTAACTCTATGTTTCCACAGACCAGACCTACTGTTACAAAGAAAGGGATAATGTAGGGATAATGTCCCAAAGGTCCAGCATGAGACGTAATTTCCATCCCCTGATCTTGGCAGCTATACATTGTGTTTAACTTTGACCCAGCACGCTGGCTTCCGTGTGCAAGACAGATGTTATCTGATGCAACCCCTGACACCAATGCTATCTGCCTGTCAAACCTTACAGAACAGTTTGGGTATCCAGGGATTCACTGAACGTCCAATAAAGTCACCTCTGAAGTGGTCTCCAGCCTCAGGAGTCCATGCACACAAGTCCCTCTCTGATTATCTGGGCATTTCCCATTTCAAGCCTGAATCCAGCATTAGTTACTGGAGTCCCAAATTAATGCCTCTGTCAGTTAACCAGCTTGCCTGAAATTCTGTTATTTTCTGTTGAATGCAACAGTTTACGAAACTGTTTTTCTGAAATACTAATGTTCCTTACTTCTAAAGTACTGGGGTTAGGTCCTTTTATGCATACTTGAAGAGACTGCAGGGCAGCTAAAAATATATTCAGAAACTGAATTTGTCAACATTTCTTTATGTGAAAAAATGTAACACATCTAGACTTAGCAATTCTAAAATCCATAAATAGAAATAAACCTGTTTTTCAAGGCTAATTCAGCCACCTCCTTATGAATCCTCATCTTTTTGCTACGGTTGTGTGAGCTAAAAAATTTATGATCCTCAGCGCATTCCAGCTCTACTTCTGCAGGACTTTATTAGCTCCTTTGTCAGCTGAGTCCTTCCTGTCAAAAGGAGCTCATATTTCAAGAGTTTAAGCAAACTGGACCATTCTGATTAAAATAAGGTAAGGAACAAGCATGGGAGCAACATGCAAGGGGCTCTGCAGCAAGTAGCTGGGGACAGCAACCTCTAGCTCAGACTCCAAAAGAACAAATGTAGAAAATGGGTATTTTGGTGGGGTTACTTAAAGTATGATTCACCTCCTGGTTACATGAATCATCTCCCAGTTTCAGTCTTCTGCTTGCCTGGGACCATTTCCAGTTCACCACATCCAACCAAGCCAAACTCTGACCCTACCACTTCATCCTCCCTGCAAGAGCCTGCTTAAACAAGGAGCCAGCCTCATAACCCCAGATATGTTGTACAGTGATTTGTCTCTGCAATAGTTTTAACAATAGAAGGGCTTAACTGAGCATGTAAATGCTTTCCAAGGATTAAGACACCAGGATCAGTACTCTGGGTCCCCCATTCAGCTCTAAGCACCTCTGTACACTTTACTATAGCCTGGACATTGTTGCATGCAGAGACTGAAAGCATGGCTTGCACTTTTCCCAACACAGCAAATGGGTAGGGCTGACTGGGTAGTAGAGGGCATGCCCACACTACCCTTAAGACACATCCATTTTCAGGACCAGGAAGGTATGTTAAACATAGTCCAATAACCACAAGTCTCCTACCCACTGAGGTGGTGTTGTGCAGGGAAGACAAGCACAAAGCAGCCTCCTCTAAATGCAAATCCTGCTCTAAAAAAGCAGGAGATGAAGTTGGTGGCTATGAAATCCTGTCTACAAGAGATCCTCTCCCTCCAAAAAGCACTTGAAGACTATCTAAGCTCAGGCATCCAGTCATAACAGCACAAATAGGCTCTTTGGCCTGTATGTCACCTGCCTAGCTACAAATATCACCTTTTTCTTTAACCCAGTTCCAGGGAAATAAAAAACCAACTGAATAAGCATATCCTACAGTGGTAGGACCTGATAAGTAGAATCTTTGCCTTTAGTTTCCTTTCAACCCAATTACTCATGTGCCAGCTAAATTAATTCCTAATCTTTGGACCATCCACTGAAAGAGCATTACCAAATAAACTCTGACCCTATTACACAGCCCCCCCAGGGAAGTTTCTGACAACTTTTTTAGAACCATTTTTGTATTGCTTTTAGCACAAGTTTAGAGACCAAAATGAAGCCCTTCCAGGAATGTGTGATATATACTGCTGTGATTTGGGGTGAAAACGAGCTTTTGAACTGCTTTTCTTCACAAGGCTTGTCAGAAAGAGAAAGGAAAAGAAAACATTCCCTTGGAAATCAAAAAACAACACTGAGTAGCAATGAAGTGAAATTGCCCTATCAATTTTTATTGGCCAAGTGGAATCAGGGGTGCTTTGAACAAGCATATAGCTACTATCACATAAAGCAAAGTTAAGTTAAAATTCAGTTCACCTGAATAATTACAGCCTGATTAATTCTGACCTCCATCCAGCAAGGTACTCAAACAGCTGAGCAATCTCATTACCCTCTCCAGCAGTACACGGAAAAATTGACTTTAGGTGAGCATGTGTTACTAGACCTTGTTGAAAAGTGAGGGCTTTACAAATAAGAAAAGCTTGTAGGTCATCCATCCATCTTCCCAGGCTCTCAGTCTAGTGAATATATGGGTATCCATGTATCTCTGTGCTCAACTATTGCCTTTCTAGTCAAGCAGAATAGACACCCCTATGCCTGCATGAGGGGGGGAAAAACAGAATGAATAAAGAACATGTGGCTGAAAAGGTCTCAACTACTCAAGGGGTTTCTCCAGCAGCAAGGAAGATCTATGGTCTTTATATTCCTCTCCTAGAGGCAAGATTTCATTTTTAGATTAAAAACTTCAACACCCACTTGCTCTATGTGAACAGCAAGTTCTCTCCTGTGGCTAGAATTGATAGGATGCCATATGCTATAAAAGGTTAACACCAGTGCTATTGTAATCCTTGGCCACAACTTTCATTTCCTTAATTTGCTGACACCGAGTAATGTAGGGCTGTGCTGTATGAGAGAATACTAAGCAATCTGAGTTACAAATTTTCTCTGAATGTCCAAGCTGACCTTTGAAGCATTCAATAAAAACACCATTTAAAGAGGGGGAAAATTGCTAACATGGAAATGGAATTACAGGAACAGGACCAAATTCATTCCTTTGACTTGGTATCTACTCGTGTTTGATGTCAGCTATATAATTATATATCACAGTTGACTGAAAAATATTTTGCTCTATGTTAAAAGCAGGCCACATAAATGGTTTATTAACTGGAAAGAAGTTGACAGTGTTCAAGTGTTTGGGGGTAGGTACAACCACAGCGCTTCATTATGATCTGAGCATCTTCCCTCTCAGAGGGCTGATTTCTCATTTAAGGCTGTTTTACATTACTCTGGGAACTGTGAGGGCCATTTTTATTTACATCTACTCCAGGATGCCATTTGTTGCTAGGAGTGAAATGTAGCTTTCGCATACGTGACAATCTGGCCTGTGCCATCTCAGAGGAAAATTTTCAAGAGGAGCTGCTAGCACAAATGAGAATTGCTCCCGTCAGCCTCACAGCCTGTCTTCACAAGAGTAGAGCAGCAGAGGCTTCCAAGCTATGGATTAAACACATCACATAAGAGGTAGGCATGGCTATTAATATTCTACCGAGGGTCCAGAGCAGACAACATTTGACATGGGTAAGCTTCCTCTGAATTCCTGTCAATTAGTGGTGCTGCTTCAAGTACAAGGCATGCATGAAAAAGGGAAGATAGAAAAGTCAGTTTGTGGTGGCCCCTGCAACAGTTGTAAAAATGAAGTGGAGCCTTCTTTGTCACATCAGGCAAGAAGGAGCAGGTGTAATCCCACTACAGATAACACAGGAAGGAGGCAAGTGATGTTAATTCTGGGGGGGAAAGTTGAGATCATGCCAGTTTCTGTGCAAGCAAAACAGGTTGCAGGCTCCCTCAGAATGAGCAGAAATTCAGGATGCTGTAGGATTAACCTTGTGATAGGGAAAGCCACCCACTGGGAGCAAACAGGTTGAGAGCTCATACCCCAGTCACTTCAGTTGAGAAGGGAAAGGCTGAATTTAATCTGATTTTGCTGACAAACTGGTTCTCTATCAAAAAGAAAACTAGAAATGGAAAGCAACACTTTAGACACCAAATCAGAAACAGGACAGTGGATTCCCTGATCCAATGCAGCAGTTAATAGTTGTGCTCAGTCCCCCGTGCAGAGAGGGTCAACTGCATAGCCAAAAGTATCTGTATTGGCAAAATCTGTTCTCTTGGCTAGTCAATCCTAGTGCTTGTCAATCAGGCATCCCTACTGGATCAGGGGTTATAACATACATCTAGTGTTTAGATATTTTCCCCACATCCAGCCTGCAGAAAATACAGAAAACTTCTGAGATGCTCACAGACATGTTTTGTACAACTCAAACCCCACACACTCGGATGAGATGCTGTGCACAGACAGCTCCCCCAAATCCTCACAACCCCACAGCGACATACAGCAAGACTGCTCTTAAAAGCGCTGCCATAATACTCAACTGCACCACAACTTGCTGTAGCAAGTCCGGGTTTTTATGGTCCAATGGTAGTTAATTTTCTAAAGGTCAAATTTTACATGTTTATTTTGACTGGTGTCCTGCCCAACACAAAGACACAGCTATATTAATAGCTTACAAATTAAATGCTCGTTCTAGGAAACCATACACAGTTTCACTCTACTTCACCCAAGGAGTGACATTTCATCCCAGAAAAGGCCAGGGCAGTGTCCCAGCACAGAACATCTGGTTGGCAGCACAATGGAGCACAGCACCTGTGAACACGCTCAGTGTTTGCTTTGCAACTATTTGTCCCCCATCCGCGTAAAATATATGTTTTCAGGCTGTTAAAGTTCATTCCTTGCCAGGGGAGTCTGGTGTGATAATGCAGCCTGTTTGTCTTGGAAAGCCCCTGTTTCTGGACCATGCGCACTTAAGCCAACATTTCTGGAAGGTGAAAGTAGGAAGAGAAGGTTTTCTTCCCTCTTTATTTTTTTCTTTTCCTAGTCTTTACAGCTTTTTAGACATTCTGCAGAGAGTCTAATGGGATAAGACTGAGCCAAACAGCACAGTTTAAAAAAATAGCAGAGATGGATTGCAGCAGGGGCCGTGGTTTAAAATCTATCATCCAGAGGCTAAGGAAGTACAAACAAACTAATAAAACCAGAAAATTATGAAATCCTGGCCTAAACACCAAGCAAAACTTCTTAATTTAGGACTCTCCTAATGGCTAAAGCCGCCACCAAGTTGGCTCCCAGGGACAATCCCTTCTCCTGCCAGATCCTTCCTTTGGAAGAGAGAAACCTCAGGATCTCAGCCAGCCTAAGGTGTTAGTGGGGGAAGGAGGTTTCAGGAGGAATAAGGCTGGGGGAAAGCAAAAGTCCTGTAAAAAGCCCTGCCAGAAGGGAGGTGCAGGATTATAGCTGAAAGTTCAAGATACATTGGGTAGGCTTCAGCCTCTGCTGGCCAAGCTCTCCACCAGCACATACAGCCTGCAAAAAATACAACAGAACTGACCAGTGCAAAGTCTGCTCAGGGGAGGGGCTTCCAGAGGTGCAGACTTGGCTAACACCAGTGTGTCACAGGCTGGAAGGCAGAGGATACACAAGGTGGGACACAGGGGACGGACTGGCAGACTCTGTCCCTGCTCCACTGCTGGCAGCTCCTGGCCACATCCCTTCACGGTCACAGCAGCCAAAGGCAAGCCTCAAACAGCTCTTCCTTGGCTTTATTTTCCAAGTAGCATTTCCTTAAATGAAGAAATAAAACTGCTCCACACACTTTTTAAAAAACGCATTTTGATTTCACCTGAGAAAAGATGGTATCACCTCTTTTATCCTCCTCATAGTGAGTATACCTGTATCTGACATCTTCCCAATGTGTCATTCTCAGACTGGCACACTGTCTGATGGGCCATTTTTCCTCTTACACTCCTCTTTTGATTAACTCCAGGAGTAGCACAATTTCCTTTCTGACAGCCCATTATAAAGTCATTCTCCCTTTCAGCAGTAAGGTTTTTTTCTCCCATTTTACAGCACAGGAAGGACGTTTCCTTCTGTAGCTTTTATTTCTTGTAACCTGCCTCCAACCCAGTCTCACATCCTCTCTCTTTACCTCCTCAAAAAGGAAAAAAAAAATCAAAAATTTATTATCAAGGAAATTAAAACTAACCACTCTGAGCACAAACTGAAGTGACCTGCACACTAGAGGGAAATTCACAGATTCCATTACTTTCAGGAGAAGATTTGTTTATGCAGGCTAGATTCAATTCAGATGTTCACCTTCTGGGTTCTCTCACTTGCCCTGATGATGTCTTTAACAAGAGTTAAGGATAACTATTGCCATTTTCAGTCTGCATAGTTTGGCAGCCTGCAGATTGTATCTATCAGGTGACGCACTACATGAGAAATCAAACCTTAAACTTACTTGCACCTCTAGGCCTATCCTAATTCAAAACTAACTAGTTTATGGAAGATAACTGTGCTTCTGAGACTACACCTGGCCTTCTCCTTTTCTATTTCATAGGTTCTCATTTACCTCATCCCCTCAACCCAACAGAAATCCTACAGACATATCTGAATGTTTCCTCACATATACATGAACATCAGGCAGCATGGAGGGTGCACCGAGCCTGCTCCCATCTATAACTCAAAGCCTCCATCCTATCATCACAGTCTGTGGCAAGGCATTGTCTCTGCTCTGTGTTGGGAGTGCAAAACCCTCTATATGTATGGACAATGAAGTGGATTCCCAAGTGAATGCTTACTTTGTTTGCCAAGTGTCACTTGAAGTTAGATTCATACTGCAATTTGCAAAGACCACACATCTCACAAGGCTGTCTTCAGCACTACTCTAAATAATTGTAGATAAAACAAGGCATGGTCAGCGCAAAGTGCAAAATGAGTTGTGACATCCATTTTCTATTAAAAATAGCAGTCATTGAAATGTGTTTAGCTCCACTGAAGTATTCTGGGTTGGCAGCCATCAGGAGAGAGGCAGCAGGAGCAACAAAAGCTCTTAGTCATTTCCTACCTCCTTTCTAGCTTTAAGCCTGCCTTGACAGACCACATTATAAAAAAGACCTAGAAGATCCATTTGATGCTCAGTCCTTGGACATCCCACACAGACTGCTGGCCAGAGTGTCCATTAAAGAGAACAAGGACAGAAGAATTGCCCTTTTAGCCTCCTTTGTAACCTTTCTTTGTCTTGCATCTATTATCTTTTATTCTTCTCATCCCCTTCATCCTCAAGAGGCAGGAGGAACTGACTCTTCAATTTCCAGCTCCTTCCTGAGCATATCTGCCATTTGTCAAGCCCAGGCATTAAAGCGTAGCACTCTATTGTCCGGCTCTAGTGAGCACAGCTTGGAGGCCTTACGTGAAAGGTAAGTACATTTGTGCATAATAATCATTTTTCGTAGCCAGACAGACATCATAATTGATTAACATAAATCAGATGATATTAATTATACAGACAGATTTCCCCAAACTACTGGCTGAAAGATAGATGAACAGTAGAAAATAGTTATATCCGTAACAGAAGTGAGTTAATGTGCATTTCCTTCTTTTAACGTTTCAGATATGAAATGTGCAGTTACAGGTCAAAATCAATTTTGAACTGTCCTCAACTTGGTTTTCTCTCATTGGGAAGTTGGGGGTTTCTCACTGCTTCTTCCTTGTATCATGAGAAAAATAAAAAGCCCTGCTCACCCCAGGACTTCACACATCACAGTACATACACAGAACAAACTGACTACCTGCTGCACAGCACATGATCCAAAAAAATCAGAGTAAAAGAAAGCAATTGTCATTACAGTATTTTGCATAAAATGCAGTCTGGAGATGTAACAAGGAGCATAAATTTAAGAGGATCCACTCTCTCTGGTTCCATTTTGGTGAATTAACTATTTTAACTATTGAATCATGGCATAAAGTATGCCACAGAATGGAAAATCACCAGCTAAGTGGGTAAAGAAAAATAGACTTATATACAGTTCCAAATACTATGATAAATATTTAGATTAGTAACTATAGTGTTATAGCATAGTAAGAGCACGTATTTCAGGCTAGTGTAAATGCATACATCTCCTCACTGCAGTGCTATTTTCAGATCCTTAGCAGCTGGACTCCATAGGTATGTCATGAAAAATGCCTAGGTGGGGGTTTTGGCAGTCAGTGTGGGCAGATTTGAGTTTTAAAATTCCCCCAACCTGTATTATTTCTACTTGTGATTTTTAGTTTTCAGTTTCTCAGCCAGAATAAGACCAGCCAAACATTTGAATGTAAACTCCTCAAGATGCCTTGCCTGTTATTTTCCAGTGAGGTGTAGAAAATAATAAACTGCTGTTTCTACTGGAGCCATACGGAGAGAGAAAGCTTTCATATCCCAGGCCTCAGGCAAAGCCACCAGACTAAACTGGAATTATTAACAAAATCCCTGGGCTAAAAGACAAGATGGAGCAAGAAGATCAGAGGCCTTAATGTTCACTTCAATTTACCTAGTCTAAGGTCAGAATTTATTTCCCCTGCCATGTCAGAATCTTAGGAACCACTTTGGCACTGCTGGGACAAACAGCTTTTTGAGGTCTCCGGGGCTGCAGGAGGCACTCATGTAAGTGAATTCATCTTCCAGAACAACTTTATTGATCTTAATAGGCTTTAGTGCAGAGGACAGATAGGAAGGGATTCATGACCAGCACATATGGTGTTAGGGAATCTCTGTTAAAAAGATTCATTTAGGAGAAGAAAGGATGGCAAATGGCATACATATGATTTCCATACGTGACACATGGGTTGAGGATGGAAAATAAATCTTCTGTTTGTACTTGGTATTTCCAAAGGAGTGATTCTGTTTATTCCTTAGGTCCATACTTTCCAGGTGATGAATACACACTGTAGGGTCTCCATCTTGACTGTCCCAAACTGAAACACTTAGAGGTCGCCAATGTCTCACAACAGCATTGGAGGCCGTTTCTTTTAGCTGGGAAAGAAATCATGTGCATGTCCCTGGCCTTCTCATCCCTACCTCCTACTCTTCCAGTCTCCACCTTCTGCTCTTAATGGGGACATGGAAAACCCTGTGATAATAGACCCTAGAAGGGTCTATTTTCTGATTCTCACCCACCCAAAGAGTGAAGCACTGAATAGGAAATTCACATTTCTTCATTTTCCAGCAGATGAAACAGGCCAAGTAGTGAAATAATACCAAACCATTCATTTGAACAGGAGGGAACGCTGATATTTGCAGAGATCCTTCAGCCCACTCCTATCACAATCCTCCTAAACCATCTGCCACGTTCCCTCCTGCTAAAAGGGCAGTTGCTAATCTATTTATGCAGGGCTGACGATGAAGGCAACCAGACCATGCTCAGAGAGAAAACAGCAACCAGCTCCTGGGCTCAAAGGCCCAATATGGCATGTTGGATGCTGTTGGAAGGCATCTGCAGCGTTGGTGGTATTTACAGAGCTGCTGAGTGTTGATGGCTGGCTTCCTCTGAAAACAAGCCAACCATCATGGGCATCTGCTATTAATGAGCAAGCTGAATATTCTAGCAGGGCTCTTGTCAGGCTCAACAGCACACACAGTTTATTCTCACTGCAGCCTCAGAGTGGTTACTGGATGCTGAGAGGCCCTACAGAGCTGAGGGTGCCCACAGAAAAGGGGAAAGAAAGCAAATATAAGGCTCTATGCCCTGTGCTCTGCCTCTTCAGGCAGGTACCTACATCTGTCTGTGCTCTATTTGTAAGGTCTGGATGACACTGTTTCAGAGAGATGGAATGAAGTCACCAGGACCTGCAAGTTTAATGAGCTCTGACAGCAGGTGCTAAGTGATATAAAGCACCTTATTCTGCAACTGTCTTGAATACAGTACGTTTAATCCTACACCTTGACATGTTAGTATAAAGGAATGTAACACCACAGACCAGGAAAGTACACTATGGGTACCTCTGGCTGCCCACCAAGCAAAGTGAACTGCAGCAGGCAGCTGGGAAGAATAGGACTTCCAGGGATGGGAACATGAAGAATAATTTCTGCACAAGGTGATCAGTTGGTCCCTCTGGTCACAGGGGTTGGTGGTACGGTGCTGATGTTACTGACACCCAGTCAACACAACGTGCATAATCATATGTGCAAAGCCATTTTCAAAGAGAAATTACTATATGATGTGCTGCGTGGAAACAAGAAGGAACAAATATAGACTCTCAAGCTTCCTTTGAGGACAACAGAACTGTTAACCAGTTGTACAAACACTTGATTCCAAGGGTGTTTTTTTTTCTGCCTTAAAAGCCTGAATTTCACAAAAGTTGGACTCGTAACTCAGCAGTCCAAGCACACACTTGCACACTGGACTCACACAGTAATTGCAACAAAGCAAGGAAGTTGCACACCAGCCAGCAGTTCTGCAGCTAGCCTCCACGCTGCAAACCCACATTTGCACACCTCATGCATTTGGCATGAAGCTGGATTTTTAAGAAAGCAGACTAACATTTCAGACTCCTCCCAAGAAACTGGGAAAATAAGCAAGTTAAAGAAAACAGTGGTGAATGATTATTTTTGCAGGTGTGAAGAAAACATTACACAGAAGAAACCCCTTCGTGATGAATAAACCCCAGGCTAATAGAGAGGGAAGCAAAAGGAGGCTCACTACAGTGATGAAAACTTCCCTGCAGCTCCAGGAAAGGGATTCGAGTCACTTAAGAGGAAGTTCTCCCCAAAATTCTCAGACTGCTCAGGTAGTTCTGTTCAACACTTCTAATGCTTCCAAGTCCAACCTCAGGAGGAATTTAACAAAACAGGCGTTATTTGAGGAATTAAATAAAAAGGAGAAAAAGCACTGACTGAGATTACCAGAGACCTCTAGAACAAAGTTTGAAGTGAACAGAACACCCCAATTCCTGCTTACTGAAAGTTACTTTCAGAAGATCTATATAGGGATCATTACCAGTAAAGAATTAAAGACTAAAAAACACCTAGAGTATTCTATAAATGCTTACTCCACTCAGTGATGTAGAGTATTTTGAGATTCCTGGGTAAGGAAATATGAAGTAGGTTCATTTGTACCCTAAAGCCAGCAGAGGTACCCTGGTTCTTAGATAAACGTCGCTGAAAGTTACTAGAATTTCTGCGGCCACGCATCTGAGTTGCTTTCAGCCCCATTTTCAGGACTTCTGCTTCAACACCTCCTCAGAATTCACTTTGGGCTGAAGTCTTTGAATGTTTCGCCAAACATGTGGGAAACAAGTGACTGCAGTTAAAACGTGAGCCCAGCACTGCTTACACTAGCACTGCAGCTAGGAATGACGAATGGGAAGAGACTGTTGTCTTTGTCTGAAGCCATTCAGCCTTTCCAATTGACAAAGAGGGTCCGGGGAGGGGAAAAAAATAAACTCAGCCTTTATGAAACGTGTTTGAGTGTCCAGATTACATCTAAAGCCAGTCTCACTTGCACTTCCCATCGTGCATTACTGAAACATCCCCAGCTTTATGAGGTATCGACATTTCAGCTCGTTAGTATTATTTACCACTGCAAAGTCAGCAAAGGCTTTAACACTGGCTCAAACCACAGAATATAAATAAGCAACCAGCTGGTCGTCTTAAGGGCTGGGTGGAGTCCTTTCCTTTTCATCCCCAGCACCTCTCCCTATCCACAGCTTCTGTGAACAGGGGAAAGGAGTGCTTGGGATGGGTTGAAGAGTAGGGATTTATGCAACAGGCACTCATAATGGGGAACAATTCTACTAATCTCTCCCTTTGTCCTGCTGATCCTCAAACAAAAGCACCAGGAACTAGAGGCTCCTCATACTTACAGGGAAAAATCCCTTTTCTTTTTTAAATCAAGACAATCCTGACTTGTCATGGCCCTTTTTTTCCCTCCCCCCATCGCAGCCTTTTCACAAACTCAACCTTGTGGCTAACCAGAACCAGTCAAGCAATTACACTTCAAATGTCTCTTGAAATCCATGTCCCTAGTAACCCAATAGCTCCCACTACTGACCTTCTCAAAAGGAAATTGATGTGCTTACCCAAGGAAGTATATTACACAGAAGAGGCAATGAGTCATTTTATCCCACTTCTTGTTCTGTTTCCCCCCCCCCCCCCCCGAAGCCAATTTTATAATATGCAATTAATACCAGTGGATACTAGGTATCCACTACCACCTTTCTGCACCCAAAGTGTTCTAGTAGGCAATGCGTATAAAGTATATAATCTTAATATCACCAGTGACACTCTTAGCCTACAGCATACTTCACCATGTGGTTCCAACCTCTAGTTGTAATGCTACAGTTGTCTCAAAAATTAACTATCTGGTATCATTACTCTTGGACACGAGCATTTGTCTAAACACTGATTTTTATCCCATTTTCTGAATTTGGACTTAATCCGTTTGATCTTCACAGGGCTCTGTGGAAGAATTTAATATATAGCAAGCTGTTTGTGGAACAATATACCAGACCAAAGGTTTGACAGATTTGGGCTTAGAGAGGTAAACTACTTTCCAGTGATCAGAGTTACACTACATTTACACTGTAAAAATAAGGATCAAACTGTCCATGAAAACCAAAATATAAACAAATAACATCTGTAATTCACTAGCTGTATCAAGGACACTTGCTAGAAAAAAATCTTAGAAAATTGTTCATCTCATGTCAGGTTCTTTCTTATCAGAGGACCAGAAGGTAATTAGAATTTTTCCAGCAGCCAAGGGAAACATTAGATTTTTCTCTTTTAGCTTCTAAAAATCAATATTCTTCCACTGATGCTGGAGCTGTTCCACCGTGACATGTACCATAGTCAGCCAACATGTCAACAAATGCAACACAGCAGCTGCTAACATAATTTTATCTGTTATCTTTTCCTTCAAGAAATCTCGGTCTGTCTTTGTTTGCCCATCTGCTTTAAAGCCTTAATTAACACCTGCCCACAAGAACATCCCAAATGTTGTTCATTTGCTGGGCTCCTAAATGAAGACCTGCCTGGAATCTGAAGGAAAAGTTTCATTTTTATCCTGCTGCTACACATTTAACCCTACCACCATCTCTAGCCCACACGCAGTAGAAGTGAAATATCATGAAAAGTACCTATAAATGCGGTCAACAAAAAATATGGAACACGTCTATCACCCTACGCAGATTTCATCTCCAACAAGGTTGCTTCCACAACAGCAAATAAAACAGGGCTAGTATTTCAGCTAGCGTGGGAGACAGCATGGGTCTTGACACAAATTTCTGCATCTGAGAGGATGAATAGAGAATGATCCCAGAACAGCTCTATCAGCTGGTTGCAGCTGTGCAAAGGAAGATTTTATCTAGTCCAGTCTTCACTGTACTCCCCTCAGCTGTGCTTGTTTATCTGGGCTCCATTCAGGAACAAGGAGTCAGGTTCTCACCACATTAACTAGTGCAAGGGGGCAAGATATTTCCCTGCAGCTCAGCCCAGCAGCCAGCTCCTAGCATATCATATTCCCACCCATATCCTCTAGACATTTTATTGGCTGGTCTATTCCATATTACAGGAAATGGAAGGGATTGAGAAATATCATTAAGGAAAGGTGCGTGCCCCTGGGTGTCATGGTCCAAGTTGGAAGCACCCTAAGAAAAGCCCAGGTTCTGTGATGGAGCTGAGCTTATAATGTGGTACAGTGCTGTGTAATTCAGAATTGCAAAGGGGCACCTATGGAGCACCATGAAGAAGAGACAGGGGTTGCTTGCTCTGCAAGATATTCAGTTCCGTCAGCTTTTTATTAAGGAGGTGGGAATTGGAAGTCTTGAGGACAAATCCCTTATGCAAAAAGGCACATTTCTATCCAAGAGGAGAATATCACCACAGATGCACCTGGTTTCTCAAAGGGAATCAGACATTATTTCACTTCTTTATGCCTCAACTTAACTCTAAAATTGGAGCAGTGGATATACAAGTGCATGTGAGACAGGAAACTATTGCTGTAGATTAATGTTTAAACCCATGTTTCAGGTCTCACAGGAAGGGTGCTCCTGATTTGCAAGACTGTTTGTACCTGAAGACCCAACCACACACACAAAAAAAACAGGAACAATATATGGAGAACCACCACCTCAAAACACACTGCTTACTATCCACTCCTAAACAAACCCAGAAGAAAAGCAAGTGAAACGTGCTCCAACCAAGCACAGGTTAGAAGTTCAGCTTCAACATAGTGAAGCCATTCTGCCCAGTTTTCACATTTATTGAACAAAAACTTCTTGGATTCAGTTCCAAAAAAAAAAAAAATCAAGTCAATTTCAATGAGCTGCAGTGACCATTGTAAAAGCTCAGTTTTCTATGAAAGTGAGGAAATGGATTCAGAATTGCTCAGATTCCATTGGCCTCCATAGCTTTGATACAATCAAAGGCATCAAGAAGCTGATTGTCCCTTTGTTCCCCTTCTTTTTCTCTTTGTAGACTCAGAGAAGCATAATCCTGAATTGATAGCTTCTCCAAATGCTCAGGCTATGATTTATCAGTCCAGGAGGCTGCAGTGGAGAAGTAATTGCATTAGCACCACCACTGATAAATAGTGCTTTCTTCAGACTTACGAGCCGCTGAGGGCTAATTACTCCTCAGATTCCAGATTCCGTTTGGCTTTAATCACAGGGTGAATCATCTCCTTCCAAACATGGCAGATATTAATGGCAGCGCATTTGTCCTAATTAATCTTCCATTGGGAAGGCCTTTTCTTTTAATTAAAGACATGAAAATGTGCAAAAATGACAAAAGAGTATGTGGTCGAGTGAGGACAAGAGTCAAAGCACCTCAGAGGATGGCAAGGATTGTTTTCATGAGGAGATAACAATGAGCCATATTCATCCTTGGCATCTGGATTTTGGCCACATTAGGCTGACCCATCAAGACAAATTCATCTTCAACACTTCATTTAAGGGAAAGTGGTGTTGATGAAAGAAGTGAGGACATTTTTAGTGCCTTTGGCTTTGTGGCTCAGTCTTTAAAATTCAATCCCCCCTCAACACAGAGCTACAGCTCATTGCAATTATACGCAAAAGCCAGCAAACCAACAGGTTACTTGGCTACAGAAGCCTCCTGCCGCCATCTGTCCAAAGACAAGAAGACAAAGAAACACTAGAGCTCAAAAGACATGGTAGAATCAAAATGCACATCAAATCTAACTAGAAGTAATGTTTCACCAAATGCTCACTAGCTCCTGAGAGACATTCTTCAGCCTGTCAAAGAAACCAATGGCATATATTAGCTCTTACAAAGCCTGCTACTGGCAATGCTGGCCAAAAACACAGATTCAGATGTCAGTCACTGCAGTGAACTAGAATCTGATGAGTGTCTTTCACAGGCATGTGTTGGATGGGTAACATGCAAAATATTTGTGTTTCTTTGAACCACGTAATAGAGAATCTTATCTAGGGTATGTTTTGTGCAGTCAAATTCCTCTAAGTTAGAGGTGAATCTGAGTGAATATAACCTTGTGGCACAAAGTGCTCCTTGGACTGACATAACTTCTGATTCTGTCTCTGAGACAGACTGCAAAGGGGAGAAAAAGTGAAGTAAGGAACAGCAAGAGCACCTCATCAGTCAGTCTCATTATCTTATTTGGAGTCAGTTGTCAGATAGCTTACCACCCCTGCTTGGTCAGTTGATAAATACACAGCTAGTCTGAACAGTGGGGTTACAAAGAGACAATTATTCTCGTGATGTACACAGATAAGATGGTGGGATAACATTTTGACATTTCTTGTAGCATATTGTACTCAGAAGCTGTTTTGTTCTCAGCATGCCCACCAGTAACAGACATTTACACAGTGCTTTTCCTGGGGACTTTACTTGCATTTGTACCTTATGGCTTTCTTAAGCAAAAGGCCATTTGGACTGCAAGTTTATGTACTGCTCTTTTAGTTCAGAAACTAAAGAAATCCCTGTCCAAAGGCCCTTTGAAAAGAGGCCAATACATGAAAGAGATGTTGCCCTTACCTAGCATATTTTCAATATCCCAGCTTTAGCCTAACTTGATGGTTGCACGGTGTTCCCAGACACTGAGGAAATGTACCTGGTACATTAAGTGAGACTGCAGTCGATACTTCTAAAGTGCCTGTTTATGCTGCAGCAGAGAGCTGATAAACAGCCTTGCCTCTAGTTTCTCTTAATTTAGAATTCATTACGTCTCTCTTTCCATGAAAGATAAACCAATAGCTGCCCTTGACAGCTGTTTTCTTTGGGGTCATTCTCTCTATCCACCCATCTAGTCTTTCTTCAGGGGGTTTTGCTCACTGTAATGCTAGCTCTATCAATTTCATTCAATTCTTGCAACACAATCTACAGGGACTGAGGAGGACAAAGCCAAATGCATTTAACCATTTGGGTTCCAGGCATCAGTGTGAATTATGATAGTTAGATCTGTGGGCAACAGCAAGAGCTCTATCACAAGAAGGAAGACAAGTAAATGAGAAGATTACGCCAAAAGGTGAAACACTCAGCAGGATGCCAGCTGGATTGACTTGAGATGCTTTCTTTTGGTTCAGCCAGTATTGCGTCTGACTGGAAACCCTGCCAGGCTCTCAGCTGGAGGTTCAGTCATGTTAGCATGCCAGATACACACACAGGGCACATCCAACCTTTTTACAGCAAAAATTACTTTCCAGGACTTTGATTTACACTCAGAAGTACAGATGACTGCTTGAAGAACATCAGAATCAGTGGTTAGAGCAGTGGTTCATTTATCCCAATATTTTTTCTCCAACATCTGTAGGAGATGCTATTTACAGAAAGTATGTGAGCCTGTGTGATCACTTCCTCAGCATATTCCCCCAGCACCCACGGTCATGCACAAGGCAGAACACCCCTCCCTACTCCCTTCAGCATCCATTCAAAGACTAGTTATGCGTGAAGTTATCTTCTCCTTTTTAAGCCCAAGAATGTTATCCAAGAAGTTCCTCCAGATGTTCCCTGCCCAAGGAAAGCTTATGAAGGAAGGTAAAGATGAGCTGCACAGAGGGTTCCCAGGGGCCTTTATTCCTGTGGAGGCACCACATAGCTAAAACATTTAGACTAAAAACATCTCAGAGAAGAAGCAGAGGCAGTAAATTTCATATTATCCTGTTAAAAACAGTGTTGTCATTAGAACTTTTTAACGGCACTACAGGAACACTGTGTCTCCCTCTGAGGAGTACACACTATTCATACCCACAGGTTTATCACATTATCCATTCCTCAGTATCACAAATGCTGGGATGCAGAGGAAACCACCAAATTATTTTTTCTGTTCACAGCTGAGCTTATTTCCTCTCACATGCAGCAATCAGCATTTGCTTACTGAAGCTATACCACCCTATATCTGAAAAGCTTGTGGTTTAAAAGACCTAATCTGCACTAAATTAGTGCAGAATGGCAAGAATAATATTGACAGGCCCTTGATGGTCAAAGTCCCAAAATGCTGATAGCAACAGTAGATTTTAATTAGGTTTTTAAAGTAATCAGAAAATAGAATGAACATAGAAAGGGTTTTAACTTAAAGGGAAGGCCTGGTGGGTCCTGCAGTCAGGTTAAAATGAATTATTTTTCAGGCTGAAGAGACTTCAGAAAACACATTACAGGCTTTTTAAGCTGCTTTGTCAGGGACATCCCAGAAGCCTCTCCTGTCATTCGCAGGAATGGCTTATCCAAATGTTTGTTCTCCCTCTGGAGGATTTAAACTGATACTGGCTCTGTTCCCAGAGCAGGTGATTTGAAACTTTATATGGACATGGACTCCAAAAAGCCAGCCCATGACTTCATACCAACAATCCCACGTACAATCTTTAATCTCAAGGGCTGATATCTAAAGAAAACCGGGAAACCAAGCTCTGAATCAATCTTGGGAAACTGGCAGCACTCAGACCTGCCCTCTGGCACCTCCACGTCCTACCACTCCACACTGCTGCTGTTTTACAGAGGGACAAAGGGCAGAATATCAATGCACCTGACTCGGGACTGATGACAAATTATTTGCCCAAGATCTGATGTCAGTGGTACAGGAAACAAGCCTTCTTCCTATCAGTGTGTACACCAGTAGATCCATATCTGGCATGACCAAGTTGTAAATGCTGGTCACAAGAGACCTGTGTCCCATTCCCTCCTCAAACAGAGGTAGTGAGAACAACACCAAATACCAGAACCTGGAACAGTGTGGAAAACTCACCTCTGCAAAGCAATGCACTGTCGCCAAAAAGCAACATATCACAGAAAAAAATGAACAACTAACTGATCCAAAGTGCCCAGTCTCTCAATAAAATGAGAAACACTGCTTTTTCTATTGTGTCATCTGCCTTTGGACAGCACTGGCAATGAGGCCACATTCCCTGGCAGCAAAGCCTTTCCCTCTCCTCAATTGCAATAAAAAGCCACCTCTCCTCACCAACCTCTCATTAAAAGTTCAACTGATCCCCAAGCAGAGAAACATAATTAGGCTCTAGCTCCTGAGAATTGCTATCACTTTGCTCACACTAACTGGTAAATGGCTGAATATCTTCATCCACCTGCCAGGCCATGATAGAGTTTCCAGCACATTTCACCACTGCACAGAGCAGTGGCTCCCAGAGCTTGGGAGAAATCCTACTTGCAAGCCCTCAGCACAGCCCAGGCTTCTAGTGTTCTCCTGATAATACAAACTGCCAGCCAGCATTTTTAATTAGAAAAGCAGCTCTGATGCAAGAAAGTAGAGATTAACCCATCAAGTCACCCTGTCCCATTTCCCCACCAAGGAATAATCTTGTTCAGAACATCTTTTCACTGGCAAACCCCATCAAGTATCACTCCTATGGAAAAATGGAAAATAAAACTGTTCATGCCACTGAAAAGCTTTAGACCTCATAAAAGACGACACTGTGTTAAACCACAACACTATTAAAAAAAAAAACACCTTTTTAAGATCAGAAGTACAGCACAGCAGAGGATCTAGGAGACTTCCTCAGTTCTCCTCAATCCTACAGTTGGACTCAGCCTAGAAAGTACATTTTTTTTTCCCCCTTCACAGCCAGGCTCTGTATGACCTTGGTCTTCTTGCCCTCTGGACCTCTGTCCCCATCCAAATATTCAGAAATGGCTGTAACAACTCTGATGTTCAGCCAAAGGGCCCAGCGCAGTACAGCAGTACCATAGCAAACATCTAAATCCTTCCCAAAAATCTATTTATTCACAAAAATCTCCTGTGTTGTCAGGGACCTAAACACCCTACAATGTGGTTCTCTTCTGGCCCATTCATCTTTTTCTTCCCATAAAAGAATGCATCCACCCACATCTCTAATACAGCTCCATTGTTGGTAACTAGGAGCCTTGATATCCTCCAGCTGTGATGTTTTGCTGTCATGGCATGGATTTCATCCTCATTGTTCCCTTCATCTTCAAGTCCTCCTGCCAGCTTTATTCCTCATGTTGCTCCACTAGCTTGTTATTTATGTTGTGTGATCAACTGCTTTACTGTAAGCACTGTAGTATGATGGATAATGGCACTGTATGTATTTTTAAGTGTGCACTGACTTTTTCCCCAAATGCACATAATGGGGAATAATCAGAAATAGCTATCACCTTTCCCCCAGTTCAGAATACTTTTAAAAATATTCAATATTTTTAAGCATCAGCATTCAGAACGTGTCACACCTTAATCTGAAGTAAAAGTAGGCTGCACCACTCTGCCATGGATCCATTTCTAAGGTAGGGTAGAAAACAGACCTACAGAGGTTGAAGATCTCGTATTTAAGATTCATTTTGTCCCTTAAAAATCTAGACCATCCCCAAGCACTAGTGAGCGAATAAGTGAGACAAGGATGAAATGAAGGCAGGGAGAAGTTGGGCTGAGGACCTAGCCAGAGGTCAGGATGGGGAGGTCTGTTTATCTACAGAGCAGGAAAGTTCCCATTACTATGGACATTAACTCAAACGGCATGAGGTACTACAGCAAGCTAGATTAGAAAAAATTAGAGGGCAGAGAACTGACACAATTCATATTTCCCCCCTTTGAAAGCCTTGCAATTAGGTCCTCCCTTTGCACCATTACCCTCCTCTTTTTTATTTTAAGCCATCATAGCTACACTATCCTCAGAGTACAGTTACACTCCACTAAAAGCTCCAGTTTATTTAACAAAAAGCCATTATCTGTGCATGTTGCCCTCACTTGTTCCATGTGCTCCAGCAGGTAGAAAACACCATGTTCAAACGGGCAGCCAAGCTGCTCTCAGCTCTTTCATGCTGTTTCTTTAATTTCAGCTGCATCTGGGTTCAAAGAAACATCAGATTCCAGTCTGCATCTTATATCTCAGGCTCAAACAAGGACCCAGGATGAGTGGATCGTTGCTGTGTCTTTTGCAGGTATTCTTCAGGGCATCAAAGTTTCATTTGAACTGTTACCTTAGAGTCAAGAAATATATTGCTCATGGATCTCCAGGGAATGTGACACAAGTGAAAGTTATTAAGTGCACAGCCTCAATATTTGTCCATCCCTGCCCAAAGAGGCACAAGACAAGGCTACTCACTTTCCGGACAATAACCGGTCAATCATTTCAAAGCCTGGGGGGAGTAAAAGCACTAACTGTGGTATTAAAGCAGAGCATCATTAACAGCACTGTGCATTCACTGCAGCAACATAATGAAAAGGGAATATTTATAGCCAATATCCATTTATGCAGTGGGCACATCTACCCCTACAAAAACTAATTCTGAGTTTTACGACACCTTAAAGATTATCAGACCTGGTCTAACAGAACCTGAGGCTCTTCATCAGCCAGTGGCTGTGGATGGCATTTCAGTGTCACATCCCAGAACAGCCAGACACAACTGGTTCACTGCTTGTACAAGACGGGCAGAAATCTTATGTCACAACATTTTGTTCAGGCAATAAACATGACCTTTTTTGAAGTATTATTAAAAGAAATTTGCTGGGTTTCATCAGAGATGGAGGAGACAGAGGCACACTGACGGCAGAACTGAGACTAAAAGCACAATGCTGGACAGAGCTTGGTTAGGCATTTACCACACCCATGGGTGGTAGCTCACAAACCATCAGTAGAATACAGAAGCACATAGAGCATTGTTTTAAAAAGCTTATTTTTTGCAGCCAGGAGAAGTCAAGCTTAATAATTAACAGCAGTCATGTTCAGAACAGATACCAGGAAATTAACTCTGCTTATTTTTTCTCCTCCACATGCAGAGCATCCTAAGGTCTGTGGATACAACCAGAGGATCAAGCTGAAGGGAAAAATGCAAGGTCTCATTTACAAAGCAGTCAGGAGAACTGTGGGAAAGGGAGGATAAAATATTACCGCAAGCTAACAACAGTAGGGAAATAGCATGAACTATAGCAATGCTGCTGATAACAAAACCAATTACTTACAAATTACAAAAACTGGGAAGTCTGCTTTTTTTCTTAACAAGTTTTTGGGTTCTCAGGCTCTCGTTCTGGGTTTAATTCCCCTCTCCCCCCCCCCCCCCCCCCCACACACACCTCCCTTTTCCAGTGTTATTTCACAGCCAGGCCAAGCCAAAGCTATTCTAGCTGATGTGTAGCTATGTTACAGAAGAAAGCCTTCCTTTGGTTTGGGGGCAGGATGAAGTGAGGTGGTGCAGGGGAACAGGACATAGCAGGAACTGAAATCTGTTTTTACCACTGGGGCTCACAAAGAGCTTCATAAGCTTTACAGCTAGACATAAACCACAGCTGTGCAACATGACAGTACAAGTTTATTTCACTGAACAACTGCAGCTCAAGTCTTATCAGCTCATGCTAATTAGCTCACCAGCACAGCTTCCTAGCTTCCAACACCTACCTGTCCCAAATATCCCACCAACGCCCTGAAAGTGCAAAGCCTTCAGATGGACAGAGCTAGAAAAAAAAAAAAAAAACAGCATTCGTTAACACAGCACACGCCTAACACCCTCAGGAAGGGGGCAAGTCTTAAAAGCAAGTCAATGAGATACATTTGCAGTCTAGAGAAGACTTTTCAATGTAGGTTATCAAATAAGGCCTTACATTTTAACCTGAACTGCAGCTGACAGACTTCCAGGTGTCTGGCCATTTCCCCAGAAAGGACTTTGGACCATCACAGGTAAAGTCTCTTTACCTAGGTTTTCAGCCTGCTGTAAACTGCTATTCCTTATTACCACCACCATCCATTCCTGGCACATAGCACTTCTCAGTACTGTCTTTGGGAAAAAAAGTTATGCATGATGAATCTTCTTGTGACCTTTAGTGTAAACTTCCCAAAGCAAGAAGAATGCCTGAGCTCCCTTGGCCAGCACGCACGCTCACAGCCGGCACAGCACCAGCTGAGACACTGCCCTTTGGGCTCACATCGTTTATCAAGATAGGAGGCTGTCAGGCTCCTGCCTGACACGCACTGGCTCAGGAAAGGAAAGCAGTGACAGTTCACCTGAAAAAAGTAATAGGACGCAGCTGGGTGTTTTGGTAGGAGAAAAACCCTACATGGCAAATATATTCCACTGAAAAATTGGAAGCAGACTAATTGAAGACCAGAGAGATCTGGGCAGTGTGGGAAAGCTGATTCTTGTGAGCAGTGTGGTGGGCAGCTGCAAAAGCAAATGCTTAATGCATTAAGAGACCTCAACCCACCAGCACCTCCTGTTCCCACTTCATTCTCTCTCCCAAAAAATATGAATTCTATCAGGAAGGAGGAGAAATATCATTGAAGAACACACCTAGGCAAAATGCTCTCCTTGAGGTTTTTTTTGTTTTTTTAAATAACCTTATGGAAAGCCAAGCACTACTCTTCAGCTTTGCCCAGTGAGTGAAGGCAGCAGTCCCCTCCCACAGCAAGTATCACCTGGACCATCTCACACTGTTCAGGAAGGCTGCACCGTACACTTCAATTGACATTTGAAATACTTTACATTATGAAACCAGAACTACCTGGCTTAAACTTTTGAGTATAAAGGTTAAATCATTTCCTTTATGAAGGTATTTGGGATTTAAAAAATAGGTTCAATAACAAGTCACCGCACTCCGCTGGTTAGTGCATGTAACCTTGTCTATTGCCTCAAACTCACTCCATCCTTACAAAAGCGTTGGAGAACAGAAGCAAATAAAAAGCGCAGAGAGCAGAAGGGGAGAGCAAAGGAAGGAGAGAGGAGTTCTCATCTCAAACAGATGGAGTGGCTGGAGCACAGATTCAGAGTTATTTCTGCAAGAACAATGAAGAGATTATTAAAAGCAGCCCATCTTATACTGTCACACTGATCCACGGGAGTCTTTCCTAGAAAATCTAGCAGCTTTCTTCCCCATTCCCAACTCACAGCTTTCTGAAATCAATTCCACAAGTAACCACATCCTTTCCCTTGAGATCTTTCTTTTCTTCTGTTCCAGCCTTGCCCTGGACATTGCTGCGATGGGGCACTCAACCTGCCTCACACCACCTTATTACTCCCTAACAGCACAAGCAGTGGTCATCCCAGGACTTCTCCACTCTATTTCAGTGCGTTGACTGACAACCTAATGGCAGAAGCACATAGCAAAGCATTTCCCAGCGCTCAGATGAAGTGTTGGAATATAAAGACCATGAACATCAATTGCGAAGTTTCTGCATAACTGAGCACAATAGATTTGACATTTCAATCACATTAACACACGACACAGATCTGCTTGACTGACAGTCTTTGATTTGACTTCTGAATCTCACCTTAACTGCTTCAAGTTCAAGGCTAGTATACATTTTGTATACACATATTGTCTGTCCTTGCTAAAATTGAGCCCAGTTTCTCCTGAATTGAAAGACAGGGTTTTAATGGACTGCAGAAAAAAAAATCAGACCCTCTTGATTAGGTATGATGAGACTCTGCAGATAAGACCTGCAAAACGCAGTTACCAGCAAGACCGAGTAGTCACTTAAGAGAAAGACATTCACTTTTGCTTCATAAATCCCTAAGGTGCAGGCTTTGCTCAGACTCCTGATCAACTGCTCCATCAATTGTATTCTATCAAAAAGGAGGAAATTATGATCCAGACGAGGGATTTGCTTTTATGGCTGTTATCATCCTGAGGGGAACCCAAGCTGTGCTTACAAGTTGCTAAACTTCTCACCCCCTGTGTCATATGCTAAATCTACACTTAGTAGAACAAGACCTTGTATAAGCAGCACAATTTATTAATGAGGGATTTTGAAGTGACTTTCACTTCCCATAGTTGGAGGGCTACCTTTCCAAAAAGATTTAAAGCTTTTCAGATAAGATTTTCTGTTTACACAGAGGAGCAGAGCAAAGGACACATTCCCCTTTTTGCTCCCCCAACCACACTGATTATGATATATGGCAGGTGGCGAAAAGCAATTTCTAAGAGTAACAAATGTGTTTTTGCTCAGGTCCTCACCTGAGGAAAACTGCATTGCCTGCCTACCACCAATTGCTTTGCCAGGTTCCAGTTGAAGCAGCAAATTGCCACAGTTAGAGGCATTTCACATGGCTTGCACCCTCACTTATGTCAAAAACATAGCATCTTTATTTGGGTCTTCCAGAATGCACCGAAGAGGTAACTGGCAAGTCTCAGCAGCTTCAGGGCATCTTTGCTTGCCACATCTGAACATTGCCTTAGGTATTTTCTTAATATCACTTCATAAAAATTTCAGGAATGCTCTAAGGGTCTGAAACTTCAAGCTCCCCAAGGAATTTTATCTTTTCAATTGAATAGGAAGGTCTACCAAAGATTAGGACTCGAGGTTTGGTATCATAGATGTCACCCTACCACAACCCTGGCACACAGCTGTGTACTAACTCCACGAGAAACAAAGGCATAAGATGTGCAAGACCAACCTTGGACTTTGCTCCTTAAAATAAAGAGCTTAAATACTATCAAGGTGCCTTCATCTGTCAAGAGCGGTCTATGGATCACAAAGGAATTGCCTCAGAGGCATAAATACCATCCATATTTCTGGCCTCTGTCCAAGCCATTGACCTCTTTACAGCATGTGTGGCAGAAGGGATAAATGTAGCCAGCCCCTGACACATCCAGGCAAACCTATCAGGTATCCAAACCCAGGCTGGGACCCTATAGAGACTATAGACACCTCAGCAGACATAACCTCTGGAGACAACACATCAAGAAAAACTTCAGGAGGCACCCGAGCCTCTGGTAACTCCTTTTTTTTTTTTTTTTTCTAGAGCTGCCTTACTGCAGGCCAGATCCTATCAAACTGCGGAGCCAACCCATCACCAGCCCTCTTTGTGACAAACAGCATCATACATAGTGTCATAAGACAGATCTGATGGTCAGCTGACTGCTGTGATGGCCTCTCTTGCTTGAAAACACAACCTAGTGGTGGTTCGCTGCACTACTGAGCTGCAGCTACCCTCCTGCATCTTGCGACCATCCCTGCCTCATGCCATCCACAGCCTTCATAACTGTGAATTTTCATATCAAAATGCTTTTGTAGCAACTCCCCAGCCTAGTGCCCGTTCTGGGAGGGAAGCCACAAAAAAAGTTAACAGCTCACGGCCACCTCCCTGCCCTGTGACACACAGGGCTCATCCTAGCAAAGCTCCAATAACAAAGCTATAACAGCATTTCGTTATCATATAAGGGGCCCTCTGAGACATCAACATTAGACTTTTCATCAAGACTATCTTTAACATGCAACAAAGAAAAATGTTTCCATTCACAATGGCAAATGTTTACCACACTTGGCTGCAGAAAGTTACCCCAGCTGTTACCCATAGGCCCAGGGGAAAAAATATCAATAAGCAGCTATTAAATCTTCCACTGATGCCTCAGCAATCTCTGGTTATGTTCCCATTCTGCAGGGTAAGTACATGCACAAACAGAAGAATAAAATCCATTGCTCTCCATGGGACTATTCAGACCCTGACTTGGTACTCTGGAGGAACAGAGGCAATATTTGTGAACCACAACTGATGAGAGAGGCAGAAGGATGAGATGAAAGAAGGGAAGAACTAGAAGTCCTCTGAAGGGAGCAGTGCTCAGCTCCTCAGCCATCAGCTCTCCAGATTTCACTCAAGGAAAATGAAGAGCGAATATATCCACAAAAAGATTTAATTTGTTTCATGCTATTTTTCTTGGCAATTCCTTGGTAAAAGGTGATAGGGCTCATATGAATGATCCATCCACTCAAAAACTCTTTGAGCCAATATGTTTTCACAAACAGCAGCTTGATCAATTTGCCTGAAGATTTGGGGATTTTCAGGTTAAATGCAATCCTTAAGATATAGCACACCCTGAGAAATTAGCTCTTCTGGAAATTATTGAATCCCTCGCTACTTTTCTAAAATCATTCTGTGCTGTAAGTGCCAGCAATGGATTATACAACATCTTGAGAACAGACATGAAAATAAATGGAAAATTCACCTTAAAATTGTTTCTGCCTGCCAGAAAACCTGCTATCTTGCACCACTCTGCTCAGGTCTTCTTTTGTTTCAAGAGTTGTTCTTTTTGTAGTCACACACACAAAGAGTATTTGCATATGGATAACAAAGCAATATTTTCCCTAGCTTTTTTTAGTCTCGTTTTATTATTGACCCTGATAAGCCTGGAAAACAAAAGTCACACATTGCTCCAGATACAGCAAGCTATGTAGGCATCATCAAAAAAATCCTATAAAGCACTACTAAGTACCTTGGGTTTTTGTTTGTCTTTTGGTTGTTTAACACATTCCCCACCTCCCCCCTTTGGCAAGGTTCCCTTTCCATAAGTTCTGTTTTTCTGCATCTTCGCTGCCAGACTCAGTCCCAGCAACTTTCAGAGCCATTTTTGCCATGTCATTATGTGAACTTTCTGCAAAATCTGTACAAATCTGAATCCTTCTGTTTGGGAGCAATTTCCTCTTTTCCATCTCCACCACAGGATTTCCAATGCCTCCATGAGTTCTTGAAATGCATAAACAAGGGCATGTTAGGCTCTTTTTAAAAGAAAAAAAAAAACAGTCTCAGAATAATCATTTGTCTCCCAACAAAAGAAACCAAAGAATTCCTGTACACTATGGTGGCCAAACAAGAAAGCCACCGGGATGAAAAAAATCATTAAAGCAATCTTTAGCTTTGCTGTGGGCACAGCCTTTCACAGATCTCACTGTAGACATGACTATTCCAAGAATCTTGTTTTATGTCACTAACCACTCCAAACACATGCATGGACAACACATGTCGAACAAAATGGTTCATATGGCATCCCTTACACTCAAGTGGAGATGACTCTTCAGACACGTGCTGCAAGATGAGGAACTGCTGGGCACAGGTCCATTGCTGACCTCTGATGGTCGGACACAGACTTACATGGACAGGGGCAGCCTCCTGAGCAAGGTGGGAGGACCCTCCAGATGAGGAGCAGCTCCTGAGCTGTTTGCCTAGACACCAAGCAAGGAGTTCAGAGTGAATAAGCCACCTTGGAAAGCACTCTGCTTTAACCTGACCATCTCATCTTTGCAGAAACCAGTTTGAGCACAATCTTGGATCATACATGTAGGATGAGGAAGAACCGCAAGCCAGTGGGGTAGGATCATCCTTGAAAATGAAGCTGAGGGTCCCAAATGATGTTCAGACTTCACCCAACCACAGCAAATACTGTGGTTGGGTGAAGTGGGACAACCCACTGGTGTCCATTTATAAGGTATGGGGAGACCTTAGCCTCCAGACCTCTACTCTGCTACATCAAGTTCAACAACAGCAGCACTGAAGGTACCGAAACCTCCCGCCTCAGCAGCCACAGTCAGCTCAGCAGCTCCAGATATGAACACAAACCAGGGCCAGCATGACTGATAATTAGACCTGGTCATAATCAGTGTTTATTCACTGCAGAACAACACACCAGAAACAGGAAATATGTGGCAGAGGGAGGCACTGGAGAAAGGGCGAGATGTTTCAGACCAACTGCCTCTGCCCCACCCTACTTCTTTCCCCTCCCCAAAAGTCATGGGAGCTAAAATAACATTTCTTTCAGCAAATGTCAGATGGAGGAACTTTCATGACTCATCAGCTGTTGTTTTAGCCTGCGAGGGACTATAAATTACACTAATTAGAACATGGTATTTTTCTTGCAGTTATACAAAACACTGTCTCTTCCTGTGACATCTAAGAGCAGAGCCATCAAGCAGGAGCGTGCTCGGTACATGTTTTAACTAGAATCCACAATTCACTTGCATGAAAAATCCTCCTAGCAGCAAATTGGTGAGAGCTGGCAGAGTGCATCAAGAAAGCTGTGCTGAATTATGAGAGGAGGGAGAGTAAATTAGCGGCCAATCGAACCTGCCCAACAAGAAATGGAACCATTCCTTACTGTCAAGGACTACAGCACCAGTATCACTTTCACTCTGAGCAGGAAAAAAAAAAAAAGGTAATTTACAGGGTCTTCAGTCACACATACCACCAGCCCGTGCAGGTAATAAGTTTAGCAGTTGGGATTGCGTGTGTTTTGGGAGCAGCTTATTTGCATTTAGCCACATACACACATGCACAATCTTGGACAAGCCAAACAGAAAAGCCTGGATATAAGCTGTCACTTCAGCTCTCAAGCCTGAATTATCCCAGCAAAGTAAAAGCAGGGATTTATTCAGACCCCAACATCCCAAATCTGGCAATTACAACAGCCTCCTGCAGAGCCACTGCCCTGGCTCACCTTCCAGCAAGATTCCTTCAGAGCCAGATACAAAAAGGGATTTTTCTGCTGCATGTGCAGTATGGAGCCCCAGCCCATACACCCCCACCTTGGGGTCTGTATGTGAACAATGCACTCACAGGCATGTAACAGATGAGCCCAGGGCCGTGGGGCAGGCTGGAGGTGGATAGCAAGCAAGGAGGGACCTCTAGCCTTGGCCAACAAGTTGTCAGCTACACCTAGTCACACATTTTTCCACGGAAAATTGCCTTCTTCCCAGAGAGAGTGACTTTTCTCAAAGCAGGACTGCTGTGTTTCTCGTTTTAACGAGTTTATCAAGTTCAGCACTAGCTACTTCGATTTTCATAAAAAAACTCATGTGCCGCTGCCCAGGCTGGCAAAGACTAGGATACCCCCATTATGTATTGCCACCAGGCTTTTCAACAATGTGAGATAAAAACAGAAGATAAAGCTTTTTAAAAAATAGTATCATTGAAGTAGCAAAGCCACTGCACAACCCATAGCATATCTCTGCCTCCAGAAACTCCCAAGGCAAGCAACAGGAGTAGAAGGAGTCTGTCTTCTTGTGCTCTGCATGGAGATTGCAGCCCAGGAGCTGGAGGGGAGCAGCAAGGCCCAAATCCCCAGAGATTATCTCTGTGCTAAGAGCTGCAAGCCTTTGGCACCAGCAAAACCCAACGGAGCGATTCCCCAGCTGTTGGGAGCAGGGGCCTGCAGGGGTCCCTAGCACTGCTCTGTGCAAGGCACCGCCGCAGCCAAGAGCAGCTGGAACCCAAGTGCTTGAGGGCAGCTGCTCCAACAGCTCCCCTCCACCCCGAGCTGGGGCGCACAGCGAGATGGGCCCAGCTGCCTGCAGATGCCTCCCCCGGGGCCGGCCCTGTGCCCTGGCACCCACAGGGACGCTCACCTGCCTGCCACCTCGGGGGGAAGAAGCAGCCCCCTTCCCCTCGCCCTTCCTGCTGGAGTTAGCAGCTCGAGTGCAGCAGTATCTGGCGGACATCTGGCCACTTGGATTTCCAGACAGTGACTCATGCACACATCCTGGGACAGCAGAACCTGTGGTATATGACCAAAGGTCCCGCTCTTTCCCTTGATTGTGCAAGCTTTAATTTGCACCTGAGCCTCTTTCAGGCCAAATGAGCAAGGGGCTGGTTTGGGTATTGCATTCACCCCCCCCCCAGAAACAGCCCTTCTGGCAGGGCAGCAATGCACCAAGGGGATCACACAAAGGGCCACAGGGGGTTTGAACACACAGCTCCACAGGCCAGGGCACCACCGAGGGAGCCACAACATACATTAGAAAATGAATTCCTTCAGCAGAATACAAGCAGCAGGGGAATGAGTCAGAAAGTTTGTTTCTGCTGTTTGCCATAAACCACCCAGGTGCAACACAGACAAATCTCCTGAGCAAACGAGGTCACCAGCACCTCAGCTGGGGTTAGCAGAGAGCAGATCCTCACCCCCCACATCCTTCTGACACAGTGCATTTGTCCACTAACTATCAGAGCCTGAAGTGCCCTGATCTAGAGTAACGCTTCTCAGCTAGGGGATTGTGAAAGGCTGAATAGGACGCTGCTAGGTGCTGGAAATATCATTCCTGTAAGTACAGATGTTGCTACTCCACTGCTAGCCAAGATCTACATCATCTTTTTGAAGCATGTGCAAGTGTAAATGGGTCCAACATTCTCTCACTGGGGTTTTTTAACTCTTAGTTTTACAATAAACAGAAGTTTAAAAAAAAAAAAAAAAAAAAAAAAAAAAAAAAAAAAACACCTTTCAGACCCTGTTAAGGTATTACCACCCCAAGGAAGCAGAGATACACTGTGCTGTAAGGTGTCTGCATGCTATACACACCACAGCAGGAGAGAGAGAGGCACAGCCAGGTAAAACTACCCAAAACCCAGGGTACATTTGTCCTCCCAAAGGGCTCCCTCCAAGAGGGCAGAGCCCATAGACTCCCTTGCCACCCCCCAGTCCCACCCTGCTCTTGCAAAAGACCCTCGGTCTCCTCTGCATGAGGCTCACTCAGTGAAACAGACAGCATATGGCATCCCACAATCAGCCGTATGATCTCATCTTGTCTGACTGCTATTTTTACAGCTTGTTATTAATAAGCATAAACCAGGAATGCGAGGTGCTGTCACGTTGGGTATTCACACGCTTGCAGCCCAGATGTTGCTTTATCAGGATTACACATTGCGGAGGGGCCACAGGGAGCCGTGTGCAGGTTATACGGCTTGTTCCCAGCTACAAGGAGCACATTGGTGAGACAGAAACAGAGCAACAGACCCATCCTCAAATTAAAGAAAATGACCTTTTAACAAAACTATAGTGTTAGTCCTACCTTGGTGAAGGGGGGGGAGGACAAACCAGGATTTCCAGCACACACAAGAGCCAGAAGGAGACACAAAACCCTGCCAGTGGGACTGGAGGGGTATATATATCCTGGGTGGGGGTGTCAGCAGAACAGCTGAGCTCCATAACCTTCATGATGTCCCTCATTCCTGCTGGCTATCACCTCCTTACTGCACTGGCAGAGGGGAGATAAACTGGGGGCACCTGGTGGGGGTCACAGCTGTGGAGCACTCAGCCCTGCTCTCACCTTTGCCAGACCCATTCAAAGTCCTCACTGGCTTTAGGTCCTCACTGCCAGTAAACCCCAGAGCTGGGCTTGGATGGTAATTAGTGCGAGCTTCCAGCCTTATAGCATGGATAAGTGGAAGTCTACTCCTGAGACCACAAGTAGGTCTGACCTGCTGTTTCCTGAGCTGCACAGACACAGTATAATGACTGCAGAAACATTCAGATGCCCAACAGGGGCTGCGTCCATGCCACTAGCCAGGGTGATGTCTAGAAGCGTATACACAGTTTATTAAAAGCATCAAGGTCCCATCACTACATGAGTTTGAAGTCCATGTGTAGTCCATCAATTTCTTTTAGCCCAGATGGACACACAAGTCGCTGGGGACACTGCAGCTCTACCTTGGCTGGTTTTCTCCCACCAAAAAAAAAGACATCTTCTTGCAGAAACCGTCCCAAGAGAGGCTGCAACAAGCCCACTTTGACCAAAGACACACTGGTCGACTCTCTGACCTCATGACCTGCTGTCATTAAAAAGTCAGCCCTGCCCCATCATGCGCTCAAGTGTTTTACCTGGAGATATGGAGAACAAAATATCTTTGAAGTCAGCAATATCCAGAGGAAGAACAAAAAGGGAAAAGTGCCCTCCAGCACACACAAGGCAGCACGCCAATGAAGGAGAAGCATCTGGCAGCTTGGCAGGTGTGGAGGGCACAGGTATATAACTGAGACATTGAGGCGGTTTCACCCAAACCCTTGCAGTCACTCAAGCAGCAGATTGACCCCTGGGTGCAGAAATATCTGCTCACATGCTATGTACAGCCTGTACACAGAGCTGGAGACAGGCTCATGAGGAAGGAAGTGAAACACTTCTCACAGATGATGACCAGAAATAAACATCCAAGGCAGGGGCCTCTGAGCCTGCCGCAAAAGGATGGGGAAAGAAAAAATGAAAAATGGGTCAGCGAAGGCAAAGTGTTGTGCCTCCTCTCTCTGGTCAATCAGATACCTCTGCATCCTCTCCTGCAAATCCCTAGGCCTGAGAGCTGAATCCACGTGAAGCTCTTGTTTCATCCCCATCTGAGCTGGGGTGAGGTCTGGGGCGGATTTCATGGGGCAACCATGCATAGTATCTCCTGCTGCTGGGATAAGGTAACAGGGGAAGACAGAGACATGGCAAAACCACATCATGCTCCTGGCATGATATAAAGTGCCTGGGGAAACCGAGGAAGGAGCAGGATGCAAGGACTTCTTGTCGAGAAGCTCCTGGATGAGGTCCAGCCATGGAGACCAGCTAGGGCAGCCGGTGGGTGTGGAGAGCCAGAATGAAGAGGAACAGGAAAGACAAAATCTGGATCCATAGGATGACTTTCTTCCAATCACAAGGCCTTGAAGGGAAGAGGGAAACCTCAGAGGTCCCACAATGCTTCCCTCCTTCCCTCTCCAGCACCTGCCTGTCCCTGCTCCTGCCAGGGAGCCAACCCCAGGAGGCCATCTCCTCCGCTCGCCCAGCTGGAAAACACACTGGGGAGGGATCCTGGTTTTGCGAACAGAATGGGGCTGCTTAATGCACCATTGTTCAGTGCATAATTGCTTCCTTTCTTCCCCTCACTTCTGATAAAACCAGGGGCAATTCCTTCTAGCTGGAGGCAGCCTCCTCCAGGTTCTTACTTAAGTCCTTAAAGAGAGACTTTGCAAGGAAATAATTGCTGCCTTTATACTTCAGAGTCTTAACAAATATCTTTAGACCTCATTTCAACACTTAGTGGGTTTTATTTCGGTGTTGAAGGGATTGCCTTTTTTTTATTTTAGCTCCTGCAGTCTTTTTTTTTTTTTCCCTTCCTTTCTGTTTCTTTTTCCTCTTTCAATCCCAGAAAGAACATATGCATTTATAAAGTCAATTCAGAACTATTTTTAGGTTCAACGTTGTGCAAATTTAAAATTACTTCCAACAGTAATGTTTAACTCTGAAAAATAAGGTGCTTTGGATCAAATTAAATAAGGCTTTTAAGTAAGAAATATTAGTTTATCCCCAATATATTCCTGCTTAATGCAGGCTAAAATTTATATCCTGGCTCTGAAGGACTAAATTGTCCATCAAATTCTTTAGTAAACCTATAAATATCTCAGAAGGTGAGGAGGTCTCATCAGCTCAACACAGCCAGCGAATGATGGGGAAACTTCAGAGAAAAATGGCTTTAATAAAGCAAATATGGTTTCAGTGAATGGTGAAAGGTCTCACAATAGCAGCACTTACCCGATGCTCTTTCTCATGCATGGAAAAAAAATGCACATCTGTATTCAGTGCAAAAGGGAAGATGAAGGAAGGTGCAGCCCTTACTGACCCAGGAGGAGAAGACACCAGCTGTGTCCTGTGAGACAGGGCTGAAGCCCATCCACCAGGGTCTGGGGTGGACTAAAAGAAGAAAAAAAATAATCCAGACATACAGTATCACTTCGCTGCACAAGGATGCATGCTTTTACCTTGTATCAAAGTGCATAATTTGGATTGCTCCTTAACCTGAGGAAAAAGACTGGAAATGGTAGTACCATCATCACAAGGATGCTGAAAAGAGTGACTGGACTGGCAGTCTCCAGCACGGCTTAGTTTTAGGGCTCTTCTTGACAAACGAGGATAGGCGTAGCAACACCCAACATTACAAGATTAGGTTTTTGGAAGACCCCCCGTATAACAGAAAATTGATAAATGCTGAACACACATATTCCATACCATGTAAGTAACCCAAAATCACAGAGCACCACATGCACTGAAGACTGAGAGGGAGAAAGACCTGTATGAGATCTGACTCTTGACAACCATAAACTATCTAGCAGACTGGCAACGTGTCTTTTTTTTTTGTCTTTTTTTCCCCCAAAGAAGTCCCAAAGCCTATGGGCTAGATGTTGTCATCAGCAAGAGCTGGGGAAGATCACCTGAAGTTTAGGAGCCCATGGGTTGGCTAGAGCCCATGTGAAAAGCAGAAGAATAGTCTGCCATAGAAAAGGGAGATGTGAAAAATCGAGACGAAACCACACAAAGTTGGAGAAAACAGACTTTTTCCAGGGCTCCCTCTCCAGCCAATATACAAGTTCAGAGTCAAGCAAATATTTCCCAGCACCTCTGTCTGTCACTTAGGTTTTGCATCCTTATCAGCTGTGGATTGGCCCCATTACATTCCTCCTGCTCTCCAAAGGGCCAGGAATAAATCACACAGGCATGGTTTGAATGCCTGAGACTTAAGCTCGTGCTTAAAGTTAAGCTTGTGGTTAAGTGATTTGCTGGTGAATTTAGGCTCTGGAGTATTTGGCCGAATTGGGCCTAATGGGTTTGTCGCGGTGGAGTAGTCAGATTTGTAGGAAAGCTTAAGAAAATAGTTCTTAAATAAATCACATAATTTCAGAGGTTCAGAAAAGTATGATTTTTTTTCTGCTTCAGGTATAGTTTTGCAGGGAGGGTGGTCTTATTTTATCAGGTGAACATATCTTTGTTACATACGTGGACAATTTATACCTGCAAACTGCACCAGCTCTTTCTCTCCTCCCTCCCCAGCACACAAGTCCAAATAAGTGTTCCTCACAAATGTATTGGCAGAACAAAAGGTTCTTCATGAACAATATATTTATTGTTCACATTTAGAAAAATAAATACATTTTTAAAACATTCAAATTGAACCAAGGGACTGGGGGGGAGGGGTATAAAAAAGAGATTAGTTTTCCTACCATAACACCTTCTTAAATTAACATTATTACTAAACAAAGGCACGTCAGAAGACACTTTTAATTAAATTGATTTATGGGAGAATTCAATGGATTTCTGCCAGTTTACACCAGGAGAGATTTTGACCCTAGGTGATTCTGTGTGTGGGAGAGATGTGTACCTCTCAGATAGGGGCTTCAGGGGGATCTTTCTGTTTCAATTTTAGATCGTCAATCTCTATTCGTGCTTATCATACAGCAAATCCTTGAGGTACCTTTACAGTTTGATCATAGATTGTCCTCGCTTGAGATGATTCTTTCTTTAAATAACAAAAACCTGAAAAAAACAAAACTTGTATATCTTTGCTTGTTATGAGCATTTTGTAGGGGTTGAGGGTAGAGAAGCATCTCACCAGATTGAAAACTTTTCCTACAGTGACCAGCATTGAGGAGAGAACAGTATGGAGGAGCACATGAAGGCATTGCACAGGAATACCTCTGCACGGCTTCTCTTAGAAAATTCAATTCACTCTGTGGACATTTTTCCCCTGTCTAAGCAGCTCTTCACATCTGGCAGCTTCTCTCACCCAGCCTTCTCCCCAAGACCCTCCTGCTTTTCCAAAAGAGGTCCGTATAATCCTCAGCAACTCCTTCATCCTCTCCACTTCAAGCCACTTCAGAAATGTCTGCCCAGAGCCTGTCCCTGGTACCACAGCCAGCTAAAAGCAGACTGTGTGGGTGAGACCAGATGTCCTCTGATCCTTATCTGCAAGCCTCAGATCCTGGAAGCTCCTCTTCTTTGTGTGCCATTGTGAGGCAGATATTCATCTTGACCCAGGCCCATAGGTTGAGAAAAAATAAATAAAAATGCAACCTGCCAGCACCAACTGGACTGATGGGTTAAGCCAATGTAGAAATGTAGTCCAGAAGCCAGCTGATGTCTTGAGTGGGTGTTTTCCTGCAGCTGCCTTCGTTCCTGCTGGTAGACCTGTCCAGCTTCTCCAGGAGAGCACAGAATAATTCCTTGCTGTGCTTCATCCCTTGGCAGCCACCTGAGAGCACAGCAGAGGGTTTAAGCAGGTACCTTGGTCCCTGCTGCTTCTCAGATCTTCTCATGCACAAGCTGCAGCTCAGGCTTTATGCCAGGGTTTATGGCCATTGCTGTAGGATTGCAGTGGGACACTTACATACACATCAGGTAAAAAAGATGCAGGCTTTCTGCTCCTTACCAGCAGTCTCCTTTCTCCCTTCTCCTTAAATTCCTCTTCCACTCTTGCTGGGAAAAATGCTAGGTCTGTGCATCACAAACCTCGTCCAGCAGAACATCCAAACAATCCATGAGAAGACGCCTTGGACTCTGTTCTCTCTGCTGCAGCCAAGGTCTCACTGACTGGTGGAAAAGAGCACTGAAAAGCCTTGCTCTGTTGCTACACATGATTTGCGTATCACAAAGCAGAGAGCTGCAGATTTCAGGGCCATTACAAGGTCCCAAAACCTCTTCTGCACCTGTTTTTGGCAATAGCCAAGAAGGGTATGCACTAGTCCAGGAGGAAGAAGACAACACTAGATCAGGTCACTCTCTGAAAATTAAGGTCTTTTTTTTTTTTTTTTTTTTTTTTTTTGACGGTGTTTCTTCACTCCATTGTCCTGTTAATGTCTCATCCACACAGAGAAGCAGCTCTGCTATTTTCTTGGAGTCCATCCCGGCATGCTGGCTGTAACTCTCTGCTCTGTTTTTGTTCCCTCGTTTTGAACCGATGACGTGCCCCACCGTCTTCATCAGATATAACTTTTGTCACCCTGTTTGATGGCGGTCTGAACAACATGATCCTTTCCCTCACTGGAGTTAAAAGACTTTATGACTTGGATTGGTTCCACCCACTGTCCAAGACTGATACAAACAGGGAGTGCATTGACTTTTGTTAAAATTTTACATTTGTTAAGCTTCTGCTGCATGTCCAGCCCATTCACCTTCCTGATACAGAATCGAGTTTCCTCTCTGCATACCACACAAGCAGGCAACGTACATCCAAAAAATGCAGAAATAATCTATTTATCCTGAGCTTTCAGAAACATGTATGTGCAGAAGCAAGGAGAAAACATTTCCTCTTTCCAACCTTCTCTTGGGCAAACAGGTTTTGGTGTGAAGAAAGTACACACACAGATTCTCGTAACACCATTGCTGTCATCCTGGAGGGGTAGGGATGAACAGTAGATTAAAAGTCTTCTTGTTTCTTTTTTCTGAATGCTTTGTTCCCTCCCTAGGCTCTCACCTGCAGCTGGCAACAAGCTGAAAGCAGACCTGCAGGGGCAACCTCAGCAAGATTTGCCATGCGAGCACAGCCAAGCCTCCAGACAAATTCCCAATTCTTTCACTCAGCTGTTCCTCTTTCCACATGACTGGATGTTGCCTCTCAAAAGTGACTCATTACAGAGGCATTTGCGTTTTTGGGGGGTAGATACAGCTACTCATTATGTGTGTGTAAAACACTTAGCACAATGGGCTGTGATCCCTGTGGGTTGGCTGTAGGCTCCGCTCCAAAGCAAACACATAACCCCACCACACAACCCTGCAACTCACATAAGAACCGGTGAATTTTTTTGGCACCAGAAGGGATCACGTTGAAGTGCAAAGCTCCTGCATTTTAAAATGCCCCTGGATTTGGCCATGCATCTTTTCAGGACCTCTACATGCACACACATCAAGTTACACAGCTTGATCAGAGGGCCATATGGTGTGGGGGAAAAGGAGATATCTCAGGGAGAAAAGTATAACTATGGCCAGAATATACATATACACAGTTGCATTCCCATATTTGCTGCTAAAGGGTGATGTATAAAGAGGATTTAGAGGTGATTTGTACTGGAGACACTCAGAAAGAGTGAGGCATTGCTTTTGCTGAGAGGAATCAGGTTTAAGTTATCCAGAGGAAACCTGTCAACACCGCTCTTATCAAGTGCCGAAGGATCACTCCTCTCCTGAAAACAAGATTCTGCTTTACTTCGAGCCTTGGAAATTATTTAGTATTTTTCCTGTTTTCCTTGTTTTAAGAATGCAATAAGTAACTGAGTATTTTGCAACTACATACTTATTCAAGATAAAGAATTATTTTTATTTATACAGCAATTTGTATGTGGACAAAAATAGCTTTTTCTGAACAATGTTAAGAAGTTTCATCTTCTTGGCTCTTTGGAATAGTACAGAGCAGGGCACTCTAAAACTTTTAAAACAAATTTTTTTTTTTTTAAATGAAACATCAGGACATGAAACTCCAAACCCACTGAAATATTGAGTTATGCAATAATGCTGTAATGTCTCTGCTTCTTCCAAATAAGCATTGGATGAAATGGGCGCAGTCCTGGAGTGCTCTGAGCCTGTGACAAAGCCTCGCTCTACACCTTTAGCTCCCTGGGCACCATGGATGAAGGCAACATGAAGCTGAAGCCATGGAGGGCACTGGCAGAGGAAGGCTGCAGCGCTCAGCACAGAGGCACTGAGACCTCAGGCAAAGCAGAACCATCCTGCACAAAGCAGAATTAGCCAAGACCTTGCCTTGAAAAGCAGGCTGCCAGCTAAAAAAGAGTTAAAGAGTATGAATTTTCATTCAGAGCAAATGATGTTCTTGGAATATATGAAACATCTATTACCAGACATCGATTTCTACCATATGGCAAATGCATTACTTTCTCTTCTAAATACACTTGCAGCTACAGGCTCACACCTCGCTGTCAGCTATTACACTGTGACAGAGAAGTCCGCTTTGATGAAACGCATCGGTCTGGCAAGCTGAGGGTGTTCAGACGGCGGTACGAATGCGGGGACTCGCTGTTCTCATCCAGTCCCTGTCTCTGAATTACACCACGCAGCCTGCAGTGCATCCGTGACGAGGGAATGTCTTCAGCCAAAGTGTCGCTGTGATTAAGCAAGCTAATTCAACTCAGATAAGTTCTTCAAATCATTTCTAAAGCTCCAAGCAGGCTTTCAACGAGGATTTGTTTTGGCAGGTCTCAGTCTTTTCTATCTCATCATCATATGCTGCAATGGAAAAGAAAGATTTCAGGGCTCTCTTTCCTGGCTGTTAAAACAGGAGGGAGGCCTCTCAAATTCATTTGCAGTTCACAGGTTGGAAACATCTGATCTGAGTGGCTCAGTTGGTTTACATTTCTTATTCTCAGCAAGAAATGCATCAGGAAAACTGCCCTGCAATATTTTCAGTGTAGCTGGAAGCAAGGTCTGCTGGATTTCACTTCTTAAGGTACTTCCAGCTTAACCCCTCTGAATGGATAACATTCAGAAGAGCAGAAGAGAAGCAGAGCACAAGTCACAGAAATTCTGGACAGCACAGATCAAGCTTCAAACAGGTGTTTTTTTTCTAAGCAAAAAAATATGACATCCAAATGTGTCTCCTAGTGACTCAATTTGGCCCAACTACACAGAAAAATCTTGTCTGTTTTTCTCTGGCTCGTGCCTCTAAACCTGCTAAGTACCTTTCCCTTGTTATTGCCATCAGCCTTGCCTAGGACTTACACTGCGATCAGATTCAGAGTTTTGATGTGACCTTCTAAAGTTTAATCTCCTTCCTCCCTGACAGCACAATCATAATTATTGATATTAGCTGACATGCACTTGCTGATTAAATCTAAAATAAATACTAATTGCCAATGCATCATTAAAAAGCAAAGACAGTATCTGACTCCAGGTCAAGTGTGGGCAAAGATCCAGTCACAATTAAAGAGAAAACCTGCCTTGGCAATGAATTTGGTGGGGCTAGCACCTTGCAGGTTGTTCAGGGAGATTTCAGGAATCTCTGTGATGGCAAAAGTCTAAAAGCGTCTATCCTTGTGGGGCAACACACCAAACATGTGCACTTTTAGTGCAGCACAGCTGGGTGAGCTGCCTAAGGCCAGGACAACATGAAACAAGTCCCCTGCTGTTCAGTTCAACCCCGTTCCCCATCTCTGGTACTGATACCCAGCCTATAAAGACAATATTCACCCTAAGGGGCCTGCCTCTGCACCAGTGTGGGCACAGAATGAAAGCTACATGCATAGTTTCATGATGCTTTCTGGACCTGTTTGCCCACCACAAGTTGTACTGCATCCCAGCGTCCCGACGTAAACGTCGAACGGGCTCAATCAGGAACAAAAAAAATCCTAGCGGCCCTAACAGCTTGCATCTGTGTTTGGCTCTTTTTTTTTGTTTTCTGAAGCTTTTTCTTGTCTTTTAGTAAGGAGTTCAGGCCCGTATCTCTCTCACCCCAAAGCTGATCCAGCCACTTACGGGATTCTCAGTGAGATCATTTAGGAAATATTTCCAGTTGGAGGTCTTTGCTTGGGGATTTTTTATTTATTTTGTCCTGTGCTTGGCATCAGTTACAGGTGCTTTTCCTATTTTGGATGGAAATGATATTAAGCAGTATTCCTAAAGGTCCTTTTGGCTTTTTTTTTTTTTTTTTAATTTGCCAAAAAAGCTTTTGAAGGAACATCCTCCCCTGGCCCCCAGTCTGACAGGATTCCCTGACCTGCATAACGCTGTCCAGATTGAAGCATGAGAAACATTTCGAAAATGAACTATGCTGAAGTCTGGGAGTTATTAGCTGCCAAGAAATCCCAAAAGCTTTTAAACCTTGTTTGCAGCTGCAGAGGAGGAAACCTAGGTGCTATTCTTAGAGGAATTGAACAGGAACTGTAAATTCAAGGCAACTCGCTGCTAAAATACAAAGGTAAAGAATTAAAACAGACTTCAGAAAAGAGCAACCCAAGCCATAATGATGCCAAAGTGACTGATTGAAAAGGAAGTTAAAAAAAAAAAAAATCAGTATACCTAGCTGGGATATAAAATTCAGAGTGAGGCAAAGCAGCACTTTCACTGAAATCCTGTGTCCTTTGCGGAGGGCTGCAGATCTGGGAGAGGAGGCTGGAGAGCCTGCAAAGGTGAGAGATTTGTGCTGCACTCCTGGCACAAAGAGGCAAAGACCAGACTCATACAGCCAGCCCATAAACATCTACGTGAAGGAACAAAACATTTCTCCAGGCCCACTGCAGCCTCACAAAATCAGGTCCTGTCCAGTTGCCTTATGTTCAAGCCCTTCAAGAGAAGCGTCCTGAAGGAACTCGTCACTTGCCACCATCTCCTCCAAGGACTCCAGAAAGGCAAGCTAGACTCTCAAGGCAGGAGAATACTTTTGCACACCTGGCTTATACTACTTTAAGGAAAATTACTCTCAGGAGCTAATTAAAATGCATGATTTCCCCCCTCTAGCTGTATAGATTAATCTATTTCATTTTCAAAAATTTCTTTTTTTTTTTTTTTCCCATCACTTCAAGTATTCAGAAGAGATTACATTATTACAATCACAACTTGGCCTCGGTCCCAGAGTACAGAGATGAAGAGAAAAAAGGCTTTTGTTGAGTGCACACACACACACACACATTCACTCACATGCGCACACACGCAAGCACCAAGCACTCAGCATAAGAGGTCGCTGCTATAGGGTACGTGAGAGCACGTTAATCAACTAATAGCTGGGGGGGAGGACTCAATTCTTATGACAGAAGCCATGGAAGTGAAAGATTTCTAGTGGAACATAAAGTCAATACAACAGAAAAAAAATAAAAAAATAAAAGAATGGGGAACAGGACGGAAAACTGTGAGTCAATTTTACATAAATATATATATATGTATATATACATATAAATATATATATTTTTTAAGCAGGAAAAAGCATATGTCTTGGTCTCTCAGAAGCAATGGAACAGAAGGAATGATTTTTACCAGGATTCAGTGGTTGCTGCTGGGCACTGCAGGGATGAACTTGATGGCAAGGTTGCATCCAGGTGAAAGCAAGGCCTCTCAGCCAGCCAGATCCTTCTGGCTCGATCCACAGCTAAAAGAGGTTAAACAGCTACTAATAAATCAGTACAGAGCAGTCCTAATGCAATGAGAGAGTTGCAAGGGGGGAAAAAAATGAGAAAAACGACATCTTATGTTAAGATGCTTTATTAGAGTGCAGCTATTCAAACTTCCCCTGGAAGGAACTAATCCCTTGAGGTAAAGGGACCAGATTTTCTGTCAGTTATGCCAAAGTGCTTTCTTCAAAATTAATGCAAGGGCTGGGAAGCTCACACAGTTAAACGAGAGCAGAACCGCTGTCCCTGCAGGATTCCTCCTCCTATTGCCGGCCTCCCTCTCTGCTGCAGATGTTTGGGGAGGGGAGGAGGCCGAGGCTGCACTTCCACATCTATTAATATCACATCTGTACTCCCAGATTTCGTGGCAGGACGAATTTGATCTGGATCAAGCACAAAGGCATTTTTGTTAAATTAGCCCGAACACATGATGTGATGTGCTCCAGTTGTAAGCTGGTGGCCCATCTTCTGTCAGGCTGAAGATGATGGACAGGACTGGACACTGCATAGAGGCTGCCAGGATAAAGTTACGTCTCCAAAATACTCGAGTGTATTTGAAGCAGCCTGGCGGTTATACTGGGTCAGGACTTTGTAAGGCAAGGACCATGCCCTTTCTTTGGGCACCTTAAATCCAGATGCAGAAGCTCATGGAACGAAGGCCACAAAAGCAGACTCTTAAAGCCTAAATCTGCACATGCAAAACAGTCACCATTCTCAAAAAGCCCCTACTCACAAGAAAAACAGACAAGCTGAGGATTAGATCCAAGTCTCTTCCTCTTTCTTGCTGAATCAGGGGTCCCCGGTCGGCAGCGCTGCTAGCGCCCAAGACCTCCATGTGCCCTGGCAGCGCAGCTCCCAGCGAGCCTACTGCTGAGGGGTCTTCCGAGGGGGGGCAGCAGCTCCGAGCACCAGCACTAATGACCAAAAAATTTCATTTCTGTATTTCATCGGAAGGATTTGGGTTTTTAAATTATATATTTAGTGAAAACACAAATAATTCATGAGTGTTTTCAAATACATGAATAATTCAAGCTGGAACAGAAATAGCTAAATCATCAGGGCCATCATCCTCATAGAGGCATATAGCATAGGTTATTTCAAGTACATTTCACTGCAGGCTGGCACGTGCACATATTCTCTAATAAGCAGCTACACCGGTGTCTTTTAGCCTCCACAAAACCCAGCTAGTCACAATATCCCAAACTGAGGACGCCTGCGATGCATCTGAGCCCTAGCTGAGCTCTGGGTTTAAGAGCAAGGACAGAACCAGTTTGAAATCCTATTTTATGGCTCCCCTAACCACATCTGAACCATGTGGTACGTGTGTGGCATTTAGGAACAAATTATCTGAACACCATACAACTGTTCGCTAATAGCCGACTCCAAACTCTAGCAACCAGCATTCCTGCATGCATATTTGTGGCCGGCATTGTGTAGACTTTGAGGCATGTATATTTGTTAATTTGAAGTCTGTGTATTTTGTGGGCAGCGAGGGTGTAACACTGAAACCATAACTTCATTGTGAAAAAGTTTGCACTTCATACATATATATTATGGAAATTTGGAATGAGCTGGATGGTCAGACACATTAGGAGGAGTTCTCAGAACAAAAGCTCACATTTTTAAGTAACTTTTAATGACAGTTTCCATTATCTTCACATCAACATTTTTCTTTCTTTTTTTTTTATTTTTTTTTTTTTAGTACTATTCCTCTTATTTTGTTTTCAAAGTTTACTTTTAATTTCCAGTTACATTTACGTTAAAGACTGCATTTTACATTTCACTTATCCCATTCCATCCAACAGCATCCCTTAAGGCCACTCTACATCTACTAATATAAACTGAAAACGTATGGCTATTTTGTCAGGTAATCAGGGACACATTCAGCCTCCTGAAAGAGCAGTGGTTTATCATTTAGGTTTAACGCATAAAATGTTTGGAGGAAAAAAAAAAAAAAAAAAAAAAAAAAAAAAGGCCCTCCTTTGACATCCCATTTCTTGCTATTTTAGTGCACAACGCCAAAACTGTATTCCAGTACATGCATCACCCTGCCTCCAGCCTCCCCCTTGTTCTGGCCTTCACGCCACGCCTGGTCAGCCTCATGCCAGGACGAAATTTAAAACTCAGACCCAGAGAACTGCAAATTCAGCATCACCAAAAAAGCCTGTAGCTGTTGTCACCTTAAGCTCTGCAAACACTGACGGAGAGGAAACCCAGCCAAATCTCACAATGAGCTTCATGCAGGAACATGGCTTTTGTTCATCCGGAGAGCTCAGCCAGGCCCAGAAAACTGCTAGCCTCCACACAGCGCAAAAAGACAAAGGAGAAAGTCTCAGCCCAGAAAAATGGAGTTAAGCATTCTTGTCTGTGAGCATTTCCATTAAGGACATTATACTGCTTACTGAACTCTCAGCATGTCATCTTTGGGATACCCTTGTCCCGCCGGGGACACAATCCCTCCATGCTCCTGGTGGGAGGTGACATTGGTGCTTCTGAGATGGCAACATCCTCCCACCACCCTCTTGAGAGCCCTGAATGATCAGCATGGGGAATATCTAACTTTAAGGAAAAAAATAATTAGGTAAATCGCTGTCCCATGTACCACACTGCAGAAGAAGGCTTTCTGGGGTGGATTAAATGGCTATTTTCTGGCCAGAGATGACACAGGGAAAGGCAAAAAAATATCAGAGAAAAATATCAGATATAAGTGTAATGTTACATTAAAAGGAAATTAAGGAGTTACGGTATTGACTTATACAGTTATATCTGATGACATTTTACATTCCCTGCTTATTAGCCCAGCTGTGTCTCAGGTTTGGAAAAACTTGGATACAGAACAACCAACAAAAAAAATCTGCATGGCAAACGGCTAACACTGGGTGTGCTGGAGCCATGTCTTCCCTGACGCTCTGATCTTGGGAAATATAATGGCTCATTCATTCTCTCTTTTTTTTTTTTTTTCTTCCCTTCAGTTTTGTAGGAATTCTCCCATTGTAACAAGCCTTTGACCTAACCTCCATTTCTTCTAATACAGCCTGACATCTTCCCATCATATGTTAACAGTGTGTGACTTCAGTGAAAGGCAAACCAGCGATGGTGCTTGGAGGCCTAAAGAAAAGCAACGTGGAGGAAGAAAGAAAGAGGAACCTCGACCTCGCTGGTCCTTCCCAGCAATCTGTTGCTCCAGCAACTGAAAATCAAACAATGATGTCAAGACGACGCAGCCGGCCACTCTAAACCCCGCATCCAGTTGCTAGAGCAACTAGTTTTTAAAGTAAGTGATGCAGAGAGTTTGTTTCTCGGTAGTTAAAAAAAAAAATAAATTTAAAAAATAAACAAATGAAGGAGTAAATCAAGGCAGACGATGTGTACCTTGGGCTGGGGGCTGATGGGGGGGGCCTGTGCCGCAGCGCCTGCCGAAGGGTTGGGGCAGAGCAGCCTCCCGGGAGCAAATTGCTCTGCTTTTCCTTTCACCAGAGGAAATGCCAGAGAAGCGAGCGCTGCTGCCAGATGCCACATGGCCACCAAATGTTCCCCACCGGCTCAGCAGCGCGGGGAGGGCTGCCCGTCTCGCTTTCATCCCTGCTGCCCTCTGCCCCCCCAGCTGTCGCTGCCCGGCAGCCCCATCTGTCCCGCGGCCGTGGTTGTGCTGGGCAGCTTCCAGGCTTCAAATGAGGAGGACAGGTGCTGGGGCCACCCCAGTGCAGAAAGCCTCTCACAGCTCCTGCTGCCCTCCAGGCTTCTCCCCAGCCTCCTGGAGAGAGCTTTCTTGTCTGGAACCTCGCTTCCTGGCTTCCAGAGAGCTGAAACCTATGGCAAGAAGGCACAGCTTTGGGATTTCACCCCTAAAACTCCCCCAGCACTCTGCTTCAGCTCTGACAGAAGATGGAAGGTGAGGGACAACCTTCATCCATGTTCCCTGCGTGGAGTGACCTCGCTGAGCTCAGCCACGCCGCTGACCTCCTAAGGAGATGCTTCTCCCCGCGCGCCTACGGGGAGCGACGTGATTAACTCTTCCACTGATTCATCCTTATCCATTTATCTAATAGAAACCATTTCGTACTCCATTAGGCCCTTGCCCTCACTGAGTAATCCCCGGTTGTATCATGCCTTGGAATTAGTCTGTAAGGTCCTCAGGGCAGGGATCATGCCTTGGAAGGTGCCTCGCAGACTTTAGGCCACTGCTAAATTAATAAGAACGTAATAAAAGTATTAGAGAGCGCTACCGAGGGAGGTATTGTTATGCCCCAGAGGCAGCATATCTGGTTAACAACCCTGAAAAGAAATGCCAACAACATTAGCCTCTGCCCCTACATCCCTCTGCCTAATGTAAAATTAAATAGCTACAAATTACCTATCTATTTTTCTATCTGCCTAGGCAATTAGCCCATGCTCATTACTGGACATATGGGGATACATCCAAGCGCTCATCAAGACGGGAGGCACAGCACGCAATGTGGCACAAGTGGGTTCTCCCAGGCCTTCAAGCTCCATTATAAAACATAGCATTAAACCCACAATACATTGGACCATTAGCGGAGGTCAGGAAAACCCTGCCTCATCCTAGGGAAGGGGGAAAACCTGCAAAATCTGGCACGAAAAGTGTCCAAACAACAAACCAAGAGCCAACGGTGGCAAACAGGCTGTGAGAGCCCTCTCAAAGTGCACAGAGTATGAAGACAAGCAGCCAGGGATGTTTATTCATATGGGAAAGGCGAACACCAAACTACAGGCAAATACGGCTCAGTGCATTTATTTGCAATTAAAGCACGTGCATACATCTCCATGAAGATGAGGTGCACCCTACTGACTAGCGAGCCCGCTGCCAACAGTGCCTCGTCAAGGATAAATCCACAGAACTGCAGCAATGGGATAATGGAGCATCAAGAGAAATATTCCCTGGGAACACCCAGCCAGAGGCTGCCCGGTCAGCAGCAGGGAACAGGACCCCTGGATGCCCTGGCGGGGATGATGGCTGCTTCGGGCAGTGCAGCAGCAGCCCCACACGCCATGGCTCCATTAAGCAAAGACTGCTGTCGCAAATGCACTTTAATCCAGTTAAGTTCAAGCCCTCCGTTTTTACAGTTTGACAGTAATGCTATATTTTTATTCAGCGCAGGATCAGAGGTCTGACGAAACCTCGTGTTGCCAACATAAAAGTGGAAGGAGCTTTAGCTAATCCCGATGAAAACCAAGTCCACTTCTTTCTCCCCACACCCCTCCTGTAAAGAAATAAAATGCAAACCCCACGTTTGACTCTTGGAAAGGAAAATTCCCTGCTGTCCTCAGATGGTTAAAACAAGCAACTTTAGCAGGCTGCATAAGGAATAGTAATTACATACCCTTCACCTCTTGCCAGCTTGGGTTTTTTTGGAGTTGGTTTTTTCTTTTTTTTTTTTTTTTGTTGTTGTTGTTGTTGTGAGGTTTTGTTCTAAGTCTTTCAACTGTTCAACTGTTCTTTTTTTTTTTTTTTCCCAGTTATGTTTCTGAGGGAGCAGATCTCACCCTCCATGGGAAAGGGTGGGTTGGGGAGCATAAAAACGAGAGAAGAGAGTTCACAGCCTGCATCCATGTCATTAAAAAGAGAGAGAGAGAGAAGGAAAGCCCAGGGCTGCAGTAGGGTTAGCCTGGCCATAGTAAAGGAGCAGGTGTTGTACTGAGTTAATTTGTCTGGGAGGAGACCTGAGCAAATCCCAGCAGCCCCACTGAGCAGAAAAGCTTTGCTTGCTGACACAAAGCCCTCCCTGCTGCAGCATCGCTCTTGCTGTCTTCCCTTCCCTCCTCCTCAGCTTCTCCTAATTGCAGGGCTAACATCCCCTGACAAGTGCCCCCCAGCAGCCCTATCTCCCACCCTCCCTGCCCCAGCCCTAAATATTACAACCTTCAGAGCAGCCTTGCTGCACCAAGAGCAATGTTGTTGGCCGTTATGGCATTGCTGCGATGCCTGGTGCAGGGAGCAGAGCAAATGGGGCTCAAAGATTCCCCCTTTTGAGGCTGCAAACCCAGGAGCCACATCAAAGCCAGCTGCGTATCTGATGCTTGCTGTGAGTGATGGTGTCAGGGAGGGTCCTCTCTGCCTGCCTGCCACGCCATGAATACGTGCACTGCCGGCACAGCCCCCGGCCTCGCCACAGGCTGAGCGTCAATTATGAGGCAGGTCTGGGGAGCAGCAAGCCAAGGCAAGTGAAGGTGGGAAGCGAGGTTATTTATAAAGTTATTAACATAAGGAGCTGGTCCTCATGGGGCAGAAGAGAAACAGTCTGATATCGTCTTCTGTTCACAATGAGAAGAGGTCCAGGCTCAACAAGAATAGTCCCAGCAATTCTCACTCCCAAATACATGCCCATAGAGCAGCACTTCCCCAGGGCTTTTACACACAAATCACTGCTTCCACCTGGACAGCAGCACCTCCTCTTGCTGCTGGTGATTTACACAAAGCACACAGAGCCCAACGTGGCAGCAGGACTGAAGCCAGCACCTCCAGAAGCTGATTTTCCCAATGGTGTGGAGAAGTGCTAAGGCTTCTCCACTACTCATACCATAGCAAGGCAGATTCATTGGAAGAAGATGATGTGTTCTGGGTTGCTCAAACCCCAGCTGCACCCACCCAGGTGTCAGCCAAACCACAGCGAGCTGTGGCCACCACCAGCCACATGGAGGGTGCATAGGAGGGGACAAGGCGGAGGTAAGAAGGGTGTTCCTGGTCCATCCTCAGCTGCACCAAGCCCTTCACACTAAGTGGTTTATAAAGGCACTTTGGGGAGGGACAGAAGGTGCCCATCAGACAAGAGTTACAAGAATTATACAGACCCAAATCGGTTTCTGTAGGAGTGATGGCTTCTGCTGTGCACTTAGGAGGCAAAGGAAGATTACAGGGCACCATCAAGCAGCGAGGGGAACTCCGTTCAAAATGTGCCCAGAGATTTCACTTCACGGCAGAGCTGAAACAAAAGGCACCCTTTTAAGACACAGTGAAAGGAAAAGAGCATTGCAGAGGAGAGGGAGGAGCTGTGGGGATGGATGAGAGCAGCTGGAGAGGAATTCCAGGGGGATGTATAGACAGGCAGTCGCAAAGTCTGTTAATTATTTAAAAAATAAACGAACACAGAAGAGGATGTCCTGGTGAGGAGGGGGAGGCAGGACATTGGAGGGCCCATCAATTATACACAAACCAGCAAAGGGACACGGCAAATAAGGGTTCAGTGGGCACCCTTGGGGCTCAGGCGATGTCACCAGAAGCTGGCTCTGTCCCACCCCCATGTCAAAGCACGGTGCCTTTGTGTCCCCTCCTTACCCCTGCTTTGTGTTGTGCAGCTGGTGCCTGAATCCACGAGGGGAAGCAAAGTGCCAAGCACGGCTCTGTGGCTATGGCTGGTGCTGCTAATTGCATTGCAAACCCTTTTTCACCTGGCACTGCTGCTGCACGCAGAGAACCAGTCAGCTTGGGAGCCTCTCTGCTCGTTTTTGGGATGGGCTGGGTGTTAGGCAGAAGTCGACTGCATCCAGGTTACTGCTTCTAGACCAAGGGAAGCAAAAAATACACAAGGCAGAAGACTTTTCATGATCTGTCTTCCTGACCTGAGCTTGAACTGCCATGAAGCAGTATCTCCAGAGCTGCAGATCCCCAGAGATTTCGATAGGATCACGCTGCACACAACGCTGCTGAGAACTATGCGACGTGGTCACCTACACTGACCCACAGAAATAATAGTCCAGGACCGTACCCTCCTCACTTTGTGGTGTGCTAGCACTTGTCAAATGCACTTTCTGCACATGAGGTGGTATCAAGGCACTTAACACACAATGAGCACAAGAATAAATGGGATTCAATCAAAAGGCAAATTTCAGCTTGCTGAGCTCTCTGAAAGTGACAATAAAATACATCTCTCCCAGGAAAAAGAGCTGAATACCCTGCAAATCTCGCCTTTCCCTGGCGCAAGAGTCAGATGTTTCCTTCTAAGAGCTCCATTAACAGACAACAATAAAAATAAAAAATTTAATAGCAAACGTATTTCTTCCCATTTTTAATATTTTCTAATAACTTCAGTGTTGAACTGATATCCCAGCATCTTCATTGCAGCACTGCCCAGAAAATTTGCAGCTTAAGAGGGGAAGAACCATGTCAGGGCCAGCAGCAGTGCTCCTGCATCCCACACACATTTCTGTGGCTTTTTGGTAGGATGAGAATATATAAAATATTCACTAGAAACCAAAAGCACTGACTTGCTTTACGTATACCACCAACTAACCATCCAGCAAGAACCATTTTGGCTTACAAATGGGCGAGGCTGGAATTAAAACTGTCATCCCAAAAGCATGGAGACCCGTGGCCCGTTACAAAACCTACACCCACCCAGGCTTTCTTCTCAAGGATGGTCATCCCAATTCCTCCTACTCCTCTACTTTTATATTTGACATGAACTAACATCTTTTATTTGAGTTGAGCTCCTCCTTAAAACACAGAAGCATGCAGCTCGCAAGCAAGAGGGGTCATGTGTGTTTGATAGAAACCACCCATATAACTGAAACCACAATTTTTATGATAAATCGGCAAATGGGCAAACATGCAAAACTGTATCTGCCATAATGATTTATTTAAAATAAACAAATCCAGCTGTGGTGAAATAACGAGTTCTCTGCAAACACACACACATATTCTGGCTATTTCATTACAAACATATTAAATCTAGTCCCTCAACTCCAGCTCTTGATGATAATTAAATACACATAAATGTACTGCAGTGAATTTGCTCCTGGTAATTTGCATAGCAGAAAATAATTATTCTGGCAATTAGATATGGTGCAACACACTTTGTCTTTATGTGCACCACAAATTTCTTCTGATGGTTTTGCATCACCCTTTAAGAGTTTAATTAATTGAGGCCCCCTTCCTATTAACAGCGTGATACAGTGGGTTCATGGTGGCTTGGCCTCCTGTCATTAGAGCTTTGCTTCATTTACATGTTTGGGACAACTTTCAACACTGCTGCTAGGGCTGGTGCTGCAAACCTCTTACTGCCTGTAAAGAGCCAGCTCGTTGCTGGAAGCAGAGTTTTCCATTTGTTATTTATTATTTTGGTCATTTGTCCAATTGTGCTGGCCTTGTTCAGTCATTACCCAAAGAGTGCCAGGGCATCCTTCAGATCAAAGAAACAAATCTGCTTGCTCCCCTCCTCTGCAGTCTGTTTGTCCTGTCGTGCACAGGGACGATGCATCTCTGACCAAGGAGCAGAGACTCAGACCTGCATCATTTAGGAGACATGCCTCATCCCAGCCTCAGCTTTTTAGTCCCCAGGTTTAGAAGGCAGTCCCCAGACATCAGCAGGAATGAAGGGGAGGATCAAACAGATGAGGAGCATCAAGGAAAGCAAAGCTACTGAACAGATTTGCAGGGCTGGGGTTTGTACAGCCAGCAAGCCCGGCCTTTTCTTCTCTAAAGGCATTTCTCTTTGAACGTTGGTTGTAAAAGCCTGAGAGAAAGCCTTCTCTCCCTCTTGAGGCTGCTTCCTGAGCTACAGCTGCAGCCTCCCCTGCACTTCAGCCCCCAGCCTGTGCTGAAGGGCACGAGACGCCTCGGGTTGCTTCCAGCACCCCTGATCTCAGGAGGGTCTCATTGCTCCAGCCTTTAAAGATGGGAGGGAGGCATGTGAGAGAAATAGGGATTAATTAAATCAAGAATTGTAGTAAATTTTTGAGTGCTGATTTGTTGGAGAACCACACATGGTAATAAAGGAACAGGGCAGCAGCTCTTCAGAGAGCCCAGAGAAACAGAGACAAAATGGACAGCAAGAAATGTTTAAGCAGTGAGACCAACACCAATGGGAGCTTCTTCCCCTGCCCTCCTCTCCTGGTCCCACTTTCTTACAGCCTCAGAGCCACCCCAAGAGCATTGCCCCCTTTCCAGCCCCATTGCCCTGTCCTGCTCCATTTCACGGGCTTGGCAGTGACCCCCAGCAATCATCCAAAGCCATTTATACACCCCACACACACCTCCTTTTTTGTTGTCTTTCACCCTCTGATTTTAATTGCAATTTCATGCATTTCCACAGCAAGTGAGGAAAAAAAGATGGCACAGAAATGAGGGTAAGATGGGCAGAGGAAAGCCATGTTTAATTCTTCCCTCTGTCACTGACTTCTCCTATAACCTTGGGAAAGCTACTTCACCTCCGTCCACCACTGCCTTCTTCAAAATATTGCCCAGAGAAATTTGTTGGGACAAATTGGACAGCTCACCCTCCAGACCCGCTGCAGCCCCGCTATGAGTAGCCCTGAGCCCACCTGAAGGTCAGGCAGGGCAGGACAGGGGGACATGGCCACCCAACGCTCCCCCAGCACTGAGACCCACTGCTGGGCTGTGAAAAAGAAGGGGGAAAAACGCGACAAAAGGCAAGAATAAAAAGACTTCCAGCCCAGAGCATGGTTGGGAAGAGCGCACCCCTTTTTCTCAGGGTTACTCTTTTCTCTTTCTCTCTTTTTGGCCTGGCTCACGGCTGCCTGCAGCTCCCTCCGCTCGTTGCCTAGCACGGGCAGCATTCATGGCAAGCTGAGGTACACCATGGATGCTCCCTGGAAGCAGCTTGCTATTTCCTACCCAGATGTCCTTTATTTCAGTCAGTGTCACTGCTTGGAGAGGGACAAAAGCTCTTTATTTCCATGGCACTCATCTTCAGCTAGTCTAGCGACAGCCTTGCCTTACCTTCAGCTACACTGTGCCCTAGACGAGTATGGTGCAGAGAATAATTCAAAACAAATCAAGAAGGCTAAACTTGTTAATCCTTCCATTCTGCAGGGCCGAGGGGTTATTTTACAAAGCACAAATGCTCAGGCCGCACAGTTCTGCTCAAGTGCCCTGTAACAGTCAAGAACAGCTGAAGCAATTAGCAATGCCCCATCTCCTCCAAAAGGCATAAACTCCAGGGAAGGAATCAATAGGAAAACTTTACAATACAGAGCCCTTAGCTCAAGACACATTTTAGGGATAAAGCTTTTAAAAGACAGGGGATAAGATGCTAGACTAAGACTTAGGAAAGGGCTGAACCCTATCCTTGTGAATTTGGCCCTGCTAGAGAGCCTCAGGTTCCCATCTGAGATGTAAGATAACGATATTTGTTTCCTTCATGAAGTCATTTGGAACCCACTGACAGAGCAGGCTACATAAGCAGTGTACCTCTGAGTTACTTACACCATCCTATTATTTAACAGAGTAACAGATCAGACATGCCAGAACAGACAGAGAAAAATGCTTCTACAAACTTCTAACCCCAAGCACAGCATACACAGGATTTCTGGCTGGGGGTGAACCATCTCCTCCTGGTTGGATTTTGCAAGGGATTTGTTCATGTTCAGTTGTCCAGGCAGAAGGTTCAATTCTAAACTCCTCCAGTCCCGCATCTCCAAAAACTGCGCTTTTTACAAACAGGAAAGATGAAATGCTCTCAAACAATTGCTGACTACGTGATCGATGGAGAGTCAGGTCAACCTCTCAAACACACCAACTGCATTTTTTGTTAACAGAACTTGAGTCCAGGTTTCCAAAATATTGTCTGAATAGCAAGGCTTACCCACAGCTTTCAGATTTATGAATTTGCCTTTTATGAATCCGTATTTCACCTGAGATGTTTGTGATTTGTTTATGCCCTTCTTTGTCACGCGAGCACCAAACACCTCAGTCAGATAAAGTACAAAGACCAAGACTTAGAAAGATATCCTGATCATAAAAATGATTAATTTTTTACTCTCACAGGCCTTACTTGTTACTTCCACTGAAGTAAATGGGAGATTTGCCATTGCCTTCAATAGGGTGGAGCAGTGCCAGGGACTTTTGTCTGTTAATTCCTTGTGGATCATTTACAGCCTTCCAAGCACCACTGTAAAAATAAACTTCAGATTTTTAAAAAACCACACACACACACAACAAAAAAACAACTGGAGTTAAAATGTGTATAAATACCCAGAGAGAAACACTGGCAAAACATCCCTACAGTATTTTCAGAATAGCTCATTATTTACTCATTAAATCAGTAAACGACAACCCCATTCTTCAGGACCAGCAGCATGTGCATTTGTCTCATCGGGGCAGGAAAAGACCAAATGATCCGTGATCCCAGGTATGGAGTTTGCTCCTGAATATCCACCGAGCCTGAGTAGAAAGAGCTGGGCTCTGAGCAAATAAACACAGAAAAACATGGGCCAAAAACCTCTGCACAGGGTTGCCAAGCATCTCTTCTTCATAACTTCTCTGCTGTTGACCAACGCTAGATGCCTGAACTTGTGATGAAGGGAGAAAAAGCGGGCTACCGGGGACAATGAGCAACATTAAGTTTTGAGGACGCTAAAATAGGGACAAAGTGTGAAAGCTCACCCACCCTCTATTTCTTCCACTTTCAACGTGCTCCTCCTATCTCAAATATTTGAGTGACACAAAAACCAACACTGGGATAGAGTTTGAGCATTTTTGCACCACACTGTTACATATTTTCAGGCAGAACCCTTCTAAAAGTAAATATTTTTTCCCGCAGAAAGCATGTGAAATGTCACACGCTTGCGAACTTCCACAAATCAGCTACTGAGAGAGTCAAAAATTGCAGCCCTGGATGAAACCAAGGGCAATGCTCCTGGGTGAACCTCCACCATCTTGCTGCAGCCATTCTCATGTCAACTGCTTGGGAAAAGAGGGGCTAAGACAAAAGGGGAGCTGAAAGCCCAGCGGCTTGAATCAGAGCTATAAAAGGAACAAAAGTAGCAGCAACAAAACTCTAAGGGTTCCTTTGGCACCCAAGGAGGAAGCTTAAAATACAGCCAGTTTCTCTCCCCGCCTTTTTTCTCCCTATCTTCTTCTAAAAAAAAAGAAAAAAGAAAGAAAAAAGAAAAAAAAAAAAAAAAAAAAAAAACAAACAGGGAAAGAAAGAAAAAAAAAAAAAAGACTACTTTTAGAAACAATCTCTTTCTGTGTAAGCTGTTGCCAGAGTCTGAGAGAATAAGTTTCTGTGCCAGCCCATTCACATGGCCAGGTGAAAAGAAACTCATTCCTTTACAGCCACACAACATCTGCTGAGAAAGTGGGATGGGAAACACCAAAAAGGGAGAAGAGAAGAGCCGAGGCCTCCAGGTTAGAAGGGCAGCCCGTTCCCACCAGGGAGCCCCTCTTTCACTTGCAGACAACTGCTGCATTTGACATTTCAATGGGAACTGAGGCAGAGCAGGAGGGAGGGAGGTGGAGGGGGCTGGGAGGGCGCACATAAAGGGAGCCGGGGGAGAAAAGCAAGGGGACAACAATTCTGCACCTCTTTCATTTCTGCTTTCATGTTTTCCCCCGTAATATGACAGTCGGGAGAAAGCGGAGAGTTTCTTTTTAAAATCAGATGGACAGGCAGAGGGTTGGCACTGTTAAAAACTCCGTCGGGATGAATCGATTTTATGGGGCTTACAGGGAAAAAATCTTTTTTTTTTTTTTTTTTTGGTCATCCCCTTTTTTGTTTGTGTTTTCAATGAGAAGGAAAAAGGATTTACATAAAATAAACAAAAAGAATGAATAGCAGCAAGCCCTGCCATGGGCACCAACAGTGGATGCTTTTAGAAAAGTTACACGAATATTGCTGCAGTGTTCAGCATTGTCTGAGTGCTCGACACAGACACATTCATCCCGGGGAGGAATTCAACAGTCCCCATCACTTCATACAAGCCCCTGAATGAGAGCTGCATGCTTTTTTAATCTGCTTTATAGAAACTTTCATCCAAACACATCAGATTAGTTTGTAAGGGCTTCAAAGCAGCCCTGGGCTGTAAACGGGTATTATCTCCATTTTACAGAACAGGAAACTGAGGCCCACAGGGAATCACTCAGGCAGCGTCCAGAAATGAATCACTGGCAAAGCCCGGAATAAAACTGGCTCCCAGGAGCACCATGCTCATCTGCAATGAATGCAGAAATGGCCTTGACTAAATGAGAGCCTCTCCATTGGGTTTTATGCCAAGCCCAAATATACAAACCAAAAATAATGCAAACAAGGCCAAAAAAATGAAATAGTGCCTTCATATCTAGCACCACTATGGATATGTTGTCACTGAAGCCCACGTACTGGGAAGCATGAAGGAACCTTCCAGCCTTTGGTGAGAAGATAAGCAAACAGCCAAGGTGGGAAGATTGCAGAAGAGCAGCACAGGAAAGTTATGGGGTCTCCTTGGAGGGGTGAGGTGCAAATTGGGTTCAACTTCCCCAAATCAAAAAGGGAAATGAGATTTTACATCCTCAGCCACTTCATGTTTGCTTCCTTCCTAATGAGGATTCCCATGAATTCCCACCACGGTCAGCAACGGAGGCAAACAACCAAAGAGAGCCTGCAAAATGAACATTGTGCTCAACATGCAACACGCACTGTGTAGTACTCAGGGGTGCCTTGCTATATGCTTGGGATGAGGGGAGAACCTCCAAAAAAGCCACGAAACCCTGAGTGTCTAAGCTGTAATTCAGAAGTGAGGATTAAAAAGGTTTAAATGTTTTGAGTTCAGCTGGAATCAGTCAAGAAAGACTTCAGCATCACTAACCCTTTTGTGCAATGAAAACTGCCAAACTTTGATCCTTCTTGACTGCTGTGCATGAACACTACTCCCATCCTGTCCCTGCTCCCCTTTACATGTGTGCACACAAACGAGTGGATTCCTGCTAGGAGGACAGTTTGCACCGGGACAGATTTAAGGGTGATCAAAGGAAGCAGCAGCTGCTTCCCAGTAACAGCAGTCAGTGTGTCCAGCATCATGACGAGCAAGTGCAACCTCCTGCACCCCCCCTGCCAAGCCAACCTCACTGTTCTACCCACAGCTCTTCAGGTTTTCTCACCTCCACAACATCTCTGCAGGCTAAAGCAGGAATTCTGCTGTAAAATGATCCAGGAGCATCTATGCAATGTATTCTCTGTATTTGTCACACCATAAACAAGCCTAGTACCAGGTACCAGAGCCCTGGGCAACCCTAAGACCTCTTTGTCATTTCCCATCCCACCTTTTCCTTCCCTCACCACCCCTGTGACACCAAAAGGAAGTTTACCTTTGCTGGAAAGGAGTTTTGTGCATCCTCCAGAACTACAGTGAAATCTTCAGCCCATCTTCTGCAAACTCTTGTTTTTATCCTGGAAGAACAGTCAAGAGCAAGATCTCAGGCTTGATCCAGCACCAAAACAGCAAGCTATCGCAAGAACAGGAAGATTTACTGCTTGCCCATGCTCCCAACGGAAGTGTAGCACGTGTGAACACATGGAGAGGTGAATCCAGATTAGTGCAAGGTGGGCTAGGCTGCGCCCCTCACTGCATCACTGCTCAGGGAGGATGGATTTTCAGCAGAAAGCTGGAGGCACCTCTGAACTCTACAGCTCTATTTTCCATCTGCAAAATGGGAATGAATTACACACATGGGCACTGAAACCCTATGTGGAAGAGAAAGCTGCAAGTGCCAGTAGGCGGTTAAATCCCTTCCCCATACCTGGCTGTCAGGGAGAAGGAAGCAACAGATTTATTTATTTATTTATTTTTAATTTTTACATTTCCTAGCTATAATAAAGTTCCCCTTATTATTTTTGGGCAAGTTAGGGGACTTGTCTGCAGCACAGCTTATCTTCTCCCCACCCTTTAATCCCCAGAAGTGGTTAATTGAGTGCCAACGGGGCAGAGCCATCGAGGTGCTGCGCTCATCCTCCAGGGCAGGTGACAAGGACAAGTCCGTCCCCAGCCAGCCAGAGGTGGCTCCAGCCAGCGCTGAGAGGCTTCACGGTTTCAGCTGTCCCTTTTTATAACACGTACTCAGAAAAAGAGATATCCGTGGGGTAACGGTGAGTAATGTGCTGGCTGCTATCTGCCTTGCTGAAAGGGTGATAAGAGCGAGTCGGTGATAGTCCCGCTTCCCAAATTAGGCAGCCAAATGATCAGGCCTTTGGAAAGACACCACAAAACCCCTCCCCGCCACCACCTCACCACTCACAGATAAGCACCAAGCATTGCTAACAGCCTCAGCATCAGTCCCCGGCCTTTAAAAAGCCATGACTCACAGGAGATTGGTTTAGATCTAACGTGATTTATTTTTTTTCCATCAACAAGTGTGAATCAGCTTCGGATTTTCTCCTCGTTGATGGACTACAAATGGGTTTTAAACCCAAAAATGTGATCAAGAGACAACTTGCTGTTCCTGCAGTAGGATTTCAGTGATTTCTTTTTCCATTTGCAAGAAAGGTACAACTTTTTTTTTTTTTTTTCCAGCCAAGCCATGTGGCAACAACGTGTCTGTCAAAAGAATTCTTCAGGCTAAGTGAGGCATCTTCCACCTCTGCCCTTGGCTCAAGCCAAGTTTTTGAGCTCTAGTTCATACATATTCCACCAAAAATAACTGCCTCCAAGTCACAGTAGTGTCTTAGATGAAAGCAGTGCTGGAAGATGGGTTTGTTTTCATGCTGCCAGCAGCTATGTGCCAGTAACTGCTGGCACAGCAGGCACCCAGGTGGGCGATGGAAACAACCGCACCTGGTCCCATCACTGCTGGTTGTCTCAGGGCACCAGAGCCATGTTCCTGGGATGTTTGGCCCCTGCTTTGAAATCATCCCCAGTGCCTGGGGTAGGGGCTTGGGTGGCACAGGCAAGGTTACAATCTTGGTTGTGCCTGGGCAAGGATCACCCTGCAAACATCCCTAGGAGAAAACAGAACACCATTAAGAACTTGACGCTGAAACGACTCTTTGGACCCAGTATTTTGCTGCTCTGTGCTCTCATTCTCCCTCAGCAGCTTTATGTGCCCTGGGGATGAAACTGTAGAACCACACCTCCCCAAACCAGAGATGAAAGATCTGGGGCTTAGCACCAGCTGAAGACCGGGGTGACCACAAGGCTAGGATCAGACTTCAGCCAAATCTTCCTGCACATGCAGGAGTGCTTTGCACTGCGTTTCTGGTGTTTTCAAGCTCCTGGAGCAAGGACCATTTTTGTACAGCTTTTTTTTTTTGTACAGCTTAGCATCATTTATGTCCTGAAAGTTCCCATTTGCCAGGTTAACTCTGGGCAGAACTACACTGTTCTTTGTACTGTGCTATATCTCAGTGCTGACCTAAATTAACCTGAGACCCACAAGCTGCACGTGTTGAATTAGGAGCCTCCTCCACCTACCACTCCCCAGTCACATTCTAAGAAATCAGGAAGAGAAAAAATCAGAACTTTAAATACAAATACAATGAAATCATCCGTAAGACATATGTGGTAACTTACCTGCTCGCTGTCACAATTAGCTTGCCTTTTTTTTTTTTTTTTTTAAACTGAATTTAAAGCAGATGAAAGCCCTGAAGGCTAAAGTCTGCTAACTTCACCCCCCACCAGCTCCACAAATAAATCTTGTGGGTTTGGAAATAGCTGCTTCCCCACCTCTAACCACAGGCTTGACAGTCCCCGCCAAGCCTCTCTGTTTCATTACTTTCTGGATCTTTCACACACATGCAAATATGCGTACACATGCACACACACACACACGAAAAGCTGCCCACTTATAAACCTGACAGGTAAAATTATTCCCTCTTTCTGCAGCCCTCCTAATTGCCTCCCCTGGGCTCTCGTGAAGCGCAGACGTCACTGGCTAAACACGAAGTTCACGCGGTGTCACTGCTGTGCCTTTCATTAAGGCAATATCTGTCTCGTAGCCCAGCGTGTGCGTTACTGCTAATTTCACTGTTCGGACCCACAAGTGGTGCGCGACTTTCCAGGCTGACTTTAAATCATTACGCCAACTTCCCACAGATATTTAAAGACAAGTTCTAAAGAAACCGCTTGAAAGATGTTGTGTTTGTTGTTTTTTTTTAAGCCCAGAACTATATTTTTTGCTAACGTGTTTGTCCCAGCATATGTGGGTGCGCTTCCTCTTAACAAGTTGCTCAGAAGTTGGTGGTAATTCAAGGCCTCGTTCAGCCAGTATCATTAAAATTGAGTTACGATATAAGAGTTATTACAAGGTTTTACAATATTTACCATCTTAAATCTCCACTGCTCGAGGCCTGAGAGAGTCTCTGAAAAAAAAAAAAATAAAAAAAAAAATACAGAAGTGAATTTCCAAGTTGAATTTTCCAAAGAGAATTTCCCCATCACAAAAGCAGGATCTCCCACACAAGCTGCCGGTGGTGTTTACACCTCCCGAAATCCAAAGGAGGAAGCATGCCACCTACAAGTAACGGCAGTGATTTTAATTGGATTACGGCATCAGGACATAAATAAGCAACCAAAATAATTAGCGTCGTGGTTCCTTGTTTGCAAATTGGGGCCTGTAACACTTGCTCCAAAGTTCAGGATGTAAACCTGCTCTTCCCAAAGCCCTTTTGAACCCTGTGCCCAGAAGCAATGGGACCTTAAAAATTCTAGAGCCAGACAAAAGAAACTGTGCAAGAATTGGACTTAACCAAAAAAACACTTTAAAATGGAAAAAATAAACAAATCTGACTGCTGCTAGCTGTGGGGCACTCAGAAAATAGCAGTGCCAAAGAAAGTTTTGCTCTGTTAACGTACAGAAAAATAGCATAGTTTTATAACAAAGTGAAATAAATAGAATTAAATTAATGACTGATTTATAACAAAACAAACTGCCTCCAAAGAGCTTGGATTAATTAATAGTAGTGATCAACATAGTAGTTTTCCACTTTCTGAAGCTGTAGGTAGTAAAAACCAAGTATGCAAACCCAGATGCTTAAATCCGGGCTCCTGACTGTAGATTTGCACATTTAAAGTCCTTGTTCTAATTTTTCAAAGGATTTGTAACAGCTCTGAAACTTAGAACACCAGACTGCATTGTTAGTACTCAACCAAGGATTTTTTGAAGCTTGAGATTTGAAAGGCTATGACTAGAAATATTGGAAACAAACCACTAAAATATCATAAAGTACCCACTGACTTCCCTACTGGTATCTTTCAGCAGGTGAATCTGCTGATTACATATTGAACAGGGAGTCAATAATTCCCATTTCTATTTCCACCTCTGTCAATAAAACTGTTCGGGAGCATTTCTTCCAGGAAAGATCACCTTCGTATCCTTCCATACGGGATATCTGTTTGTCAATGTTGGCTTAGGACGGAGATCTCTGCGTTAATCAGAGAGAGGCAGCTGCTCAGCTGCTAAGTGCACGAGCTGGGTGTCAGGGAAGTTATCTCAGCACCCGTTGCCACTGTGGGCAATCCACACAGCTCCTGTGCTCCACAGGCTGGACTCTTTCAGACTATAAAGCCACATTTTGATTGCAACAGCTCGTTCAGGATACAAGCAAGTCTAATAAGACCAGCTGCTACATCTGTAATAGATAGCTATGAAACTATGTTCCTCCTTTGCATAAAATGCGAGACCCTTATCCAAGCCCACAGAAACATTTCTGCCCCCCCGACAAATACCTAACCCCATTCAAAGGTGCAGGTATGCATACATTTATTCCATCTGTGCACTCAAGCTGCAGATTAAATACCATTTTTCTGGGCTTGACAGAAAAGAGACCTGGAGAAAAATGTGAAGAAAAAAACACCAGGCAATGGCTAGGATCTGAAAGCTGCTTCCACCACAGGTGTCCCGTTTCCCCCGAGGGCCACTTTTGGCTGTTTGTCCCCCCTCGCCCCCACCCCAGAACATACAACCTGAAAAGCAGAGGGATGGGTTAATGCACTGAGGGGAACAAGTCACGCTCTCCATCCCTTGCTGCTTTCCTCCTGCTAACAGAGGCAGGCCAGGCACCCCAGCGTGGTGCCCACATCTACCTCAAGGTTCACAAAGCCAGTTTCACACCTTCCTCCTTTCTGCCCCAGCAAGGAGAGCAAGTGTAGAAAAGACTGACAAGGGCAGGGTGGGTGCAAAGACCCCATGCCCAGCCATACAATGCTCACAGTAATGTTTGGAATACCCCAGAGGATAGTTTTCACTGGACAAAATTATGAATGCCAAAGGTAGTAACTTCTTACCCCAAAGATGATGACCAGAGGAGACACCATCAGTCCTACCTGGGTTTATGGGGACTGACACGTTCCCTGTAGAAGAGCCTTAGCCAGCAGGTCGCTCCCTGACCAGGGCAGTGCAGGGGCAGGACCCAGCATGGTCCCTTCAGAGGGACCTCGCTACCGCATCCAGACCCCAGCTGCTCCAGGCACCCCGAGATGCCTGCAAGCACAGTGCTATGGGAACAAGAAGGGGAGGCTGAGGTGAGAACAGGATTTTCAGCCTCAGGTGTTCAGGCACTTCAGGGGAAAAAAATTTAAAAAAAACAACTCCTTGCTTTAAGCATCAGGAGGGTTGGAGAAGGTACGATTTTCACGGAGACAAAAGGGAGAGACGGAGCTAGATCCCACATGTCCATACTTGCTCCTGTCTTGTAAGCACTGGGGGAGCAGAAGCCTTTTGGAGCTGGTCCCCATCCCCCAACAGGGGGTTTTCCAGCTCCTTACCTCTACAGTCACACGATGTCCATGCTGTCCCTCAGTGCCCAGCCTACCCGGACAAACCTCTGCCTCATCTCCCTGAGGGGCTCCTTGTGCCAAGGGTTCTGCAGCATATCTTCCCTTCCCTCAGCTCCTCGCCCTGCTAAGGAAGAGACAGAGCAGTGCTCTGCTTCAGAAAAACAAAGTTGTCGTTGTCGTCGTCGTCCCTCAAAAAAAAAAAAAAAAAAAAAAAAAAAAGCAGCTAACTGCTTTTGGTTAGCAATGTGGAAACGGGAGGCCGGCCAGCTCTTACAAAATACACTTTTGACACTGATCTCCCCAGCAGGAACAGACTTGCTCAGACCGTAGGGACGCGTACGCACACCCACACGAGGGGAAAGCTCCAAGCTGGGCTCCAGCCACCAGCACCAACCCCAGCCTCCATCACCGAGAGAGGAGACCAGCTGGTGGTGCCATCAGCCTCGAAGGGGACCCACGTAGGTTGCCAATATTGCAAACACCTAGAAAAGTAAGAAGGAAGAGATCAGTCTACATCCATCAAACGAGGCAGCTAAATGAATTGCCCTTTACGAGAGCTGCGAGTGCTCTGATGGCAAATCTTTCAGAGTTTGTGACAATAAATCCCACCCCCCACCCTATTAATAACATATAATAGCGATTCTGAGAAGAATGGCCAATTATCTAACGTCTTAAAATGACAGAGCAATCAAAAGGAAGGTGAAATATAGGGCTGTGAGAAGCAGTTCTGTGGAGTTTGCAACCTCCCCTCACAGCGCACAAGCAGATTGCAATAGATTTAGTGGTTTCTAAGATAGAAAACCACCACAAAACAAGAGCCTCATATCCTAAAAAAATATATATAAATAATCCATCAAATGCACATTTTTAAACCCTTCCCGGTGCACATATGTCAATTGTTTGCAGAGCTCAGAGGCACTGCCGGGATGTGCCACCCGAGCCTGCAGGAGATGCAAGCCCCTGCCCTCCCACGCTGCAGCTGTCACGGGGTGACAAGCAAACAGGTGGCAGCGGGGACAGCGAGGGTGACGTTGGCACGTGTCTGGTGCTGCCACTACAAGGATGGGCCTGTAGCACCATTTTGGATATTTTGTCCCATGGGAAATATACAGAAAAATGGAATTTAAAGCCTGCAAATTAATTTGAGGTCAAAAGTTGTGTCTGATGTCTTTTTCCTTTTTTTTTTTTTTTTTTTCAGGCAAAGTATGACCAAGTCTACAGCTTGTTTTCAACTTCTTGATGCTTTTTTAGGAATATGAAATTTATGAAAATTGCCAAAAACTTTCATATTTTCCCCCCATTTCTTATGATTATGCCGTTATTCTTCCTTTCTCCTTTATTCTTTGTCTCTCCTCATCATCCAAGGGCCAAGTTCTCCAGAACACTGCTTTACTCAGTTATATAACCACTAACACACACACAAAAAAAAACACTGATCCCCCTCCTTGCATCCAGCCACTAATGCAAGAACTGCTTATGACTTAATGATGTTCCTCCACGCTTCATTAGCTTTTATCAGGACCAAAATCAAGATTGGTTCCAAGTCCTGCAGACCTGTCATTCAAGATGGACGTGGGGGAACGGGATAACTTTCTGGCTTTCTCAGCACCATTGGGCTTGTTGCCATCAATTTCAGCGGTGTCAGAAATGTCACCCATGGAGATTATCAGCGATAGGCTGCTGATTCTGATCCAGCCCCAATTAGCAGCTGCCTGATAATTGTTGACATTGGAGAGCTATGAAGTAAATGGGGGCCTTGATCCAATGAACCATAAAAATAAATAACCATAAAACTACGTCTGCGCTATAAAATCTCACGCAACGATTGCCAGTAATGATTCCTGCTATTTATATGCGCTACCTGGCTGGGGAGGGCTCTGTGCTTAGACTCATAACAGAATCTGCCCTAGCCATCTTTACGAGAAGGTGAAGGGTTGAGCAGGCAGTGAACCTGCACCATTATCCTGCCTTGCCCCTAGTAAAACCCAAATCAGGGCTGCAATGTCGCGGGGAGATCAATCATCGTATCTCTGCCCATGGGGTCTTTCAAAAAGGCAGGTTTCGAGCACTTTTACAAAGTTCTGGGTCTCAGAGTCAGCCCCATCTCAAGCCCTAAATGACCCATTAAATGAGGTGGTGAGTCCAGGGGACAGCCTCAAATTTGCTTTGAGCACAGCTCAAACAAAACACGACCCTGCTCAAACAGACACCGACTTGAGTTCACCTTTCCTGTCACCTCACCTTCGGTATTGCTTTAGCATGTGTGAGCATATTAAAAAGAACATATCTGCCAAAAGCATTTTCATATCAAAACCTACCGAGTTATAATTGACTTTCCCCAGAGAACATTATGTGACAACTCACTTGTGAATCAACCTGGGCTTGTAAAATGATCTTGATCTTTGCCAAAGCCCAGCTGTGGCTGGCTCTTAATGAGCCACCAGCAGGGACACAACTTCGAACTCATTTAAAAACTCCAGCACTAAAAAACATGGAAACCTGGTCTGCTCTTAGCAGGTCTTCTGCCAGTCCTGCACAACCCAGTTAGTAGCACAGAGGCAACAGAAAAGCTTTAATGGCTTGTTTAGGGGTCAGTCCTACATAACTCTGTGTATCAAACTCCCATTGCCTTTAAACTGCAGAGGAAAAGCCTTAAATAAGCTTTCTTAGTGCTATTCTGTCCCTTACAAAAGAGAGATTTTAATACTTTGCTGCCTCTACCAAGCTTAATACATCATTGTTGGCCAAGAGCTGTGAGATCCCTTTGTGGAAGATGAGTACGAAGTTATCATTCGCAAACAGCCTATTGATGTTTTCTCCAGAGCAGCCAAATTAATACGATACCAACTCCTTGCCCACGTTCCACGTAATTAATTCAACACTCGGATGACATTTCATTTAATCAAGACGTATCATATCTTCTCTTTCAGATGAAAGAAACACTGAAGTTATAATGAAAACAGGTCGATATATCAACTACCAACTATTTTTCTCTGTATTTCTGCTGGACCCTGCAAGCCAAAAAAGAGCTGACTCCTTCCCTTCTTGATCAGTTCCTTGTTTGATATGCCAGTGATATGAGAGTCACTCTTAAGCAATGAACTTCTCAAAATACAAAAACTACTTTTTCATTATGTTTATTCACAGCAGAGCTGGTAACAATTCTTCTTTCCCCACAAACAAAAGCGTGTTTTCATTTAAATAATAATAATAAAAATAAGATACAATTATCAAACGAGACCTGACCATCTGGCTTTGCATCTTAACTCCGATGGGGATCAGCTCCAGCTGTTCCAAGGGAGTTTTTTCTCCAAATCCTCTGTAACAAGCCAGTTTGCATCCTGAAACAAGAGGCTTCGATCTGCTCCAAGCTCTTAAGAGAGAATTTGCAGCTTCCCAATTTCCACCCCCACCCCTGAATTTTTTACATTGTGCTTTCAGAAGGGTAGTGCAGTCAGGAGTCAGCTAGTGAAAGAACTTGATTTTTGCACTCCCTAAGTATTTACAACCTTCTTTGACATGTTTAACAGAGAAAAGCCTTTTGCCATACCAGGTATTTCCATATTCTCCGTATTTTGGCCAAGATTTCATGAGATAGGTTCAGCTGCCTTCGTATTGTATGCAGCGTGTTGCAGCCCCCTTCCCCAGGGACTGCTGGAGTTGCCTTTCTGGGTTCCTAACGAGGGAAGGAACTGGAATGCTGTAAACTCACAACTTTGTCCGCTTTGTGTAAATCAAAGCACAGCTGCAAAATTTGGGAACAGAAAAAAGGGAGGGGAAAAAAAAAAAAAACTCCAACCACACACATCCAAAATATAAATACTCCTGGCTAGTAAATGTCACTTGACACTCTCACGTCAAACCTGTCATCAGCTCCAGCATTTCAAGGAAAAACACTGTTGGGGTTGAGTTCACAAATCTGTCCCTAGTTCTAATTTACAAGTAACCCTTTTATATCAATTATTCCTAAGTACGCCGCAATGACACATTAAATTTGCATGCAAAATTCTAGTTAAAGCCTGAACAAGCCAAGACCTCTGAGAAGGCGCTGCACATAAGAGAAATGTATTGTTTTAAATAACTACCTACTGCTGAGCTGGGGCACAGAACATATTTGGTAGCAGTAAAACTGCTGGAGAGAGGCAAGAATATTTTGAAAACAATACATTTGGGTCCTGCTAACACAGGAACAAATGAATAAACATATATTAGGGAAGGTATGGGGGGTTCAAGTTGGTTTTTTTTTTTTTTTTTTAAGCAAATAAATACAAGCATGTATTTGCATAGGCTGCTGATCCTTGGAAGTGGGAGTTAGCCTGTCATGGTCACAGCTGTAGCAAATGCATGGAAAATGCAGGTAGCAGAAACCATGCTAATTCCCAGAGGCCAAGCAGTTGCAGGGACTACCCGCAGTTCAGTGAAGCTTTAAATCAAGTTAGCGAGCACGGGCCCCGTTGTGATTTGCATGGACCTTCCCACAGTGCACCAGGATGTTTTTACCTCATAGCCGATACCATCAATGCTAAGCAAATTGCTTGCATAATTATACATATTTGCACGGTGCTGTCAGCTGCAGCTGATGTCACTTGCTGATTATCTTTCTCCCAAATTTTTAGTCAATGGAAGCCTGTGGGTGGTTTGCTTTTTATATATTTATTTATTCTTTTTTTATTATTATTTTTTTGGTGTGTGTGTGAGAGAGAGACTCACTGTGCCATGCTGGGCATACTTTTAACACTATTGCTCTATTGCCACAGATGTGTTGTTTCAGATGGGGATGGGGTGGGAAAGGCATCTGGCTGAATTCTCCCTTCCCACCCCATGGAATGTCATTATTAATTATAATTTACCTTTCATATTAATCACATGATCTTCATAAAGCAATCAGTCATCCACATACCACAGTCATAAAAGGATCACATCTTATCTTGCCCTGATGAATCAGTGCTCAGTACGTTTTAGGTTTCCCATAATCATCTGGTGAAAGCATTTGTTCAAGCCCTTTATTTTAGATTAATAATGGACATCAGGACCCCATAAAGAGAAATAGAGGGAGAGCCACTTCTCCAGAAAACTGATCCCAGAACAAAAAAGTCTGCCCTTAGTGGGGATGGTCACAGAAAAAGCAGTGCAGAGATAACACCTAACTGCTCATTACATCGTGTCACCTATCCAAAAGAAAAAAAGAAAAAAAAAAAAGCATAATATACAAGTTTGGCCCCATCAGAGCATCCTGCTGTGCCCATGTTGTCAAGGATGCTTCCCCAGAACATAAATTCACAAGCTGACATATAAAGCTGTCCAACGGGTTGGCAGGAGGCCGGGAAGGCTGGTGGCACACATTTAGTGAGATGATATCCGAGAAGGGCTCCAGGAGATGGTGGGCTGATCAGATCCACCACCAAGTAGAGCTTTGGCCAAGCCCTGACAATTTGGAAAGTTGAAGGATGAAGGAGCTGGAGCATTGTGAGGTGCGTGGCTTTCTTTTTCCCACTTTGTTAGTTTTAAAACATGAAAATCTAGTATAAAAGCCAACGTATGACAATAAGGTGGCACTCAGGAGCTGCTTGCTTGGCTCCAAAAGCAAGCAGCCACTGAAAGCCAGCCCTCAGCAAGGCTGTACCTGTGGTTTGCAGACATCCATAGGCTTTATTCTCTGGGGACCAAGAAGGGCACAGAGCCTTTGACCTGGAGGTCACTGGTTCAAAACACAGACAGATTTTGTGAGCAATCAGAAGTGGGCAATGTGCGATGGCTGCTTGCTTCTTCAAGTGAAAGACGGGAAAGGCCCACTCCAGCTGCTCGCAGCCCGACAGCCGCCTCTCAGCACTGAGCAGCAAGATTGCCAGGGCTGCCCCATGGCCTCAGGAGAACAAATCCTACAGGGAGAACAAATCCTGCAGCCCAAGAAGAGGCACGCATGGGTCACCAGCGCAACCGCAGCCATAAAATACTTCCCCCAAGCCGGCTTAATATCTACAGTAAGAAACCAAAGGGCAATGTTATAATCCTAAATGAAGTAAAACCCAGGGAAAGAGTCCATCCAGGCAAGGTGAAGCAACACTGGGGACATGGTCCCAGCCTTGACAGCTCCTAAGCCTTCATCCTTCATCATCAAATTGATTCCTCCAGCACTGAAATGGGAAATGCAAGGTGCTGGCTATGTCTTGGGAACCTGGCTACCCCTTCATCACCACAAACCTGGAGCTTCTTGTAATAACCATAAATATCTACAGCTCGCTTATTTTGAAACCCAAAGAAGAAAGGAAAACCCTTGCTGCTCTCCCACCTCTCCTCCTTCAGAGAAAGGCACGGACAATCAGGAGTATCTGTCAGTAAGGCCAGCAACAAATGGCTCTTGTGGCTCTGAACACACATCCTTTGGCAATTCTGGAGTGTTTGGGCAATATATTACTCCACAGCAGGCTCCCCCCTATTTGTTTACCCAGCAAGCACACTTAATAAGGAGCCTGCTCAGAAGGCCATGGTTATAGCGCAGCGCTGCTCTGTCGAGCAACCAGGCTGGGTTATGTTGTTGATCATTAATTATTAGGGGGAAAAGAAAAAGCAGGCTTAAATTAAAAGCAAACCCAGAGTTTATTAGGCACGTAGTAAACCAGGCATAAAGACAAGGACACTCAACTCCTCCTACTCAAGAGCAAGGCTCTCCTGCTCATTTCTGTGCTGCTCTCCCCCAGAGAGCAGATGCACCTTTGTGCTCTGTGCCCACAGCATCCATGCAGCCCGTGGCACCCCAAAACTGCAGCCACTCAGGGAGGACGAGGCACTGATGTTCAGGTGTAATTAGGTGAAGGCAGCAGCTGCATGGACAAGATTGGCAGAGGGATATGTGAGGGGTAGTGACACAAAGAGGAAGGCGTGAGGAGATGCAAAAAGGAGACAGGAAAGGAGATTGGAGTACAACAGGAGAAATGTGAAGAGGTATGGTTGGGTAAGAGAGGGGGAATTGGGAAATATGGGAAGAGGACAAAGCTGGGGACACAGCTGGAGATACAGATTTGGAAGAGGATCTCTGTGCCCAATGGAACAGCTTGCCATGGGTCAGCACACCAGGGCAGGAAACCCTCTAAGGAACAGAGCCCATCGAGGACCCTGTGCTGAAGCAGAGGAGCAGCAAAAAGCTAAGAGGCAGAGGAGAGGAAACAAGCAGCATGGAGGAACATCAGAAAGACAATGTTATGTGCTGAGCTTCACCTCGCTGAAGAAGCAGCATCACAACGGGCACTGAGTTTGCAGACACTGCACAGGTGTCGGAGCATCCCAAACACAGGGCATGCGGGGTCTGACCAGTCAAAAACACTTCGCAGTACTTCGCTGTACATTGGGCAGCATAGAGTGTGCTAGCGAAGCTCTGACCTCTCCCTGGGTAATTACAAATTCAATCGCTTGTAAGGTTTATCCACCACTTTTTGGCCATCCTCAATGCTGCCTTCAAAATTTCTTGACTTCAGAAATTTAGCATGGGATTAGCCATACTCTGGGGAGAATCCCGCAAGCATACAGACCCGGTCTCTACAGCCTCAGTCAAGTGGACCTCATCACATTTCCATTGCCCATTCCAGTGGCCTACCAGCCAAACAAATTTGCCACCACCACACGTGTTTTCAGCATACACAGGTGCAGCACAGAAAAGAGACTGGTAATCAAAAATAAAACTTTAAAATTAAATCTTTTTTTTTGTCCAAAACCTTCCAAGAGGAGGCCCTGCAGAGCACTTCAGGCACACCCAGGTCTTTCACAAGCGGCCAGTCCAGCAAGGACATCTGGCTGATGAACAACTCAGGTCACCTCTGGCCAACCCTCACACTGAGGGAAGCCACTGACTCAAATCCGGGTTTCCTGACTGCTCTCCCCACCCATCCAGAGAACCCAGCCACTTTGTCATCCCTCTGGAGCTCTCTTGTACTCAGATCAAGCCTTCCACCCTGTTTTCCAAACCAAACTGGTCTCTTCCTGGCTTCTTCCAACAATAAGAAAAAATTTATTCAGCAGAAGTCCCAATATCCTAACATTTGAAATCAAATTTGCCTGCCTCAGAAGAGGACCCTCAGTCTCTGTAGACCTCGTGCAAGATCTTTGCTGTCAAACCCCAAGAGAAGCTGAAGAATTCCTCATTTCAATAGACTGCCATTCTCAGGCATCACCTTTTCCTAGGACTAAGGGGGGAAATACAAAGCAAAACCACAGGCAGATTTTTGTCTCTGAGCTGCCAGATGTGAAAGGTTTAAAGGGAAGGATTTACACAACCGCCTTGCCAGGCCAGGCTCAGGTAAGACATACGAAAGATCCCTGTACCTCAGTTTCCCTGCCTGCTTTAATTCACAGATGGAAGAGCTGTTGACTAATTAATCTCACCTGTAAATGAGCTGCACTCCCAGGATAAGGAGTCTCCGGAACTGAAGGTGGGGTATTAACCCAGAACAAAGGCAAACAGACAGTAAGTCAGATAAGACAGAGCTGACTCCATTGTTTCTCGTGGAGTCTCTTACTTGCAAAATAACCCTAATTCACTGCACGTGTTCAGCTTGGAGGGGCCACTTTCCTCCTAGATACAGTCATGCAACTGCCTTATGTCCTGCCCATAAACGAGTGGCAGTAGAGACAAATTTGAACTGGAATTTAATGAATCTGGCTAATTCATTATTTGAAAGACTCTTATAATGTTTTTCAGTTTTATTTCATCCTTTTTTTTTTTTTTTTCCTCCGAGCCAGGAGCACCAGATGGCCAATACCAGTCTCATTGCTAGGTACTAATCAGCCACTTCCATATGATATTTGCCATGAAGAATTAATACAATTAGGTCAGGATGTAAAGACATCATATTATTCATGGCAATAAGCCCAGATTTACTTTTTATTCCTCCTGCAACTGCCTGCAGCCTGAGTGAGGTCAGCATCCAGGTCCCTCTTCATTGCAGTGAGCTGAGCTGCTCCACATCTCGTTGCACAGCATTTCTCTTTGCAGCCCTGATCCCTGTTCCCTTTCCAGAAATTCAGTCAATCTCAGCTTCAGAAAGAAACCTTCCTGAGAGCTCTCCAAGTGCACGCTTAACAAAAGGACAATACCTTTATATTATCTCTCACCTTTATATAGATATATACATAATATAGAGATATATTATTTTTTTAAGTTTCATTTTCCTTTCTTTTTCAGTCACTACAAAGGATGCAAGCAATGTGAATTGAGAGCTGGTGACAATGCTGGGCAGCCAGTACAGGAGGGAGGAGAACTACCACCATTTTCTTATACACCCCATCACAGTGCTGCTCCCTGACTGCTCACCCAGAAGGAATTAAACAGTGACTTCATTATTAAATCATTGTGGGGTCTTGCCTTCCTTTTATTTTTATCTAAGTCACTCATAAGCAATTCATGCCATGGCAGAGGCTAGCCTGATAGGATGTAAGTTTGCCTGGGAAGGACATTTCCTATCTGCTCCCTCCTCAGCACTTGCCCCCAGTTCTCACTCACACTGAATTTCATTTACTTTAGTCCTTTTTCCTCTCTAAGGCTGTGAGCATAGATGGGATTGTCCAGGAGCATATGGCAGATCAAGGCTTAATTCTTCTGTCCAATAAATACATGAGACTTGCTTTTGGCCAAGTTGATTTTTTTCCCCCATGCCAGAGTCTCCCTGTCTATCAAAAGCTCCAGCCAAAATCACAAACATTCACTGTGGCAGTGAATGGGGAGGCAACCACAGAGCAGAAAGCTCCCAGGCTGCAGGACAAAGCCAGCCTGGACAGCTGAGGCGCCGTGACAAGCGGCCAGTCCCAGGCAGGGATGCCTTGCCGTCCCCAGAGCTCCTTCCCAAGACAGGCACCACTGCCCCATGCTGCAGCCAGCATCCCAATGGGGCTGCCCACAAAGCAAAACCTCTCCTGCATCCTACACGATGGCTCAGCTCTGCTTCCTCTGGCTACTTAAAATTCAAGACATCTGTGTTTGCTCTGTGACCCCTAACGAAGGATTGTTTTCCCTGGAAGGGCTCCATCACTGCCTCTCGCCTGGTGCCTACCATGTGTCCACTTATTTCCCCCTCTCAGGAAGATCTGCATGCTGCTATTTCCAGCACCCTCCCCATGTGCTAGAGGCATTTCATACTTTGGGACACATGGCAAGGGCTGCGGAAATATTTCCTGTTGTTGCAAGGAGAAGCTTCTCTCACTAACAAAAATCCATCACCGTGCTTCAAAGACCCGCACTGCAACGTGGCTGGATCTCCCCTTGCCTGGAAGAGGGAATTATTCTTTCCTTTAAAATCTTACCAACTGATATAATCTCTCCCAGCCTGAACCCCACTCTCAATTTTCTGGAGTCATATTTGGGTAGAGAAGTAGGGTGCAGAGCCCACCTGAAATCCAGCAATAGGATAATGTGGGAATGGGAGATTACCCATGCACAGCACAGTGCACTAGGCAGAGAGCGATCAAAAGCAATTTTTTATTCCTTTGTTGATAACACAAAGTGAATAAACTACTGAGAGACAGAAAGCTTAGCACGTGGGTCACACCACCTATCGCAATACAATTTCTAAGGCAAAATATATTCTGTATTATTGCATTTTTGTTACATGAGGGAACATGACCCATCTCTGGGTGGAGCAGACTACCCCAAATTCTCTGGACATGGACCTAACCCCCCAAACAGCTCAGCCAGCCTTCACAGCCAGTCCCATCTCCTACTATAACACAAGGTAGGGAAGGCACAGCCCCTTGTAGGACAGCCAGCCCTCACTCCTGCAGCTGAACACGCCTTCATTTTTCTCCTGTCTGACAGCAGGATGACCGAGTTGTCATCTCATCACCTCCTGGTGGCAGGACACCAAGGGACACTAACTCACTGACTGGGCCCAACCTCCTGAACTAACGTCCCTCACGTTCACATAAATCCTTTCTCACTCTTCCAGCCCACTTTGTGACCCCCAGGGGGGATTAAAAAACACAAGGCCAAAGCGTTCCTTGTTGTTGATACTATTATGGTATGGTGGCAGAGATGGAAAGGGTAGGAACTGGGACTCAGTGGAGCAGGATGGGTGGGAGAAGAGTTTGCGGGGTCGAGCAGCTCAGGGAGGACAGGGACCAATGAACCAGGGGTGGGACTGAAGCCTGCCAACCCTCACAGCCTGGCAGGGGAGGTTTGTTCCCGTCCTCTCCCTTTGGCCCTGCACTGACATTCCTCACCGCTGACAGCGGGGAGGTACCAGGCTGGGGCTCCACACAGGGCCAGATCCCCAAAGCAGCACGTGTGTGTGGGGAGGGAGGGCTTTGTAGGACGACAGCCTCAGGTGCAAGCACTGACTGCAGACATTCCTGCGGAGCAGGGGCAAGAGATTTGTTACCTGCAGAGGGCTGATGCCTGACGAGTGATGTCTTCATCGAGCTGTCCAAGTGGGGGTTGCTCTGCCTGCAGGCAGCTTCTGCTTCACCAGGGCCAGGAGCCCACACGCTCCTAAGAGGCTCTGTAAGGTCCTTAGGATGTCTGGGAAAGAGGAGGGGGAAGAATTTGGTAGGGAATGGGCGCCTTCCCTGTTCCCATGTCAGCTGGGTGCTGCTGGGGGGTCACGGCAAGCGTTCAGCCTCCCGCCTGCTCGCACACTCCCAGCATGGGGCCTGCAGGAACGTGTTCCCCCTAACGAGCTCATGTCACTAATTTGGCAGCCTGCCCGCCTCAGGGGAGTGCCACGGCTCTGGAGAGCAGTGGGACACGTGGAGTTTTCAGTGCTCACCTGATTTCCAGACCTTTTTTTCCATGGAGCTGTGTTCTTTCACATGGAGAACGCTTGGCTAACGACGATATGCCTTGTTTTCTGAGGAACTCCTCAAAGACAACTTACAAAAAAATCAGAGGGAGGTTTATTGGGAGAGAATATTTGGGTATGTTGTGGAAAGGAGCAGGAGACTGAAGCTCATCCCACCACCCGGGACAGCCAGGCTCCTACATTTCATACCACCTGTACTGTCAGATGGTCCTGTGACTTCTGAAAGTGAGCGTGTTACTCCGTGCTTCTCTCCTGTTATCTTCAAATTCAGAATTCAGGCTGGCTCATTACTACTGCATTTCAGAGTGAGCACACGAGGTTTAATTTATTAGAGCCCATAAAATCCTTCACGTTGCAGGGAGGGAGTTTTCTGCAGCCCAGACCTCACTGCTCACTGCCTCCTGCTGCTGCCAGAGCACACGCATCACTTCTTAGTCTTCACCAGACCACAGCCATTGCCACCATGGGCCAAAGCAGGGCACTACGAGTGCAGGCTGAAGACTGGATAAGAATCAGATGAATAATATATATTACCTGACACTGGGAGGAACCAGAGAGGGCCTCACGCTCCTCAAATAGATTCCAGCTACAGGCTTGATCAAGTCCCATGTCTATTCCAGCAAATACATCTCTAGCTGATGCAATCCCCTCAGACACATGGAGGCTCAGGCAACCAGAGGACTCCCGGGACTCACGCAGCTCACCCCAGGCCATCCTGAGGGGTTAAAAGGCTTCACAGACAGCCCATTGCTCTTCCTTTTATCCCCATCATGCCCAGCAGGCAAAGGAGATCTGGAGGAGGTGGGGAGAGGGTTAAACTTGAGGGAGGCAGGAAAAGAGGCTGGCGGTGGCTTTTAGCACAGCCTGCCTCCGGGGACTATTAAGGGACTATGGTGACTTTCATCTCCAGGTCACCAGTTCAAATCTGGTCCAAGGCAGGGACAACAAAGGTATTATGTGAAATTAATTGCCAGTCTCAAGTCCAATTCCTAGTACATGTGTGACCATCTCAGTAAAACTTGCAGCAGCCAAAGGCCACTCGAGCACAGGAGCAGAGCAGCAGAGAGCGATGAAGCTCCTGCCTCATCCCCAGATGGAAACCTGCCTTTGGCAAAGGTCAGCATGAGCAAGCAGCACTTGTCCTGTTCTCTCCGTTTCCAGAGGCATTCTTCTCACACCACATACACTTTTGTACAGAAATAATTTCAAGATGTGTCTCAGATTCACATACCCGAGATCAATAATTCAGAGTAAGAATTAATCCCTAATGTGATGCTGGAATTCTGCTTTCCAGGAGAAAAATGGCTGAGATAACAGGATGGAGTTAGACAGGGAGATGTAGAGGACACGAGCAGTCTTTTGGTTCTGATTTTGCATAGCCAGCAGCATAGCAGCCCCTGACCCACGAGTGCAGACTGAAGAGCCCACTCACTGCTTTGAGCCATAACAGGGAAGCACTGCTTCAGGCTCTCATGGGGGAACATCAGTGCTCTCACTTCAGTTTTCTCTCATTTCAATTTTCCATTGAATAAAAACACTTGAGATAAATCCAGGTGTTTTAAAAAAAATAAAATTAAATATCAACATGTTTTTAAACTCATTTTCATGGAAAACTGCCTGAGCTGCTTTAACAGAGCTAGAAATTACTGGACACAAACAAGAGAGTCCACAGCAAACTGGAAAAAAAAAAAAGCAAACCTTGCCCTTTGGGCACCAGATGGTACCTCTGTACCACCACATGGGTCTAGGAAAAAAGAAAAAAAATAAAATAAAAAAAAAATGAGCCTGCCTTAGTTGTTCCTGGGGCATCTTTAGGGCTGCCAGAAAGCAGTGGTTCTGATACAAAAGGACATTTTGTAGTCTTCCTGGACAGCATGCTCCCAGACAAGGGCCAAGCAACAACTTCAAGAGCTCACTGCTTTTATTTTCCACCTTTAAACTGGGCCACCCAGGACACTGGCCAGGATCGTTGCTGGTGTAAGCAGTGGAAGGACTGCTCTCCAGCCCAGAGGATAGACTCATCCCCCACCACGCTCACCCACAATGAGCACCAGCTCCCTCACGCTAACCAGAAGCATTACCTTGTTTAATTTCTCAGTCCAAAATGACAGCAGATGGTCTCAGCTGGGAAATGCTGCTTGCCCCTGGAGTTACAGCTGCATCTCTCCTCTCCCAATTAGAAGCAAATCTGCCTCCTGTCAGGCAGGGGTTCATTTTGCACATACAGCCCGCCCCATATTGGCTTCCATTTAAAAATAAAAGATTGCCTTTCCTGAGCTGCTTATTGCTGCTTGCACTGACAATAATTCTGTGGAAATTGGTCGTTGCCACTGCTGATGACCATTAGCATGCTGACCTGCTTTGACTTTGCCATCAGCTTTGAATATCAAATCAGTGATTAATGACCCCCAGAAATGACCCTGCCAGGAGGATCCCTGTGTTTCTCCAGCAAGGTACTCTCTGAACTGGATCATTACAGGAGCTTGTCATTTGTCAGCAATTTAAAAGCTGATAAGTCAGCAGCGCACGCTCTGGGATGAGACTCTGCTGGCTTCCTTGATGTTTCTGCTGTACTTTGCTTTTTTCACCAGCAGAGGCACATACAATTAACATGGTTATGGCCCATCTTGTTTGGTTAACAGCATCTGAGAGAATACTGTGAGGAGAATCACTTCTTGCTTGCCCCCTTCTTATCCTTTTTTTTCCCAGAGCATCTATTATTTATTGCCTAAGGCTGTGACTCAAAACATTTCTTGCCACGGTTATAGCTCAAAGACATGAAAAAAGCAGCATGGAGTCTAATAAAAGCTCATTTTTCCAGCTCCAAAAATGGTGACTAATTCTAATAATAAAGTGTCTGTGTTGCCTTGGACTTCCTAGGTACTGAAGAGTAAAACCAAGTTCTGTACACACCAATAGATGATCCAGTCAGACCTGTCACTGACTGGTCCAACACACAAAGCCAGCACGAACAATCATGGCACTACATCCTCAGAGGCAGGCTGCTGGGCAAAGCAGACCTTTGGTCTGCCCAGCTACCTTAGCTGTTCATAGAAAAATAAAGCCTTAACAGCGCAACAAAGGCCAGGCCAGAAAAAAGCATCAGAGTTAATATATCCCCCTAACAAAAATATCCAGTCAGCCCTTTGATACTTTTACAAGGGCTTCCTAAAAAGCTCCCTGGAGTTGCATCAAGACCAAGCGCTACAGAGAGCAGGTGAGCCATGCTTGGAGGCTGCCTTCACATCTGCAAGTGCTTTATGGTCCTGGTGAGAAAAAGAGAAAGGAAGAGGGGGATCCTCTGTAATGAGGTTGTTTCCAGCGCCTGGCACCGCAGCAAGGCTGTATAATGCCTGCTGCATGCCTTCCTCCCACAGGAAAGGAAAACGCTGGGTGGGAAGGACTGAAAGGAACAACAAAGTCTCCACCAGCAGATGCACTTGCATGGCTGAAGACTTTATTTATCTGTCCAAGAAGAGGCTAAATTTACATTTGCTTGACTGTGCTTTGTTCATGACTTCTCCATGACTCAGTTTCCTTTTTACTTGCCTACGGTTGACTCTGACGGACTCAAGGACAAGCAGAAGACCGACCCTATTTTCTTTGGTCCCATCTATCCCTATAGTGAGCACAAAGTGAAACAACCAGGCCGCAAGATGAGGGAAGCCACCTCATTTTGAGCCAAACCTGCTACCCACACCAGCATCACCAGCGTTCTCAGAGCCCGCAGGAGGAAGCTGCTCTCCTGCTGACCCCATTTCTCCGTGTAACACCAACCCAGAGCCCTATACTTCACACAGCAGCAGCCCCAGAGCCATCCCAAGCTCAAGCAGGCATCCTCACCCTAACATACTGATTAACCATCTCTACAACAGCACCTTCCCTGCCTCCTGTGGTTTCCCCAGGCAGCACCGCTCACTGTGTGAGCAGCAGAGCAGAAGGGGAGGTGGATCTCCAGCTGCTCCTTGCCAGCAGCTGAACCACGCAGCACCTGCCAGCAAATACTGTCAAGACTCCTTCTCCTACCTGCACCAGACAGCTTCCCTCCATGCTGAAGATATTTATTCTAAGCAGTTTTGTGTGCTCCACTGCAGCCCCATTCCCCACCCCTCACAGAGCTATCTTTTGGTTTTTAATTCTTCCACTTGCTTTGCAGCATATTTCTAAATCGTAACAGGGAAAAAGAAAAAATCAATAACCACAACCTTCCCCCCTTTTAAACAACAGCTATTTCCTTTCCCAGCCTCCTCAGTGAGGAGCCAGCACCCTCCAAGGACCCAACCAGAGCTTCTTCTCAATTAGGGTAATTGTCACCCAGCTGAGCCTGTCTCCCAATTGGGACCCATTAACACTCAATTAGGACAACCCCAGGCACTGCCATCCTCCCTGGCAGAGCTCTTCAGTCCACATGCATGGGCCTGCACACAAAGCCCTCTCAAAGCAGTGCAGAATTGCCCTGTAGTTGTCCATCCATAGGATGTCTGGAAAGGCATGGATGATGTGGATGATGGTAATGAGTGTAATGAGCAGTTTGTGTTCTCAGCACATGGCTGCTCTCCTAGGGCCTGAGTGATGCAGTCAGCCTTGTCCCTATGTCCCCTCCCACCTTCTAAGGAAAAGGTAGAAATCTGAAAAGTGTCACCACACAGAGCTAGCTTGTTCTTGGTGACATCAGGCTGGGGAGCAGTCCCTGGTGCCTTCTGTTATCTGCTAAGTCCGATATATCACTGACTGAGATAACAGCACCTTGATTTCTCATGGCCCAAATCACCTTTTCAAGGGCTTTTTTTGTTGTGTGTAATAAAGGTCAGAAAGCAAACAATAGCAACCCAACACATGGGAAACAAAAGAGCTCGATAATATTCCTTAACCTTGGGCTTTCTTTAAGGTCTTGATACACTTCGGCTGGCTGTTTGAAGCTGATGTGTCGAAACACCTTCACACAGCCCGTCGAGGCAGGGAGCTGACCTGGTTGTCCTCTGTGTCCTTCCCTCCACTGCTTCCCGAGCAGTCTCCTCCATCCACGAGCACCTCCAAGGATGTAGCCCCTGTTCAGCCACATAACCTCAGGGAGAGGAGAAACCAGCCCTCTCCCCACTTGAAGCTGTCAGCATTTCGTTGCTCCCCCTCGAGCTACTCCCTAAACACGCCTTAAAAACCCTGTCAAATCCCCAGAAAAATTATGGATGGTCATTTTGCCCCTAGGGTTTAACCCACATCCACCTGCCTGCCTGTTCAGGCTGCGGGGCAGGAGCTGTGCCTCGCTCTGTTGTGTAGCCCCAAGCAAACCAAGGCTGCCAGGGAACAGCACACGTGCCTTCCTTTCTCCCCTCTGTGATTTATTTTTGTGCCACACACCTCCAAACAGCACGTGAACTTTCGGTCTACTTTTAATATATACATTAAAATCTCCATGTCTGCATTTCCATGTGTGTATAAAAATGCAGGGGGACAGGGAAAGGGAAATTTGTCAGATGACCTAGCAGCTCCAAGCCAGGCAGAAGGCATTACTTCTCCCATGTTTCTGAAAATAGCTGGTGCACAGTTGACTTCAAAGTAATAAACAGTACAGACATTTTCCAGCCATATTTATATCACTGTAGGAGGACTCAGCAGGAGGCTGGGTTACTGAACAAGTTTTTCTCTTTGCTGCTTGTGCTCTGGATGAAGCTGAAAGAGGATGTCCAGAGAAATCACCTGTTCTCAGGCACAAATCACTTTTTCTTCCCCCACTCTCCTCTGCTGCTCAGGGAGGTTCAGGGAATACACATCAGCACCAAGCAATAGTCCTGCCATGTCACTGCTGGGACCCAGCTCACAGGAGAGGGAGGGCCTGGCGATGCTCTGACAGCTGGGTTTTCTGGCTTTGCCTGGTGTGTGGATGCCATCTGTCCTAAGTGTCTGAAGTAATTTACTTCTAATTTTCGAGGTGTTTGAACTGATGATACTAATTTATGCCCAGGGTATTAGACACCTAGTGATTCTTGTTGGGACTGACCTTGTCATCACTCTGCTAGTTAAGACTGAAAATATTCTGCTCACGTTTTGAGATCAACCAGGGTATGCCTGAAGCCTACCACAGCCTTTGTGAGCAGTCTCCCAACTGCCACTTTGTTCTGTGCTTCCAGATGCCAGACATCCCACCAGCATGGGCATCACACTGAGAATGATCAGGCCTTCCCTAAGCGATGGTGAACCAGAGAGCTCATTCACAGGGAACAGACACCCTCAGATAAAACCCCTCTCAGGAATTTTGCACCAAACTGTGTCTCTGAGAGTACTAACTCAGGCCTTGTACAACAGGCCTGTGATCATCCCTCATCTTCATGGGCTCTGCTTTGTCCATCCTATACAAAGAACAATAAAAGATGACTTTATAGATGACTATATGTTTGTGCTGGCCTGGAAATCAGAATCTCCTGAGATCTATAGCCGTCCTCAACACTTACTCTTTCAGCAGTCTCAGGAAAGCCATTTAACCATCCTGCCCCTGGTTCCTCTGTTGTCACAGAGCCCATCTATCACACCAACGGCAGCAATCCAGGCTGTTCAGCAGGTGACTGAGGGATGCACCCTGCTTTGCCCTCTGCTGAGGCTGCCTGTATCAACTGCAGGGTGATAAGCATGGGAGGCTGAGCCCTCCTGAGTGGCACCGCTGAGTTTTAGCTTGTTTTTTAATGATGAAGCAGCAGCAGCTTCTAAAAGTCATGCCCTAAAAGCCAGCTGAATTATCAGCCAACCCAGCCACCAAAAAGGACAAGTTCTGCATAAGCTTTCCTCCCATATGTATTGCTGGGAGGAGGAATAATTCTGCCCCTCCTGCGTGAAGGTAGGAAATCATTTATAGTTTTTAATTAAAGACTTTTAAGTAGTTTTTCAAAAAGGAAAACCTTTAGCTGTTGCCGAATGGCAGCTATTTCTAGGGATAACTTGGCCAAAGAGCCGGCTGAGGACGCATCGCGCTGTTCTTCCGCAGGGCAGAAACAGGTGGAGGGGCCATCAGTCACCACATCAAAGAGGGGCTGGCCCCTTTGTAGTGCCCGTGAATGAGACTTATTTTGTCCTCCTAACAAGAGGGCCCTGGGCGGAAGGTGGCCACATCTATTCCCCAGCCTCTACTTTTAACGGAGGCGGCAAAACCAATCAACTTGGTGTCATCCACGGCTTTTGAGAGGTTGGCCAAGGATCTCCGGAGGGCGCAGGGGACAATACAACCTGGAAAGTCCTCCTTCCTTTCAGCCTGCCCTGCACTTCCCCTCGCCTTGTTCTGCCTCTCCTCTTTATTAAGCTGCCTTTGTGGGCTTTCACCCATTCTCTCCGATAGTGAAAAAGTCCTAGCGAGCGAATCGCCTCCTCCTTTTTTTTCCTTTTTTATTTTTTTTCCTTTTTCTGGCATCCTTTTTCAAAGGGGTGCTTTCAGGGGATCGCAGGGCTTTCAGCGAGCCGGGTCCCCGCCACGCCGCTTTGTTGGCTGCCCCAGCATTGTGCTTCCCAGGGCAGTGCAGGTGCAGCGGGGTTTTGTCTGGGTGTTAAACGCGGGCTAATTAGCCAGAGGGAGGGGAAGGGAGATTGCAGCATTCCTTGCACAGAGGCATTCAGGTTGCACAGGCCCCGGGATTTGCCTGGTTAGCGCGATTTCTGTCCCCACTGCAAGAAGAGAGAGCTTTCGGGAGGCAGGAGCACACCCTGCGTGGGCTCACTCGCTTCCTCCGTGCTCTGCTATCAGGGATGGGGAGAATAAATTGCAATAGGCTCTCTGCAACACTTCCACGCCCCAGGAATTGCGAAACAACACATCAGCTCAGGCAGCTGGGGAAAGGAAAGCGCAGAGCCAAAGCAACCCAAATAATCCCTGCGTGAAAACACCGCGTGCAGCCCTGGCAGTGGGGGTAACGAGTGAGGGTCTGCCCGGACTGCATCTGTAAATTACAGATTTATTTCTGTGACAGCCTCTTCATAGGCTGTCACAGAAATAAATCTGTAATTTACACCACATGCATTCACTCCGGGTATTTGTTTTAAAAGACGAGCCCTACCTTGGCTTCATTCATCACTATAAAAGGAGAAAAATAAAGGGATTAAAGTAAGCAAAAATAGAAGCATTTCAACCCAGACCAAGAACACCAGCGGCAGCAATTTCACCAAATAACAAGCAGGATTTTCATCCCAGGTGCCAGCCTGTGCTAGCTCGGAGGCTCAAGGCAGCACGTGAGCTCTCACCAAGCAAAACCACAGGGACAGCCCGGGAGCCAGGGCACAAACCTCTGAGAGCTGGTAGAAAAAAAAAGGGGAGCTGCTGGGATCAGCCATCCCCTTGGGCCCTCTAACCTCACATTTCCAGTGTGATGGTTTCTCTGTATTCACGTCTCCAGGTTGTGAGCCCAGCCAGGTCAGAGCAGATTCCATGTTGACTTAGCAGCATTTTATATTTATTTTGGACTCGCTTGGTGCTGATGCGATTAACTGCGTCAGTATCAGAGAATCAGGGGAGCAAAGATGTGCAAAGATGTGCAAGTGAAGCAGAATAAACCGTACCAAATCTGTAAGTGAACAGCTCCAAAAAGTCAGTATTTTTGATCTACAGAAATCATGCATCGGCATCAAGTCTTGGTCTAGGTAAAAGTTGCTAGATAACTGCCATGGGTCAGGTCACAAATTAAAAATCTCCTATTAGGCTTCCCCCATCAAACAAAGGACAAGTTTGCAGAGATCATGTTTGTGGGAGTTTTCCACAAAGGGTTTCAGGCAACATAAAATGTTCCTGGCAGCACTTTCAGCTGTGTGTCCCAGAGACACTTAACTCTGTACTTAATTCAGGTTTAATAGGCTGCGATTATATTAAATAAATACCAGCTGAACTGATTATTTAATACCCATTATAGCTCCTTAACAGCCAAGCAATTGACTGTTACATCTCAATAAATGTACATTTTTCATCGATCACCTGGCATTTTATTTAACATCCCATAATTGGCCTCTGCAAGCCTCGGACCTTGGAAGCCATGCTGGGGGTCACCCCAGTCTGCTGCATGCTCCCGCAGGTGGCAGCAGGAATGGACCCAATAACTTCCAAGCGACTCCTGGCAGGCAAATGTGCTTCCCCCTTCCTCTCCTGTGTGTTTTTTTGGGGGATGAAGGAGGTTTCTTCGCATCTCTCCCGACCTCATAGAGCTGCTCGGTGCCGGCAAAGCAGCTGTGTCCTTCCACCCCAGCGCTGGCCTCCCCTCAGGAAGTCAGAGATCATCCTGCTCTCAACAGGCTGTAAAGAGTTTAAAGCTTTGAGAGGCTCTAGAAATGGCTAATCCGGATTTTTATACTTTAAAATTCATAGTCCTGTGCCTGTTGGTGCTTTCAGTTCCCCGGCAGATATTTTTGTTTTCCACTTCGCTATCCTGCAGCTCCTTTGAAGACGCTTACCCAGCTAGGAAGCATCTTTATTGCAGCGCTGTCAGGCATCTGAGATGATCAGAAGATGTCTAAATAAGAAGTTGCTTCTAAAACCTGCCTCCATTCGCTACCCAGCGAAGTGAATAACAAGCTGTTATTAAAAGCACATTTGCTGAGATCTGACAACTGCACAACAGATACACGCCGCTTCTGCTGCCGAGCTGTTTAACCCAACTAATCACTTCACAGCTCAAAAGACAGTGTCAAAATACAAATGATATGTACCAGCATTTAATTACTTTCTGGTGTTGCTATGAACAAAACGGGGTTTTAAAGGATGCATTTTGCAGAGGCTTTTATCTGAGCATCCCCAGGAACTGTGAGCAGTGCCATTTCCAAACAGCAGAACCACCAAATTTCCGTGCTTTGTCAAAAATTCCAGGGCGCACAGTAAATAACAGGTTATTTGTCTGATTTGTGTGTGTCAGTGCAAGGTCAGGGAGCCTGAAAATATAGATGTCATTTGAAAAGTGAAAAAAAAAAAGTGTTTTTGTTTTTTTTTTTTCCCCCCCACTATTTAGTGCTGCCTACCCTTCCAGAATAACAAAGACAAACCTCTCCACATTGCTGGCTGGTGGGAGCTGCTCTTTCCTATTCAGACTGCAGCACTGAAGCTGGTAGTTATAAATGCTCAGGAGCTAATAAACACTTCTCAGGATTTAGCACTGGAGAACCACGTGGTAAGGGACAGACAATTCGTTATCATCATCATATGTAGCCCCTTCCTTAAAATGCCCTGACATGACTTCTCAGGCAATAAATCAGCTTTCTTTTGCCAACATGCTAAAGCCCATCATAAAAGCATTTTTTTTTCCATATTCCATCTCCGTGTGACAGCTCTATGTGCAAGCAGGCACATGTGCACACAAGAAGAAAACAGAGATCTTACATCTCTGATAAATCGTTCTTTTTGTGAGCTAATACTCCTCAGAGCAAGTGGAGAAGTCTTGTCCTCACCCAGCCAGCATGGTCTTCATTTTTTCTATATTTTCCTGACCCTGTCACAGCTCTGCACCATTCCATCATATGGTCGAGGTATTAATTCACTGTTTCCTGCATTATACAATCCCCACTTCCTTTCCAGTTTTCTCACTCTAATGATGCTATAATAAAAAACAGAGGTAATAATGAAATTGGAAAATAGTGTAATTTCTAGCTGGCAAAGGGAGTTGCTGGAATAGAGTGCAGCTCTGGAAGCTGCTTTGCTACTAGCTTATTAGATGAGGGGTTTGAACAGTGTTTGAATGAGTACTAGTGAACTGCCTCGATGACCTGCCAGAGCAGCATGCTGGATCCCCAAACCATCAGGTACAGAGCTGATTGCCAGCTAGAGCAAAGAAACAACAGGGCAGGTGGAGTTATATTCAACATGAACAGAGAAAACCCCTCAAATTGTTTCTTTTTTTTTTTTTTTTTAATGAGGTTAAGCTAAAAGTGTTGCGTGCTCCCAAATGAAGGACTTCAAGATGCAGGGCACTGCTGTATCAGGCACAGGTTTTCTTCAGGGGAGCCACTCTTGATTGCGCTTGAATAAACAGGATCTGAATCAGGCCATTAAAATGAAGTTTTAATGAGCAATTTGGAGATAACGTTTCAGCACACCCAGAGACACACCTTCCCCTTATGCTCTGCCCCTCAGCTGATTCTTAACACTTCATTCATGTGCCTGCAACAATCCCTTGTACGGATGCCTGTTCCCAAAAGGAGTCCTCATGATGCAGTGACAGATCCCTATCAGCTGGCTGGCTTCAACTTCTAGAACTCCTAACACCAGGCAAAATGACATTTCAAAAGCTGCGTGCTCTTGGGAAACACAGCAATATCCTTCAAACCTTATTTGTGGGCTGAGTTTGTCATTGGAGAACTTGTCCAGACAATGTGAAATGCAAGGGGCTTGTTTGAGCTCTGGACAGGGGGGGTGGCTGAAAGCTGCACAGATTGTTGCTGCAGTGTTATCAGCATGTCACAGAGAGCAAAGAATTTGCTGCTTTAAAGAAAAGCTGGACATTTCCCACACCAGTGGGCTCTCCTGCATGCCCTGAGAGCTCACATTGAGCATCCAGACTCATGTTGTGTCCCAGACAAGAAATCCTTGTTGGGAAGACAGAGGGAGAGCAAATGTCATCTGTCCCAGTGAAACAGGAGTCTGCAGCCAAGCCCTCAGTGAGCACCGCCTGGCTGAACCCCTGCTATCAGAGCACATTTGGGGGCAATAAACAGCACCCAGCCAGCTGCAGCACAGCCCCCAGCAGTCAGAGGTTGAGATCTGGAGGCTTTTAAAGTCCAGCAAGAGCCTATTTAACGGGAGCAGAATTTACACAGGTGATGGAGGGCTGCAGCTGGGCATGGAGGACGGGACAGCTGGGTGGGTGATGGAACAGAGGTGGGGACACCAGACCCCAGTGTCCATCTCTCTATGCCTACAGCATTCTCCAGCAGCATCAGGAAAGGACATCCCCTGCAAGGGGAAGCAGACCCCAAACCACAGCAGGTACTGGGCAGAGCAAACAGAAACATGCATTGCTTGTTTTTCCTCCAAAGGGAGTTTCACGGCATTGCTTCTGGTTTTTCACCCAATAGCTGTCACCTCAAAGTGCCAGAGTTTCCAAGCCAGTTACAGCCCCGTTCAAGACCTGCCAAAATGCCCCATGGATACAGGATCTGAGTGACCCGACCTTCCAACCCACTTCACCTCGGCTTTTCCATAGTCTGTGTTCAGATGTGGTGGTGGTTTCATTTGTTTGGGGTATGTGGGCAGATAGGTGTCTGTCAGCTGATGATATCAGGTTGCATAATTTGCTTTTAATTTATATCTGTCCTCGCAAAGAATATTTGGTGGGGGAATACAGAGATCTGAAGACAAAACAATGGCTGCAGGTGGGAGGGATGCATGGAATATGCAGTCCTCTCCCTGCAGCACAAATTGACCACTGCTAAATCCCTTAGCAGACAGCAACAGTTCCTGTGGGCTTCAGACCATCAGATAAGCTAGAAGAGGATGTCGGTAGCCTGAGTGGTTAGAGCCAAACTAGAACCGGTTTGAGAGGAGGTATCCAGAGACAGAGAAAGGCAGTTGTGCTAAAGCACAGGGCTGGGCTGCAGGGATGCTCAGGGGACAAGGACAAAGTGACAGGGGAGCAGCTGCAGCAAATGGCACATCACAAATGCATGAGTAACTGGTGGAGGTGCCCAATTATCTCTGCCAGCGATGGGGAAAGGCTAGTCCCAGTCCTGCCAGGCTGATCTGAAACTAGTTTGCCCAATAGTCTCCTCCAGACAGAGATTAATAAACAGTCTCCCCTCAGGATGCTTGTTAACTGCAGCTTGCTGTGTTTCATCTACAGCTCCTTCTACTCTGCAAACACAAGATCGGCCTGTGTTAATTAATCCCGAAATGCTATGAGTTTCCTCAGCCTCTGCACAGTCACACGACCACTGCATCCACAGAAAGACTGCCCCCTTTTTAATGTACTTACTACTAGATTTCATCCCAGCCTGCCTGCGCAGGACGGGCCCTCTGGAAGCAGCACGAGTTGTTTCCTTCCTCTGAACTTCTCCCTGCACCCACACCAGCAGCTCCCCTTCCTCCACATGGGGGAAGGGTTCAGCCCTGCTCCTTTGTGTGTGCAGCCACCACTTTTCATGGACATACGAGTAATGTCAAATCCAATCACAACAAGCAATGATCCTGTGCTGCTGTCCTTCCAGCATCCCTGCCTGCTTACCAGAGCACTGGCTGCAAACAAATATCTGCATCTTCTCCATCCTGACGTCCAGTTACTCCAGTACATGAAGGGTCAGCTGGCTGTGTGCTTCCTCTATAGCTGCTTTTTAACAGCAGTGTTTCAATCTCAGCCACAAACTTTGTGTTCAGTTGTTGCTATGCACAAAACCCACTTACACCTGCAGTTTTGCCATGCAAGTCTTCGTTGGGCTTGAAATTCAGTTACAACTGGCAAGAGCACTGTACTGTTTTGGGTGGCAGCAATGTACCAGATTCTCATTCACATTTTGAATTAACTGCTCTGAATCCCAGTACAGACAGGGGAGCCAGCATGGGAAAAGCCCCAAGTAAAGCAAATGCTCCTCCAGACTGATTTCATTGCAACGCCTCCGTTCATATCAAGGCTTAGCTGGAATCTGCATGCTTATTGCCAGTGCAATAATTAGAGTAAATCTATCTCAAAGAGTCATGGTGAAGTATTCAAAGCCACCTGATAGCACCAGTGTTCCCTCGCAGCTCCATCCCCTGCAGCAGGAGGAGGACAAAGCCCTTTGCCTCGCTTGTCCCCACACAGTCTGGGGGCACAGCCAGGTCCTGCCAGCAAACCCTGTCCAGCAAGGAGAAAACCCATCACCGAACCTCGCCGTGCCTTCAGTAAGGGGTTTGACTCACCAGGTTATTGCCAAGGGCATGGAAGTCATAGCTGAAGGCAAGACCTGCAGAGAATTTGTGCTCCAGAAAGAAAAAGCTGCTTCAAAATGCTGTAAGTGTGTAGAGCACAGAACACCTTTCAGTCCTGAGAGCCAAGGCCTTGCCCTTAAGTACCAAGATCTCAATCTGATAAAGAAACAGAGAGATCCAGAGCAAGACCAGTTCCTGATGACCACCCATTGGGCTCTGCATTCCCGTTCAGCAGGCGGAGGCATCACATGGAGATGGGCTTTGCAAGAGGACGGGACACTTGGCCATAAAGAGCAAAACTGGGATGTAAGCAGGGACAGCTAGGAGATTGGACTGGATCATATAACCACAGTCCCTCCTGGTCTTGTGAGTGGTGAATATTGGATCCCAAGAGCAGGTCTCCCAAAGTGAAGGACCCCCACACCTTCATATTTGTTTTTCCAACATGAGCAAGCCTCAGGAGAGATGGGGTGGGGGAAGCTGTTCCCTGTGTAAGGTGAGGTCAGTACTCAGCATTGCCATTCAGTTATTCAGATCTAGGAACAGTGGGAAACCTTTACAAACTTCTCCCTGGGGTGTCTCCACTAGTTACCTAGAAACCCAGAGTGAGTTTTATGAGCAGAAAATATGTTGGGAGGCATGTTTGCCTCATCTGCTTTAAAAAGGAGCTATTTTCCCCTTTTCCCCACCCAGCAATTTCATTAGCTGAGAACTATTTATGGGCTTTAACCCTCCCTCTCTTCTTTGCAGCCCACATTTCCAAGCCTCAAGAGCATCCTGGCCCCTTTTACTTCCAGGTTTATGGCTTCACTCAGAAGAAATCTCTACAAGCTCCTGTGGTATCTACAGGGCTTTCTGTGAATAAGAAGCCATTTAGAAGCCTAATACCTCTGCGGCTACCCGGAGCCCTCCAAAAAGCCAACCTGAGGGATGGACTTCGCCTGGGGCTGGATGTCTGTGGGGGTAGGGGAGCCCTACCAAACCTGCAGGAATTAAATTCCAGACCATAATTGAGCCCGGCGAGTTTTTCAGCCGATTGTCCCCTCCTTTTGTCCGCAACCTTGCTGAGTTTCTTTGCAGCGTGTTTGCTGAATATCGCAGAGCAAACAGCCCAGGAGCCAGCGCATTGTCCCCACACGACAAGCTGGGCTTTCACGTTTCATTCATCATTTATGGCTTGCAGGAGCCATTCCCCAAAGTTTGCATGTTGCCTTAACAAAGCAAAGGGGGCTCAGTGGCATGCAGGGAGGCGAGTGCATTAGCCTTTCACCTTCCCAGGCCTTGGCTCAAATCCTGGCTCAGGTTACCAAAGAAAGTGGGTCTGATGGGCTCTGACCACCATCTGCAGGGCTGAGCAAGGGCTGCCTCCCCAAAAGCCAGGCAGCAGATGGGAGCATCACATCACACCCAGCCCCACAACAGGGATGGGAACAGGCCTCATACCTTTGCAAACCACCCCCATCTGTTGGGAGCATTGCACAGGCAAGCAGTGATGGGAAGGTGAAGGCAGGATGGGGAAGGATTCCCCAATCTATCTGCCTCCGCTCAGGCTGTCTGGTCTTCTCCAGCTTAACTTGACCAGCTTAAAATTGATCCTTTTTCTCCTTGCCATTTTGCCTCTCTGTGTGACACATGATGCAGCTAGAAGTAGAGGAAAAAAATAAAATGATAATTTAACTACACTGCAAAATAGCTAGGATCATCACTTTTCTTTGGGGGGGGGCTCTGCTCCGTGTGGAGCTGAGCTGCGGAGGGATTTATTTCTTTAATTACACAAGGAGGAAGCAAAAAGAATTGATTCTGGAGAGAACCCAGGACCCAAAAAAAATCATCTCAAGCGCTTCATACTGTTCCTGGAGATAAGGCTGAGCTTGGCACTCAGAGGTGTATTTTTAGAGAAGTTTTGACTATTCCTCCTTATATTTAACCATAACCACCAGCTGTGAGTTTCTGCAGCAGCCTTCCAGGAAGAGTATTGGGGACAAAAAACACAGCTTTAACGATGAAGGCATAGCAGTTTATGAAAGTTTAGGGTGTGCCTGCCAACAGGAGAGCAGAGTTTTTAAATTCATCTAAGATGTGGCCTATTTAGGGATCTGAAGTACGCTTAAATTACTCATGTTTACAAACCAGTAATGTTCTGCTTCAACTCAGGCAGAAACAAAGCTGAGATCCCCAGGAGCTCTCAAAGAGGACATCATCGAGGGCAAGCAGACTCAACAGCACTTCTGCAAGAACAGTGGTGTGCCCAGGCCTGGTGCACAACGAGGGCAAGCAGCCACACCAGTGAAGGATGAGGTTGGGCCAGCAGCTGGGTTTGTCTCCTCACCCATTCTCAAGGCCAGACTCAACCACCAGGCACAAAATCAGCTCCCGCACTTGTGTGTTAGAAGGAAACAGCCTCAGGTGGATCAAGAACCTGTACACCAGAGGCTTGGTCCCCCTCCAGCACATAGCTTCAGACCCTCAGCAGCTCCTCTCCCTTACTCACACCCCACTGTGGGCACCACCCAACAAACATTGGGTACAGACAACCCAGAGCCAAACGGCATGAACAGGACACCTCTGGTTGGGGGATCCAGGTTTCTGAGCCCATTTACCTTGACCATGAAGGCACCCCAGTGGGGCTGAGCACAGGATCATGTTTTCCCCACCCTCCTCACCTCGCTGCTGCATTTCCAGGAGGCAGAGACCACCACAGCTGCCGAGCAGACCCGATCCACTGGTGCTATTTTCCCTTTAGGTATTTCTTTTCCCTTTGTGGGGTTAAAAAACAAATAGAAGGCCCTTTGCACCTGGTGAGGAACGGCTGTTTGTTTAGACAGCCAAATGAAGTCATTGCTGAGAAACGATGCCCTCGCACCCTTTTTAATGCTCACTTGCCAGAGACCATAATGGAGTGAAGTGACCCATTGCCACCCACAGCTGTCCATGCACCCCACAACGCTGCTGCTGCTTCCATCCCCTCCGACCAGACAAAAGCCGCATTGTCCTTATCACTGGCATTTCATAAAAAAAATAATGATCTCCCCTAGGATGAAAGGGAGGTGGAAATTACTGCCCAATTTCCCTTGCAGTTTGCCCTGAGAGCACCAGGACCACAGCCCCAGCAGCACACCAACCCTCAGCCCGAGCAAAGTCACCCTAAAGGAGCTCCGTGCTGTAACCCTGCTCTGCTCCTCGAGACAAATGGAGAATGAAGCATTTTTAATTTGCATTTTAAAACAAAGGCTTCTAATATCCAGACCATTAACTTGGCTACGAGGCTCTCACAGCAAAACTTGTTACACGCTATGCGTTCTGGTGTCATTAAGGTATATTAAATGCTATTAATTGCAATGCCTTGTAATTATGCTATTTGGAGACTCGCCACAAGCCCACTTCCACCTAAACCTGTATTATGCTGTGAACCTTGGAGGCATCTTACACATCTCGTACAAAATTCATGAAGGTGAAAAGGAGCCTGCCTTCATTTCCAACAACTTGAGGGGCCAGGGAGCCTGCCCAAAACCCAGCTCGGTCCAGGGCTGATCCCCAGCACCAACAACATCTCAAACCAACCAGCCAAGCCCCCACTTGAGCCCAGATGATTACCGTGCTTTATATGCACCTTCCTTCTAATGAATATAGGCTTACGGACACCTCATGCATTATTTACCAAGGTGTGCTTATTATGATTGCAATGATTTAAGGCAGTTTGTTACAGGCACAGCTCTGAGTGATTGCGATCGATGGAAGAAACAAGAAGAAGCCAATCTGCATGGAACAACAGTCCTAGTCCTCAGGGGCTGTGCTTCCCTGCTTAACCCTTCCCAAGCTGGCAGCAAGAGAGGAGAGCGCTCCTCTGACAGATGCACCAAGCTGGTGATCCTTCCTCTTGTCCTCCCTGCTGCAGTCTAGAGCGAAGATGCATCTGAATGGGTGATGCAGCTCCTCCAGCTGCTTTTTAGGAGGCAGGATCCCTCCTGCTGGCACAACATCCTACTGGTATTTAATGTGTACGTTGGATGTGGCTATAATCTGCTCACTAGCACGTGTCCTGCCACCTCCAGACATTCAAAAGCCTCCATCTCTTCTTCAGGATGGAGTTTAGAAACAGAGCAGCTTCTGCTGCTTGCTGTGGGGATCCAGGTTCGGTCAGTGGGGATGAGCAAAGTAGCAGAGACAAGGCAGTTTGTGCAGACAAGTAGCTGGACACTGATCCCTGCCGCTGAAAGGAGGAGGGAACTTACTTCATAGAAACTAGGAGGAGGAAGGGAGAAGGATAGGGAGCAGCTCTGCTACCTCCTAGGTTTAAAGATAGAGCAACCCCAACTCTGTGCACCTGCTACCTCTTCACATACCTAATTCTTAAGACAAATTACAGCTCAGCATTTGCTCTGTGTACCCCAGGAGCTGCACCAGATCCCTGAACAGGCCAGGATGACATGCTGATGTCGCTGTAATGTCCCTCCAAAGCAGTGTGAAGTCCCAAATGTCAGAAAGTTCATCCCCGTACCCTGAGGAGCTGACAGCTCTGCCCCCCTCCCCTCCTCAGGATGGGGCAGCCCAAGGAGGGTGCCTTAAGGGCAGCCAGAGAACACTGTTCTGGATTTATCCCACAACTCCTCACACGAGGCATGTCCAGAGATGCCTTTCCCCATAGAGGACACACTGATCCTAGCCTGATGCTTAGCTTTTGCACGGGAGCTTTGGACGGGACCCGGCGCACAGGAAACATATTCATTACTTCAAAGGGGAAGCAAACAGGATGTCTGGACAAAGCACCAAATAAAAGGCTAATGACACAAATGGATATTTAATACAATGACTTCCTCCGATTATCCTATAAGGAAACACTTCAAATGCTGCCCATTTTGTACATCCTGCAGCGCTGCAATACGCTCCAGAGTCTTGGGGGGAATTTTCCACACCGTGCCCTGGCGAGGTGGGGCTGTGCTCTTACCTGTCTGCAGACGGGAGGGCAAGGAGAACAGAGCCTGTGCAAACTGCTTCCAGACCTGGGATGCTCAGCTGTGAAGCAGGACCCTTCCTCATCATCATCATTCTCCCCCCTCCCCCTTACTCTGTCCCCATCACAGCCAGCAGAGCAGCAGGAGCTGGGGATGGAGGAGCATGGGGATGCCACCACTGGGGTGAAACCCCAACACTCAGCCTCTCCAGGACCATCCCACAGGCTAAACCATCCCCAGATCAGTTCTGTGCTGGGGGGCACTGCCCAAAGATTAGCTGAAATCCCAGCTTAGCTTAAGCCAAGACAGGATTTCATTAGCACAGCGCTTGTTCCGCATGCTGCTGTTCATCTCTCTGGAGAGAAAGCCAACTGAAGCCTCTTGCTTTATGACAGGAGGGGAGGGGAAAAAGGACAAGAAAAATAGTTCAGTTTAAAAAAAAAAAATTGTTTCCAGAGTCACCGTGACCTGATGATTGCTTTGGGTTAAACTAAATCCAACCCAGCATAATTGGCCAAGAGGCCAGCGAGAGCGATACATAGGAGAACTGAGATTAGGCTCTTTGTTGCTGGAGAGAGAAGCCTGAAAACTCTTAGAAAATGACTTGTCATTTCTCTTTGATTTTTTGATGCTAAAAAAATATATAATCAAGTGACAATTGAGATCTATACGGTTACTAAATAGCAAAATTACAATCCCATTAGGAACACAAAGCTGAATGATTGAGAAAAGTTCCTTTCTAGTTTAAACTCATAGGTTTTGCTAACAGATTTTTCACTCCAGTGCCTAGCCAGCACTTTGTTTAAAGGAGGTCTTTGTTAATATTTTGATTAAGTTAATAAACATTATTAGGCAAACCTACCTCTTCCCAGCCAAGGAAGACCTCCTAGCAAAACTCAGAGAGAAAGTTTGACAGTCCTAGAAATTCTCCAATAAAGAAATAAGCAGAAGAAAAACAATGGAAATTCCTTCAACCTAAACAGTCTTTAACTACTTCAATGAAATTAAATACATAAATAAAATAAAGACTGATTAAACAACAAATTCCATTACGGGCTGTTTTCAAGACACTGTCCTTCCATTAAAGGAAAGCCATAGTCTGGGGAGGAAAAGAAATATTTCCTAATGCCTTTTGAAATCTGACTTTCTTCCAGCAATTTATACACTGCTTGTCAGGATGATTCCACCAGGAAAAAAAAAAAAAAACTCCTATTCTTCAATAAGAAATGTATCCCTGGAAGGAGGCTTCTTTTCCTGATGCAATAAAGATAGCTTTGACCAGTCCAGCCATCGCTGCTAGTCATTAAACTCTAGTATCTTTGAGCACGGTGTGAATTATTGTTATTTCTGTATTGGTGATGCAATAGCAGCTCTCTACCCATCTCAAGTTGTGCCTAAGCTCGAGGGAAAGGGGCTCATTCAATCCCATCTTTGCTGTACAGCTGCTTTAGGAAAGAAGCCAGTTAATGTTCCGTTCCTGGCCAAGAAAAATAATTTTTAGGGATGAGATAAGACAGAATCTGATCCTGTGTTTACAGCTCCCATCGCAACCGAGGCCAAGCTCACAGACCTGTGGGAAAACCTCGTTGTCTCCCAGAACATAGGTGTCACCACAAAGACAGCTTGTCCCACAGGGCTAACGCTGCTCCCCACCAACCGCCTTCCCTGGGGCAAGGCAGGGGATTAGCTGGTCTCATTATTTGACAGCTCACAGCTCCCCATTGATTCCCCTGTACCATTGAAACTCAAAAATTACAATTAGTTACAACCCATGTTCACAGTGGGATGAGACCCTGGCAGCATCCTTAGCAAGCAGAGGTGAAGCCTGGGGACCCATTACCTGCTCAGGAGCACCAATGGAGAAACCACGATGCAAAATCAAAGACCACCTTCACCGAGATTCAAGGTCACCTCCTCTCACAAGAGCCCTAGCCTCCACCACCTCCTCCAGCCGAATAAATAAGCTCTGCTCCCTTCGCTAACAATTCGGCAGGCTGATGCTCATCAGCCTCGTCAGCATCCACCTCCAGCTGCAAGCAGATCACCCAGCGGAGGAGGTTAAGTGTCACTGGAGCTCGGCAGCAAGATTGGACCTGCCCTTCTCCAGCTGCATCCGTTGTGCTCTTGGGGCCGGGCCAGGCTCAAGACAGAGGATCTGATGGGGTGGAAAAGGAAATTCTGTGCATTCCTCATCCATAGCCTACATGCCAAGTGAAATGCAGCGATGAGCAGCCAGACCGGAGTGCTTGTCTGAGTCTTTGCTCGAGCTGTACGAATTGCAATGGGTTTGCAGCAAAGCTGTTAAGTTGGGTCCAGAGAAGCCAGGGCTGTGAAATCCCTGCCCTCCTGTGCTAGTGTAACAGGTGAAACATTAAGGAGATCGTAAATCCTGGGGTACACCCTCCCAGGACTGAGTTCTGGCTTAGGAAAAGCACCTGCCCTGAAATGTTCTGAACATGTGAATTTAATTTTCTTTGACCTTTTCATCTCTCCTTAGCCAGGCACAAAAATATCCTCCTCAGAGAAAAATTCCTGCCTGGAAATGATGGCCCTTTTTTTCCCAAGGCCTTTTAAAAAAAAAAAAAAAAGTTGCTTGTCTTCCAGAAGGCTGCTGCAAGCAAGCAATGCACCAGCTGCCTATTCAAAAAAGAACAAGTTCTCTTTTTCTATCAGTGCTCCTCCATGCTCGTACTAGCTATGTCCTAAAAACACAACTGTAATGAAATTTAAACACAAAAAGAAAATCCAACATGATTTGATGATCAACATTTGAAAAAATCAGATACAGGTTCCCCTCTCCCTCCTGGTGGTGCATTATGCAGGGCTCACAGTCAGGGTTGTGCTCAGAGACTTCTGACAACTTCACCTCTGATTCGGCAACAGCATTAGGATCGGAGGCCTGGCATTTGAAAACTCCCCAGCTGAGCTAAAATCCCTCAGGAACATAATATGGCTGGGAGATGGTGCCAGCAGTGAATGTGAAACAAGCTGCTCAAAGGAGTCTTTCAGGAATTTGGTTGAGTTTTATTGGCATCACCCACAACGTGTTTTCTTCACCACAAAAACAATGTTTCTGCCACCACTACCACTAATTTCACTCCACCGCTTGTAAGGCAGCTCCTGTCTTTGGAAATCTGTTTCCTGAAAGGGTTCAAACCCCTCCCGTTTGCACCGTTCGGTGTGGGACCTGCCTCAAGCCACAGGGCAGGTGAGGGACCCAGATGACTCCAGGTGATGCCTGGAAGGAAGGAGGATGAATTTGAGGGTGGAAAACCCAAGGGCAGCAATATGGGAGGCACCATTATAGGACTTCTCCAGGGGTTGGTGAACTCTAAGTAACAAAGTACCAGAGCATAAATTATCCCTGAGCAGAGGACCTAAGAACACTTCTGTGTCCTCAAGAGGAACAGTTTCAGGCCGAGATGTCTCTGAGTTCCAGCCAGTCGGGCATCAGTCCTGTTAGAGAAATGGGTCACAGATTGCACAGGAATCCCAATGAGCAGGAAACAGTTGGCAGAGATGTCAGACAGGGACATTTGTCCACTGAAGGGCCTAGTTAACATCTGGTGACAGTGGCCATGTGCTTCATATATTTGTGCAGCATAAATGGCTTTTGGTGTTTAAACATGCCTGCCCAACACTTTTTTCAGCTGGATATGATTCTTTCAGCATCCTTCCCAAACCATCCCTCAGTTCAGCCTGCTACATGCTGAAGTTGGTGTCCATTAGTGATTGTTTCTACTGAAACATTACTCAAATTCAAAGTCAGACTCTCCAGGCCTAAACAGACAATGTTAAACTCTGGGGTAAACATCACCAACAATTTTTTGCTCCTTGGGTAGAGCGGAAACTTCCCCAGGGAAGTTTCCAGCCCACGGGAGCAGGAGACATTGCTGTTGTTGGGTTGGTGCAGGGGCTGCTCTTCTGTTAGGGGACAAGTGGTCCCCAGACCCACAGCTTCTCTTCCACATTTCTTCCCAGAAAACATCTGTGGTCAGGAAGAGACTTGCAGCACATGTGCTGAGGGTAAACAACTGCACTTCTTTTAAAGCAGTTTGCAAATGGGACTACAATAGCATAGGCTGAACTCAATGTCCTAAAGGAGTTTTTTCCAGCCCTGTGTCCCCTGCTCCTGTTCCTTTGACCTTGCCTTTCTAACGTTAACACATACCACACATTTTTCAAAAAGCAACCAGCAGAATGGGACGTTTCGCCGCATTTGATCCTCCCAGGGAGAGAGGAGAACAGAAACTCCTAATGCACACTAATCCCATCACCGGAGCGCTGCTGAAAGACGGGTGATACTTGGGATCAGAGCACCTGCAAGGGCAGGGAAACCTATGGACCCGTCCAGGCTCCCACATCCCACCCCAACAGTGGCTGCCTGTCAGCAGGTAGTGAAGAAACTCTCAAATGTAAGTTGTCCACCATACAAGCCCATAGCAAGGCTTATTCGTGGCCACAAAGGAAGCAGCATCCAAGGGAACTTTATCAGCCTCTTGTTAAGGGAGAAGAAGCCCCCTAAAAAAAGGAACAGATCTTTTTTTTTAAGCCCAAACAGGTGACGTCTAGATGCGGGTGACACCTTTAACGGGAGGAAGAGAGAGTCAGGCAGCAATTTCCATCCTCGGGCTGGGGCAGGTGGCAGCAGCCGCCGCGGGGCTGTGTGCAGACTTGTCCTCATTTTTGTCCTTTGACCCACTCCCCCCAGCTGCCCGGCCTCATTTACCAGCATTTGTCAGCCCATCTCCTGTTTCCATTAACCCTCGGAGGAGGTGAGGGAGAGATCGGGATGGGTTTGTTGCGTGGGGCAGTGAGCTCCTCTGCCAGGATGTGTTGGTGGGGACAGCACGAAGAAAGCCTCCTGGCATGGCCTCGACGCTCTGCCTGGTGCTGAGTCTCTGCAGCTCTTGCTAGCTGGGGTGGGACTGAAAAATAAATGCCCTTGAACTCTGCAGAGCACCCAAAGCAAAGCAAAACAGAGGGAGAAGAAGTGTTTGTCTGGGTGGAGAGATGAAAGCACATCGCTGAGCAAAGCCCCTTGGCATGGGAAGAGCGGTCAGTACGAGATCAGGGTAACTCCCCGCAGGTGGGGGCAAGCAGCCACGGTGCCTATGGGGTGCTCCCCAAAACCCTTTATCCCCCCCTTCCCTCTCCAGCTGCTGTCCCTGGGCACCAGCCCCGCTCTGCCCCCGGGCTGTGTTTGTTCAGTGCAGACAGACATTTTCAGAATTCCTCCACCAAGTTGAACCTTCAGAAAAAAAAAATAAAATAAAACCCAAGGGAGCTGCCCCCGCTGGAGACCTCGCTGCCCATGGACAACCACACCCCAGAGCTTAAATCCAAGAGTTCAACACGAAGCCAAAGGGAAAATATCCTCCTGCTGTCAGTCACTCCAACTAATCTGTGCCACTGTTGGCCAAAGAGAGCAGATGAATGAGACCTGCTGCAGGCAGGGGCACTTGCACTCTGCCCCTTCTGGATCCCCCTGACAACCCTGAAGTCACCAGAGCTGTGGCTGGGACCTGGGCTATAGCACAGGGTTGTCTGTGCTGGGACAGCCCCAGAGCAGCCCAGCTACAGTCCAGGCCAGTGCTGCATCATGAACGCCCAAATAAATCCTGCTCTGGGGAGCAGAAGTCTAAGGGAAGCCCTCCCGAGTCTTCTTGTTTTCAGTCCCTAATGGGAAATGATCTCTATTTGCCCACAAGACAATCACGTTTTAGATACGTGGAGTATATGTTATTGAGTTTGAGTTTTATCTTCTTTTCTCATTTCTCTTTATGGAATTTACCACTGGCAACAAAGAGGAAACTTCCTCTTTGCAATACAGCCAACTGCAAGGCATCAGCCCTTGGCTTGGAGAAATCCCATCGCCCATTTACAAGATAAATGCTGACATTGAACCTATTGTCGAGTTGCTGCACGGCTGTTCAGGATGGATAGATGGACGGACTGTGCCTCCCTGCACGTTTCGGTGCAGCTGCAGCCAGCCAGCCAGGTATATTTGTCATTAAAGGCACCTGAATGGCAGCGAAGGGCACAGATTTATCACAATTCCTGCAAGCACGGGTTCATTCCCCACCCTGCGCCTGGGAATTACTGAATGCCACACAGGACAAATTGAGGATTAAAAGGACCCCACGGCCCCCATAATGCCCTGCTTTGCTGCTAGCCCTGGGGACAGAGCTGTCCCCTTCTCTTTGTCTCTGATCAGGACTTGGGCAGGTGGCAAGCCCCTTGCTGGACCGGAGCACAGCCTCCCCTGCCTCCCTGCCAGCATCGAGCTATTAGATATCCATCTAATTGGAACCAGGGCTTCTCCAGGCCAGCCCTCCAACTGGAGAAATTAGCTGGTTTATTCCAATAAAGATGCTAATACGGGAGGCTTTGTGCAGGGCGAGAAACTCCCATTGTCATTCAGAAGCAATTTGTAGCGGATTTGAAGCCTTTGAAAAGGTGACGTGCTGGTGGCTGGGTTTGTATAATTCCCGTCCCGAAACTCACAGCTGAGCGTTCTCCCGCTCCATCTGGCTCGGTGCTGCCCCGTCTGTGTTCCCCTGGCGAGGAGGTGCCAATTTGCTGGAGCTCCTCCACGCAGCTCCTCTGGTTTTGGGAGCTGACATCTCTCTTTGGTTGGGCCCCGCGTGCTGGTGTCTCGCACGATGCATGCAGTGGGGCTGAGTTATTCAGGGAGGGTTCGGATCTCCAACCCGCCTGGTACATGATGTGTTTTGGGCCTTTTGTCAGTCAAGGAATGACAGCAGAAGGAACGACAGCCCGGGCTGCTCTCCAGAAGCCCAGAAGCACTCAACTCCTGTCCATCTCGCTGCCTTTATGGCCTTATGTGTGCACAGCCTGGCACCGAATTTAACAGATCCTGTGGATCACATCACTTCATTGGGTCCATGTAACTGCCAGGGGATGCTCAACACTAAATGTTGCTCTGAGGGCCCCACTCAGCCTGATACTGCAACACGTCCCTAAATCTGAACACGGGTTGAACCCAAGGAACAACAGCCCTGCCTGCTGCAAATACCCGGAGGCCAGATGGTGAGGAGGATGGCCCTCATAAGAGCTCATGGAGGAGGATTCCTTGCTGCAGTTGTAGCTGGTCTCGTTCATATCGATATGAAGACCACCAGCCCTTTGCACAGCATCACCTCTAACAGCAGTCACCATGTGATGGCCAGGGAGGCTGGCAGAGGAGCTTCATGCCCACGGCAGTGAGCTCCTGGCGTGGCAGAATTATAAATTCAGCGCTGGACCACGGCCTGAATATTTTCTCTGGGAATACCTGGCAACAGAAATGACTCCTGGCATTTCTCAGTTGCCGTGCTGTGCATTTACTGCTGGGGCTGCAGTTGCACCACTATCATTTTCTTCACGCTTAAAGCAAACATCAGATTAAAATAAGGGAAGAGTCTTAATAAATGGCCTCATAGGAAAAAAAAGAAAAAATGAATTCTGGTCCGCAGCCAGGGCAGCTGATGCATCTATGAGGTTTTGCTTGGCCGTACAGCCTGTCCTGCTGCGGGTCTCCCGTGCAAGCGGCACAGACGAGTGGTGGCCGGAGCGGGAGCAAGGCAGTGGGTGAGCTCTGAAATGAGCCCGGCTGAACCCTAAGCCCCCCGAGCGGGGATTACAGAACCTGTGAGTGATCACAAAGTGCTGCAGAACTGTAACTGTACGCTTCTTGTCTTATCGCACTTGTAATGTCGATCTGAATTTTAATGAAAATGAGGGGCGGGGGGAAATGTTCCTCAGACATTTTGGCCAGCTCCGCAGCAATGCTTTGCGTTATCTCCCCAGAAAGAATAGCTCTCTTAGCACAATAGCTTTTTTTTTTTTTTTTTTTTTAACCTCTTGGAAAAACTGGAGTGAAGATGCCGTTGTATTTTCTCATTTCCAGTTGGCTTCGTTTCCTTCTTGGGGCTCAGAACTGGGGAGTTTTCCCTTGTCCCTGGCCCTTGGCTGGGACAGGGCCGTGGCGCCTTCCTCCCAGGTGCAGCAGGAGAAGGAGCTGGGAGAAACCAACGTCACCACAATGTGACCACCAAACCTGCACCACTTCAGTGCTGGGCTCCATCCTGGAGATGTCCCTGGCCTCCCTGCAGTGAAGAAACCCCACAGAGAGCTCGAAGCACCCCACAAAACACAGGCTCCACTGCTCACCCGATGTCAGGTCTCACCTCCTTGCATAGGGAACACAGCCTAGATGTTGTCAGCTTCATGGCACTTGGGGAATAAAAGTGTTTCTTTATTCCCCAGCCCTTTCTCTCCTTGGACATGAGACTCTCTCCACCATGCTCCTGGGCACCCCATTTGGGTGTAGGCCGTGATGCACCAAAGGGGCTGGAGGGAAAGACGTCCTTCCCCAGACAGACAGACAGACGGTCCCCAGGGAGAGGTTCTCAGTGCCGCCTCTCGCTCACCTTCCTCCTGGTCTTCGTCCCAAATTTTTCATGCTCCAAAATGAAACAGGCATGGGGATGTTTCCACCCCAAGGAAACCCATCGGCACCGGTCACTTCTCTCCCCTTCCCCTCCCTCCCTTCCAGGGCCCCGAAGCTTTCCTCTGTGCTTCTTCCAGGATGAAAAGAAGCAACCATTGATTGTGTTAATAATTCAGAGCCCAACCTCACAGACGGGTTCACGGCCCATGAGGTGGCAATCTTTCACCTCCAGATCGGGATCAGCCAGATCCTGCAGAGGTCAGGGAAGAGAGCTGCAGCACAGAAAATGCCTTCAAAATAACAGCTTGAGGTGAGTCCTGCAGAAATGGGAAAGAAAAGGAGAAATCTGTGTGTCCTGCAGCATCCGGCAGCCCTGCAACTCACATCCTGTGATGCCCATGAACCCTTGAAGCTGATTTCCATTGATTTCACTGAGCTGTGAGCTGTAACACACCCCAACCCGCTAACGTGCCCCAGGTGGCCTGCACCTTCCTGCTGCTGGGGACAGCCACCTGCCTGCTGATGGTGGCTCCTGCCCCAGCATCCTGCTTCTCCCCCGACCAAGCTCCTCCTCTAACGGCCGCCCCAGCTGTGCCGGTGCAATTGGTTGTGGAAGGACAAAGTTTACTGGCACTGCTCGTTTGGTTTGGTTTGTGGCCAAGCAGGTCCTTGTGCGGGGAGAAGGGCAAATTCGTGTTCGGTGTGACCAGGTGAAACTGGTCACTGGCACTAAATTGGGGATGAGCAAAGGAAAAGGAGGGCTGAATCTCCTGGCTTTAATTTCCACCTGGCTGTACTTCACTCACCAGGAGTAAATTTATACCAGCACTATCGATACCAATACTCTCTTCCCACCAAGCCCTTCTCTTCTCCCACGATGTGCATCACCCGGGGTCCCACGATCCCGTGATTTGCCCATGGTGAAGCTCTCAGGGCCGGATCCTTTCCCCCCACACCTCGCTCAGCACCACACCGGCCGCTCGTGGCGCAGGAGGCAAGGTCGCAGGCACGCACCTTGCACTTGGAGCTGAAGGTGCCAGCTCCTGCTGCGATGCCAAAGATTAACGGCACGCTGATAAGGGCTGGGGGAAGTGGCCGGCGGGGACTTCTGAGAGCCCTCGCGAGTGAGGCTGTGCCTGGCTGGGAGCCTCTCGTGGTTCCCAGCCTGAATCGAGCTCAGCACCAGTTCCCTGCTGCTGGGATGCTCTGCCCCCGTCACCAAGGCTCTTCTACCGCCCTGGGCATTAACATTTCTTGGTCTTGTGCTTTGTCTTCTCAGCAAAGCACTGCTGCAGGACAGCCGAGACATGGATTGGTGACAGCAAACCCCATGCTGTGGTAGCACCATGCCCAGGGGCTGCACCAGCAGCATTTCGTGGTGTGGGGCTCCAGCCTGACCCACTGCATGCACTCGCAGGAGGGCATGGGCTCGCGGCCACTTGTCCCCCATCCTCTTTGTGGCTCACTTGGGGTCCCCTGCAGAAGCTGTTTGCCTTCCCCGAGGTGGGATCTGTGCCTGATTCCCCTCCTGTGCCATGCCCTAGGCCCAGCAGGAGCAGCTCTGCTGTGCTGCAGCACCCACACACGGTATCCAGAACAGCAAACAGCTCCAGGCATCAGCGCTGCAGAAAGAAACAGCTCCTTCTGTGGCTGCTAACTCAGGTGGCACGCATCGGACTTTCCCCCAGCCTTTTCTCTGTCCTCGCTTTAACCATTCATCCTCACGGGCGCTGTTCCTTTGTCAGGACTACGCACCCATCGCACCCATCGCACCCACATGGAGGGAAAAGACCTCTTGGACAGCAGGGTTACGGCAGCAGGGCTGGTTAGGTTCATTGTGATTAAATCCCATCCATTTTCTCATTTGTACCTTACACACCCTCGGCTCCCTGCTCAAGCCTGAGCCATACGGGCACATTTTGCCTTCGCTGCTGACTTAATCAAGCAGCAGAGAGCTGCTGTGTGCGCTGCAATTGTTGTCTCTGGCACCGGGGAAAAAAAAATAGAGAGAGAGAAAAGGGGAGAAAGAAACACTTTGCAAAGGGCTGCTATTATCCACGCACGACGGCGACAGCATATTTAGCACGTCTGTGGCGCTGGGGCTGCAGTAATTAATTGCACGTCTGACACTCCGGCTGGCACAGCCTTGCACCCGGAGCTTTCCCAGAAATGCAGGCACCCATGCGGGCCAAACCCAGCCCCCCCAGAGCTCCGTGGGAGCTGGGTGCCCACCCCAGGCTCACCCCGATGGCTGGGGGGGGCTGCAGGGGCTGGCTGGGTGCTGGTGCTGGCAGGGATGGGGGCTCCATGGGGGGCTGTCAGGGCAGCCCAGGGTCTCCAGCCCTTCCCTGGTGCCTGAGAGCTCTGTGCAGAGCATCCCCCTCCCTGCCCAGACCCCAGCCCTCCCCTCAACCCCCCATTAACAGAAAGATGCTCTCAGTCACCATCAAGGGGTATCCCCCCATGTCCCCCCCAATCCCCTTTCCCCTCCACACCCCCCGCTGCAGGTGGAGCATCCCCAAAGCTCCGAGGCTGGGGGAACCATACAAGCCCCCCTGTTCCTCCCCCAGCCCCTCTGCCTGCCCAGGAGGTGCCAGAGGGGGGGGGATTCAGCGGGGACCCCCCCATCTCCACCCTGGGGAGGGGGGGGGGGGGCAGCTCCTGCCCTCCCTCCCCAGCCGCCTGCAGCCGAGATGCTGCTCCTAGTGCAGAGGGAAGGAGGGAGGAGGGAAGGAGGGAGGGAGGGAAAGAAGGAGGGAGGGAGGAGACCTCCCTATCTGGCTCTATCTCCTCCGCTGCCTCTCACATGCTCCGGGAAGGCGATGCGGCTCCCTGCGTCCCGCTGAGCGAGGCCCCGCTGCACCCCACCGGGGCTGCGCTGCCCAGGGCAGGGGGGGCCACCCCCCCCTCCCTTCCCCTTCCCCTGCCACTTCAGCTCTTTGGGCTTTTTTTTTTTTTTTTAAATTTTAATTATTTATTTTTATTTCATTCCCTCCCCCGTCTTCCTGGAGAAATACTAACTAATAATAAGAATTCATAATAAGAACAAGCCACCGCTCCCTGCGCCAACCCCGCGGCGGGCTGGAGAGGCTGATGCGGCCGCTAAGGTAAGGGGAGGGGATTTTGGGGGGGCTGTGCGGGGCCCCCCATGGCCGCATGCTGCCCCCAGCTCCCTGCATGGCCCTGGCTCCTGCTGTGGGACCCGGCGAGGCCGCCGTCCTCCGGCTGCCTCCTCCTGCTGCCTCCGCTTTTATCCCCAAACCCGGCTCTTCTCCCTCTTGCTCCGAGCCCGGCATTTATTCCCCACTGGTGGTTGCCACCCAAACTGCTCCCTCCTGGGCTCAGCCCGGCGAATAACCCCTTGCTAATTGGAAATATTTCCCCTCCCCGCCAACCCTCCCCAAATATTTTCCCCTTCCCGTTATAACGGTGGCCGGTGGCCGGCAGCAGGACGGGAGCGCTTCATTTGCGGAGCTCTCCCCGAAGCCCTGGGGTCTCAAAGCTTCAGGGCGTGGGTTGGAGAGGGGTGACAGCTGCCCAGATGTGGCCACATCCCTTTGCAGGGGCAGCTGGAGCCCGGCTGGCCTTACTCCTGCTGAACCAGCCCCGTAAAAAGCCCCAAACCCCAGCTGGGAGCGGCGTAAAGCTGCAGGATGTAGCCCCGAGGCAGGACACTCCGGAGGCACCAGCCCGAGCGGCCCCTGTCGAGGCTTGCTTCCAGCCCGGGACCTGCACGCTGCTCTTCCTAACCATTATGTACGTTTCGGGCGAGCGGGCTGCTTTTGCAAGACAGGTGCTTTTTGTTGTGGTGGTGGTTGGGAGGCAGGAGATGAAAGTTTGGTGTTGTTTTGATGTGATCCTTGATTGCTGCCTGTTGGAGTAATTGCATCGCAATTGCTCAGAGGTAGAATCAATTTCCCCAAATTGAGATTTTAATGGGAGCTCGCGAGCTGCTGTTATGTCATGTGGTTTAAGGCGGCGTTGGGTTGCATTTATTTTATAAACTGGATACTTTTGCAGGCGGCGCAGGGCTAACAGCACCACCCAGTGGGGCCCCAGCCCCGGCCGCCCCCAGCTGCTCCCCCGCCACAAAAGCTGCTGCCCGGCCCAGCTTCATTTCTTCCAATACCTACAGAAGGGCTGGATTCATTTTTTTTTTTTTCTTTTTCCCCATAAGGAGCATGTCTTTCCCAGATATTCAGGAAAATATTAAAAATCAGGCGGTGCCACTGTCATTTATCATCTCATAACCGAGAGGCATCCCACGGGGGGCCGGATTGCTGGCCAGGAATCAGCAGAGGGGGACCTGGGCAAGGTGCTTGGGTTTCACCTGGGACCCTTCGAGCTCCCCTTTCTCAGCAGGCTGAAGGTGCAGATTTGCAGATGCTCGATGCCGTGCCCCACCTTTAACAGGGAGCCCCAGGAGGTGTCCTTGGCTGACCTGTCAGGTAGAGGGGCGGAATTAGGGAGCTGTGTTTGCGCTTTTGCAAGACTCCAGTAGCTGTTAACAGCAGCAGAGAAAGACAAGGCTGCCTCGCTGTCCTGTTCCACGGCCTGTTTCTGTCTCCACTGATGAACACCCAGGTCTGGGTGTGAATCCTTCCCTGCTGTTTATTTTGGGGCGCCTGAGGTTCGCCAACCTTTCCTGCTGAGCTGACATGTGGCCATTTCAACTTGCTCTTGGGCACCTCCCAGCCCTTCTTTTTTGTTAGAGAAGAGCCTAGACGTGCTGGAGATACACTAGAGAGACAGTACTGGATATATTTACCCCAAAGTGGAGGCCAGGCCAGCAAGAGAACTAAATCCACGGGAGGTGAAGGCCAGGCAGTGCCCCAAACACCACTGAACACAGGAGGGCTGCCCCACGGAGGAGTCCGACCCCACCAGGCTTTTGCAGTGGGAAGAAGCAAAGGAACGCCACCAGCCAAAAACAAATGGACGTGATGACCTCGATCACACTGAAAATATCCCTCTGTGTTCCGCTTTCTGTCATGGTGACACAAGAAGCTTTCCTCCAGCCCATCTTCCCCTCGCCTTGCGCAGCCTGGTGACTTCGAGGTGACTTTGTGGCACTTGGCGGAGCAAACCCGAAGCAGGATAAGCCCCGGCGACTTCAATTAGGGCCGCTGTTAATTAGTCACTCTCAGCAGATGCGAAGTTGCAAGTCAACAGCGCGCTGTTTCTCCTTTATTTATTGGTGCTACAAAGCCATATTTAATTCCACCTTCGACCCGCCGGCCTCTCTTTGCATAGGCAGATCGGCGAGTCTAATGTTCACAGAGGCAGCTGCGGGCCGGTGGATTATCTCAGCCGGGCAACTCTTTTCTGCACTTTGCCACGCAGGAGCTGGCCAACCTGCAAAGCCCAGCCCATGCCACCTCCTTCGCCTGCCCCACGAGGTCCCTGGGTGCTGGGGCATGGATTTGGTGACACCTCGGGGGGACGCCGGGCTCCTGGCTGCTGCTGCAGGTGTCCCAGAGCAGGGGCAGGTCAGGAGGGCACTGGGTTTAGACACTTGGTTGGCAGCTTCGAGGTGCCCAGCTCAGGGAGAGCTTCCATTCTTTCTGTCAGCCAGGAAAACTATAAAATAATAAAAGAAATTGGAAAAATTAGTAAAGGGGAGGTCTTTGAAATGAGCTGCAGTGTTGGCCAGCATCACAAACACAAAAGACGTGGAAAGATGAAGGGTGGGTTTTTCATTATTCTTGTTCTGAGGTTTTTTGCTCTAATAAGGGAATCTTTCAGAGCACAGGTGTTTGCTTTTAATTCCACGAGCATTTTGGAATCGGTTCCCAAACCTCCCCAGATAATCATTTGGGGGTTTCCACTACAAACTTCCCTTCCTCCTTTAGGGAGTGATTAGCTTTTTGCTGCTTAACCCAAGCACGTATCAACACCGAACGCCTCAGGATTAGCTTCCTGCCCTGCTGATCACAGCTTACCCCAGCCAGGACATGAACAGCACCCGCTGGACACCTTGTCCCGAGGCAGAGAAGTCAAAGGCACACATGCTGCAGCTCTGTGGGGTTCATTGCATGAAGGGAAGTTCACGGGAGAGTCAGGAGCAGACCAGGAGTCCTCTAACTACTAGTTACACTCCTCAGAAATACCCATATTTACTATTTTAGCCATATAATTACAGGTGTTGAATAATTCCATTAGGAAGGCAGCAAGGGGAGGCATCGCCTATAAACCTTAGGGTTCAAATTAGGCACATTCCTCCAGCCCCGCTGAAGCCCACAGACATGCACGGTGTGGCACGGGGCAGAGCGCCCTGGGAAAGGGTCAGAAAAGCCAAGTTCAGACCAGCGGTGTGGGCTGAGGATCCCTTGGGAGTTGTGATCTCCCTGCAAATAGCCAGCAGGATGCTATGGGCTCACACTGGCCATGATTCTTCCGCACGTGGCACCTGGATGCTCAGAAGCTCGCACCCCTCTGTAACAAGGTTAAATGTGGGAACCGAGGTGTGGATGCCCACGGATGTGCCTTTGCCCCCGAGCAGAGCCTCAGAGGTGTTTGCAGTTCAGCGGCGGGTGGTTGCCCACACGCTGTGTGCAAGGAGCTCCGAGTCCAGGCTCCATGAAGGAAAGAAGTAGGGGAAAACGGGATCAGCGCTCCCCAGTTCTCCAATTCCAAGCTGAGACAGCCCCATCAGGCAAGGCAGAGATCCAAATTTCGCCCAGCCTGCATTTCAGTGGGTGATTTTCAGCCCAGGTCTTTGATCCAGCTATCAGAAAGGTGAAGGTTGATTAAAAAACGTGGAACGGGGAGCGGGAGCTGCAGAAGCGCACCTTATTTGGGGCCTTTTCCTGCTCTGCAGCTACGGCTTGAACACATCTGTTGTTTTCTCCAGCGAAATCCGCTGCTTTGATCAGTGCCAAAACCAGCAATCCCATTTGCAATGCGTGATGCAACTGAACAAAATCAAGGAGCAATTGCTTTACGAACTGGAGCCAGGGGCACCGGCGCACGGCTGTGCAGCAGCGCGCTTCTCTAGAAGCCAAAGGCAGAAGCTCCAACAAGGATCTGATTTTAAAAATAACGCCTCAGACTGGGTCCCAGCTCATCATTTGAATGCCTCAGCTTGCCACAAGACAGCAATACCAAAGGGGGGCTGGAGGTCAAATCCAGCTGGAAGTGCTATTTAGCAGCTGGATTTGAAAAGTTGGCCATGCAGCCCGTTTGCGCCTTAAAAACAAATAGATCACACTGTATGTCACCGGCCTGGGGAAGAGCAGGAAGGATATTTTCACAGATCGAACCAAAATCAAGGCTTGCATTGCAGGAGGGCAGGGTGAGAGCAAAGGGAAGGCATTTGGGGCCTACAGCCCCTTCCCCTGGCTTCCTCGCGGGCCCCCTCCAGCTCCAGCTGCCCACACATCCCCTCGGCAGGCATTTCTTCTTGGGTGGTAGCAGCAGCTGGCAGGGCTTGGACATATTTGCCCCTGTTTGACATCCCCCACAAAGAGGTGCTTGGGGTAGGCGTTCCTCCCACACTGCCTCTGCTACAGGTCTGGATGCGGCCTGCCAGCTTTCATCTCCTGCCCGGCTCTGGCAGCGGTCCCGCACACGCAGCTCCCCCCGACTCCGGTGGACATCACTTGAGCGCAGCTGTAGGAGGATCAGGACCGAGACGGATCTCCCGTCAGGCAGGCAAGGCCCCAGGAGTTTTGGATCCCATCTGGGTCCCAGATGGAAAAGCTTCAGCAGTTTTAATTCCGGACAAGGCCCCAGCGAAGCACCTCCTTCAGCTGCAGCACCGGGGCCAGACCTCCGTCTCCTCTTCCTCAGCTCCCTCTGCAGGGATACCTCTTGTGGCTGAATCACGGGGAGGAAAGAACAAACTCCTCTTGGAGCTGTGAAGCTGCTGTCACGCCACGAAGCGTCTTTGAGGCAGAGAAGGGGATTTCCAAGGACAGCTGGAAGCGAGTCAAGGAGCACCCCTGGCCCCTGACACCCACGGGAGGAAGGCCCCTTGTCAGAGGGGTGGCGGAGAGCAGCCGGCATCCCTTCCTCCTTTGTATAACACCCCCGAGAGAAAGGAGATAAAACATTAAGACGGCGAGGGGGCACTCCATCAAAGGAGGGCTAATGATCTAAAACAAGGAAGTTAAAGCGCATTAATTAAAGCGTATTACACCCGTGGGCACTCTCATTCAGCACTGGAGTTTGTCTTAGCTCGCTGTGGCTAAAGCATCCTTCGAGGGGAATTTTAAGCAGACCCAAGTGGGCTGCTCGGGGGGTGCTTCCCTCCTGGCTTCGCCTTTTGCTGGGTGGAGCAGAGCCCGGGGACGGCTGCAGGTCCGACCTGCTCGCCTCGTCCTGCTGTGGCATCGCAGGGGGAGGAAAAGGGCAGGATTTTGGAGCCCAGGAGGCAAACACCCGTGTGCTCCCTGCTGCTGCTCCATCCCTGTGGCTGGGGAGCAGGGAGGGGGATCCCGGCACTGCCACCTGCCCCCTGCTGCCACAATGAGACCCCCGGGACCACCATATGGGTGCAGCCGGTGGGATTTGTCCCCCCAGAAGCAAAAGGACGGGCTGCACACCCAGGGCACAGCTCTGCATGACCTTTTGCATCAGCCAGCGGCCGGCTGGTGGCTGGACGGGGGGGTCCCACCAGCTGTCCGCTCCCAGAGCTCCTAAATTTGCCGTTTCCGACCCATTTGGGGTTTTAAAACACCTGGAAGGGTGGCAAAAAGCTTGCACCCACCCCGCAGGGTGGCACGGAGCAGCTGCGTGTGCCAGGGGCGAGGGCACGGCCTCACCTTCCCCAGCCCAGCCTGCCCCACGCCGCACCCCCAAGTCTCATTGTAGAGGGGCTGGAAAAAAAAATACACATCCTCCCATAGTGGAGGCTCTCCCCAAAATGCCTGTACCCGGGGGGGTCTCTCCGTGCCCCCCCTGCCTCCCTCCCATGGCCGCGCTGCGGTGCCCGCCCCTTCCCCGCGGCCGGCGGCGCGCATTGGCAGGCGGCGGGGTGATGGAGGGGAGGGGAGGGGACGGCGGCTGCAGGAGGGGAGGGGAGGAGAGGAGGAGGAGGAGGAAAAAAGGAGGAGGAGGAGGAGGAACAGGCTGGGTAATCTCGCAGTGCAGAGGCCACCGGAGCTGGGGCCACCCGTCCCTGCATCGCTCCGCGGAGCCATGTGGGGCTTTTGATTTTTGTTTTTTCTTCCCCGTTCCTTCTTTCGATTGATTTATTCCCCTCCCCCTTTTTTTTTCCTCTCTTCCCTTCTTTTTTTTTTTTTTTTCTTCTTTTTTTTTTTTTTTTTAAACTCTTCTTCCAGGGAGAGGATAGTGGTTAAAGCTCGAGCTGGATGGATGGGTATGGGGAGAGGGGCAGGATCCACAGCCCTGGGACTTTTCCAAATCCTCCCTGTCTTTCTCTGCATCTTCCCTTCAGGTAAGGAACGGCCTCGTTTTCAAGATTATTTCCCCGTGTTTCTCGCAGACCTCCGGCTCAGTTCCCCTGCCCGTGGGCCTCTTTTCTCCCTCCCTCTCTTTGCAGCAGTTTGCCACATGTTGAAAATAAGCCGGGAGAGAAGGGGAGGGGGGGGGGGGCTCGGATTTTGGTGCTCCCCCTGCCTCCTCCCCAAGCCTTGGCGGAGGCTGCTGCTCCCTGCCCTCACCTTCTTTGTCTCCCCGCTGCCTCCTCCCGGGAAAGGAGACGGTCGGAAAAAGAAAAAAAAAATAAAAATAAAAGGAAAGGGAAAAAAAAAAAAATCAGAAAGAAAAAGGAAAAAAAGAAAAAGGAGGGAAAAAAAAAGAGGGGGGAGAGGAAAAAGGAAAAAAAAAAGCCCCAGCCAAGGGGCTAGAGGTGACAGGGGCCAAGCAGGTTCCGCTGTGCCCATCCCGGGGGTGCGATGAAATTTGGGGGTTGGGGGGGGGGCAGATGAACGCCCCCGGTGCCAGATCCGTGCCCGTGCGCGCCCCGCCGGGGGCTCGGAGCGGAACCCCCCCGCTTTGCGCTCCGAAAGGGGCAAAGCAGAAAGGGCTCGGGGAGGAAAAGGGGGGCGCTGCTTTGGGGGTTTGGGGCAGGATCGGGCCCGGAGGGGGGGGGGGCACAGCCCTGAGACCCCCCCCCATGGGGCCGCGCTGCGCACCTGGGGCCGGGCGGCGAAGGATGCGCGGGGGGCGCGGAGCGCGGTGTGTCCCCCCCCGGCTCCTTCCCCGGCCTCTCTCGGGTTGTGCAGGCTTCGCACCGTGTTTTGGCTGGGAAAAAAAAATAAAATTAAAAATCCCCCTTCCCTTGCCCTGGCCGAGGGGGGTGCAAGCAAATGGCTGGGGGGCACCCAAGGGCCCCCCCCCCGCCCGCGCCTTGCGCCTCTCGCTCGGCCCCCGGCCCGCATCCCCCGGTTGTTTGCATTGTGTCAGAAAAGGAGAGAATTTCAGAATTACAGCTGAAAACGCCATCTGTTTCCAATGAATCCCCCATAGTTTTTCACAATGTTTTTGGCAGATCTCTGCCTGCAAATTCCTTCAAGCCCTGAGTGCTTGTTTTTGTTGGGGGAGGGGAAGCCGAGTCCACAGAGGCGGATTTGTTCCTTCCCAAACTCTCCAGTTTCTTTACCTCCTTTTTTTTTTTTTTTTCCTTTTTTTTTTTTTTTTTTTTTTTTAACATTTGCAAAGAAGGGGGGAAAAAAAGACCCGAGCGAAAGCAGGAGGGAGAAAGAAAAACCCTGGCGCTTCACCCTCCCGGTTTGTTTATCTTCTCGTTTTAGCCAAACTTTCCCTTTTTACATTTTTAACTCGCCCCTGCCTTTCTTTTGCATAACCGTAGGTGCAGCAGTCTTGCACACACATGCAGCAAATAAATAAAGAGCTGCTCTACGCCCTTCCTCCCCCTTCTCCCTCCTAGCCCAGATGCAGGAAAGCAAACCCGGCCCGTGCTGCGCTTAGCACAGGGCTGCCCCCAGCCCCGACCCTGCTGAAACCCCAATTTTTTTGGGGGAAAAAACCCTCTTGGTGCACCCATAATGCCCTTTCCCGAGCGGTTGGGGCTGGGAGATTTACGGTGCAAGAAAGAACTTGATAGGCGATCTGGCTGCCTGCTTTGTTTGATTCTCCCTTCAGCAGTCAAATAAGGTGCAAAGAACTGGCAAAACGGGGCGATCCGGAGCCGGCGGGAGCGGGGCGCAGACGGAGCCGGGGCTGCCCGTGTGCGCTGCTGGGGGGCTCGCTGCCAGTTTGGGGGCTGGGAAGATAGGGAAAGGGGGATGCTTCCCTGAAGCTTCCTTCACCCTTTTTGCTTTTTTTGCCCCAATGGGGGAGTTTGCGGGGTTTCAGCAGCACCCCAAAGAGGCAGTGTGACCCCAGTGAAGCTTCGTGGCCCCCCAAACCCAAGCTGACAGGGGCTGCTCGAGGCAGCCCACGCGGGGCCCAGCGTGTCGGATCAGTGCCTGGCCGAGTCCTGCCCTATTTATTTATTTGCTTAACCCCCCCCTACGCGCACAGCCTGGGTTGGATTCCCGCTTGTGCTGCTTTCACACCAACAGCTTCACCCCGGTCTCAGCGCCGAGCACCCTTGGGTGCTGCCCCCCTGGGGTCAGGGTGAGCGGTGGGCACCTGGGGGTGTCCCACAGTGGTCAGCTGTCCCCTACCAGTGCCTCCCAGCTGGGGCTGCACCGAGTTTTCTTGCAAATCATTTTGTACCCAGCCAGCAAAACCCTTCTGAAAACCAGGCTTCAGGCTTTGCTCTCCCCTCATCCTCTGGCTCGCTTCAGCTTTCCCGGGCTGTGGCTCTCCTCGGCTGATTTGCCTGCAACGCGCCGCTGCCTCCAAAAAACAAAATGGGATTTTCTGCCCTTGGTCCTTGCAGGCAAGGTGGCTGATTCCCAGTAAGGACCCGGCCCTACTGGAGGTGTGCAGATCGGTTATAAACGCCTTTTGTCTCGGCGGCAGGGAGGGATGGGATCGCAGCGTTAAGCCAAAATCGAGGAGGGGGGCTCGGAGGAGGCTGAAAGCAGCTCCCCTCCAGCAGGGCCAGGAGGATGGCGCCTGTGCGGGACATTGTCAGGGCAGGGAAAGGAGGGAGTGATTCAAACGTAAACCTGGAAATATTTTGGCTTCCCTGTTTTGCTGCTTGCTGCTCTCGTACTTGGAACGGGGAGTCCTCTGTGACTGCCAGCCAGGCTCGGTGTGAGGCTGAGCGGAGGCGCCGGGCTTTTAACGCAGATGGGGTGGACGCCTTGCTTTTTGTCCCCAGAAGTCGCTTTCCTGAGATCCCAGGCCCTTGCTTGCTGGGACCGGGGTGGTATCATGCATGACTTCAGGTTTACAATGGCAGCAGCCAAGGTTTCTCCTCCTGTGCGGCCTAAGCAGCTGCACCGAGACGGGTGTGTGCGTGAAAGTGCTCACAGAGCTGTGTAGCCCTAAAAACTTCCTGACCCCGGGCTTCGCTGGGGCTCTGCACCAACCTGCTGTCCCCAGAGAGCTGGGCCACAGTGACAACGAGCTCTGTGGGCTCCCCTCAGGCTCAGCCCATGAACCACCCATGGCTCTGGCAGGGCTGCGTGTCCCCCCCCAGCTCCCTGGGGGTGAGCAAAAAATAAGGAAATTGAAAATGAGGGTGTTTGGCCCGGTTGGATGGGTGTCCTGGGGTGCTGCTGGGTTTGGTTTGCTTTGCCTGTCGCAACAAACATGCCAAACATGGAATGAGGGGCAGCAATAGGGAGTGTGAGAACCCAGGACCCAAATTAAAATTGGGGTTCCGGGTAGTTTGAAGGGGGCTTGGTGGCCTCAGGGTGGATACAAACCCAGAGGAACGTGGGGACGGATGGAGGATGCTTGGAGATGCAGCTGTGATGGGGCAGGTGAGGAGACCCCATCCTTTTCCTGGCTGTCCTGGCAGATCCTGTCCCCATGCTGCATGTCAGGAGGGAGCTGTTGGGGGCACAGCCCTGCGTGGCACCAGGAGCACGCTTCCAAAAGAAGAGCCTTTAAAAAGCTCTGCAACCTGCACTTGGCAACTGCTCGGATTAAAAGAGCTCCCATCACCACCAAGACATTTATTCCCTTGTCCGTGAGCTCTCAAAATAACAGGGCGTTCGATTGCAGCCTGGAGATTGCTTTGCACTCAAGTGCAGCCGGGCTGAGTAAATCACTGCTTCACCAGCTGAAATTCCTGCAGCAAGGGGGAGAATTGAATTATGTCCAACTGCAAAACCAGATGCCATCCCCTTGATGAAGTCATAGGGCTCTCGCTGCAGAGAACAAGCTGGCTCCTACACACACGCACCCTCTCAGGCACAGACTGAGCAGCTCTGTGCAATGTCCTGGCCGTGGTGCATGGGGCCCAGAGGCCCTGGAGATACAAGGACAGCAAGGCCTTCGGGGTGCATTGCCAGCAGGGTGTTGAGGTCTCCTTTCCACTTCTTGAGCATCGAGGAGAGCTTGGCTGTTGAGTTCCCAGCAAGCAGAGCTAGCCCTGAGTATAAGGAGGGGTTTGTGGGTCAGCTTCGCGTGAGCCCAAAGTATTTTCTGCTCCCTGGGTTTTCTCTCCATCCCGGACAGCTGTTGATTTCGGTCCCCAAAGCTCTAACAGCAACCTGTGGCAGTTTGGTTTGCTGACCAGTTACCTTTTTTCTTGCTGTGTGATGCTTCTGAGGTGACGAGGACGTGTGGCAGGGACAGATCCTGGCGCTGGGCTTTGCAGCCCACAGGAGGCGAGAGCACATCTCCGGCCTCCCAGGGATGGGAAAATGAGGCTGGGCAGTGGGGAGCTGCAGAACAGGAAGGGATTAGGCCAAAAGTTACTCTAAGTTGCTTTTTCTCATAAAAGATCCACGCAGGCAGCTCGGTCCCTGTGCATCCCAAGCGTAGCCCCAGCATTTGTTTGGGTGCCCACCTCGGTTTTGGGTAGACTTGTGGGGCCGTCACAGCTGCCGTGCCACCCCACGCCCCGCGCGCAAATCAACGCCTCCGACGGAGATGCCGCAATTTTTTTGGCAGGCGTTTAATTGTATAAATTTGCCTCATCCAGATTTATGTGCTCCGGGCTTTTCTCCATCTCCTCATTTTGTGTCTCATTTACCTCTGCGTTTGAAGGGTTGAAATTTCACAAGAGCACGGCGGGGATGATTATTCCTAGAGGGAATCCACACCTGTAAGCATCAAGCGCTTCCCTGCCAGCCCTGCCGCGGCCCAGGCGAGGAGGAGGAGGGCGAGGGACCCGCTGCCACACCTGGGGGGCCCGCGGGCGCTGGTGGGTGGCAGCTGTGCCTTCAAACGCTTCTCAAAGGCACCCTGGGAAAACGGCTTCGGCGCAAGGTGCTGGAAACCCAAACCAGCCCCGTGGGAGCCGTGCTGGAGGGCTGCCCCACCGCGGGGCTGGTGGTCGGTGGAGGTGGCCACAGGCTCCTCGTGCAGCGTCTGGGTACCGATGTCCTTTTTCTGGAGGGCTGGGGACAGGTGGTGGTGGTGGAGGGGGCTAAGGGTGATGCTTTGTGAAGAGGATGAGAAAAATACCTTGCTCCCCACTGGGCTCGTCTTGAGTGAATCCCTGCATGGCCTCAGCCTCCTCACCTGTAAAATGGAGTGCTCCCGAGGAGGTTTATACACTCCCAGGAATGGTTGGTGTTGGGAGAGCAGCTGGGTCCTCTCAGGGAAGGCCCAGGTGGGCAGTCCTGGCACAACGGAGCCCCGCTTCCCATCCTGTCATGAGCCGTGGTGTTTGTTGGCATCCTTCTGCAGACGAAGACTCGAAGAAGTTCGCTTCTCTCCCTCCTCTTCCTCCATCCACCAGCTCTCAGTCTGCATCCGTGGAGCACAACCTCCCAACCCGCCACCGTGACCCCAGGCTGCTTCTTCAACAGCTGTGGCAAGGGCACTGCTGAAGCCTGAATCCCACCATGAAGCTGAAGAGCAAAACGAGCCAACCTATAACTCTGTTGCTGTAAATGCTTGTCCTTCCTTCTAGTCCATTGTGCCTCCCGAACTCATGAAGATTTGCTGATACTTCAGGGCAGCGTCTTCAGCTTGCCACAGCCCCAGCTGTGAGCTCCAAGGCTGTGGTTGCTGCCCCCTCCAGTGGTGCCAGCGATCCCATCTCCCTGCGGGGGGATGCTGGGGTGGACCTGGAGGAGCGATGCTGGCCGGGCATCCCTAGCGTGCCCAGCAGGCCTGGGGGACATGCACTTGCTCCTAAGCACGCCGTGTCTGCAGTAAGAGGATTCCAGGAGCCAAAAGAGCTGAGTAAGTGACAGGAGTGTCACGGGCTTCTTTGACAGCATCCATTGCTTTGTGCCGTGCCCGGTGAAGGCACTGACTGACTCTGCTGTTTTCCTGCACGTGCTTGCCCCGTGTTGCTGCGATGCCGGGAGAGGGGAGGTGGGGGACCACGAAGTCAGCACCGAGGACACGAGGGAGGTGCTGCAGTGACAGAGACCAGAAAACTCCTTCTGCGTCCTCCTTTTTGACAACCTGGTGAGGCCTTTCCACAGCATCCTCTTGAGCAAGATGAGGCCTGGGCTAAAAGAGAGACGCTGCAGATTCACCCAGCTCCGAGCACACCCTTCACCTGCCTTTAGCACATCCTCAGCCTTTGCCAGCGGGCGCACAGAGCCCAGGCCCTGGCATGGAAGGTGCCCGCACCGAGCCAACCTCCCCATGCCCAACGCCCTGCCAAATGGCAGCTCCAGCCCTTGGAGAGAAGCAGGTTTATTTTTCTCCTGCAGCTCTGTCCTCCTGGTCCTCCTCCCCCCGCTCCAGTGCAGCTGAAACCTGAGCTGATCCCTTTGCACATGGGTAATTTATTGGTCTATTGGGCTTTTCTTGATGGCAAATTGCATTGTCTTTCTTCCTGGGTTGAGGCTTTGGAGCAGTTTGCTGCATTCCTGCAGCTCTTTTCTCAGGGCTGATCTTTCACACCCCCTCTGAGCACAGTCAAATCAGTTTTATTGGGCCTCTTTGTTATGCAAACGAGGCAATAATAACCAGGCTATTATTCGGCAAGATTGGGTCTGATTAGCAGTTCAAAGGAGGTCGCTGGAAGAGCCCGGCATGGCCAGCAAGGCCGGGGACGGGTCGTGGGGCTGGATGCAAGGGTGAAGCACTCGTCCCCTTGGGTCTTACCTCAGGATCCCAAAATCTTGAAGGAAGAGGTCCCCTCAGCAGTGTTTTGAGGAGCAATCTGGATTTATTTTTTTAAAAAACTCTCTTTCCCCATCATTCTTTTGCGAGCGGTGGCCAGCCAGGAGCTGGAGCTGGTAGAAGTCGCTGGTATTTAGCACCTCCGAGAATCGTGCCTTTCCTATTGAGGTGTCAGCATAAATATGTTTATTTAGATTACTTAAATAAATATGTGTTTAGGAGCCTAAGTCTACGTGCTCAGATGTGAGGCCAAAGGTAATTACGTTTTACTGTGTTCTCCGAAAAAAAACCCTTTTACTGCATGTGTGAGGCTTACACATCTACACCTCAATCCATGGATTTGGAAAAACGCAGGATGATGTATTTGCATCACATGTGGGTGATGAAATACTTTCCAGCCCGTTAGTAACCAGGAGGATATTAAACAACATCTCTTAGCAGTGAACGCTTTAAAATTAACAGGTCTGGTTAACATGCACCCAAGAGTCTTAAAAGGATTGGCTTTTGCTTACTGAAACTAATTTCCAGTAATTCTCATTGCTAGAGAAATTACAGGGGAAGAGACGAATTGTTGGTTTTGTGCTGGTTTTCTGAACGAGCATGATTTGGGTAAATGAAATCCCGGTAACCTGACACCAGCCGAAGGGAAAATAGGGGGCACTGATAATTAGAAGGCTGTTAAAGTTTGGCTGTTAAAGTTGGATGCGTGCGTGCAGTCGGTTTGAACGCTTAATTTAATAGCGTGCAGTCTAGCGGAGATGTGCTGTAGGGGAGCACAGCGTGGCTCTGGCCGGCACCTCCAGACGTGGCCACGTGCTGGTGCTGCCTGAAGGCTGATTTTTTGGAGCAGGGGAGAGAGCTTTATGTAATGCAGAGAGAGAAAACGGCGATTTTTGTGTGCACAGGCAGGGGCAAGCGCACGGCCCACGTCCGCAGCACCCGTTGGGGCAGTGAATTTTGCAGAGAAACCTCCTGCCGTGGGGAAGGGAGGCAGCAGGCTGATTGTAGGGCTGGGCAAACACCTTCCAGTGGGAACTTAAAAGTGCAAACCGTTTAGCTTATCTGGAGGATTGACAAGTGACTTGATTGCAGTGTGTAAATATCTTTGCGGGGGAAACACGCTGGGTACTAACGGACTTTTTACTGCTTTGGAGAAAATTGCTGGTTCTTTTTATGTCCTTACAATGAAGTCAGATAAAATCCACTTAGGACCAAGACCTACGTTTTGTAGAGGTGATAAACTCCTGAAACAGGGGCAGCTTTTCAGCCCGCAGCCACCTCGGGCTGCGGAAGTCCTCGGGGAGGTGCACTTGAACAAACACAGGCACCAGGCTACGTGCAGGCCGACTGTCGTGGGCTGGGTGATTTAATGTTTTTTTTTCCTGACTTTAAACCTTTCTCAACTGCCAGTCTCCAGGTACTGAAGGAAATGTCATGCCTTGTTTAAGTGGCACCGAGTCCCCAAAAGGAGAAGCGCTGAGGCTGGGGAGGTGGCTGGGCTACCAGGGGTTGAAGCCACACGTCGGAGGCACCGTTTGGTCCCTGGGACAAAGGTCCCTCTGCGGCAGACTGGGGTGGCAGTGTCACCCAGCCACGAGAGCGTCACGCAGGTCCTGCAGAGCCTCACTGGGTTCCTGGTTGAGAGGGGTTCGTTTCCGTGCTAAGTCATCTGTGGTTGAAAAACAGATCCGTTGTGAGTAGATGGAAAATAGATTACGTGAAATTGAATAAACATCGCTCCTTGGCCAGGGTACAAATGAGCCTGCGCGGCCGTGCCAAAGCTGCTGCCAGGGGACAAGGCACAGCAGGGAGCAGGGCACGTTTCCTTTCCTCTGAGGTGGCTTTTTGCTGCGTCCCCAGCATGGTGGCAGTGGTGGCAGCCACGTGGCTCAACCCGAGGCTGAGTCACGCAGGTGCCTGCAAGCCCGAGGTGCCGCACAATCGCCACATTGAGCAGGCGGGCACAGGAAGACCGAGGCTGTGCCAGCCGGTGACTGGGAGCAAAGCCACACCGAGCCCTGCCTGCAAACCCCCAGCCATCCGATCCCCAGTCCCCATTCCCACCCCGCCACGGGGAGATGAGGAAGCGATGCCCCTCGTGCAGCCCCCCAAGGCTTTGCCAAACCACCGGGGCGATGGGAGAAGCGTCCATGGGAAAGCACAGGCGTGCACGGCCCCGCTCGCACACCGCCCCTGCGCGCCGCCGCCAAGGCACCTGGCTTGGAAATCTGGCCTTATATGGGGCCATGAGCGAAACAGCAAAAAGGGGACCGGTGCCAAAACCCTAGCGATAACATCTTAAAGAAGAACGCTCCCCCTTCAGGCCCAGGGAGGAAAGAGAGAGGCTTCCTTGTCATCCTGTTAGTTTTGTTTCTTTTAAATCGGCACCTTATAAAGTCAGGAGTGACCCTTGGTGGTGCGGCAGCGTGGGGATGCTTGGCGCAGGGACGTGTTTGGCGCTGGGTATCGGGGGCAGTTTTGCAGCAGGGGCTGCCCAAGGGGTCACTGCCTGCTACAGTGCCATGGCCCCAGCTTCCTCTGGTGGTTTTGCAGAGACACGTTGCTTGATGTCCCACCAGGAAGGTCGTCATCCCTCGGAGACAGGAGGAAAGCCTCCCTCCCCTGCAGCTCAGCCAGCCTGCTCTGTGTGTAGGCTGCCGCAGGTCACGGCTGCATCTCCAGATCCAAGTAAATGAAGCGTGCCCTTAAAGAGCAACAGGCTGTGGCTTTATTCCTGCTACAAATCCCATCAGAAGGGCTGGAGCAGCCCACAGGCTGGACTGGCTCTGGGCTGCCCAGCACAGCACATCCCAGGGCCTTGCAAGGAGTAGGGACTGGTGGCCCTGCCCATCCAGGGATATGTCCTCCTGCTTCTCCTGGGGCCCTGCTGCTGCCATGTCTGTCTGCAGGGGTGGTGCATTGGGTTTTGTGCAGCCTCAGGGCACCCCCAAGCACTGCATTAGGTATAACTGCTGGGAGAGCAAGGCTCCTGGGGCCACAGCTAGATGGAGTAGCCGGCAGTGGCATGGTTGCGCTTCTCCATGTTTCTTTAGCTTGTACGTTCCACCTGGAGGATTTGCAAAGTCACGCTGCAAGTCTCTCAGCAGAGATGTGATTTCCTTATTTCACACCTCAGTAAACCAACATCCATCCTGCTTGCACTCCCCGTGCCAGCAAACTGACTTGTTCCCATCATTCTGATGGTTTCACCAAAACTGCGGCATGTTAAAAAACGGTCGCCTGTGTTAACGCCGCTGTTCCTCAGAGCAGCCACCTCGAATACCCTCTTTTCCTTTTCCCTCTGTGTTCAGGCACTGTGTTAGCTATAGCATGCTGTAGCAGCCATATGCAGATGTATATCCTCCAGAGCCAAGATGCTCTGCATCGGGGATCCAGGCTTTTGTGTCTGTGGGTAACAAGCCGTTCCCAGCCATCTCTCATCCAGGAAAAACACTGAGCGAGGCACTGCACTGCAAGTCAGCTGGCAGTGATGGCCCACTGATAAGCAAAGTGTCCTTGGTGGAAATCCAAACGCTCAGGGCTGAGAAGGGAGGGAATGTGAATTTATGAATTCTTCTAGATCTGTCCCATAAATGCAGAAGGCTTAGCAGAAATGCCAAGCCCTGTCCCAGGCTTGTTATCAGGTCACCTCCGGCTGATGGCAAGTGAAAGCAGGACACAAAGGTCTCCATTCTCACAGGTTTTAATTGGATACTGCCAAGATGAAACAGCTCCTGGGTTCTCAGAGCTGTTGCTAGCATCTGAATTTATTAAACATGTATTTTGAAACTGCGAGGAACCTGTCACCGTTTCCTATTTGCACTTCACTCTTCTTGGAAGTAGAGAGCAGACAGGCTTCCTTAAAGCTGGACTGCTGAGTACTTTATAGCCTTGGTGTGCCCTCCTGATTTTCCAGCACCAACTATGTTTAGGTTTCCAGCACTGCAGTGTTTGAAACTAAAACATACTGTTTTCCCTGCAACAATGCCGGGTTTTGTAACTTTCTCTTTAAACAAATCTGAAATTATTTTGGCACAGATACGTTGCCAGCCTCCTTCTAAACAAATGCCGAGACAGGAATATACGTGTATGCCTGCGCGAGGCACCGCAAAAGCATCTGGAAATGGTGGGGCTTTTTCTCTTGTTGCTCCGCTGCCTTTTGTGCCTGATCCCATCCAGTCTGCAAGCCTTCTGAAGGGGTTGATTAAGAGGAGAGGAAGGAAAACACCATGAATTTTAAGTGGTGTGAGCCCGGGTTCACCCAGCAGGGCTCCAAATTGGCACAGGCAGAGAGCAGTGTCTGTGCGACGTTCAATGGAGGCCATGTGCTTCTGCACAGCTGCTTTCAACTCTGCTCCAGGGAAGCCACACAGCCCTGGGGAATAGGCACTGGGGAGGGAAAAAAAAGCAAAAAAATAAAAATTCAGGATCCAAATTTCCTTTGCTTTCCTCCGGCTTGCCAGCAAGTACTGAGCCCAGCAGAGCTCTGCTGCCTTCGGCTTCTCCATCTGGAGAAAGGCGGGCGGGCGAGCGGGGCGGCTGGCACCCTGCACCCTGCCATGCCGGTTTTTCTCCTCTGCGTCAGCCTCTTGTTCTCTCCCCATGGGCCGTGGCAGGGAACGGGCCTCCCGCCTCGTCCCTGGGCTCCCCCAGCACCCGTGGGGTGCAGCGTGCAGTGTCATGGGGGATGCTCCAGGAGAGGGGCTCCCAGGGGTCTTCCCAGGCCAAAGAGGAGGAGTAGGAAGGCCTGCAGATTTTTGCTGTGGTGGAAATAAAACTAAACACGCAGTAATTCACAGAGTTTTCAATGTCAAGCCCTAAAAAAGCATTAAAAAATGCCACTGCATCTCTCACCACATTAATAACCCCATTCTATATCCTACCACATTAATGCCCCGGCCTTATCTTGTTAATGAATACATCCCATTGTTCCCCACCCTGGTTTTCCCCCCAAGGAGCGTTCATCTAAAGGCTGGTTGCTCTTTCCCTTCTTGCCTTCAATTGGGGCAGATCCTGTTGGTTTCCTTGGCTTTGAGGAGCCTCCCGTAAGAGCTGGGTCATGTGAGAGGATCACATCTGGTGAGCGAGGTCGCATCACGCGCTGCGGCCAACATCAGGAGGTCGGGCTGTGGGAGGGGAGCACCGTTTTTTTTTGCCAGGGATGGAATTGGTAACTCAAACGTTGACCGTTTCATGTTTTCCTCCCACCCTCCACGCAGTGACGTCTCCATGCAAGATCCTCAAGTGCAACTCTGAGTTCTGGGCGGCCACATCAGGCACCCACCACCTGGGCGCGGAGGAGGCCCCCGAGTTCTGCACAGCCCTGCGCGCCTACGCGCACTGCACCCGCCGCACCGCCCGCACCTGCAGGGGCGACCTGGCCTACCACTCGGCCGTGCATGGCATAGACGATCTCATGGTGCAGCACAACTGCTCCAAGGATGGCCCCACATCCCAACCCCGCCTCCGGACATTGCCCCCCGGGGACAGCCAGGAGCGCTCCGACAGCCCCGAAATCTGCCACTACGAGAAGAGCTTTCACAAACACTCGGCCACCCCCAACTATACTCACTGCGGGCTCTTCGGGGACCCTCACCTCAGGACTTTCACGGACACCTTCCAGACCTGCAAGGTGCAAGGGGCCTGGCCGCTCATAGACAATAACTACCTGAACGTCCAGGTCACCAACACGCCAGTGCTGCCTGGCTCCTCGGCCACCGCCACCAGCAAGGTGAGCCTCGGGCACAGCCTTGTGAGCAGGGGTGGAGGTACTCTTGCACACCCTTTCTTTCCACCATCATTCTCTTCCACCATCTGCACATCTCTCTAGGGAAGTATGAGAGTGGATAGGAGCACCTCATAAACATGAGCACATGACCATAAATGCCAGATGCCCATCCAGACTTTCTTCTTCTGTCCCCACTTGTATTTATATGCCCAAGGTTTCTTCCTGGGCGTGCCCAGCCCCATCATGGTTATCAGGTTCAGGTGCTGCAGTTCAGAAGGCAATCATGGCCAAAAGAGGGAGATGGCAAATTAAGAGGGCTCCCACCTGAGAGACTCCAGGTGCACAGACAGACCAGGAATGATGGCAGCACTTACGGAGGACACCTGAGATCCAAGTAGGGAGCTAGGCTCCTCCAGCTGCCTTCCTGCTGCCCAGGCTTGTAATTGTCTCTCTGGTTTTCAGCCAGATTGTGGCATTTTGCGGGGTACAGTCTGCTCTGGCAGTGCTGTGACAGCCTGAGTAAACATCGCAGAGGAACAGAGTGAGCACTGAGAAAACCCAAGGGCAAACACGCAGTTGTGACACAGCAGGCCTTGTGTGACAGCCTCAGGTTCAGGAGAGACCAGCAGCTGACATGCTGTCACGTTGCCCTGTGGTGTGTGTGCTCTAAAGCTGAAACCACTTGTGCCAAGATATGGGAGGCTCAGGAGGAGGCGTCTTGCTCCTGGAAGGTGTCCTGTCCCACAGTGCGTGGGAGACCTGCTGGGCCCTGAGCGAGGGGAGAGCTGAGTAGCATGAGCAGTGCAGTTCCCAGAGCCACCGCTTCTCAGCTCTGCCCATGACCATTTCAGCCTGAGCTGGAGCTGGCATTTTGGTCTTGACATGTCCCTAATAAACTTCTTTAGAGATGACTGATGCTCTCAACTCCTTACCTACCCAAGTGCATTCAAAACCTGCTGATGCCTTGCAAATAAGTCTGGCTTGAGGGAGGTGGTCCCTTAAGGACAAGGGGACCTACGATTTCTAGGCAGGAACTCAAGATCACCACTTTAATTGAGCCCTTTTTCTGCCTCACGGGCTTGTGGTGAGGAGAAATTAGTCATGAGATCTGCAGCACGAGCTATGGGAAGCGTTACTGGGTCACTGCTAGAGGACCATGTGCTGCTGGAAAGGACGGGAGCCTCTTGGTCCAAGGGGCTCTTTGTGTTTCTGCTCGAGAGTCTCTGACCTTATCCTTACTCCTTCAGGCAGAGACAGGGCTGGACCTGGAGAAGGACTCTGGGAGGAGTAGTGCAGCCCAAAGGCCAGGGCAAAGTGGTGCCTCAGGACATGGCTGAGGAGGGGACAGCAAGGCTGCCGTGGGGCTGGGAGTGTCTGTGTGCTGAGGGGAGGAGTGCTGGGAGAGAGGGACGTTGCCAGAGCTCTGTTCCTGCTGGGATCACAAATTCTGGAGCCACCACCGTGCTCAGCCCGGGCCTTGGGGTGCCTCCATTTTCCCCTTTGTACCCTGTCCTCGGCCTATCTGCCATGTGGCTGCGGGAGCTGCCTCTCCAGCCCTGCCCCGCTCCCCACACAGCAGCTGGGTCTCAGTCTGCTCCTTCATGGGGGGTGTCCCCCTTCCCATTCCTCCCTCAGGGAAAGAGGAGCCAACTCCCATTTTCCTCCTCCTTGTCAGGCCTTCCCCGCAAAGCCAGGTTGGCAAGGGAGGAGGAAGGGCTGTGAGGTGAGTTATTCACCAAGGGACCCAGGCTTGAACTGGTTGATGGTGGGGAGGATGTTGGGCTCAGTCTGCACCTGCAGCCCTTCCAGGAGAGCCTGCCCACTTCAACACCCTGAATGCACGTGGGTCTGCGTGGTTGTGATGGAGCACAACATGGCCCCGGGGGGCAGAGGAGAAGACCCTGTTGGTTCACAAACAGCCAGGGAGGGGAGGAGGCTGGGCCTGTGGGATGTAAATACCATGGGAGCCAGAGAAGCTCCACCACCTACAGGAGTCAGGGCTCGTCCCCCTCTGCTGGCTGCCAGGCCCTGGAGGCAAGACGGCGCTGCGTGCTCCGGCATGCCACCACAAGCCTGCGACTAGCGATACTCCAACCAGCCCCAGCTGCATGGGAGCCGCCGTGTTGGGCCTGCTGATAACAGCACGGATCCAGGGGGGACATCACATCCAGCCTCTGGGGCTTGCCTCCACACATGGTGTCCTCAGCTCTGAAGCGGGAAGACTGTGTCTGAGTGCCTAAAAGCTCGGGGCAGCCACCTATGGGTGTATAAAATTTGGGGCAGCTTCTTAAGAGGAAGTGTTTACCCATGAGCTAGGCTGTGCTCCTGGCTGGGTTGAGCAGACAGCTCCTCCACCTCCCACACTGATCCTGGGGGTGGCTGTGTGCTCTTGGGTGGTCAGCACTGGTTGTAACCCTCTGCCTTTTTTTTCCTCCTTTCCTCCCCCTGCCAGCTCACCATCATTTTCAAGAGCTTCCAGGAGTGCGTGGACCAGAAAGTGTACCAGGCGGAGATGGACGAGCTCCCCGCTGCCTTTGCTGACGGCTCCAAGAACGGTGGGGACAAGCACGGAGCCAACAGCCTGAAGATCACCGAGAAGGTGTCGGGGCAGCACATCGAGATCCAGGCAAAGTACATCGGCACCACCATCGTGGTGAGGCAGGTGGGCCGCTACCTCACCTTCGCCGTCCGCATGCCGGAGGAGGTGGTCAACGCCGTGGAGGACCGGGACAGTCAGGGCCTCTACCTGTGCCTCCGCGGTTGTCCACTCAACCAACAGATTGACTTCCAGACCTTCCGCTCGGCTCAGGCAGCTGAGGGTCGCACTCGCAGGAAGGGGCCCAGCCTGCAGGCTCCCCCCGAGGCTTTCACGTACGAATCGGCCACGGCCAAGTGCAGGGAAAAGCTGCCCGTCGAGGACCTCTACTTCCAGTCCTGCGTCTTCGACCTCCTGACCACGGGGGATGTCAACTTCATGCTGGCTGCTTATTACGCCTTTGAGGACGTGAAGATGCTTCACTCCAACAAAGACAAATTGCACCTCTATGAAAGGACACGGGACCTAGCTCCGGGCAACGCGGCTCCCTCGGGGCTCCCCCGGGCCCCTCCTGCCCTCTGGGTTGCACTGCTGTGTTTGAGTCAGTGTTGGCTGGGTTTGTTATAGAGGTTTGCTCCCTCGCACTGTGGGGAAAGGGGAGCAGGAGGGGATGAGGGACAAGACAGCAGCGCTGGACGAGGAGAGTTTGGATAGGGGATCCGGTGAGGAGCAAAAGGATCGTCCTCAGATCTCAGCCCCTCTCTCCAGCACCTGGTCCTCCCCAGTTCTTGTGCAGGAGGAACGTGATGCTTCCGGGACCAGTCGGGAGATTTTGCTGGACTGCACCTCGAGTAGTCCTTCCTCACCTCCCATCATCCTCATCCTCCTCCTCCCTGTAGTGAGGGTGCTGGGGAACCCCACCTCCTTGCACGGCACCCCTATGGTCCCGAGAATGCTCGTGGTGACTGTGATGTTGGAATGTGTGAACGTGGCTTTGTGTTAGGGAGCCGTGAGCATGACGGGGCTGGGCTCCGTTTTTTTGGGCTGTGCACATTCACACAGCCCCATCGCTGCAGGAGGCGATGCAAAAGCAGCAGGTAGGGGCTGAAACGGTGGGGCTAGCCACAGAGAAGAACAAGGCACCTTCTGGGTAGAAGGAGGACATGTTCCTCAAGCTTTGGCTTGTGTTCTCTGTGGTTCAAAGGGCATCTCCAATTTTAGCCACTTCTTTCAGCTGATTCACTCCATAGTTCTATTTCTGGCTCCCTTGTCTCTGCCCAGACCCACTGAGGACTCTTGATTGCGACAGGAGAAACCTGGCCAGTATTCAAGTGATTTCTTTAACTTCTGCCTGGCGACGGATGAGCTCCTTGCGCCATTTACTCCCCTAAAACTGGCAGTGGGGAGGCTGCTCAGTGGGAGACCCCCTCCATGCCCCCTCAAGCCCCACAACCCCTTGCCTGCCCGCGGATCAGCCAGGTCGTGGAGCAGGAACGTCCCTCTCTTGTTTGTTTGCTGCTAGGTCTCTGCTCTGCTCCTCGTCCTGGGGCCGTGACTCACAACCCCATTGCAGACCCGTTGCACCTTAAGCCCTTCTGGGCTTGACTCTGGAATGGGGCAATGTTAGAAATCCAGCCAGGAGACAGGATGCAGCAGAGGACCCCCCACCCCAACAACCCCCAAATATCTGTTCCCTGCCTCAAAATCGTTGATAATCTCCCTTCCCCACCACGTTGTGCTGCCCAACCTCTTCCTCTTCATGTTCCTCTGTGGTTCACCTCATTGCTCACTGAACAAACAGCGAGACCACCTTTGGTCTGCATCTTGGAGACCTCTTTATGAATTTCCCCTCCTTTCCTCAGGGGGAATTTCCCAGAACTCAACCCCAAAATGTGTCACCCTTGGGGGAACCTCCTGCTCAAGGGAGGTCTCTGGGCATGACGAGACAAGCTAGCACCAAAAGAGGTGGGAATAGGCTACATTTGGCAGTCTGAACTGGTGCCAAGAGGCAGCCTGGTGTAAATACTCAATGTGACTATTCATTGTGTCCTAACAGCTCTAGAGCTCCATTTGTAAAGCAGCAGAGAAATGCAAAATTGTGTCAATGGATGTAATTTATATTGTCTCTTTAATATATAGAGCCCTGGCATTGATCTCGTGTGACTGTACAGATGAAGAGATGTAATTGGTTTTTAAGTGTTTAAGGAAAGAAAAGAAACAAACATACAAACAAAACAAAAACAAAAAAAAAAAAAAGATGTGTTTACTACTTTGCTCCTTGCTTTGTTTGCTGGTGCCCCAGGTATTCTGTTTAGGCAGATTTTAAAATAAGGATATCACAGTTTGGCAGCACTGAGGAGACCAACCACTGGACCCCACGGCATGGGACAGTTCAGCTTCCCGAAGCACTAATTGCTCAGCCAGGCTGATTTGGACTTTTTGTTTCCCATATTAAAGAAAAATCCAAATATTTGTCTCTTGAAATTCAAAACCCAAGTTTTGAAAGCCTAAATTTCTCACTGGCTATGGGGAAACACTTGTTTCTTGCCATATTACCCCATAGATAACAGCTACTGTGCAAAGCATCCCCTCTGAAGACATGCTGCTTCGCAAACAGCATCTAAGCTGGCCAAGCCACAGCATGCCAATAAGGCCATCCTTCCCATAAAACCTCCCTTTCCTATAAAGCAATCACCCTCTTACACATTTGCTGTGGCTCGGGGGTAATTTAAAGCCAAGGAAATTATATTTGATTACCACATGGCTCAGTCCCACTGTCCAGGTGAGCGCTCCAGTGGTGGTCAGCTGTCGTAGGGTGGTTGGGGTATCCCTATTTTAGAAGCAAACAGTGAAGCACTTTATTTTGGTTGTGTTTGACCCAGTTCTGGTTAAAGGTGAAGTGTGGCCAAGAAAGACCCGATACTTGGAAACAAAAGAAATACCTAGGTAAAGGGGGGACATTATGAGAATGTCCCCCACCTCCTCCCTGCGTTCAGACCCACGGGAGTGTCACCACGTGTATATACTGTAAATTATTTATTGAGAGAAATGCAAGTAAAGTTTGAGGTTTTTTTGACAATAAATTAGTGGGTCTCGTTTTGTTCCCGGTGTGTTGTATGGTGCTGTACACCACTCGCTGCAATTGCTATCCGATTTCTGCATTCCCTCTGAAGCAGCTTGCTTCAGTCCAAAGACACTTTGACAGCTCATCTCAGGTCCAAAATCTCTCATAATTTTGCTCTGGGGTTTTATTTATTTACAGCCAAATGAGAAAAGGGGATGGTGCGGAACAACTATAGCTAATAAACCATCTGAGCCTGCCTCTCTGAGCAATGGAAGGAGCCAAGCCAAGCAGGGTGCCATGGCCCTGCTCCTCCCTCACACATCGCTCTTGGCTCCAGTCGGGTTTGTTAGTGCCCTCTGATGAGGGAAACCAAAACTGCACTTCTCTGGTTCATTTTCCTCTTTGAAAAGCTGACCTGCCGCCTGATCCAACAGCAGGAGCTGGGAGGCTGCGAAAGCCGGGTGGGACATGGGCACGGGCTGAAGGTATGCACTATTTGGGTAAATTCACACAAAGACATCAAGCACCAGAGATCTGAGAGAGAAACACAACCTTGCTCTCTGTCAGAGCCCTGAGCAGCTGGCAGGGGTTGGAAAGGGCATGGGAGGCAAACCCACCCGCTCAGCCACCACTTGCAGCAGCTCCCAAGAGCTCAGCAGGTGGGACAAGGGGTCGGTGCCCACCAAGTGGCCGGGATGCTCCCATCCTTGCTGCTCCTGTGTGGCGCTGAAGCTTCCCCATGAGAGGAGCAGCAGCAGGAGGCACACGCCGTGCAGGGACACCACGCACAGGTGCAGCAGTGACCCTGCCAAGGGTTCCTACTGGCTCTAGGTGAAGCTTGCAGGCTGAAGCTCTGCAGTCAGGGAGGACACAGCCATAATCCCTGTGGGCAGCTCCTTGGAGCTCCAGATTGGGGCTGGGGCCATTCCTAGAGGAGGGTCGTGCCAGCTCAGCTCCAGGCCCATCCCCTCCTACTCTTCTCCCATCCAAAGCACAGCATCTCATAGGGAAAAGCTGCTAAATTCCCACAGCCTGCTGTCTCAGGCATGGTGTCAAGCCCTGTTTTGGCTGTGTCTGCCCATCCCCAGGCCCCAGGCCGGGGTTTCGGCTGCTCCGAGCTTCACGTCCCGCTGCTGGGGGCCAGCAGCCCACCACGGCCACCCACGGGCCTGGCAGCCCTTCACACGCAGGTGGCTGCGAGGAACCACAAGCACAAATATTGTTCAGCGAAATATGGCTTTTCTCTGGGAACCGGCTGCCCTCTAGAGGGTCCGCTCTGGCATGGCGTGAAGCAAAGCCGGGGCCTTCCCGGCCTCCCTGCCGCCATGAGGCAGGGCTGGGGGTCCTGCTCCCACAGCGGCGCGATGGCTTCGCTGGCCACCCTGGGCGATGGGTCCCTTTGCCAAAAAAAGCCAAGCGAGCTGGCAGGAGGCTAAAAACCAAGTTTTAGCTTGCATCATGCAGACACAGCCCAGCCCCAGCCCTGTCCTGCCCAGCACCCTGGGATAGCCAAGGTCTGTGTCCTCATGGAGGAGGTGCTCCTGTGGGACCAGCTGTAGGACTTGGTGACCCGTGTGGGTGTCCCTTCTAATTCGGGATATTTTATTATCAGACCTGCCTGACTAGGAGATACAGGGGGTTGTATCATAACAAAGGATCATTTCTCCTTCAGCTTGCACAGGCACTCGTGATTTAAGTGTTCACAGCACGGTGCTGATGTCCCCAGCATACAAGTGCCACATGCATGCCCCCCATGCCCATATCCTTACCTGCCCCATTGCTCTGGCTTGCCAGGCCCATGGCTTCTCCACCTTTCCCATGGGCACCCCTGCGTAAGAGATGAGTCAACGCTGAATTAAAAAGATCCCTGTCTCAGGTGCACTCATACCGCTGTGCTCCAGGCAGGGACACCAGGACCAGCACCCCACAGCCCCCACACCAGGGCCTCCCCCCCACCGAGCCCCCTGTCGCTGCCACAGCTGACAGCCCTCACTCTTTCCATTTGGAAACCCATTTTTCAGGGGCATATAACTCAGCTGTGAAATTTCACTCCCGGCGAAAACTTGGCTCGGTTCAGCAGCAGAGAGGCTGGAGAGGGCTGGACGTCGTGGCTACAGGTGTGAAAAGCAAAAGCCCTTTTTACAATGAGCTCTTATAACTCGGGAGAAATGGCTTCAATCCCTGCACTGTGCCTTGCCAGGGGCCAGGTTATGTGTGGGCTCAGAATGAACGGGTGAAGGGGGGAAAATCAAATCCAGCAGCCTGCGGGATGCCATTGCAACCCACCTGGGGAGAGGTGCATCCTGCCCAGGAGGTGTGGGGAGGGAGCAGAGAGCTCCACCAATACACTAGGAACAGGGAAAAGGGAATTCTCCCAAGAAAGGGTCAAAAAGAAGCTCACACATCCAAAGAGATCTAGAAGAGTTGGAGGCTGGATGCACACCGCTACCATCCGGGGTGGAAATCAGTGAGGAAATGCTCAGTTTTTCCTGATCAGGTGGAAATTCCCATCCGAAGCAGGTTCCAAGTCTGGATCAGCCCTCTATCACCGCAGACTGCAAAATTATGTAAAACAGCTGAGAAGAACATGCTTATTCCTGCACGGTGAAAATACCCATCCTGGCATGCCCAGGGCTTGCAGGAAAGGGCCCCACGATCCTGTGACAACCCCGGTTTTCGGCACCCACCCCACCATAGGCAGGGGCTGCAGGACAATCCCCAGACACACCACACTGGCACGGTTCTGAAAATCTCAGGAACACTTTTTAATATACAAGAATCAAAAGTACAGCAGTTTTACAATGTAGGAAAATTTAATACATACTATATAAACAACATATTTACATCAGAAATCACTAGGACAGTGGCATTTTTTTTCACAAATATAAATTAATATTAATTACTGTTTTTTTAGTCAACAGGTTTAAAAGTCCACATTTTTACAGTAAGAGTCCTTCTCTCCCCAGCGGGGAAGTGGAGGTCGGGAGGAAATGAGTGAAAGCAGAATAGTATTTGTGTGTGGATCACTTAAACTGTTCACGTAAGGGCTTCAGAGAGCTGTTAAGTACCCACCCTGCTTGGGCACTGCATCACCTGTCTGCAGCAGGTTTTGGTCTGCAGGATTTCCATCATCTGAATTCAAAAGGTTACACCATTTCCAAGGGGTCAGGCTGAAAAATTCTTTTAAACAAAGAAAGAAACAAAAAACCCACAGCATTTTGCTACTTTCTCCTGCAAAGAGGCTAGAGGGAACCCCGCAGCTGGCTCAGAAGGAAGAGCTGTACCAGGTGCTGACACAGACACTGCAGTAACATTTTTGGCTGTGGACCTGTCCCCTCCGATCCCATTCATACCCAAGTGACTATGTCAGGTTATGGTCCCTATTTTGATGGGACATAAAATGTGCACGCGTGCGTGTGCTTGGGGAGGACTTTCCCCCAAATCGAGTTCTCCAGCTTTATTAAAGTCCAACCCAGTGAAGAACCCCCCTGCCTTGTGAGCAAACCAATCTAGGTGACTGTTCAGTATCAGGCCAATGTGACAGTGGGGACCACTTTTGCTGGATATAGACAAAGTTTTCACTGTTGCACTGGTTTCAAGAAGGAAACCCCAAACCACCTCACCCCTGTAACACAGGACGAGCAGAACACCTCACGTATGGACACAGAAAACGCCTCCCATTGGGGTTTGGCTTTCCTGCACCAACCATAATACTGGTCTGGCCAGTATTGCCTCTTGCTACGACTTGTATGGCACAAACTTTCCATCACGATAGCACCACGTTGTGAACGAAAAGAGCAATTTCTCTTCGCCCCTCTGAGGTTTCTTCCATTTTCACATTAAACGCTAATACCTCTGAAAAGAAAGGACCTCTTTGTTGAATACCACAGCAAGCGCGCCTGCAATCACAGCTCGGTGAAACACGCGGCGTTAACACGCTATCTCAACACCTCCTTCCCCCCGCCAGCCCCACGGGCCCTGTGGAAGACTTGCCTTCACCACCTCCTGTGCAGATGAGCACAAGTGTAACACTTACTCGGGGCAGCACAGTGCTGCCCATGCTGGTTCTCCCTCTACAGAAGCAAAACTGCTTCTGGGGAGTTTGGTGAAGTCTGGCAAAAGAAGAATAAAATACAGGCTCTGGTGTCCCAGAGCCATGACTTGATGTCTCTATATCCACGCTGAGCTTGGCCCCAAGAGGCCTGGTGCTTGCCCAGCACAGGGTTGTGGCTCCTGCTAAAGCATCACGGTGGTGCTGGGCGCTGTTCCGAAGGCGCAGTGGGACACAGCAGTGGGCTCCGAGCAGGGTGTGCACGCCGTGACTTCAAGGGACCCAACTCCTTCGGCTCCGGGCAGAGGGGAGAGGCAGGGGATTAGTGTCAATTTGTGTGCGCCTTCCAAAGCTGGTTGGAGCGGGGAAGCCAGCCCTCAACACCCCTCAGTCTTTCAGGAAAAGGACATCACAGCTTATTAGGGTCATATACTGGCATCTTAACAGGATCCCCAGCTTCTGCCCCCCACCAAGAAGAGCAGTCAGGAACAGCCTGATCTTTAATACTGAGCTCCAGGAGATGACGCATCCCCAGACACTGTGCTCTGGGCAGCCCGGCTGTTGGAAGAGCTTTGTAGTCTGCAGGGACGCGACTCTACTACCCAAGACCTCGAACCTAAAAAGAAATCACCCACTCGACTTCTGGCCAGCAACCTGTGCATAACCACTCACACCACACCACCAGCCGGGCACTGTTCTGCATCAGATGCAGTGACTCGAACACTTGGAGGAATGTTTGCTCTGAAGCCCACCGAGCTGGGCTGCAAACCCCTCTTCTCCCTCTGCTACGCTGGGCTTCTAAGACGTGCTCCAGGGATTTTTAAGTACCTAGTGCTGAATTCCTCATTTTCTCCCTGCTCACTTAAGTGCTAAGCTCCCGGGTACGTTTCCGATTCAGACAGACAGCAGTAGCAGTGCTGTTACTTTCAGCAATTCAGAGCTACTGCTGAACGGTGGCAGGAAGACGACAGGTGACAATTCCCCGGACAGAGACCAGTCTCTGGATTCCCATTTAACTCTGCTCTACCACCCCTTACCTTTCAGCTGTAGTACAGGTTTGTGATCACTGTTTTGTGAAGCACAGAGAGAAATGCCCAGAAACCAGAGAACTTCAGTGGCAGGGAGAGTAGGAGTTTCAAGGTCCCCAGATGCCCAGAGCCATCTTTTCTCCTGGTACCTTGCAGCTCCCAGCTAGCATCTGTGTTAATGCCTGGACATCCAAGCCGCCCATGTCAGAAGAGAAGAAGAGTTTTGTTATGAATTCCTGAGCCCTGTCCACTGGCAAATACTGCTCTCACCCCATTCTCTTTCCTAGTCATTAGAAGTGAACTTAGCTTTTGCTAAGGAAGTCTGTCTTTCTTCACATATCCCAAAGACTCCCAGAGTCAAGACTTGACAGTTCCAGCCCTGGATCCCCCACCCCTCGTCTGCTGCAGGGGACGCAATGGCAGTCAGAGCAGTTTCTTGAAATGGTTAAAGACATGAGAAATGACAATGTGGCCAGAAAAGTGATGGATTGTCACCAGCAAGGCTCCTACTCCTTTGGAGTCACTCTGAAGTGACACTGAGCCCCTCTTTCAACCAAGCCCTGTGACAGCGACAGCTTGGCTGCTGAGGGACCCTCCTGGAATATGTCCTCCCAGTGGCCTGTGCTGGTTACACACAAAGCCCAGCCCAACCAGTTTATCCCCAATCCCAAAGCAGCATCTGTCATGTAACATCAAGTCAGCGCAGGCACACGGCCTTCCGCACAATCCTAAGCAGCAGCAATCCGCCTTCTTGGTTTTGGGGAAACACTGGGGTTGGGGAAAACTCCCTTGCGCCCATCAGACTGGGGGAAACAAAACCAAAGCAAAGAATGAGGCAGTAAGTCTGGTTCCAACGTTCAATGGGAGAAAGGGGGGAAAGGAAATGGGAATCCAGAACAGAACTGAGAGCGAGGGAGAGTCTTCCACCTGCTCCCCCAAAATCCTCCTTGACCCAGCAAAGATGATAGCAGCATGTTCCGAGCTTCTGGCTGTTGCATCAGACCAAGTATTTTCAAGACGAGAGCTTCCCCCCCTCGGTCACTTTATGTTTTCCGAATGTTCCAGTTATAATCTGGATTGTTTTTCTGTTCTAACGACCTATCCAGAGGTGACCTGTGATCGAGGGGCGACTTGGAGTCGTGAGGAGATTTCTGAGAGGGGGGCGAGCGAGGGTCCGACACCGTGGGGTGAGGTGGAGGGAGAGGCTGTTTGTAATCTCCCGATTTGTCTGTGTGGAAGGACCGGTAGTGGTCCGAAGGTCCTTGGCCATGGTATCCCATGGGTGGCCTGTGATCAGACATCCGTCGGAAATCCTGCTGGTGGTAATTCTGAGGCCTGAACTCATCGGATCGTCGGCGCTTGGAGTCGTGGTGGTGCCTGCCGAGAGAAAATGGACGGACATGAGGGAACAGATGGATTGGATGGACAGAGATCAGCTCCCCATGGAAAGCCTGTCCACCACCGCTGGGTGTATCGATGTGAACTCCTCCCACCCTCCCCGAGAGGAACAAGAATTACCTGTCATAATAATCTCGGTGGCCTCTGTGGTCTCGGTCACTGTTGTACTGTTCATAGGGCCTCTTGCGGGAGAGGTTATTTGGTCTGTAGTTCCCAGAGCTTCGGTGGGGGTCTCCACGAGATCGCCGGTCCCCGTAGTGGTGGTCCTTGTACCAGTGCTGCTCGTATTGGTGGTGCCGTTCCCCTCCCCACACCTGGTTGCTGTTGCCGCCGTAGTTGAACTTTCGATCTCTCTGCCAGTCTCCCCTGTCTGCAACGAGGAAAGCATTAATTAAGTGTCATTTATACTTTAGGTTAAGCCCATTATTTCTGTGTTGAATTCTCAGAGAAATTATAACTATTACCATTGGAACTTTCTCCTCCCTAAGATACATGGACCTCATTTTATTCTTTTAATTCCTTTACCATTATTCTGTCAAATCTTTCTCTGTCCAATTCTTAAACTTTTGACCTCTCCATCATCACATTTTCTAGTCTAGCAATATACAGTGAAAAAATGTGTTCCACCTCCCCACCTTCAAGCCTGACCAGCCACAAATCCTGGAATTACTTGTGTCCAGCAGCAAACAGCCCGTAGGTTAAGCGGGATGCTTTCTTCTGGTTCCCCAGGGCTCACCTGTGTTGCTGAAATGCCTCTTGTTGGGATGGCCGTAGTTGTCACGGGGGTGCCCATGCATCTGCTGTGGGGTGTGGGAGGGGGGCAGGTGGAGCTTCTGGGAATGGGGATTGTGAGGCACGTGGGACTGGGACATCACAGAATCGCGGCTGGAGCCTGAAGGCTCAGGGCGGAACGGCTTCTTCATGCTGGACATGTCCTCCTTCTTCTTCTGCTCCTGCAAGGGGAAGAGAGGGTTACCGCTCAGCTGCTCTTCCACCAGAAGACTCAGACTAGGTGAGCAGTGGCCCAATCTGTCAGGCTCTGGGTTGGTCTGGAGATTCCCCACGTTGTGGGCCCCCTCCTCATCCTGAGGGCTTTGTCAATCAGCTGTGCCCAAGCGTGGGCAAGTGCAACAAATTTTAAAGAGAGCAACCAAACGAGAGGGTAAGGCACTTGAGATCTCACCTCCTCTTCCTGCGATCTTTTCTTATGAGCCATCTTGTAGAGTTTGTGCAGTTTTCTGGCATCAAATTCTGTGAACTTTGACACAAATATCCATAGGTTCCTGGAAGGACATAAACTTTTCCTGTTAGTTGCTACATGAGCTGTTCAACTGCCATCTGCTTTCAAACCAACATTAAATCACTTCTACCCTCCCTGGAAAACAGTCTCATTCCAGCTCAGGACAGGGTGTTTCAGGAGAGTTGGAACCAAGCCCTTTGAAGAAAAATAAAGGATTTTGCACTGGTTTCTCTAAACTAACTCTTAAATGAAAGAGCACAACTTGCAGACAAAACCCTCACCTGAGCCTGGCCAAGGACCGAGTGAGCTACAAAACATGAGATTTCTCTTTTAAAAGCATGTTAAATAAGAGGTGTCATTCACATAAAACACAGCAGCCTCCAACTGTCATTTTTAGATATCACAGATCAGCCAGACAAAACAGAAGGATCCCTCACCTCCTCCATAGCTTGATAAGATCCTGGTCAGTGTAGGCTTTAAGGCACTCAGAGATGCGGTCCCCGATTTTTAGGAGGCAGTTGCGTGTGTGCTCCAGCTGTTCTTGAACCGTCAGTCCCTTATCAGGCTTATCTAGTTGCTTCAGAGCTTTTTTCACCGGTCTCATCCTTTCCTTGCACTTGTAAAAGCAACAGAAAGCAGAAAGTGATTCACTTGGCACAGTGCTCTGCACTGCTCCCTTGTTAATCAGACAGAGCTGAAAGAAGTTTAATAGCATGAGATATTAGCTTTATCTGGCCATTAGGCAAGGAGGAATCAGCTATGAAAACAGCAATTTGTTAGACATGCTGCAGAAAATAATCAGGAAAAGATGAGTCTCTCCATCTCCGCTGTCCCCCAGCCTTTTGGAGGCAAAGGATTTGGTTTGCAAACAGTAAACGCATACAGGCTGCTCTTGCACTGAGTCTAGGGCAGGCAGGGAAGCAAAACCAAGCATCAATATGCTGAACGAACAGCCCCAGCTGAATGAGTGCTCTCAGGAGCCTCCCTGCCCACCCCTGTGTGTGTTCACTTCCATCTATTGCTTTTACTGGGAGATGTAAGATGAAAGCACCTCCTTTTTCTGCTGCGTGCATCAGCACTTTGCACAGACAGTAAATCAGACAGGTTTCTACTGCCTGACTGGACCTTCTGTGCACCGTGGAGGGAAAATAAAATAAAACAAACAAATAAAGATAACACAGGACCTACAGGGGATACACACATTTGAAATTACAGAACTGTTTTTTTAAATATGATATTTCAGCATTACCCTATGCAATCACGCGAAGGAGCATCTGCCATGACAACTTTCACTAAAAGGCTATTTTTACAACAAGCCTTGCAGGCACGTTTGCTGCGAGAGCGTTTACACAGCTAGGGAAATGCTCACAGCTCAGACAACTCCGCACCAACTACACCATACAAGGTCACCCTCAAAACCCTCCTGTATTTTGCTGCATAGAAGCTCCAGTGGCTCCTTGGCTCCTATGGCAGAGAGACTGCCACATAAGGCTGCAAGATCATCTGTAACCTGGGGCTGTCAAACGAGTAGTGGCAACTTGTCAGCTGAAGAAGAGAGCCCTTCTGCATGCTTTGTTGACGTGGTGCCCTCCTCTGCCCTGGCTGGCATCCCCTGGCAGAGACAGGGGACAAATGTGTGCGCAAACAGCAAGCTGAATGTTGAAGAGAGCTATCTGAACCCTTTAGCCATGCAATTGCGTGGTGAGAATTGGGAGTTGAAGAGCTTTGAAATTTCTTCCAGCTGATGTGCTATGTACAGCAGCCAGCTGGTGGACAACTGGTCCAGCTGGTGGGCAGGTGGACAGCTCCAGGTCAGGGTTGTTCTGCCATGCTGTGCAACCAGCAAGACGAAATTGCTGTCGGACACTACAAAGAGGTTCTCTCCCTGCCAAAGGATCAGTGCTGTGCACACACCTTGACACCTAAAACACATCCTTGGATAAAGCACAAACAAACCCTGGCTGCTTTAGTGGGGGTCTCTGCCACTGCCATCCCATCTCCCAAGGAAAATACTCACTATGCTGAATGTTTCTTGGTCCAGATCGTCATCCTCATCTTCTCCAATGGGGATTGGTTCACTCCCCGCTGTAATGTGGACAGGACCTTGTGATCTCTTCCCTTTACTTCCAGATTTGGCTTCACCACCTTTAGGCTTTACAAGGAGAAATTACACACATCACATGATGAGCCAGACTGACAGATCCCCAGTGATCCAACTAACAACCTCCACACTATTGATACTGGCAGTTATTAAACCCTGGGCACCGCTCCTACAACTTTCCTCCCAAGATCTCAAACTGTTTTGCTGTAATGCCTCTGTTTAGCTTTATGTCATCCCTGAGGGAGCAGAGGGAAGTCAGAGCCAACGTTTTGGACATGGTTATACTCATGGAGAGAAAAAACAGCACTGAAGACTTGGAAGAGAGGTTAAGCTAAAGAATACAAGCCCCTTGCAGAGGACAGAGCTCAGAGAAGTCTCATGTCTATGAAAACCTGCAACTTCATGAAATTCAGGAGGGCTGGAAAAGGAATAAGGTCTCGCCCCACAGTGCTTCGTTGACATCTCTTCACACAGGCCCTTTAACGAATCATAGGACTTACAGCTTGCCCTTCTGCTCAGAGACTTTCCTATCTCTTTAACTGCTCCTGAAAATACTTCTTACCTTCTCTTTCTTGTCTTTTGTCTTCTTCTTCTCTTTATCACTTTCCTTTTCTTTCTTAGTGCTTGTCTGTTTTTCTTTGTTCTCTTTGTTCTCTTTCTTCTTCTGTTTCTTTTTCACTGGGCTCTTTTCCAAGCCATCCTCCTAGAAAATCAGTCACACCACAGTCAAAGCTGGAGTCCCTCAGCTCACATACATGCTCTTCCCCAAAACATGCATCCTTGAAAAGCAATCGTTTGTTGAGGCTCATCCAAATTTGCCCTCACACCTCTTTAACCAGACAGCAAGACTGGCACTGCAGTCCACCCAACTGAACAAAAGGGCATAAAACTTATACAAGCCCCAGTCTGTAACTAACTGGCAAACTGCAGATAAGCACCGCTTTCCTCTGCCAGTTGTGCTGGAGAACGCTCAGTCCATAAGGTAGATACTGATCAGAACACGAACAAAAAGCTTCAGACTACAAGCCAAACCACTCAGTGACAGGCGGCTTTCTAAGCAACAGCATGACCTTGGTAGACTCCAGCTTCACCACTGGCTGATGTACTGAAAAGGAGAGGGAAACAATTCTTCTTTCTCTCCTTTATAAGGGCAACGGGCTTTGTCCTGAGACAACCCTTCCTCCAAGTCAGTGTGTGGATGTGTGTGGCCATTCTAGCATCCTCCCAAAACATTTATGGCACTAACCTAGAAGAGTGGGTGGGAAAGGTCCTTCCTTCACCCCCACAGGTGTATATATGTTTTTGTAAGTTTGCCAGTCTCCAGTGGGAACGCATTCTGTAGCTCCCCTTAACTCCACAGGGCATTCGCCAGCAGGGTGCTTCTCAAGTTGAGCCTCTGTAGTAGCAATATAGCTCAAGGAAACCTGGAAAAGGTGCTATCCACCTTGACTCACCTTGACTTCACCCTCTTCTGACTGGTTGTCTGAGTGCCGAGGAGAGGAGAGTTCGTTCCCATGCTCATCCTTGACTTTGGGAGCCTTGTTCTCTTTCTTTACTCGTGGTTTCCTCTTCTTTAGCTTGCCCTGGAGAAAAGACAGGACAAGTCAGAGCAAGCAAATCACTACAGCTGCTTGCTCGAGGCATCCCCCTTCTGAACATCTCGCAACCAGCTGCAGGTCCTGCAGGGTGCCAGGAAACCTGAAGAGCTGCAGGAAAGCCTGCTGGGCCCCATATGAAATTAGGTAATCAAATTGCAGCCAGCTAGAGGGATTGCCTGTGAGATTTGAGAGGTCAAGGGGGCATCTCAAGCATCTACAGACTGGTGCACACAGAACAATGACAATGAGGTGACAGGGCCAAAGCTCCCTGACTCCCCCTGTCACCACATATGTCATGGATATTTAACAGAGCACATCATGGCGCAACTCCCAGGTGGGAGAAAAGGAAGACCAAATATATTTTAAGACAATTTATTCCAAGTTAATTTATGTCCTGTCTGAATAGCTTGAAGCACTTCTGGCTGGGAATTGAGGGAGTTTTCACCACCCAGTCTTGTCTATTCCATCTTTTTTTTTTTTTTAAAAAAAAAAACTTTCCTAAATTGCAAGCAGCATCCACTTCTCAGAAACTGCTTAAAGAAAAGGGCACAATGTCCCCTGCTTTCCCTCAGTGGTTCGCACACTCAGCTTGCACAGCCTTTTTGTAAGTGACCAAGTTGAAAATTTAACATGGGATTAGAGTCATACTGAAGACCTTCAGCAAGTGTAATAATTAATAACTTGTCCCCCATCGATTATCATTTCAGTATCACAGTGCAATCAGACAACAGACAAGCCCACAATCTCTCATGTAGAAGACACTCAGTGACCTGGCATCACAGCCTGTCTCGCCTCCCACCACCAACCAACCACTCGTCCTGAAAACCCCAGAATCAACAGCCTCATCTCACCTCTTCCCCATCTTTCATGTTTTCTTTCTTGTCCAGATCCTTCTTCAGCAGTTTCAGTAGATAATCAACTCGGGTCTGGAGCTGTTTTCCCTGAGGTTTCTTATCTGTCTCAACAGGTAGGATCTTTGATAAAGAAGAAAAAAAAATACACCCACATGCACCTATCAAACCTTGGTAAAAGAGATACACTATCAGCAGTCCCTCCAGATCCAGCAAATGCTTGGAGATGCTGCACCTCCAGGAAGGTTCTAGCATTTCTTCCAACCTGTGCACCCACACAGACTCTCCCTGCCTAGCCATAAGCAAAGATCCAAGCCAGAATCCCTCCCCCTTGGCCTTTTGCAGGTAAAAGGACCACAGCTCTCTAGATTCTCTACAAACTTTTTTAGATTAGGGGGAGGAGGGAAGGAGCAAAATATATTTGGGACCTTGCATTGCAACATTGAGTCCATTCTCCTCGATGCACCAGATTTGCTTGTGACAGCCTTGTCACAGCAGCCTTGTGCCCTCTGGTAGCTTGAGACATTGGTACAGCAATGGTAGAGAAGAATTTTTATTGGAAAACGAGGCTGCAAGGTACCACTTTGTGGAGGAAGCACAGCAGCTCGCCAGCTAAGGTTACCTTTTCATTTCATTGGAACTTGGGTGGCGTGTCTCAGGCAGTGAGAAAATTGCCTTTCTGAACTTCACGTAGGAGGGCTCCCAACCACAGTCTGATCTTTGCTAAAAGCACTCGGGGGGATGTCATGGGAATGCAGCATATTGGCAGCCAAGCAGATGTACAGTCCCAGTGTTCCTCAGCCTGATGCTGCAGTCCACCCTCCTTCCACTGTGCTGACACAATGGATAGCGGCTTATTTTTAACCTGGATCATTTCAGCATGGCCCCCATAAACAGCTCTTATGGGAATGACTGAGGAACAGAGGAACTAAATGGAGGCTTTCCAGCTGGCTTTGCTGCCAGAGCCAGTCATGTAACCATACCCTCAAAGCTAACACAGACCGGTCTTGACATAAGCAGCGTCAAATCTGTGAAAAATTATTTCCACACAGAACTCAAGCTCAGCTTCTTGTGAGATGCTCAAGGAAATATCAAGTCACGATTATGCAATGCAGCCTCTATACCGTGCATGTAACCACATATGTCAGCATTACTGTTTTCTTCCTGCAGCACTTCAGTGTGGTGCATATGGTACCGTTCAGAGAAAATTTACTGCCAATCAAACAAGACAACTCTGCTTTCCATCAAGCATGCAGCATTCCGCAGAGGTCAGTGTTTTCCTCATTATTATTTATTATTATTTTTGGAGTGGTTACAAACATAAACATCTGTTTCTGGAGCAAATCAAACATGTTCTCTATGAAGACCATAATGGACCCAATGCAAGCAACATGCAAAGCAACCTACCTTATCAGATAACTTCAATTCCGGATCTGTTTTAATTAGTTCCCAGTTTCCATAACCATGCTCGTAAATTCCCACTAACAAGCGAGAATCCTCCTCCACTCCCCAGTCTACATCAAAATGGGCAGCTTTGACACGGCACGTCAGGCGGTACCTGAAGGCATTTCAAACATGAGCTACTTTTAATGCTGCGGGGAGGTAAAGCAAATCCACATATCTAGGCTAGTTTCTTTCGACCACAAAATCCAAATTCCCTGAGCCTCTTTCTGCCACTGCCTGCTTGACTATTCAAACTCACTTCTTTCTTTCCTCTGGGTCTGCGGGGATGGATTTGTGCAGCATTTCAAACTCCTCTTCATGCTGGATGATGGATTTCACGTTGACTTGGACACCAGAGATCTTGATAGTAGGACCTCTTCTTTTCCCAGGTCCTTTCCCTGCTCAATAATAAAACACAGCAGCTAAGAGAACTCTTACAGAAAGAATGTTTATGTAAAGAAAAAAAATGTGAGACATACAGAGATCAACACCTTGCTCCAGATTCCTAAGGCCATCTGCTGAGGTAGGCCCCCAAAATTAGTTAACTTTCACTAATTGACTTAGATCTGCAACCCAAACACCTCCCAGTATCATCATGATCTTAAAAACACATCTAAGTACACTGAAGCAGTTGCTTCAGTAGTTCTGTTCACCTAGAGCAGGCAGAAGTACCTGCTTCAAGTGTCAGTGGCACAGAACAGCCACACATCGAGTGTGACACCAGCTCCAGACCCGGCTCCACCATGGAACACACACCACACGTTTGATTCCCACTCCCTGAAGCCGTTAAAATACGATCCTTCTGCATTGGGACCCAGCATTAAATAAGCTGATGACTTCAGCTTCTCCCCAGGAAAACTGACATTCAGCAGAAGCTAACAGACCCAAATGGCACTTGCCAGGTCAAGCAGAAGGTTCATGGATTTCTCTCTGCTGGTAAAAGCTGCCTGGCAGAGATGGGATGATTTCAGACCATGCTTATTTTTCTTGCCTTTGCAATGTGGCACACCACCGTCCAGCAAGGGAGTGCCTTGCTTTCATCAGCTCCACAAAGCACCACCAAAACCATTATAACAGCAGCAAACGACCCTCTTACCTTCACTTGGATTTTCTTTCAGCTGCTCCTCGTATTCTTGCATTGCTGACACACAGCTGTTGTGGATGAGCTCCCCTAACCGCTTTAGGTCAGCTACAGACTTATCCACCAGCTCCGCATCCCGGGCGATGCACTCCAGCCTGGGAAAAGGGGAAAAAAAATTGTAAGTTTTGTATCTGATGCAGCATTTCTCCTCCTGGTCATTCTCTGAGCAATTGTTTCACAGCTTTCAATCATCAACGAGCACTGTGTATGTGCAGAGCTGGTGCAGGAAACAGTTTTAGTCTTTTTTTAGGCCTGACAACTGCACCACAGTGCAGATGCAGTATAACTGGCCCAATCCTTTGGATTTTTTAGTCTTAAAAAGGTGAGAACTGTCTATCTTGGGCACACCTGACTCTCCAGCGTGCTTTATGCCCTCCCAGTGCTGTCTTAGCGACATTCAGTGCTCAGGAGCTGCCATCTGCTGTCCCTCTTGCCTGGCTGAGGTTCGTAACACTAAGGCCCATATACAAGCCTTGTGTTTCCCAACCAAAGAGTACAGCCAGCTGAAAAAGCAGTCATTTCTCAGACAACAGGGAGTTGAGGGACTGTGTGGCAGTGTTTGGGTTGCAGAGCACATGACAGCAAACTTATCAGGACTGGTGCTGCGTGGGGAAGTTTTGTCAAACACTGACAGCAGCGGGTGCATGGCAGGGCTTACAAATACAACATTGCCCCCAGGATAACTTTCTGAAGCAAATCCAGGCTTAGACTTACCGTTCAAGAGGCAGTCCAAACTTCTTGTAAGCCTTGATAAACCTAAGCAAAAAAAAAGAAAAGAGGAACTAAAGTAACTGCCATAAAAATGGGTCCAATATCACACATACACTTGAATATATTAATTACAGCCTGCCGCATTATCAACTTCACATTCCACTCTGATTAGCTAAGCATCACTCAGGACTGGGAAGTTTCATCCATTAACCCTCACAAAGAGTTTTGTGACCTCGGCTGGAGAAGAACACGACGTTATTATGAATGTTGGATGTTTGACAGATGAGGGAAAAAAAAAAAGAGGAGAAACATAACCGTAAAGAAAAATTAGAAGAAAGCATTGGCTCACACCATATTGGTAATTATTAACTTCATTTTCCAAGGAGAAAAGAGGCATTAAATCAATGTCATTAGTAATTTCAAGCTCAGGCTATAAGTAACAACCTGTCACATAAGAGCCAAATGTAGTGCAATGCGTCACAGAGCCTAGCAGACAAGGATTGTTATTTATTTTTATTTCTTATTTTTTATTGTGAAAATCTCTGCCATTACTAACACACAACTTCAAGGCAAGAGTCAGACATCACTGCTGCAACTGAACAGGGCTTTGTGCTGGAGTAGACCCAGTGGCTTCAACTGCAGAATATTTTTAAATGAGTTAATTTTTTCCCTTCTCTTTTTCATCATGCACTCTTTCAGCCTCTTTCTGCTACAGAACTTTAACCTAAATGGCTGCTATATTCACATTGCAACACCTCCTTCCTTCTCTATGGTTTTGGGGCTGGATATGGGGCAGCTACCACAATGCACCAAGTTTGACCATTTCCTATTTAAAAATGCATTTCTCAGAGACTGAGGCAAGGAAAACTCACAAACCCTTTTCCATCTTTGGCTGAACCTCTGGGCAGAGCCTTAAGACAAAAGCCTGAGGGAAAGGCTCAAAAATGAGAAGAAAATACAAGAAGAAAAGAATACTTTGGAATTCAGCCCCCAGCTGACCTCTGGAACACAGTGCAGAGAGGATATACTACTGCTCTGATTGACTGGACCACTGCTTCTCATGGGGTTATTTTGCCTTTAACTTCAACTTGAATTGTCAGGACTACAGACAGAAAAAAGATGGGAATGCCAGAGTTCTGGGCTTCTCCAGCTCCATCTCATGGCACATAAAATCTTACGTCTAACATGGAATTAGCTCAATCCACTCAGCCCTGCTGATCAGTTACAAGGATTAATTTTAGGCAGGTACCAGTTTCACTGCAGATAAAGATAATCTAGCCTATTTTGGCCAGACGTGAATGTTAAAGTCAGCAGCAAACTGAATTATACAAAAGTGCAGAAGCTGTCCCGAAGAGACAGCTTCACCTAAACCACTGATGTGCTTATAGCTGAATATCTCCTGGATTAACTTGGGCTTTTCTACACCTGCATGGGGTTTCTGTATTTTTCTAAGCTGTCTCTTGTGCTCACACTGACCTCCGGATTTCAGCATCAGTAAATCCTTCCACGGTATCTTTTCTAACACTCCGAGGACGTCCCCTGCGCTTTGGTCTCTTCTCATCATCGGTGTCATCAGTCTCACTTTCTGATCCAGACGATCTCTGAAGCCTTCTCTTAGTTTCTGCATCCGATTCGCTGTCATTCGTTTGTGCCTGCACACAGAAGAAAGACAGCACTACAGTTACCAACTGCTAATCTGCTAATCTTTTCCATCCCTCTCATGCACTGGCACTATTTCTTGTTGAGGCTGAAACACCTCGGCATCTCTTCCTGAAGGTGCAGAAGCCCATGTAATCAAACCAGAGTGGGTACACACACTCATGCAGTTTCTGGCTAGCTAAGGCTCCAGTGCTCATCCTCTCGTTACAGTCTTTACAGTTTCACAACTGCATTTTGATTTACTGAAGTGTGACATGTTAAAACACATTGGTTTTCTGTGGTTTTGTGCCACAGTTCCTAAGGCTTCTTGATAGCTGGGTTTTTTTAAAGACAAGGAGACCTCAGAAATAATCTGCAATCATCAGATATAAATTATCCTTCTGTTTAATTTTCACTTAAAAATTTCCCCCCTTATCCCAGAGAACAGCTCATAACACTTAAAAGTCCCAAATCCCAACAGAGTTTCCTTGCACAACCTGCTCCCTGTTGGATTTGGGTAGATCACATCACCTAAAAATGAACTTGGGATGACAGTATCGCTTTTTGCCTGCAAGAGCCACATTTAGGCAAGAATAGTGCAGAGAGCTCTGGAGCCCAAGGGAAAGCAGCAGCCTGAAAACGACATAAACCACTGAAGATCTGCATTATACAGCTGGTTATTTTTCCCTGGGCTCACTACAGGTTCTGTTTGCTAACACAGCATGAGTCTTACCAAACCCAGTATGGGCTTTCAGACTGCATTATGAACCGTGGGCCCAATGCATGATGCCAGCAAGAAACCAATGTGCTGTCTCTGTGGGTTACTCCTAACCAGCTCTGGAGAAGGGGAAGCAGCACTCAGATGGCAGGGAAGCTTCCCCTTGAGCGCTGCCTTTGCCAGCTCTGACCTCCAGCCTCTCGGCTCCTCGAGATGTGCTGTACCTTTTTGGTCGAGCTCCGGATGCGAGGCAGCATGTAGATTTCCTCCAATTCTTTCTGCCTTTCTTCCTCCTCCACCTTTTTCCTCTGCTCCTCTGGAATGATATCGTCCCAGTCCTTCTGGGACCGCTCGTCCAGCTCTGTCTCTTCCTCCTCCATGGTTGCAAAGTTGGCCACCTTTTATAAGCAAAGGAACACTTCTAGAAATTCCCACCCCTGGCAGGAATACCCCAGAGCTGTCTTCTAAGCCTCAGCTTCTTCTCCATAGGAATTTTGCCAACATTTCCATGATTACTATATAATTGATCCCTATGTCACTACATTCCTGGGTCTTTGCCATGTCTTTGGGCTAACAGCTCTTGAGGAAGTACGTGCAGCTTAAAAAGTACTGCTGAGCCTCGCTAAGTTATCGGGTTTGTTTCCAGATTTGGTAAGTTCTACATTTTATTCACAGCCTTCATGGCCACTTAAAAGGAAAGGAATACCTACACATCTGCCCAGCTGCCAAACCCAGACAGCCCCTCAGAAAACTGCTCTGTACAGGTCACTTCTCACCGGGCCTGACGTGTTCTGTCCACCACTGACCTCAACACTGTGGCAAGATGTGGGGACAGAGGTTTTGGCACCCCGCATCAGAGCCCAGAGTCTGTACCTTGAACTGTGAGAGGAGCTCGTCGGTGGCACTGGTGGACACTTCGTTCTCTCGTGTTTCAGCCAAACGCAAAATCTCGTCAATGTCCATCTCCTACCAGTCAGAAAGAAAGAGCGATAAAGCGGAGGGGCCGAGCACGGGCAGAACCGAGAGGCTTTGAGAATAGACTCGTGGGGTTCGAGAGCTAAATAGGGATTGTGCTGATACGAGCTAAATAAAGTGCAAATATCTGCAGGGTGTCATCACCCAGGGCAGGGATGAACTATCTCAAGTGGTACGAGAGAGTATAAATACAGGTGATAGAATAAAAGCAGCAAGGGAAATTTCCAGGCAGTGAGGTGTATCAGCTGTTTCCCTCAGGGGAAGCTCTGCTACTTGGGCTGTTAAGGGAAGTGGTCAGAGCACTCAGTAAGAAACTGCCAAGCAACGCCGTGCTGAGAAGGGAGGGAGCGACCTATTTGACTTTATTACTGACTCCGGCATCTCTGTGAGAACAACCCAAATGAAGCAGGCTGGAGAGATGCTCAGAGGAGCGAGCCCTCGTTAGGCCGTGCTATAGCCAGCTCGTGAATCCCAGGGAGCTGAGGGGCTCTCTTGGTGACCTTCACCCCAGCAAGGAGGCTCTGCTCAGCCCTGATCCCCACCCCAGAGCTCTCTTCCTTCAGCTGCCCGGGACTCACACCCTCCCTATTCACCAACCTGCTCTCAAGCACAGGGCAAGTACAAAGAGGGAGCAGACACAGAGGGATTACCAACAGCAATGTTATTTCAGTTTCAAACTACCTGAGGCTCTGACTCTTCCCCTTCAAGCTCCTTGAAGAGATCTTCAGCTCCAAACTTCAGAATAGCCGTCAGCTCCTCTTTGTTGAACGGATTTGAACTGCAAGCAGAAAAGAATGCAGCAGGGTTTGGAGCTGTTAACTCAGCTTTGTCACAGCACAAAACCATACCAAAGTTTCTCCTAATTAAAGCAAGAAGCAAGCTTTCTCCCCAGCACTAAGAAGAAGCCTTTTTATTCATCTTTCCTGCTCTGGCATGGGCATCTACTGTTAGAGGAGAAACCTCTATCTATTGAGGAGAATTGGGAAGAGTCTGAGGTCACTGCAGCTGTTCCCTGATACCACCAACAGCTTTTCTTAGACCAGGATGATCTCTGGGAGAAAAACTGAAGGAAAAACAGGCAATGCCTTTCAATCTCTGATCATCTTTATCCTACGTGTCCAAATTAATGACTGCATGAGCCAAATTACTGGAAGGTGCCTTTATTTATTAGTGGAAGCTCTCTTCTCCCCCATACCCTATCAAATAAATATTGGGAGGTATCAGAAGGGGAAGCTGGTTACGCCACATGCTGTATCAGAACTCTCTGCCTCCGAACACAATTGCTTACTTGGATCGCCCAGAGTTGTTGTCCAGAACAGTCCGGCCAGTGGTGTCCATACGCTGGATCACCAAATGATCCAGCACCATTTTCTTCTTGGCCCTCTCAATGATCTCCTCCTCTACCGTACCCTTTGTGACCAGCCGGTAAATATTCACCTGAAGGGTGAGAGAAGAACAAAGCTGTTTCCAGGAGCTGAACACGCTGTGCTGACACAGTAATGCCTCCCTGAGTTGTTTCAGAGGAGACTCCCCTGCTGACATGGTCCTTTCATGTACAGATGTGTCTTTTTAGAATAAAAATAAGCACATTCTTCTGTATCTCAGGGGGACCATGTAATATCAGACTGGTTAACACAGAGCTTGTAGTGTACGTAAGATAAAAATATTCTGGAAAAAATCACTCTAAATCCAAATTAGCATCAAACTTTTCATGTATCTAATAAAACCCTAAAAAAGAAGGATATCCTACTTTCTAGGGCAGAGTGAGGCAAAGAAGTGTGATGCCCCCAGCTGGGTTCTTGGTTTTGAACTATACAAGAACCAAAAGCCAACCGTTTGGGCCAATTTTTGGTTTCCTTGTCTTTAAATGAGTTTCTCTTGGGTTGATGGTACTGGGGCGAGGTTTGGGGGCAAAAAGGCCATGTTTTCAGCAGCTCTGGCAAGGGGGGAGCCCATTTACATGTACTTGCTGAAGCCACAGAGCAAATGAGCCAGGTAACTCTCCTGACCTGCTTCTTTTGTCCGATGCGGTGAGCCCGAGCCTGAGCCTGAAGATCATTTTGGGGGTTCCAGTCCGAGTCAAAGATAACGACAGTGTCAGCAGAGGCCAAGTTAATTCCTAGCCCTCCAGCTCGTGTTGACAACAAGAAACAGAAGTCCTACAGGGGGAAAACAACACACAAGTCAGCCAGCCCGTAACTGTGGACGTAAAACAGTAACTGTGACTACAGAGCTGTGCAAGGAAATGGATGGAGGCTGTGGTGTGCTTGTACTTCTCTACAAAGCAGGAAAAGGCTCAAAGCCAAGGCAGAAGGGAGAGGTGTGCTGCTCCAGGAGGGGCCAGCATGCATCCTTGTGGGAGGGCAACGCAAACAGCTCAGGGCAAGGGCACCTTGGAGTCACCTCCGAAGGTCAGACCATGCCCACCAGCCCCCTGCGAAGGCAGCAGGCAGACACGTGCTTTTTGTTGTCTGAAGCCCGCTGGGGGTGAGATCAGCTCCGAACACGAACTGTTTGAGTCACTGCCAAGGGGACAGGCTGCCAGGACAGAGCCGGGATGTCTGAGCCCTGGTGGATGCCCCCAGCAGAGGGGAAAGGGCAGCTTCTACAGGCATTCCTGCTCCCTGCTCTCCCGCCTCCACTGCTGCTTCCTCCTGGCTTTTATTTATTACCTTCCCCAGCACCACGAAGCACCTTCTGCATCGCCTGTCAGCCCTCAGTCCAGGCTCCTGGAGTGAGGCTGGACACTTCTCATGGCTGGGAGATGGCCGAAAGCGAGCACCCTGCACCCTCCCTGTGAGTCAGCACGCCCCACGAGAGGCTCGGGATGCCCTCTCCTATTACACCGGAGACTCACCTCCGACACCAGACCCCACTGCCTGCCCACACTTCAAACTTCCCCTTTGCCATTTCATATTCCAAACCAGCTGCAGACTGGAGGATTTATTTAGCAGCCGTCTCATTCCCCAGACCGTAAGGAGAGAATTGCTAAGTTCGGGCTCTTCCCGGCCTCTTTGGGACTATGTGGAGCTGTGCCTTGCAGCCCCGTTATTTGGGTGTGGGAGGTTTAAAACAAGCAATACGGATGGGTGCAAAACAAGCTGTAGCTACGTCTTTAAAAGTGACAGGGGTCCTGTAAAAAGAAACGAACTGAACTTAATCCCCTCCTGGCAGCTGGGACCTGCAGCCCACCCTGACCCCTCGGGAGGCCGGAACATCCCCCCTGCCCTACCTCAGAGCCATCGGCGTTGAAGTGGTCCAGCGCCTGCTTTCGGATCTCCCCTTTGATCGAGCCGTCCAAGCGCTGGAAAAATCGACAATAATGATAAAAGAAAGAAGGTAAAGGAGCCCTGAGGAACCGTGGCACCCAAGTTCTGGGAGGCTGACAGCCCCCTCCCCTGCCCGTAGCATTTAGTCCTTAAAAATAGCCGCCAATTAAAAGGAACTGGGCTGCCTTAACCTGCTGCGTGCGAGGGCAGGAGGGGGGCATGCTCAGGCAGCAGTCACGCAGCGGGTGACACTGCAGCTCCCGTTACAGGCTCCCAGCCAGGATCTCTGTGTTTGCTATCCTCTCCTCGGGGTTTATCACGGGACGAAGGCCAAAGCAGGGGCCTGGCAGAGGAGGTGTTTTGCAGAGATGGGGCTTAATTTATTGAGGTCTCGTATGCTGGGAACGTGTCCCTCGCAGCAACCTTCAGGAAGTGGTACAAGTCCAGAAAAACAGCAAAAGGGCTGGCTAGCCAGCATCAGTCAGACGGAAACAAACTGCCCAGGACCCATTAGCCACCTCAGGTTGAAAAAATACGGATATCAACATCCCTAAATAGCTTCAGAGAGCCAGCAAGGGAAGCAAGCTCCAGGGCTGAGAGCCCTCTGCACAAAACCACCTGCTGGTAGATGTAGGGACATCTGCACACAAGGGCTTTTAACATGAGCACATCAGTTATCTCAGCTAGAGAAATGGATCACGGAGTACAAGGGGTTTCTGTTAGGCAGGGTGTGCAATCCACAAGCTGGTTTAGTGATTAACACCCACCAACAAGTGTTTGAATCCGTTGTACAGGATTCTCCCCATCATTTAGACTCTTACTTTATGAACAGCAGTACCAAGCCATTATAAGAGCAGTCCTTGTCTATAGCTCTCAAAGGATACATCATTATGCCCACTTACAGCAGGCAAAACATCCACAAAAAAGGAAGTGCCACATCCAAGGGGCAGCATCAGACAGTGAGCGAGGCATCCCACGCTCTCAGCTGGTTTCTGCCTCTCCATATGTTCCCTTCCTGGAGTGCCACACTGAAATGAAGGGACCTCCCAGTTCCCTCCAGTGTATTTCAGTGCCACCTGTAATTCCAGTCAGCCCAGCCTCCAGGAACCTGAGTGCCTCTCATTGCCCAGGCTCCCTCCTTATTTTCAGGTGAACCCCACTGTTTTCCATGCTGGTGTTTCTCACCTGAAAAGGGTAGTGTTTGATAGTCAGGTACTCTGCCAGGATGTCCAGCATCCTCACCATCTGGGAGAAGATCAGCACTCGGTTGCCTCTGTCTCGCAGCCTGGTCAGCAGCTTGTCCAAGAGAATTAGCTTTCCACTGCTCCTGATCAGAGACTGAAGAAGTAACCGTCAGTCCAGCTGATGCTTTCCAACCTTACCCTTGTGTATACCACACAGAGACACACAGAGACCTGCTTCTTTGGGGGTCATGCTTCTCCCACACCTCTCTAATCAAATCACCTGGGTTCACACAGCAGAAGGCACACACACAAGATAAGTCTCATACTGCACACACCTCCTCCACAAGATCCCACAATATGTTGCCTATGGTGGAAGGGGAGGGCAGGAGATCCTGCGCCTCAGCTGTGAGGACTATTTCCAATGGACAGGGGCAGCTGAAGCTAAAGCCTCACCTGGTTTTATCTTGGTGAGAGGATGGGAGGAAGGGGAAAGTTAAGGAAAAGCCATAACCAAGAGCGCTGCCCACCTGCAGGGTCTCAATGCCATTCTCTTTCTCGTTTTCCTCGGGAGGTTTGATAAGGTAGCAGTGGTTGCAGCACTTTTTCAACTCCATCACAATGTTCAGGAAACCAGATGTGCTCCCTCTTGTTCCCTTCGAAAGAGCCTTGTAGTTTCTTGTCAAAATCCACCTACAGGCAGGAAAATAAACAGGCCAAATCACTTCACAGTGCAAAGAAGGCATGCTGGAGCCTGAGAGGAGCAAAACCCACAGGGACATCCTAGTTCAGGCATCAGTCTACTCTCTTCCCTCCATCTCTCCTCACTTCCTCCAGAGGATTCTGCTTTTTCCTCCTCACTAGAAACCCTGATCTTACTTTCCTCTTGATGGTATTACGGTTAAATATTAAACAGCACCACAATTCTGCAGGGAGCTTTACTGTCCCAAAATGCATTCCACGAAACATGTTCCCAAGTCACACAGAAAGCTGCTCCCATTTCTGCCGGTACTCCCAGTAACTTAATAAGCGACTCACTTGTAATACTGCTTCTGCAGAGCAGACATTTCCACCCGGAGGATCTGCTCCACTTTGGCTGGCAAAGATTTCTCCACATCCTTCTTCACTCTGCGCAGGAGAAAGGGCTCCAGGACTTTGTGAAGACTCTGGTAGCCGTTCTCTCTACCTTTCCCGTGATCTTCTTCAAAATCCTCCCAGAACTCAAACCTAGCAACAGAAATCAGTAGTAGAAAGGGGTCAGAAAATATTGTCTCATGGTATCAAAGAGCACATATCAGATATGCTCACACTGCACGACAAGACAAGAGCCCACCAGTTTGATGGAGACACAGTGGAGGATAAAATGTTTGCTCTACTCTGGTTAACTGAACAGGCTGGAAGCACAGCTAGAAGCTCTCCGGGTTTAAGTACCTTCCAAATATTTTATCTTTGAGCTCCATAGCTCCTCATTGACTCCCAGTTCCAAAAATCCCAGGCTTTCCAATATTCTCCTCCGATGTCTCCTGGTAGCATTTACCAAGTAGCAGTTTCTGAAAGTCCCACATCAACCACCCCTTAGGCAGGGCTCTGACAACCAAATTCTGTTTTACACTGCTCTGATGGCTTTTTTGGACTGCTGCTTCCTCTAACAGCTCCTTTGAAATTTGGAGAACTGCTCTTCTCTGTTCATGAGACCTTAAATCTCTGCTTTCAATCTTTCTGTGTTCCAACAAAAAGAATTTTGGGTATAGCTCTTTGTACAGTCAAACATCATTTGGGTGAGTCTGGGGGCATGCTCGTCCTAGCCTTAGCATTGCACACAGCCCATTTCGTTTTAAGAAAACAAAACATTTGTTATAATGTGGGCATGCAAACAATCAGCTAGACACCACTGTCCTCGAGCAATACTCCCAGGGACCGCCATAAAAATGTTTGGCGAGGATGGCTGAACCGCATTGTACCGGAAACCTCAAAAATGGTTGAGATGATTGCTTAAAACAAGTTTAGCTTTTTAGAGATGGCACTAAGACAGCAAACAGATTTGAAAGACATGTATTAGGTTTCCCCATTCAATTTGGTGCCAGAAATACTCTTTGTGTTACTCATTTAACCTCTCGTTTCCCCTACAAGTGTTTGTTCCCTTTTCACTGGTCTAATTCCACTGAGTTTAATTCAGGGTTTCTGTCTTTCTGCTCTCCCTCCGTCTGTTTGATGGACAAGAAAAGACACACAAAGGTATTTTCTGAAGCAAAAAAGTCTTTCTCCAAAAGGAGACTTACTTCTCTGGCATGATGAAATGAAGCAGGGACCAGAGCTCTTTGAGTGAATTTTGAAGTGGGGTGCCGGTGATCAGCAGCCTGTGGTTGGACTTGAAGTCAATCAACGTTTTGTACAGCAAAGAGTCGTCATTTTTCAGCCGATGGGCTTCATCCACGCCTAGAAAGGCCCAGTTAATACTTCCCAAAACAGCCTGAAGGAAAAGAATTTAAATACATATATATATATATGCTGGGTCAGATGAGTCCCACCACACTGCTCATGCCTCTCTCTCCATGGCCACAAAGCGCTGTCGTGTCTCCTTTTCCAGGGAGTCCTGCCCCAGCCCCTGCGCAGAACCCACCAAAGGAGTTGGGCTCACAGGAGTTTCTTAAAAATAAAATTTGGGGACCAGGGTGCCCAGACCATAGTTGATTTGCTGTAACGGTGAAAAACAGCCACACTGCCTAGCACTCCTGCCACGTCTGAATGGCATTCCTGCAAGTACATCTATTTTGATCCACCTTTTCTTTACCCAGAGAATGCAGTCCTCTCCCAGGCCCCAGTTCCTCTCTCTCTCCATGGCCATGGGGCCCTGTTATGGCACTGGCCTCACTGACATGATCAGAGCAGTAGCATATAACACTTTTATATATAGCTATATATAAAACTCTGTAAGTTATGGCAACCTGAGAGTTTTGATTATTTTTTTTCACTAGTGTTAAGCTTCTTGTTTTCTCCTAGGACCTGATGATGCACTGACAGAGTTGATGCCTATTTCCTAAGCAGACAGATTTTGCCTAAGTGTGAAAATCCAGATATTGGAAGCCCTGTGCCAGCAGTTCACTGTAATGCTTTGCCCTCTTAACTAGTCTAAATTAAACCAGGTAAAATCCCACTACAGCTCTGCTTGGTGTCTTATAAAAATTAATACAACTGCCACAGTACCAGGGTGAATATGCAGCGAGTGTCCAACAAACCCTCTGCCCACTACCCACACACCCTCTACCCTCTGTCCAACCCACTCAGAGGGTGGCTTCCTCAGTTACAAGCAAGAGGTGACCTAAATAAAACACCTTTGGCCCATTACTCACCTTGTCTTTGAGGAGGATCTCGTATGTTGTGATAAGTGCATTGAACTTCAACCTTTTAGACTGAGAGTGGATCCACTCATATTCACGTATCTGCAAGAGGAGACAACCAACATTACTGAAGGGAAGGAGTTAACAGGTGTTATTTGAGTGTAGCTATAGCTGGAGACTCCAACCGAGTCCAAGCCCTGTTGCTGAACGTGACATTTGATGAGCAAAGGGTGTCCAAGGAGCAGCTTGTTTTACTGCACGCATGGCTCTTACACAAGCACCAAAATAAGGTCAAACAACTTGCTGTTGTGACATTCCCCCACCATGTCACTACTGCCACCACTAGACTCACAACATTTGTGTGCCGCCTTGTCTGAATAATTCAGAGCAGATAGACAAGGTTGGCAGTTGTGCCCTGCAGCACGTTTCAGCCTAGTGGTCTCCAGATCCTCTAGGGGAGGCCAGTACTCCTGTGCTCACTCTAAGGGGGAAAAATAAGGTAGCAAAGTCCCTACAGCAGGGAATTCCACCCAAGTGCTCAGCTACAACCAGCTCTAACTACCCACAGGACTGTCGGTACTCTCCAGCAGATGGCATGTCACACACACACATGCTACACAGAAGCTGCTGCATTGCACCCAGCATTTCCATCCAACCCCACGCCCTCCGCTTTCTGATTACCCACCATGTTCCTGCTCATGAGGTCTCCGATGTAAACTACCACGTTTATCTCAGGCGCCCACACTTCAAACTCTCTCTGCCACGAGGTGAGAGTCGACAGAGGTACCACCACCAGGAAAGGGCCGTACAGCTGGTGCTGGTGGAAGAGGTACGACAGGAATGATATTGTCTGAATTGTCTTCCCCAGGCCCATTTCATCAGCCAGGATCACGCTGTTGTTCCTGTGCAGGAAGAGAACACACACAAATACTGTTTGACTATGTGTTTGTGCCACTGCTAACATACTGTGCGCTAGCACAAATAGCAACCCACAACAGACAGAAAGAGAGCAGTGCAAAAACATTTGTATGAACACTTGTGAGTGGATCCCAGAGATACCAGACAGCAGCTTGCAAAAAGGAGCAGATTACAACCACTCCAAACTGGCATGGAAGGATGAAGGCACAGGGAGAAGGGAACCAGTGGCCTAATTTTAGAAGGACATTTCTCAAAGACTTCAACAAGTGTGCAAGCATGCTGAGGCAGAAAACAGTTATTTTCTGCTTTCCTTGTTCCACCTACAATGCAACTAGGTGTGAAAAAACTTGAAATACTTCAAGCTGCAGAAGCAGGCTTCATAAAGATCTCACTTGAGAACAAGAGGGCCAGATCCTACTGCGATAAAAATCAGGACACCCAAAACAAGTGTGGCTCATTTGCAGTGCTGACCAGAGCTTCAGAAAGCATCCGTACGTACTTGCACCAGGAGTGAGCGAGCCAGTTGAGGCCCTCCAGCTGGTAGTCTCGCAGCTCCAGGTTCTCACCACCAATGTAAGAAGGCTGTTTCTTCAAGGCAACAAACCTTGGTCTCTGCTTCAGTACCTGAAAAAGATGACACCATAAGCCCACTGGAGAAAAAGACCAGGTAAGGCTGAAAATTCAGCAATGAAATCTGTGGGTTTGGTGAGGAATGTAGATTGGCTCATCAGCTAATGTTCATTTTTGTTTTCCTAGCCACTTCTTGTGTCTGCAGTTCAGACACCACTCATCAGTGTTCTGTTTTCCTGCCTTCCTCCAGTTCTGATGATCAGAGCTGCAAGTCCTCCCAAGAGTGCAATTAGCTGTACATAATGTACACTGGATGGAACAAGTTCCACTTTCCTTTTTGGCCTTTTCTGTTTTTTTTTTTTTGTTTTTTTTTTTTTCTCCCACTGTCTCCATCCCTCTCCTCCACTGTATCAGTGTCTTGCAGACTTCCTCTTTCCCCAGCTGTGCTGTTTTTCCGTTCAACTGATATTAAAACTTTGCCTGGCTACAGCAGCTCCTCCTGAGGAGGAAGCACTTTGCAAGGATTAATTAAGCCTCTCACTCCGCAGGGGGACATAATATGCTCACTGTGCAGAGCAAATGAAACCAAAAGGGGTTCACATCTCTGTCTAAAGTACAAGAACAGCAGACAGCGATTCAAACGCTGGTGGGAAGATGGGGACATGTTCTCTGACATTTATCCTGACAAAACTTTATGTTCCTATTGTTTGTGTCATCACCCAGCCTGGAGAAACAGAGCAAGAGGAGAGAAGAGAAACAAGCAAACCTTGCAGTCCCGGGTAGGAATTGTTTTGGAGTTGTTACGGTTGTTGAAGCTGTCAATGCAGTGCTGAAATTTCTTGCTTATCAAAGCCTCATCTTCCCAGCTGCATTCCGCGTAGGGCAGCCCCATCCACTTGCACAGGTATTCAGGGTCATTTGAGGATGTTTTGCGACTGTTTGCTGCAAAATATGCACACACCAAAAAAAAAAAGCCCAAACATCAGCAACTGCGGTTCTGTGGCTGAACCACAAGCGTAGTTCACAAGGGCAGTCTGAACCACCCCTACAACCACAAGACAGGTCTTGGCTAATAGGAAAAGTGTAGAGAGGCCAAAGAGTGCTCCTTTACCTGGGAAGTCAGCGTGCCCCGTTGCAGACTTGCTGGTCTTCACGGCTGTGGTTGGAGACACAAGGGAAGCAAGGGTTTATGTGCTGGCAGCCAGCAGGGGGAGCAGGACAGACAGAGGACCACATGCATTTTTGAGAGGAATTGGGTGGAAATAGGTTAAACAACTCTCCAGGCCAATTCCCAAAGCAACTGGATGCCGGCACCTCTGACTGATACTTCTGTAATAATAGTGAAGTGCTAAGCCCCGTTTTTATTTTTAATAAGTAAGTAATCATGAAAATCTAACCCCTGAGCTGCCTTGCAGCCTAACCACATCCTTAACCACAATGTCACGGAAAGTAGTCCTGACAGCACCAGGCCTGTGCTTCTGCAAACACCTTGATTGAAGTCAAAAGACTTCACCAGCAGCAGCAACTTCAGCGAGCCCCTGGAAGCTGGGTGTATCATCCCATACTTCAAAGCAAGAAAAGGGCAAGTGACCAGCATTGCTTGTAGATAGATAATTGTAAACCTGCAGAGCTACTGTTCAGTCCCTAAATCTCACACACTAATTCTCCAGTGATACGGGAATAAAAGGAGAAAAAGGGAGCCTTATGCTCATTTTGCTGTCAGTAGAAATTAAAGTTCCCAAGTCTTACTTCACCCCTTTACAAGAGCGTTGGGTTCACTTACCAATTACTCTCTCCACTATTTGATACTGTTTGTTCAGCTCTGAAGCCAGCTCCTGTTGGCAGTTGAAATATTCCACATCTTCAGGGGATACCTTGGCCAGCCTATATGCAAAAAGAAAAATAAAAAGAGATTATAATGCTTCTGTAACGTCATAATGCTCATTGAGGCAATGTATAGAAATTTTATTTTCTTATATGGTTATGGAATTAAGTCACTGAAGCAGACTACTGCTTATTTGATATCTATATTTCTTAAAGTTTCCTATAATTATAAAATATTACTGGGAAGCGAATGTCATAGAGGCTAATATTGTCTCCCTGGTAAATGACTCCTTATCCTGCTGCAAGAATCAGCCACAAAAATCTGAATCAAACAATCAGGGATGGAAGCTGCTACTCCAGCTTTATCGCTTTAGAAACACACAGTAGCCCCCTTTATTTTTCTTGGGGAGGTCAGACAAAAACGTACATATAGACGAGCCCATAATTAACAAGGCTGCCTTGAAGCAGCCTGCAAAGCAAAATTCAACAGCCTGCCCTGTGATGAGCCCTGTTTTCCAGCACAGCTGCTTGGTTTAGCACGCAAGGTCTCACTGCTATCCATGAGCCCTTATGCCACCTCCTGGGCCAGGTACACCTTTTATTTGTTGTCAGCTACCCAACGTATAAGCCTGGGAATTGGCAATATGTGAAGTTCTGTCTCCTCTCTCTTTTAATACCATGGCCACAGGCATCATTTCTATGATGGGGATGTTGATCAACAAGCAAAGAGACACGAGTGTTGCACACTGAAAACAGTTGCTTTGGATGGAATATGCTTTGCAAGAAAAAATCAAATGTTTTCAGCCCTGACGGTGTAAAACCTCTGGCTAAAAGATTCTCCCAAGGTGAAATCATCAGTCGAAGTAAAGCATACCATTGCTTGATCTCCTCCTCTTTTTTCTTGAAGTTCTCTAGCTTTTTCAGGCCCTTGACTTTCTGCTGCTGCAGGGACTCTTCACTCTCCCATGTGCTATGGATGTATGACCAGCCTTTCCATTTGATCAGGTACTGAACTTCTCCCTCATCCTTTTCAGGGTCAAAGTCAGCACTTGGGTTGCCATTGGCTTCAGTTGCATACACTGTGGTGGAAGCACCAGTGGCTGCAAAAGAAATCAGGCTGCAGTTGGTACCTTTGTTAAAAAGCACTGGACATGAACTGCGTTAGAGGAGGAAGTTATTTTTTCTAATGCATCCTTTGTGACAGCACAAAGAATATTCTACGGATTCGTCCACCCAATGAGACAGGCATACAAAAGTTTTCCACACAACAGGATCTTTTTAAATCTCTCTATCATAAATGCCTTTTCTTTAAATATAATTCAAAGGTCTCTTGAAAATACCCAAGACCGTTCAGTTTTACAAAAACACTTTTGTGAGGCTATGAGAACAAAACATCAGCTTTATTTCCATTGTGGCTTTGTCAATGCAGCTATGAAAACTGACTCTACTGGAAGAGCTATTTTATCTTTTAAGGAAGAGAAAAGCAAGAACTTGCAGAACAATGACTGCATCTTTAAAATGCGTGCACGCTAAAAGAAAGCTGCCAAGCACATAAACTTGACATTTTAGGTTTTTCAATGGTAGATTTTTACAAAAGCTGCTAGAAGGAAGAAATAAGAGGCACAGGCGAAAGCGTGAAGAGCACTGAAATAACCCTGAGCCCCACTGGAAGGCTTCAAAGTCGCAAAAGCATTGGACCAGTTGACGAGAAACAGAGAGTGCATGACTGAAATCAGAAATAAAGTCTTTTTCCAGAGCTACGCACCTCCTTTTTTTCCAAGCCTGATGTCCAAGACTTTCTCAATAGTTTCACTGTTGTCTTGCTGTTCATCAGCTCCTTCCCCAGTCATCTCTATCAGGTCATCAGAATCCGTCTCAAAATCATCATCTTCTTTGTAACTGAACAAGATCAAAACCAAACTGATAAAAAAGCCTTTGACTCTTCCCAGTCCAGAAACACACAGAGTGGCATGGAGCGGAGCAAGCCTTTTCCAGCATTTATCCTGGGGCTCAGTGCATGTTCAGCACACGCATCTCTTAAATCAGCCATTCAGTATTTTTCCCTGAGACACACAGATAGCAGCTACGCTTTATCAGAGCAATAGTGCATCATGTCCATGTAATGTTTCTGATCATGGCCAACACCAGATGCTTCATGAGGAAGTGGAGCAATCCCTGCAGCAGAAGCAACGTAAGACCACAACAAAGCCTCTTCTATCCAGTGACAGATTATTTTACATTTAATAACACAGGTTGCAGAGCACTGAAAGGCTGCTCAGGTGCTACGCTGCCCTAGGAACTACACATCTCATCTTTGATGAACAGTGAACAACCCAAAAATATTCTTCTGCTGGCTCTTTGCAAGTCCCTTTTGAGGTGACTGCCAGACGGCAAGAAGGTGTATTGGGGAATGGATAATGCTTTGCCTCCACCATGTCTCAATGCTCTGTCCTAAGGAATTACTTATCAGCCATCTCAGACAATTGCCCCAGTCTAACAGAGCTGCTCCCTCCTACTCATTTTAACCTATTATGTGCAATTCTTAATCTCATTTGAGAGTGTTTTAGAAACATTAAGCAAACCTCCTTGTGCTTCTCTAAGAGAAACTGGTAAATATTTCCTGCTTTACAGCTGGCAAACCAAGGTAAAGAGAAGTCAGATGCTTGCAGCGTGAACCTGTTGAAAGCCCCATCTCAGACAACAGATACCTACAGGATCTCTCTGTGGGGTCATACAGGTTGTCAGTGCCTGGGGCAGGGAATTTGGGGTGCCCTCTTCCCCAGCCCACCAGCTCTCATCAGCAAGCCACCTCACACTCCTCGTTACCTGACATTTTTGGCTGCTCTTCGTCGAGTTTGTCTCTTGGGGGTCTCATCGTCTTCATCATCGTCATCATCTTCAGATGAGTCCGGTTTCTTTCTCTTCTTCCCACGCTGGGGTTTGTGAGGCTTTTTAACGTTGGTTTTGGCCACTGTTCTAAAATAAGTATTAGCAGAAAGCTATAATACAGTGGGTTTTACATAAACATCCATGTTGGTAAGCCTTTAAAAAAGCACAAATTTCAAATATGAGACTCCTAGAGACTTAGCCTGCTCTAAGTACCATGGCAACCACTGCATCGCTCACACAATAACTAGGTCCACAGGCTCATAATCGAGGGTAATATTGAAGAAAACATTCTTTAGCAACAAATAGAAACTGCCTCTCTCCCCCAGCACAGGCAGGAAAGACATGCAGATACAGACTGAACCAACCACTCCTTACCTCCTCTGGGCAGGTCTTCTTGCTTTAACTTTCTTCGGTTCAGGCTCACTCTCTGCACTGGTGCCCTGCTCCCCTCCATCTTCATCCTCTTCTTCACCAGAGACCTCTCTTTTCCATTTATTTCTGTGGTCAGAAATGTAGGTCATCAAGGGCCACCATATTTCAACAGAAATGCTCGGCTAAGAAGGCATCCGAGCCATCTAGGTTAATACCAGCAGGCCATAATTATGAGAAAAAAAATACTGTGATGCACGGGGGAACTGATGCTGCAATCTTCTGTTTTTAGGAATAGGTCTCGTCACCTACATCTTAGCTACACAGTGGCAATATGCCGTGAACATGAATGGCTCTCACCACGTGCTACAACACTGCATGTGGCAGGACTATGCTTCAAACAGCGGGGTGGTGAAGCACTTCAATTTATTTATTTTTCATTTCCACACATGCATTTCTGAAACGAGGTGGAAAAACCTTCAAGGTGGTTTCAAACAGACAGATATTTCTCAGAAGTGCTCGCTTTCACTTACAGTTTATGAGCCACAAGGTGCACAGATACACTTTCCCCTCGTAGCCCAGCAAACAGGGCAGGAAGTCTCATGCCAGTTAGCTTTAAGTAAGTAAAGTTTCCAAGGCTGAAGCCAAATCCCACTGGTGCTACTTGTGAAAGTAAGCAGGTTCTTCACCAGCAACTCGGAGCAAGATTTAGCTCTGACCTGCCCTCCTCTCTCCATGGGGTACATGGGGAGTCCACGGGGATTATTCCCCTTGTCCCTGCCCCTTATTCCCCTTCATCTTGTTCTGCACCGCTGTATGCAGCTGAATGAGAAATTAAAAGACAAGAAAGGAGAAAGGGAGCAGGGACCAAGGGGCATCCTGCCGTGTTTAGGTTTTCTCCAGCAGGGAGCTTGGTAGCTCTCTTCAGTACACTTGTGTGTAGAAAAACTCAGAGGTGCTCATTAGATGGAAACAGCAGCAAAACATAATTTAAATGAACTCAGATATTTTGATGGGACATCCGGGACATCCAAAATGTCCTTTCTGGAAGGTCTCGCATCTTATCAGAAGGTTATAAAAGATAAAAAAAGATAGTGATTTGGCATTTTATTCTCCATTCATTAAAAATGGGGGAGGAGCGAGGATTAAACTATTTGAAGTACCCCTGAATGAGAAAAAGTAACACAATGAAGTGAAAGACTGACAACAAAAAATGAACCTGACTTGTTCTGGTTCCCTGGCATAGGCAAAGTGGGAAAACAATAGAGAAGTTGGGAAATTGCAGCCATCCAAAGGTTCACATTCATACTTTATTTTAATCATCCAAAGTGTTATTACTGAAATTATTAATTAATTTTACAAGCTTTCCAACTTGACAGTGCCTGTCAAACAATTACTACTATTCTGAAAAATAAAATAAAACAATAGAACAGAAGAAAAGAAAACAAAGTGCCACTACTCAAAACCCCTTTCCCAGAAACTCACGTTTTTTTCATTTGCTTCTGGCCTCTTCGTTTGGGGCTCTCATTTTCAGATTCGCTACTTGCCTTCAATTGAAAAGAGAGAAAATCAGGTTGTAGGCTTCGCCCCGGACCGTCTCCTCAAGGACACAACTGAAAGGCATGCACGTGGCCTGACCTCAGACGCAGCCCCAGTGCTTTCACGGCGGCATTAGGGGATGTTTTGATGGGATGGGGCTGCAGAATAGCCACCAGCAGCCCCACACCAGTCCCCCCGTGCTGCTTCGGCTGCAGGGCTGGAGCCCCTGCTCTCAGCACAGAGCAGGAAAAGGCTGAGAGCCCCAATGCAATATCAACAGCAGGGTCGCTGGGGCTGGGATGTGCACGGTCACCCCCCCAGCGTCCACCTCCAGCACCTGGCGGTGGCAGTGGGCAGCAGCCCTGCAGCGTGCGGTACCCCAGGGGTCACACAGCAACGGACACGTTTGAACCTCCAAACCTTGCCCTGCTCGGGTCCTGGGGACAAAGCCACGGAGAGAGGGCTGCTCAGCTAGGACACAAAGTGAGCATCAGGTCTGCTCTGTGCCCTGTGATGTTTGGGAGGGAGGGCTTTCTGTGCTTGCACTCACACAAACGCCTTACGACCCCTGCTTTCATTACAGAAACTTCCTATAAGGAAGGAAGTTCTCCTTAAAAATACACTGTTCTTATCACAAGTGTCCTCCTTACTCTCCTGGGTTTTTCTCCCATAGCAAAAGCAGCCAAGGAAGCGGCTGGGTCAGACCCTGCCCTGCTGTTTTCCTTCCTGCTCATCCCCCCCAGCCTCCCCCAGTGAAGTCTTTCTGGCTAAATATATCTCGAGATATTCTACCTCCTCGCTGAACTATTTTAAATGTGGGTGTCGTCAACTCCTACGGGCTGAGATAGCTAAAAATCTTCGTTGTGCACAGCCCTATTTTTGTAAAAACTGGTCAACCGTAAAAACAGATCCCCACACAATTAACACCCCGAAACGAGCAGATGACTTCGCCCGAGCTACCTGCCACGGAACACACAAAGCACTGGGGAGAAAACCGAAGAAGCCAACGGGAGATTTTTCAAAGGGTATTAAAACGATAGAAAAAGCCTCAAAGACTGCTCGCTCCATGCATCTTGCGCCTTTGAAATCTTCTGTTTAACACTGTGGTTTTTTTTTGCTGTGGTATTGAAGAAGTGACCAGAGAGACCCCAGCCTCAGCCCTGGGTGAGCTCTGGCTGTGTCTGTCCCTCTCGTGCACCTGCCGTGTTCCTGGGACAGCAGCAAGGCTCCGAGCCCAGAGGTGCTCGGACAAGGATCACCTGAAATGGCCTGAGCTGCAGTGTTAAGAAGTCAAGGCAGGGAAAAGTCATGCCCTACACTTCTGCTATCTTTCTGCAGCCTTTATTTCCACTTTCCAGCTTCCCTTTCACCAGCAGAAACTGCCCTTTGGCTTGTGCCTGTGTTTCCATTTAATGATTGGGAGTGCTAGTTGCCACATCAGACCAGGAGCTGAATCTCCCAGTGGTTTTGTGCCGGATTTAGGTGACACATCAACACCTCCAGCACGGTGTCCCAACACGAACACGTTCGCCACCTGTTGCACTGCACAGGATCCCTGTCTCATAGTCCAAGCATCCAGGAAGCGAGTGGCCGGCTAGCAGCACGGGCAGCCCTGCCCTCGCATCGCACAAACCCTCCCACAGACTGCAGCTTCAGCACAGCACAGTTCTAAAGTCCTCGCTTTTCTTTTTTAATCTTTTTCCTCCTTTAATCTCTCTTCTGCTCCCTGACATGTGCTGCTTTGTCATTCCGGCTGTGGTGTATTTCTCAGTAACCGTCCCTCGATGCGTGTTTACTTTCTGCTGTCTCTTGGCAAACCCCGAGCAGAGAGCAGTTGATTTTTCTCCCGCTCTGCGTCAGAGAAGACCAGATTTGGAGAAAACCAAACACGACCTTTGCCGCTCTCTGAAACTAACTCCACTCATTTGCCAAAATCCCACGTTTCAAGATTTTTGCCTTCACTTTCCTAACGCCTCTGCTCTCCTGCTCCGCCGCTGTTTCCGCGTAGCTGACGCTCATCTCGAGAACTCATCTTTCCCTCTTCGCCTTGAAAAATCTAACTTGTGGCTCCAGCTCGGCTTCATATCACAAAGTCCCTGCTGTCTCCTCCGGAGCTGTCTCTGCTGCAGCCTGGCCCCAGCCTGAGTCATCACAGCCTGCCCGGTGCTCCCACCCCGCGTGCCCATGACTCAGCCTCTCCTCGCCCACCACATCACTTCTCTCTCCTCACCCGGCTCCATCTCCCTTCCCAACCCCGAGCTGCCCGGCTCCAGTTGTGGCTGAAAGCTGCCTCCTACCAATTCATATAAAAACATTTTTTATTTTTTTAAATAGCAATATCTTAATTCTGAAATCCCCATTTTGAGACCCGGCTGCAAAACCCGACGCTGACTCGCTGAGACCAGCCCACGGGGGAGGTCAGCACCTTCGCAGCACAGCCAGAGCCAGTGCTGTTGGCAGCCCACGGGCTCTGGGCAGTGACCTGCAGGGTGAAGGGAGGCAGGGTGACAGCCACGGAGCTGGGAGCACCTCCCAGAGGTCTCATCTGTCTGCAGCCACCCTCAGGAGGAAGCAGACGGGTTGGGAAATCGCTTGCAACTCGTATGTTGATAACGTCGCAACCCCAAGTGGCATGAGATGAGCTGACAACGTCCGTCCCCGGTCACCACTGGGGTTTTTGGCAGCTCGGCAGGAGATGCCAGGTGTGCACTGCTTGCTCTTGGAGCCTGTAGTGCCAGCACTGCCTGAATGCTGTGGCACGGAGCAGGGCTTAGCCTGCCCCTCCTGCAGTGGCCAAGGAGGAAGGAGATTTGCACAAAGACCGGCCTGCCCAAGCTCCCCTTCCGTACCAAACGCTGCAAATGTGCCCAAACTGTTCCAATGCCACTCTTCCAATTCGACTAGAGACCAGCCTCTTCCTACCTGCACTCCTCACCTCCAGCAGAAGGGATCAGCCCTCCCTCTCCACACTTCGTCAACTCCTCCTGTCTTACTCCTTCTCTCCTAGCTCTGACAGTGCACACAGCTTTACTAGATTGTCTGTGCTGTATTTCACCATGGAGAAGTGCCATACAAGACATAATGATGCTGCATACATTGCACCAAGACAGCAGCAGCTTTAAAGATCTGATCCTGCAGATTTTCCAAGGGTGTCCTCCCCACCAGTCCCTCGGCATGGCCCAGGGGGGCTCTGGAGCTCACCCTGCCTGCTAGGAGACACGAAGGCCCCAGACCGTAGCTCACACTGAAGTCAAAGCAAGGATTTGGCTCATTTCAGGCTTAACACAGCCCAAGTTCTGCGGAAAAGCTGGAGCCTCTCAGCTCGCCAGCTCAGTTTTCTGATGCGTGCTGAACTTCTCTTTCCTGGCGATACCGGTAACGTCTGAACTTTCAGCAAAGATGCAAGGCAGAGCATTAATCACAATGCAAATGAGCAGGGCATTTTCTGTTTTCAACAGTAAAAAAAGAAGTATTTGGGGAATGGCTGGGCCCCTCTTTCACACATCAGATGCACCATGCCATTTACTACGAATTCTAATTACAAACCGTCCTTCTTATAGCCAAAAATTTGTGTCTGTTTTGGGCATATTTCTTTCTTGATGGCCCCAGCACACTCTGCAAGGCACCTGCACTGCACGTCTCGCTTCCCCTTGCTGAAACCTGAGGCTGATTTATTAACTGCAAAGAAACCATACGGGCAAGTACAGTTTTTACTGAAAACTCACATGTGTTCTTATTCCTGGAGACAGCCCTAGTGCCCCGAGCAGCTCCGTGCCCCTATGCAAAGCAGCACTTTCGCTTCCTGCTCTTTCGCAGCCCACGCCCGGCTATTGATCAGAAGTTGCCACCACCTCTGACTACATCTCAGAGACCTCCATGAGGTGCCTGATGCCTTCAGCCCAAACAGGTGGGCTCAGCAGAGACAAATGAGGAGCAGTGCAGAGAAGCTTTAAGGAAGAAGGCGATTAAGAGGTGCCAAGCGCCTCGGGCTCCTGCCAGCTGCTGCAGCACTCAGCACCAGGCAGGATCGAGCTATGCTACCTCCTCCCTCGTGGCGTTTGGGTCTTCCAGCATCAAGGCTTTCCATCTCCTGCTCTCTGCGAGGCCCCAGCACTGTGCTCCTGACACGTCACACCCGCCACCAGACTGCTGCAGACAGGAGTTGCCCTACAGGGACCAGTCAGCACTGCTTTGGGGAAAGAGGGGGGAATGGGGTGGTCCAATTTTGTTAATTCTGGCTTTCCTTTTCACAAAGATGGCAGTGGGCTCATTGGGAGGATTATTTTTTTTTGTTTTTTACAATATTTTGTGGTATAGCAAAGTTTTTGCATCTCGGATTTTTTATTTTTTTTTTAACTTTATCGTACCTTGAGTAGTAAGAAATAAAGATATCGAAAAAGAAAACAACATTTGCAAAACCACGTAATATTGTAAAACAAAAAAAGACGGGACTTACCTGAGCCCCTACAGGGCACTGGGGGCTGCAGCCGAGGTCTGTGGCGGGTGTGACATCGCCGGCACAGTGCGTGCCGCCGGGGCATCGCACAGAGAGGCGGCCGGCGAGCCTGGGCTTTGCCGAACTTGAAAAGGAAAACAAAAGCTAAGTCAATGACGTGCCGCAAGCCCCTTCCTAACCTGCTGCCGTGCGGGATGTCCAGCACTGGAGGCGGGCGGCGGCGGCGACCTGCGTCACGCTCGCACCTCTCGGGTGTGCGAATGAGAACTGCGGTGCTGGAGCACAAAGAGCCTGGTCTGCACGCTTTAGGAGCAAACTCTACACCCTGAGCTTTCATTTCGGTCTCTCTCTGGTTTTCTTTCCCTTCCTCTATAACCACTCATTCTTCCCGAAGGTCTGCGGATGAGAAGTTCTGCACGCAAGGTCTGTTAGATGTAAACGAAGGCAGCTAATCCTCAGGGAAAAGGAAGCTCTGAGAAAGCACCAACTGGAAGGTCTGTCTGCCAGGCTCTACCGACTGTCACCTTCAAGTGAAGCATAAAACGCTTCCAATATTCAACCAAAGAAAAGAGATGGCTCACAAAGCTGAACACACACAAACGCATTTATCAGCGCGATCCGTCCCAGGATGGGCAGCAACGCCTGCTTTATCGCTGTGAGTTGTTTCAGGCCACTCTCCTTTATTCCTGGTTGGAAGCACGTTGTGGTTTTGTGTTTTCCAGGACGTTTCTACAGCAGAGCATGACTCGCGTTACGCCCCATACCGGCACCCAGAGCAGTGCCTGCAGAGCTCAGCCCAGCAGTGCCCCACTGATTTCGGAGCCCTGGGGCCACACATATCCACGTGCAGGACCAGGACCTCAGCTGTGCGCTCCAAATCCACAAACCAGGCTAGGACTCAGTGTTTACAAGGCGATGCAGATGCGGTTTGGTTGTTTTTAAGCGTTCGATAGTCCCTCACCTTTTCTTTTTTTTTTTTCTTACCTCATCTTTTATATTAAATCGCGATGGTTCTTGTCTGCTTCGGTTTGACCTCCTAACCCCATAAACATCAGGATATTCTTCCCACATCTGCAAAATAAACAGACCATCAGAAGGCCTGCTTCACCCCAGGTATTTCTGACATTTTAGAGAGGTGTGATGGTCAAGGTTAAAAAAAAAATCAACATAAAACCATTAGGGAGTTTTGCCAGCAGCAACCAGTAGAAGGACACTTGAAAAACCTGACTGAAACAGATCGTGATTATTATGGGCTATTTAGTAAGACTTTAAAGGACGTGATTTATCTCAGCATTGTCTGTATAGTGGTCCTTCTTCCCCACAAGATAAAAAACACTTTCCAATACGTTTAGGCTGAAGGACAGAGCACTGTCAGCCAGGACAGCCAGGCTCTGCAAGCAACAGGAGGCAACTCCTTGCAGGTGGAATGAACCTACCCACACAGAGGATGAGTCACTCACAAACAGCCCTCCTGATTCCTTCCCGTAGAGAAAACCTCACCAGCTGCCTGAAGGACCCAGTGGCAAGAAGCCCCCAGCAGCAACTTCACACATGAAGCCTGTGACCCATCCCAGGTGGCAAAGGGACCAGACCACCCCGTTCTTCTCCTGAAGGCACCGATGCAAACGCCGTTTGGCAGCGCAGGACACATGGGTTACTGGGAATGGTTGTGCTCTATTTGCTGTAATCAGGCCCTGTAGCAGTGTAATAAGCTATGTACAAAAGCATGTGTTTGTTCTCTCTGGATAGACAGGAGGAGAAGGGGGAGAGCAGAACTGATGGGCTGACGGATTTAAATGTGCCTGTGTTGGTGGCAGAGAGTATCAGAAGCTTTACAGGGCAGATACAAATCCCTGCCATGCCTCCCAGACACCTACAACAGTCCCTCTGCCTTGTCCCTCAGCACAGTTTATCCTTTTATAGTTTCCTAAGCCTATTTACTGTCCTTCTGCTTCTCCTCCCTCCAGTCCTCAAGCATCTCTGCAAGCCACTGGCAGGAAAATGAAATCAAAATGGGCTGCCAGATGCAGCAGTGACTTGGGACTGATGAATGCGAGACTGTAGTCTGGCACTTTCTCTGCTTCTCTTGAAGGAGTGATGGGCTGACATTGCAATGGCCAGATAGCTAAGGTGTTTATCTGTCAGGCATGAAAGAAGAGAGAGAGAGAGAAATTCAGAGGTGTTTTACTACCCCACATCAAAGAAAAATTCCAAATACTCCCCCAAACATTTGAAGAATCTGCCTTTTCATCTTTTAAATGGCACAGGTTTTGGACCGAGGACAGACTCCCATGACAAATCGGAATAGCACCTAACACAAATGAACCTCACCTTCATGGGCGTATCTAGACAGCAACACAATATAAACAATGATATAATTAATTGCATTGGTTATTCAAGGGGAACAGGCACCAACCCGCCTAGGTTAGCCCCAGCTGAGGAAAACGCCCATTAGCATCAGAATTAAGGGAGGGAGAGGCCTTCATTAGAGGGTGCCCTGACCTTTCCGTGTTCCATCCACACCAATTATCCTCTTGCGTATGGATGCGCTCCCTTGTGGGGTAATTTTAATGTTTATTGTCAGGGCCATGCTCTTAGCAGCCCGCAGCAGAAAAGGCAGCTTCCTTCAGTCCCCACTTACCAACAGCAAAACAGAAAGGTGAAGGTTGTGTTACCACAGCTGCCTTACAAAGGCGTGCTGCCTCGCCAGTATGAACACGGGAGGTTTACCACGACCTTAGCAGGCAGCCCAGAGAGTGGCAAGAGGGAGGAGTGGGAGCACTGCAACCAAATCCCTCACCTCTGCCTCGCAGGTACGTGGGGAACAGGCTGACAGCACTGCCCTTCCTGCTCTTTACCTACCTAGCAATTTTCTCCATTAAATCCCTCTCGTGAACGAGCAGCACAAGGTGCAAGCCACAGCTATGAAGAACAGGACAGTCACAGACCACAACACGAAGTATCACTGACCTAACCTGACTTTCCTCCCTCCAACAAACTCAGTTCACCCAGTCCCTATCTCCAAAGGGGCATTTGGGCTTTTTTTCTCACCCCACGCCCCAGTCCATTACTCGGGTGCCCCTTGGGTAACGCAGGCAGCCAAGGCACAGCTCCTGCTCTGGGGAGGTGCAGCACAAACCAGGGGCAAACTGCACACATCAGACACCTGTAAACCCTTTTCCTCCTGTGAACCAGAAGGCAAACCTGCTTATGCAGGGCAGGGATTGCTAGGGGAGCTGTGGAAAAAACACAGCTGTCCTGGACAGAACAAAGTTATTATTTTTTTTTTGTCCTCTTTTTCCTTCCCCTTTTTTTCCCAAACCGGCGGGCAGTGATGGAAACGAACCAAAGTGGCCCCAATCCTATATATTCTCCTGGCTGTGTCCCATGGGGAAGCTTTACTGCTTCTTAAAGGGAGAAGAGACAGAAGAGAAGAGTGGAAGGATGGAGGGATAGGATGAAACGAGAGGGTTACTTATTGAGGACAGGTGTTTGCCCCTCGTTTGCTACCTGTCTAGTGCCCAAAGGGTTGTCACAGCAAGTGCACAAGCTCCTGCTCACCAGGATGACACAGGGCCATGCACACACACCAAACAGCCATCAAGGGGCTTGGGGACACCAGAGGGGGGAGGCTGCTGGGGCAATGTGCAACTGAGGCTGGCCCAAGTGTCAGGGAAGGCAAAGAGCTTGGTTAACATCCTGCTGGTGGTGGGTACAGGGGTAACACAGCTCTGCAGAGCACCAGGGGCAATACCTTTTTAACATCTGCTATCCTTTCCTTCTTAGAGGCCGGTTTTTCTTTGGTTTCAGGAGGGGTCTGCTGGGATTTCGAACCCGTTGATTCACTTTCGGATTCAGACTGACTCTCAGAGGACTCCGAGCTGCTGTTTGACTCGCTGCCCTGCTCGCTGCCCTGCTCGCTGCCCTGCTCGCTCTCAGACTGGCTTGCAGAGTCAGAGCCAGAGGCTTCTTCGGATGCCGAGTGACTGATGGTAGAGAGAGAAGAGATTACATTTTAACTGTACTGTCACAGCTTCAAAATATGCAGCGAGCAAGCCTGAGCCCCATCCAAGCTACAACGGTAGGCTTGGAATAGCCTAAACATGAGTGTGAACTGCATGGCCAGCTGTTGGATGCCCAGGTGACAGTACGACTGCCAAACCAGTGACAAACCACTGCCCTGATCAAAATCACCAGTTCTCCGGGGATGATCTGGCTTGCTCAGAACAAATAAGAACAAATTCAGAGGCCACCTGGTAGCACTGCAGATGAGCAGTAGCGCTGGCGTGGCTCTCCTCCAAAGCCTGGTAAACCCAGGGGGTCAAAAATCCAACATCCAATTTCTGAGAGGCCAGCACCAAACATGTATGCATTATGTTGTGTATTGGTAAACATCACATTCCTTCAAAAAGAGTAAATTTAGCAGAAAAGAAGCGGAAAGGAGCTTTTACAGCATGTGGCTGGGAGAGCTCTGTTTACAGGATTACACCAATGCTGTGGAGACTGCATTGCTCAGAGCACCCAGTAAGAGGAAAGCAGAACATTAAGTGCCTTTTTCCTTTTGGTTTACATCAAAATGGGTTAATACACAGAACATCCACTTAAATGCAGGCTCCTTAACAAAACAAACAAACAAACAGAGGCCAAGCTTTTTCAGGTGGCCGTGAAACAATTTCTCAAACACCTTTGTCTAATCTCTCCCAAATCCCTTTTTTTTTTTTTTTAAATTTAAAATCCAATTTAAGAAAACAGAAAATTCTTACAATTATATAACACACTTGCTGGTAAGGCAGTGTTACAGAAGCTAGAAGGCAGTGCGACAATAATAAGACTACAAACTTCTCAAACAAGGAGCATCTCTTTCCATCTCTTTCCAGCCCTTCTCTGCAGCTAAATGCTTTCATTACATTGAAGAGTTCGTTGCAAATATAACATCATGAAAAAAGAGGCAGAAAAACTTTGCAGAGGGAAAGCGGGTTTTTAATGTGTCTCCTTTTGTACAACTACAGAAGTAATGAGATACACTGAAAGCTCTGCTTGGATTTCATGATTTAAAAATCAAAATACATCAAGGACAAAAAAATATATAGCATGTAGCACAGATATCATTCAATAAAGACGAACCAGGCAGAAATCAATGTGTGCTTTAGAGGCATCACTACACACAGCCAGTGAGTGTCCATACACATCCATACACACATCCACGTGCAAACAGGACTCGTTCCCAGTGCGGAAAGAAGCTCCCCGCTGTCGGAGGGGAATGCTGAGAGCTGCTGCGAGATGCAGAGGCCTCCCTGCCGCCCCAGCAGAGCTGCGGCTGCTTTCTCCGATGGAGCGGGCAGAGGGCAGCAGCCGAGCGCAGCGGGAGCCTCCTGCAGGAATCCCTCCAGCACAGGGCACGCGGCCAAGCTCCCGGCCGCCATTTCACGGCCACCCCTCTTCCACCATCTTAGGGTTTCATTGCTCTGCTGGCTGTTTGCTCTGGTTCAGCTCGCGTGGCCTGGAGTGGAAGAGCTCAGTGTTTGCAGAAAGGGGAGGGGAAGGAAAATAAAAGGAGCTGTGGGCAAAAACGTCCAAAGGGAGAGAGAAACGGAGACTTTCCAGCAGAGACGAGGATGAATTGTCACTGATGATCGCCGGTTTCGTTGTCCCGGTTCGGTTTTGACAGGGATGTGGGTGTCGCATCGCTCCCTTCCAGCAGGACGGGACCATCAAGCAGGTCCGCAAGCAGCCACCACAGCCCCGTGACACTCAGCTCCCATCCTTCCCTCAACATTTGCCTCGCCATTTGCCCCTGCCCACTGCCAGGGCCTCACAGCTCCCCGCCTGCCCTCCCACAGCTCGCCCTGGCCCCCACAAACGCAGCCACAAATCTCCCAACATCTGCTCAGCCGCAGCCCTGGAACGCGGTCTGCTTCCAAGAAGTGTTGAAACCTCTTCACTGGAAATTTTTTTAAGATCCAGTGTTGTTGTTTTTTTCAAGAAAAGCGAGGGATTTTTGTTAGGAAACATCACCATAGCATTCAAGGAAACAATACGCTAGGGACAGGCGGTTTCCATGGGCAGGGCTCAGTAGGACACGTCCCACAGAGCCCTGACCTCCTGAGAGGGTGCCTAGAGGCGGCCAAACCTCCAATGCCACGGCACTGAGAGGCAACATCAGGCTCGGGACAAATTAAGTTGGCATCCCATGTCCCATGGGGACACGGGAAAGAGGAAAATACTTTTCTTCAGTCGCATTTATGGGCAAGAGCTGGAAGGAATTACAACAGGGCCTCGGCAATACTTGTGTGAAGGCAGAGCAATGAGTGCCGGCCTCTGGAGCAACTTCTTTCTCAAGGCCCTAAGCTCTATGACAAAGATACAGGGACAGCCGTTGTACACATGCCTAGCCATTGTTCCTGCGTGCTAGCCACGTTATCTGGACACTATCATTTTTCTCTCGATGTGAACAGAGCTGTCTGCCAAGAGGAAGGCGCAGATGAGGTACACAGCTGGTGCCCAGGTATGCACGTGCCTGCCCTAGTGCAGATGAGAAACGCCATTTCCTGTTCAAGGCTGTTGCAAATAATTTTTAAAAAGACTTTGAAATCCCTTTATCAAGGCAAAAGGATACTTAAAAGCCAATTCCGTAAAACAATCCTTTCTAAATACCACCAACACAATCAGGAGGTGCTTCCACCTGCCAGTAAGGTGTAAAGGCTTAGCAACGCGACGTGTCAAAGCAGGCCTTGCCGTTGTGCATAGCTGGTGATTTATACCTCTTTTCACACACTAGTTTTGGGATATGCCCTGCTTTAACATCCCTGAGTTAACATCCAAAAGAGGCCTACTCACAATTAAACTGTAACTGGGGGATAAGCTATAATTAATTGTGTCAAAATCCCTCGTCAGGCAGCCCAACACCCTTCCAATTCAGTAGAGAAAAACACCCATGAACATCAAAACTACAGCTGGATCGTTGGGAACTCCCTTAAAGCGAGAAACTCCCATAAAAACTGCGATCTGCTAATGCTCAGCAAAACATGCTCCCATGGCTTCCAGGAACTACTTTAGGCTATAATTCTGTTTTAATTAAGAATCTGCTCCTGATTTGATGGAGGAAAAAAAAAAAAAAAGTCATCCCTTACCAAGGACACATTCCTTCCGAGAAATAAGTAGCTGAACGGCAATGATAAGACCTTTTACAATCAGGCATCTAAGTTTACAAGGCAATTACAGCACGTCTCAAGCCTCCCATGTTAGCGTTTAATATTTCACATCTGAGCACCATGACTTCATTTTACAGGGGATCATCTTTGCTAACAGCAACAAGACATTTTATAAGCTCTCAAGGAGGACAAACAGGGGATGCTTTCAGATGGTGCAAGGCAAGCTGACGTCCCTCAGCAGTGACCCAGCACGTTTCTGGAGTCAAGAGCTGCCACGGGAAGGGCTCTCACTGGCACCATTCTGCCCTGACTTCAAAATTGAGCTCTCGACGGACAGAGCTTGAATTCAGCCAGGGGCAGAAAGTAGGATTAATGGCTGCAGATCCTCCCACAAGGCGAGCCCCTCCTAACTTTAAGAATTGGTACGGCCGCGCCACTTCACCAGTTTGATTCTAAACAAGTTTGAATCCAAACAGCAAAGTTCCGCTGGGCTTTGCTCTGCGAGCTGAGCAGGACCTCAGCACAGGCCAAATAACCCCAGCGCAGGCTCAAAATGGTCTTTGGCACGGGCTCCCAGAGCCGGATAACATCAGAAGCAAAGTTTATCATTCCTTGCAGGCAAACACACGCTTAACCCTGGGGCTGAGCAAAGCTTTACATGCCCAAAAAACAGCAGAGGCCCAGCTCCATGTCAGCTTGCTGCCACCAACGCAGGGACCTGGGGGTACCTGCTCCCCTCTCCCACCCCACACACTATAGCCCACATCCCCACTCACCTTGTGCCTGGGTGAGCACAAGCCAGGGCGCTGGGCGCCTCCATGAGCCACCTGAACTTAGCAGCACACAAGAGGACGAGCCCAGAAAACAATAAACGCAGTCTGTGTCGGCTTGGCGAGTAAAGGCAGAACCAAGCCCTTACAGACCAGTGGCACTACACCGTGCTTGGTAGCACCAAGGCGAAAGGGGCCAGCGAGACCCCGGTTTTGGGCAGCAATGAGCCAGATGCGCGGTTTGGCTACGCCTGGCTCCTCACCACCTGCGTCCGGCAGAGCCGAGCGGTGCTGCCGGTGGCGTTTCAGCTCCGTGGCAACCCCTGCTGCCAACACAGCCGTTGGGGTCGCGTTCTGGAACCCCGGGTCAGCCCACCTCTGCGGGTGAGCCCACCAGCCCTGCTGCTGCATGACCTAGTGGTGGAGCTGGCCCCAAAGCCTGCAGGATGTCTTCTGCAGAGCAGGTGAATCCATCAGGTCCAGTGCTACCACTAGGAGAGGTTTCTCACCCCCTGTAGGTCTTCAGCGAGGGCTGCCAGTATCGCCTGCCTGCCAGTGGTACCCGCTAATGGAAGTGACCCTGGATTTACTCCAAAGCACACAGCAGCAAAGACCATGCATGCCACCGACTCAAAACTGTTTGAACAGGTGTGTAGGTCACTTTTGGAAGACACACAAGCGGTTCTGAGGGCAAAGGGACATGACAAGTCAGACAGGATGCACTGACTGAACTGGATGCCATGTTGCTGCGTTCTTTTTAACGCTTCCCCTGAACATTTGATCTATAAATATGATGTTCCCTATTATATACAAACATATACACTACGCCTACAGACCCTGAAAATAAAAACAAGCATCATCAGTTAACGCTGACGTGTGCATCCAAGACACACAGTAGCTGTAAAAAAATACATATATTGAACCGTGTCGATCTCACCTCTAGCCCTGGAGAGCAACACAAGACTGACTGTGGCTGCAAGTCACTTGATGAAAGTGATAAAGGATAATGGATAAAGCATGCACCACAGGAACGAGATGATCTCCTTGGGATCCATCCCTTGTCTTGGGGAAGAAAAAAAAACAGAAACATGAGCAAATGCTCCAGTAAGCACAGCTATTGACATGGAGGCAGTGCATGGAGCTTGTAGGAGAGCTAAATGAATGACACTGGACCTGTGGCACTTCAGAAAAAGGACCTTTTGAGCTCCCTTTAGATTCTGAAAGTCTACTAAAGAGTGATGGGTGCTTGCCTGTCTCCTAAGGCACAGATTTCCTTGGTGGTAAGAGTTGAGATGGGTTAGTCAATGAGGAGTTTTTCCTAACTCTGGTTAGTCAACGTTGAGCTTTTCTTAACTCATTTCCTGCAGGCAAAAATAGAAATGGGGGAAGGGAGAGAAGAAAAAAATTCCCCTGACTCTGTTACCAGCATCATTTCCAGCTCCACAAATGATCTTGCTTCAAGGCAGGAATTTAAACTAGAATATAGCAAACACAGAGATGCTCTTCGCACAGTTTAGAAGTCTCAAACACCTTTGAATATTCACAGTATATTTCAGCAAAATCTGGACAGGCTTTTGTGGGGCACAACAACCAGCCCCAGGGCTATACATACAGGGTTGCCCCTGCCAGATGACCAGCGAGTCTTTCAAAAGACGGATGAAAAGGGAAGGACTTGGGGGTAGAAAAATATTTCCTCAACCTTTCAGTGACGAGCAACTTTTGTTCTGAAATAGGCAAGTGAAAAGAGTTACCATGGAAAACACACACATTTCCCACACGTGACTGCAAACCCTGCTTGCAGAAAGTGGGTGTTAATTACATTTACGCAGCACCGGGCACAATAGGCCAGGGAGCTACAGTAACAAGCAGGGGATTATGCACCCAGCAGGTATCCTATCTAAATAACCATCTGAATTGGGCCCTGCCCCTTGCCAGCCTGGCTCAAAGGACAGGAAGGGGAGGAGGCAGAGGCACTCGTTCCCTTTCTGGCCACCGCTATTTGCTCCGGCACAAGACTCCCAAATGCCAAAGGCAAAGCAATCCTGAGCACACAGCAAGCTAAATATATCCATCCCGGCTCTGGTGCGGCTCCCTGTAAAGCACATGGGGCTATCTTGAATGACAACTATTTTCCAAAAGTTTTTTTTTTTTTTTTTTTTCTTCCCCACACTACAAAGACACCACATTATGCTTGCATAATAAAGCAAAAGCAGCAGTTCATTCATGAGCCGGAGAGCAGGCTCTCTCGCTCTCTGATCTTTGAGCCAGAGGCTGAAAATGCCTGGGATGTGTAGTGGGAAAAGAAAAAAAAACAGCACAGCGACAAAAGGAGTCAAAACCTGTCTGCTTGATTAAGGAGGGCCATTGAGAAGCTCCAAAGGCAGCACCCTTCCCCTTCCCAGCACCGAAAGGGAAGTACAATTGCGGTTCTCAGGGTTTTGAAAAGGAGGACTCCCCCTCCTCAGGAAGGCAGAGGGGCACCGTAATGCTCCGAGCTGCCTCCAAACCGCACCGAGCACCTCTGTGCTCCAGGGCCAAGGCATTTTTGGCACCCACATTTTTCGGTAAGGCTGAGCTAAGGAGCAGGGGTGAACTCACCAAGCCCCTGTGCCACTCCAGCTTCTGCTTTGTCACACCAGGGCACAGCTGGGCCAGCACAAAGGCAACTATGCACACAGCCAGATGTAAAAAAACATCTAGAGACACTGCAGAAAGGCTGCAGCGCACACATAAGTTAGGTTTAAATTAGTACAGTCAGGATTTTGCATTGTTTTTTCTTGTCTCCTCCTCCCCCATCGATCACAAATTTAATTTGAGAAACAACAGATTAAAGAAATGCAATAATATGGAAAATTGGAACCCCAAAATCAGTAACAAAGAGAGGCACAAAATCCTTTTTGATTCCAGATGAAAGGAACTCGACCCAGCCTGAGAGCTGCATTCCCAGTGCCTGTTACAAGCTGCCTTTAACCACCAGATGTAAGGCTCGGCATTAAGCCTCCCTTCCACAGAGAGCAGGCACATGGCATTCAAAGCTCTCCTATCAGCGGCAACTCCAGTTAAGAGCAGAGGCTCCTCGCCATGAAAGAGCCATCAATGACCCCTGTAATTAATATATTAGGGATTACACAATCATCTACACCTAGGAACAAAACTTGCAAGGAACAGCAATAGTTACAACATAACTTTTTTCTATGGACCCAGGTGGCCTGGAGTCGGGATTCTTGACATTGCAACACACTCGTTCAGAGCTGGGGTAGAGGTTCACGGGCAACGAAGCGTGGAGCAGCGCTGCAAGCTGCAAAGCTCCCAGAGCTTGGCAAACACGCTCCTCAGGAGCCCTGCCAAGGCGAAACGCCATGTGAGCAGTTACCAGCACAATACCAGGCGAGAAGCTGAGACAGACTGTTTCAAACATTTTATTTTTTTAACCTTCGGAGCCAAGGTCAGACAAATACATACACCGCAGCAAAAATGATTCTAAGCCCACATGTAAATATAAAGCAAACCATATATTGAAAGTTATAATTTTGTAGCAGCGTGGCACAAGCAGTGATGTAATAAAAGCTACTGCACATTTGGAAACACTCAACATTTTGCTTCTTATTATACCCAAAATACGCTCCCTGCTCCAAGAAAAGGAGGCATTAGCAGCGCGACAGACTTACAGAAGCTTCACTGCAAGCTACTAGACATGAATTTTTCATCTAGGCGTTTTTGCTTTCCTTTCAAGGATCCTTTGCAGGATATAAAGGCAGTCTTTACAAGTACTCCAGCGCCTGTTGGAAGAGGCTCTTCAAGTGGCATTTCAGCACACATCTTTTCATAAAAATACACCCGAAGAATTTATGTAAGACACCATGTCAGTAGGGCAGTACATCCTTTGCTAGAAGGCTGCTTATATCTAATTACTGTAATCCAGGCTATCCCCTCCCCCAGTGCTGCGCTGCTTGTATTTATTTTCCTTGAAGGAGAGGGGAGATAATGCAGAACAGAACCTTTCTCCATCCATTATCTCCTTCCTGAACTGAATTTTAGCTACGGGCAACAAGAGATTGAGGCGTGTTTCTCAGTCTTCAGAACTCAGCCTAATGTAGCAGTGTAATTCCCACTGGAACCGATGCCTGCGACACAGAACAAGGTAGAGTGGACATACATAACCTGGAGGTGTGTATCAGATGCAATTTCAGCCTAAGATGCCAAAGCCACCCAGAGAAGGCTTACTGTCAACGTCTGGAGTTCAAAAGCAGCAAGACCATGGCATCAGAAGTGTCAGTTCAGGGTCTACATGCCCACTCACTGTGCCAAGTACATAATTGGAACTCACTTCAACATTCAAACATTTGTGCTCTGAATTTGATGTAAAATCCAAGTGTGGCTATTCTAGGCGAAATGCCGAAAGCCACACTGCTCACAAGGCACACAGGGGAGACACCCCATTGTCCTCGTGCCACCCCTCCACGTGCTCCGGGCGTGACCCCGTGACGCTGCAACGTGAAATTGTTCCTTGCCGAGCCGTGGGAGAGCTCAGGGTCAGCCCACGTAGGAAATGGGGGAAGGTGCAGATGAGCAACTGCTGCCCTCAGGGTGCAGGAGGTAAAACATCAACCCAACAGAGAGCAGAGCACCGATCCATGATCTCAGCCCAGCCATGGAGGTTCTGGAGGTGCAGGCACGGGGCAGTGCAGGTGGGAGGACGCTTGCCTGCATGTGTGCCCCAGCACAGCAGCGCTCTGGCAGAAGCTGCGTGCTACAGGAGCGTTTTTGCAGGGCTGTGCAATTACCCAGGTGAATTCTTTAATCTTGGCTTTCCGCTTTTATTCAGCAAAGTAGTCACACATTCAGAGAACACATAAAATTTGATTAATTAGCTTCGGATGTTTAAGTGAAGGACACAACGCAGAAGAGCTGAGAACCCAGCTTGCAGTTGCCGAGCATTTTTTACAGCACTGCACACAGCGTCCATCGCTGGCAGCAGTCACAGAACAGGAAACAGAGAAGTTTTAAGCCTGGGAATGGTGCGTTTGTAATTGGATGAGCCATTTCCTTTGAGAGGGTAATGTGAAGCAGAAGTCACAAAGCAAAGCAAGAAGAACAATCTCCTTTATGCGCCACCCGGCTGGGCTGACACCACGGTGGGATGAATGCCTCACACATGCTCCTTTTGTCCCCGCCACTGATCCAACGTTTTCCCTTTTTTCAAAAAAGCCTCCTGACAGCTTCGTAAAGGGTTAAAGCTCGACCAGGAGAGGGGGGGGGGGGGAGGGGAAAAAAAAAAAAAAAAAAAAAGAAAAAAACACTCATTAAAGAATAGAGCAGGGCAAGTGAAACCGAAAGGCAGGGTGCAGCAGGGCGGCCACGCAGCTACCCGGAGACTAAGCAGAGGAGGAGCTGAAAGCCCAGTTTGGAGATATTTTAATAAACACGGTTAACGTTTCCACTCAGCTTCCATAAAACCAGTTGCAAAACGTGTGCTGAAAGAAGAGTTTTAGTGAATTAAGGACGCTGAAAGCCATCGTGGTATTAAAGAGGGTCAGATGTTTCAGGAATGTTGTGTTCTGTAATTACTTTCAAGTTAGAAAGAAAAAAAAAAAAAGCGGCACCAAAAATAGCCCAGCTCGTTTTCAAGTCACCCACTCGCTTCCGAAAATAGCCGTTAGTCTATTAAAAAAATATAAAAAAAATAGAAAAGGGGAAAAAAAATCTAAAAGCCCGCCAGACGGAGAGAAGCAAGGGAAGCCGGCAGCCGCGCACCCCCTCACACAGACAACGCACTCAGCGTACGCCACGCAGTTTGCGCAGCCGCCGCCCGGCGGGCTGAGCGCTGCCAGCGCACTCGGCGTACCCAGCATGCGCAGCGCGGGGCGCAGCCTCCACACGGGGCCGGCGGCGTTGGCTGAGCGCGCAGCCAATGGCGGCGGTGGCGGCGCAGCAGCCGCCCTTTGAACCCCCCCCCCCCCCTTTCCCTTCCCTTCCCTCCCCTCCCCTCAGCAGCTTCCTGCTGGCGGCGGAGCGCGCGGAGCGCCGCAGTGTGCCTGCCTGTCAGCGCTGCGGCACAAAGAACAGCCATTTTGTGACTCGCCTGGCCCCGCACCAAAGTGCTGCCGAGCCCCGAGCCCCCCGCTCCGTCCAAGCGGCGGGGACGGTCCCGAAGGGGCAGCGCCCAGCTCCTCCCGTCCCCCTCCCGGGCAGCGGGGAGCCGAGGGGGGTGGGTGGCCGGTGGTGTTGCCGCTCGCAGCCCGCTCGGCGCGGTGTGGCCGCCTCAGCCATAAAATGGCTGCCGCGCGCGCGGGGAGAAGCCTGAGGCGCTCGCTGAGGAGCGCCCGAGCCCCGGCGGCCGAAGGGACGCCCCTTCGGCTCGACGCCTGGCCCTCTGTGGGATTATTTTGTTCGTTTTCTGCCCCAAAACGGTGAGAGAAGCCCGAGTGCGGCCCCAAGCCTCGTGGCGACCCCAACAAGGGTAGGCGGAGGGGGAGCAGCACGCCGGGCTGCTGCTGCCCGCTGTGCCCCTCAGGGCTCACGCCCGGCCGGCTTCACGGGCCCCCTGCCCGCCTTCTGCTTCTGCAGCTCCCCTCAGGGCTGTGCTGGGAGCGTGTCCTCGCCAAGAGCATGTCATTTAGGAACAGCAGTGCAGAAGATGCTAGAAAACACACCAGGGTTGTGTTTGGTGCTGTCTCACGCACATCCCAGACACACGGGCGGTGGGCACTGAAGTGCTGCATCCCAACTTTTAGCCTAGGTGGAGAAAGTCCCGTGAGATGAAGCACTTCCCCCTGGGGCAGAGCAGCGCTGTGGGCAGTGCCTGAACACAAAGGGCAGGTGCTGCTGCTCCCCCTGAGAGGCACCAGAAAGCTCACACCCCTCAGTTTACAGGCTGAAGAGTTAACACCAGCTGTCCCCCAGGAACAATCACCTGCTCCAGGACAATTCTCAAGAGGCATTCTGATTTATTCAGCACATCCTTTCACTTTCTTACAACTGGCAACACAGGAGTCAATTTCAAACACGCTCCCCAGGCAGCGTACCAAGAGTACAGGTATGTTTTCTTCTCCCTGAATGCCTTCTCCTAGTCCTGTATTTCGGCATCTCCAGCTCAGGTAAGTGGCACACCAGTTACATCTACCTTTTCCACCCGTTGCCACCACTCAGGCCTCCAACCAAGGATTATGTAACAAGAATTCACAAATTTACACGCAGAATCTGAGCTAGTCTCACAATTGAGGAGAAAACTGGCTGGCAGCATGTGAAGTGCAGACATCAATGCATTTCAGGGCTACAGTAAAGCAAACTGGTGGCTTTACTTCCTAGAAATCATTTCCCCTGCAACTTAAAAGTCAACCTCAGGAAGTAAAGCACATTTTACGACATTCAGCTGACTCACAGCTCAGAAGCAAGCTCGACAGGGCTCACTCACAAATATCCTGTGTTCAATTGTTCCCACACTTCAGGTGAGTAGATGATACCCACAGCAAGTTTATTTTGAGGAAAAAAATTGTAAGAGGGAGGGCAACCTCACACAACAGGTGTTACACATAAATCGAGATAAACAACCTTTCAAAGAAAACAGCAAAATCACACATGTGAGACTATGCAAATATAATAACCCTAAGGACAAAGGTCTTTTTGCTGTGGAGCTACTGCTGGATGTCTCCGATTTCATCTCATACTCAGCATACTTCTAACACCAATGAACTACCTTAATTCAGATTTCCTGCACAAATTACATCTATTATTGCTTTGCTAATAATACACATTTTAAAAAATGCATGAAGACTTAAAGAAGGTGAATACCACTGAACTTCTTTTTAAAATTGACTTTTTAAGCAATATTTGAAGTTTTTCTAATAATAAGGATAGCAAGGTTTGAAAATCTGCTGTGTTCTTAAACTGCGTTGTAGAAGCACTGTATAGGTGCTATATGCAATGCTTCAACAGTCCCTGAGGCTAATTTGATTAATACTAGTTTCAAATTAAACAAACTTACCTACATCCATTTTAGGATTTAAAATCTGACTGCAGACTGAATACATCCAGAATACCATAAAAATTTACGTTAGGTTACAGTAATTCAATAATGTATACATTCACACAGTATTTCAAGTTTGTGTTTGAGGAAGGTTAAATACTAAGTATCAAAAATACTATTCAAACACCTGCAAACATCACACAGAGCACATGTGATACAACAAACAGTTCAGAATTTTTTTTATTAATGTTACTTAAAAATTACTTAACACCAGAGGGAAAAAAAAAATAAACAGGCCACAATTCAATCAAAATTAACAAAAATGCAAAACTGTATTTACAAACTAGAGAACAAAAATGCATATAGTTTAATTTCCAATATTCGAAAAAGCCGACTCATTAAATACAAAACGAGCAACCCACTAATTGTATTTCAGCATTCCTAGCAAAGAAACATTTTCAATATTCCATACTTCTCCCACATCGAGGTTAAATTTATGAAAATCTGTGAAGAATCCCATTACTTGACAAAAGTAAATAAAAACACCGAGCAAAAATACCTTAAACAAACAGGCAAAGCATTTGCACAGCCTCTTGTTAACAGTCCCGGTTTATATTTTATAATACAAAATGCTACAACCAGCAGGGGAAAGTCTGGTTTAAATTGTATCAAAATATTCGAAAATATCGAAACAATATCAAAGTTCCACAAGCTCAAATAAAATTTGAAGTAAGAAGTATCGGACAGAAAGGCACTTTCCAGTTTTTATTTTAAAATGAGCTTTTTTTCATTCATGTAACTTTTTCTTGTGCCTATTTACTATAATTTACTACTACACCAGGCTTCTGTATGGCCCTCAGTTAAAGTTTAGACTTCTGAGATTCTTCAAAGAAAAATTTGCCTTGTATGTAAAATGGTGCAATGCAGCAATGGCTAAACCGACAAGGTCATTTTTCACAGCACAAAAAACCTAAAAACTGAAATTCAAAAGGTGGAAAAACATAATACAGAGAAAAGGGCTCCCCTGAATAAAGGTACAGTACCTTTTGACTATGACATGGGCCCTTAAGTCACAACACAACTTTCAGAAATTGCTACCAAAAAAATTAGGGTGTGGCACGCTAACAATCTCAAGGTCATTCCTTAAAAAGGAAACAAAATCAGTAAAATGTTTTGTATTAAGCACTGACAGTAACCTAAGGCTGTCAAAGTAAACAGGGTATTCACAGGTTTAACAAAAAAAAAGAAAGTTGATAGATCATACCTCGATGCATTGCTGTGGACTGAACCCTCCTCTCCTTGGCTTTTGTCCTTATTTCTCATCATCTTTTTATTCTTAAATACTAAGAGGGGGCCAGGGGTGTCTGTTTGCTTTGAAGTCCTGTGCCCAGGTATTTACTGTCAAAAGTTGAAAGAAAGGTAAGGTCCCAGTTTGTTTCACTGGCTTTCATTATCAGGAACAAAGTCCTGACGCTGCAATGATATTGTTATAACAATACACAACACTGATCAACACGGCAAAACGGAGATTTAAAACAAATAATCGTTTTTAGAAGAAAAATCGGAGAATAAACACAGTAGAGGAGCATCCTGCAAACTTTCCCAAAGTAACACTGGATGCAAATAATCTCTGAATCTTATTGCGTCATCCCAATACAGCTCAAATCGGTCGAAAATCAAAGTACTCAAAACGGCAGAAATCTAAAAATTATTATTATTAATTGCTCACCTACCTGATCCATGCACCGCCGCCAGGACCAAGTCGATATTAGTTTCGGGTCGTGGAAAAACATTAGATCCAAAATATTTAGAGTTCAAATAATAAAATACGAATTTCAAAAAATGAAAAAAAATATATATTCTAATTCCAAAAATATGCTGCCGATAAAGCAAAAGAAGCGATAATTAGTACAAAAATGTCCGGGGGAAAAAGCTCATTAGGAGAGCGCACAAAAATGGAGGTACGCCATGGCTTCTAAGCTGGAAAAACAACGACCTGGGCTCTCTCCACGGCTTCTTCTTTCCAGCAAGGCACGAAAAGGGAGCCCTCAAAAGCTGCTTTTCTGCCCGAAAAAGGTCCGCTCGGCCCCCAATTAGTGCCTAGGAGAGGCAAGGGGCTGTGGGGGCCCCCTGAGGCTGCCCGAAAGTTAGGGAAAGTTGCGTAAAGTGTTGGGGAAGGCACGGAGCTGAGCGCGCTCTCTCTAAGGCACAGCCGCCATCTAGAGCTCCTTCCCAGCTCTGAGCTCTGCCTTTGATTGACACTCTCTACATTTACCCCACAACTCAGGTGATGTACCATAGACCCACCCCTTCATTTCTACCAAAAAAAGAGATAGCCTCCACCTAAAGGGTGCCTGCTACCCCCCACAGCCCTGGCTTCTTCCAACTACCCCAGCTGAAGGGGCACCTTAACCCCATGTGGCTCAGGCACCCTTTTGAAACCAGAAAGGAATGTAATTTGTGCCTTTTGTTTTAAAGATTTGCTAAATATTTCACTGCTTGGGCTAAAATTACTTCCTCCCTGGACAGGAAGTGGTGCTGTTACAAGCCATTTTGAAAGAATGGAAGTGGAGCTCACAGCCATGCAGGCAGCAACAGCCCACCTTGGGGGTCACCCCACCCAAGGGGCAGCTTTTTTTAAATTAAGTAATAGTACCCCCAGACAACAGCTCCTCCTTTTGGCACCCAACACTTGCACGCAGAGCTTGGGACAGAAGCCTCACACGCTCCTAAGGAAGCCCCACAGCACTAACAACCCCTTCCAGCTCGACAGCGCCTCCCTAGTGGTCCTGCCCAACACCAAAAATCCAACAGTTACACCATTTTCATCAGATGCGCGAAGGCACTGCTGTAAAATAAGTCCGGCACCATTGAAAGGGTTATTTCCAATTCCCATTCTTAACCCATTAATGGTCATTAAGGGATTTTTTAACAAGACAAACGATTTTTCAAACCACGGAATAGCCAAGATGGAGACGTAGAAATCCAAGCCATATCCCATGTTCACCATCCCAGAACTGAGAGGAGCTCTCACGGAGGAGATGGATGAGATCCAAGCACCCCCACCACCAGTTGTGTTCCTTCAAGCAACCAACTGCCTAACGCACAAGGAAATCCTGCGTAATCATGGGCATCACACCACGACAGAGAAATCAGCCACTGGGGGACTGCTGGGGGGAAGAGGGTCATGGGCTAGCTGAGACCTCTATGAGGTCCATCCACCACACAGCATCCCAACAGCTTGGCACCATTGGCTTCTACCAGCTCAACCAAGATCCTTTCAACTCCACTACACGCTTGCCATCCATGTCTCCCAACAACCTATCACGTCTCCATCCCAAGGGGTTCGAGAAGGCACGCTCTGTCGTCACACTCCATTTTGCACCATCTCAGTTTAGCGGTTATTTACAGAAAGACCCCTTGCACCTAAACTGCAAGAACTAACAAAATACAACATCAAATTCCAAGCAATTTTGACTACCACTAAAGAAATGCATTCCTCTGAACATGGCTCCCTTTAGGTTGGTCCCAGTATCCAACAACACCACAGAACACATGGCAAAGAAACTTCAGCAGGCAATCATCAAAATAGCTGTATTAAACAAGTACGAGCAATTCATTATGGTTGAGGTCAGTTATTTACAAAGAGGACTGAGGAAACCAAAGAGCTAAACACACAGCATTTGGATATTTTTTAGCCTTTTTTTTTTTTTTTTTTTAAATAAACAGAAACAACATTGCCTAGGTTCTCAGCACCACCATAGTCTTTTGCTAGAAAACCAAAATGACGAAGACCACATAAAGTTCAGGTAAAATGTACTTAGGAAGGCAGCTACATTTCAACTATTTCATCCATGAGAAAGTTAGAAATATCCATTTTTAAACATAAGAACCATTTTAAAATTCGTTTGTAAAGGTGACCATCATCAGTACCAGTAAGAAAATTAACTCAGTTTTTCTCATCAAATACATGCTATGGTACCAGGCAGCTAAGCCTACATTAAATAGCGGTGAAGGAGATTACACACTTGTACAGAACAAATTTAAGACAGAACAGACTGCTGAGGAAGTATGTTGCCCAGAAAATCTGGTGAAAGTTTCTGTTCATACACATGGCTGAATCAGCATACCTAAAAAACTGACACAAAATATTTAAGTACTCCTTTATTATATCATATTTGCTATGCCTTCAAATAATATTGATTCCACCTTAAAATAACTTCACCAAGTTTAGCACAAGTACCCTGACAACACAGCAAGTACTGAAAAACGCCTAACATTAAGCACCTGAATGAACAAACCAGAAAATTCATTAGAAGTCACGGCAAAGTGAAGATAATTTGTAAATGAAAACCACATTTTAAAAGAAAATCAAGAATATAAAAAGGAAATTACCTTGCCTTTAGTGCTTGGCAGCTTTCATACCAACCAAAAATGTAAGACATTTAAATATCAACACAATAAAAAAAGATTCAGCCAGAAAGGACAAACACGAAGCATGAAAGAAACCAAAGCCTTTTATTAAATCACTTTAAAAAAAAATACATTTTCTCCAAAGGGGTAGCAGCAGATCTTTTACCACATTCATTTCCCTTTTACGCATACATAACCTGGGAATAAATTTTTGCCACCCGATCCTCAAACAGATCCATCATTGGATTGTCACTGATACAGTCCCCTGATTAATTCAAGTGCAAAGTCCATTTTGATCGGATGATCACAACCCAGATCTTCTCTGGTTTAATAACACGGGAGTCCATGTTTTAACGTCCTTTTCTTGGACAGATATATCACAGCACTCATGCATTAGTCCATTTCCTCAACCTCTCAATCAACAGTGGAAATGCCATCTTGGTCTCATTCGCAGACTCCTTTTGACACTCTTCATCTGACTGGATTCTTTATGGAAAATTAAAAGAAAAATGCTGTTGGAATACAGATCATCTCATCTTTAAACTAGAGACATTCAACTACTGTACCTTAAAATAATTTAAGCATAAATGCTGCTGCTTTCATTCCGTATTATGCATCCGAGAACATCTACTTTTATCGTGAACTAACGAGGTCAATTCAGCAGTTCAAGAGTCAAAAATACATACTTTAACCCAAACTACAAGGAAGCATGGGACAATTGATTAGAAGCTCAAGAGCCTTTTCAGGCTCCATAAACTCCATTTAATTTTTATTCCCCATACCGAAGAAATCATCAGGGGGAAAATACAAGATTTGCTTTGGCAGCCATCTTTATTGGACTGACCCATTGACTAAGGATTACACTGCTGCGAGGAAAGCCAAATTTATTTTAATTGAGCCAAAGCTTTTAACTGCTGTCCATTCTCCTTTCTTCAAACACAGACATCCATCAAAACCAACGCAGAGGCATGAAAACTGGTTTCTTGTATAAAGATGGTGACTGAAGACAAGACATTACTAAAATTCCACCATCTTAACCCAGTTTTCCAGCTCATGGAAGACATACAAGGCAACAAAAAAGACGCGTACAAAAGGAACAGAATGGCTGATCTAGTTACTGGTGGGAAAGGACATGTCAGAAGGCAGATGAAAATGGTCACGAGTTACACTAGTTGCTTCAAGTAAGGCCACCATACTACTCCTGAGGCATATTCCAACTTTACTCTTCATGTAACAACAATCAAACCCACAGGTGAGTGACAGAAACCAAACTGATCAAATGACTTCCACGTGGATGAAAACAAACCACACATTCCCAGCTTTACAGTTTCTTTCAAGAAAAAATAAGCTGATGTACTTCAAGAAAACTACTCGTCCTCCTAACATGCAAAAATCAAGTACAGGAAATTCCAAAATGGTAAGAACATTATTTTAAAACAAATGATGACTGTAGGAGATGAGTGATACACAAGAAAGACTTTAAAATGTCTTCATGATTTTTGAGTATCTGCACTCTAGCATTACTTTCTTCTTTTGACCATGTACATCTTTAACCTCATTTTTAGTCTGAAAGCCAACTCCACCATTATGTGTTTCCCATGATAATTTTGTTCACATTCTCACAAGTGACACAGAAATTACCCAGAGTACAGCAAAAAACCAGTGGAGCCATCTAGTGGTCTCTTCACCATTCAAGTTTCTCCATTCTCATCTCAAAATAACCAGTAACAGCAAAGCAAACAGCAATGGAACCAGTGCAACAAGCCTTCCTTCATCTGACTTTCACATCTGCCCATGTGTCTTAGACTTAATACTCCTCCATATGCAGCGTTCTTCCTTGCTTTAAGCACAGTGGAAAAGCAGCACAATGCACAGAAGTGAATGCAAGATCTTGTAATTCACTTTGCTTTACATTGTGCAACAGGTACAGTACTAATAATTAGTCAGCCCATGAAATCTTTACATTTTCAAAAGCAAAAATCAAACATTTTGGTTTGCTGTATTCTGTTTCTAGCATTCAACTCATCCTCAATTAAGGCATAAATTAAATATTTGGAAGAGTTTCTTTTCCATGCTAACCTAAAGAAACAGCTTGGGGTTTTGGTTGGTTGTTTTTAATGTTTGTTTTTGCATTCTTACTGATGCACTACTCTTAATTTCAAGCTTGGAGGTTTGAAGATAATATTTTGGATATTTTTTACACTGATGTTTTAACTGAAGTACCAAAACATTAAAATTATACCACCACAACATTGTCTGTTATTGTTACAATGAGATATTCAGAGGTACTAAGAGGAGTGCAGTGTAAACTCTATAATGTATTTAAAATAATTCAGTTATTTTAAAAAAATAAGTGAATTTAATTACTGATACGAGCCTTCCCTGCCTCTCAAAAATGTGATTCAGTTACACATTACTCAACCTTGTAAGACCCTTTACAGTTGGGTTAGCCTTCTGCCTTGGACACTAATGAGATCTGCCAAAAGCAATTTAAGGGCAGGTTTCTCTACTAGGCTTACCTACATTTGGTTGTAGCAAAAACTTTGTGAGTAACCCTGTCACATTCACTTTATACTCTTCTTTTGACCTTGTAAAATAATTAGTAGTAAACAGAACTGGTAATAAAATTAAGAACATGCTACAACAACCCTTGGTCTAAAAGCTGTTCATGTATTGAAGACACCACAGTAATGACCAAGTTTCTTCATGTGAAATCTACACTTGCATTAAAAGATTTCACAGGACTTGTTTACTCACGTTGTCTTTAAGGCACACTTTGCTAAAAAAATTCAATGATGTTGCTAAAATATACTCCTCCTCCACTAAGGCATATGCAGTGATCCTACATTTAATGTAAGCCACTGAATAGCCTTTTTTCCCCAAATGACATTGAATATTTCATTCCTTCCCTAGCATCAGTTGGGCAACATTCAATTTTTCAAACTTGTATTATCTACTGTTTACTGTATTTGTTTCCAAACCCAGCACTTTGGCCATGATTAATGAAGGGCCTTGGTAGTCCATACAATTCTGTGAGTTTCCCTCAGATCCCTGGTAACAATTTGACAAGTCTGTAGTAACAGAGAGAAACCATTCACTGCCACTCCTCAAGGTATATGGCAACAGTTTTTGAAACATCTAAGTTAAAAAGTTTTGCTTTAGGTTTCTGTAATTATTTTTGTGTAACTCTACCTAGTCGGGGCTCAAAGCAATAGAAGACATCCCTCATGGCCTTATGCCAGGGCCTCAATCCTTGTGTCTGCTTAAACTCCCTATTTCTGAAGTACAACATCAAAGGCCAGTAACAAATGTAAAACAATCATGGGGCAATGCAAGTGCATAAGACACCAGCACAGTTACCGAATGTTCATACTGAAGTCTCTCATGCTGGAAAGTTTGTACAATGAGATGACAAATTACTAGTAAAGGGAATTCACTCCAACAGAGGGAGCTGAATGGACAGAATGAGGTTCCGACAAAGAAAACCTCAAGTCCTACACTCCAAAGTTCATTAAAGATTTTACTCCTTGCAGACACCTCTCTGGTAACTTGCATTCTAGAGGGAAAGGCAGGTACGCCCTTTATTGACATCTAGAGCCTACAATGAGTAAGTAACTAAGTACGTATTCTGGGCAGTCCTAAGTCCTCTTCTACCTCATTACATGTGCAATAAGCACAGCACTGAGAGCACACCTCCTCCTGTAGGATCAGGTGGTTTTAGCTGAGCAAGGCTGTCTTCCAGTTTTCTCAGATTTAGAAATTAATTTCCAGTAAGATGTGAGCAAAGACTTGATGCACTCTTTAGAGGTTTTATTTTTAAAACCAAGCAACCACATTTTTTTTTTTTTAAAACAGCAAGTATCATTAAGATTTGGGCCTAAATTAAGATAAACCACGTAAATGTTGTTGAATAAGCAAAGTGTGCCAATTTCAATAAAGCTCATGGTGTCTTCAAGTATTCTCCCCTTTCTAATTCAAAGAAAACTGTATTTAAACATTAGCGTTTCAACTAAGCATGATTATGTTGGCAAACAGAGAAGGGAATACTGCGCTCTTTCAAGATCCATACATTTCTATGTTCTTTTACAAATGCATTTTGAAGCAACTCATTCTGAGGACAACTATTCCTGTAGTTCAGTTTCACATCCATCCCCTCCTCTAGGTAAAGATTGCAAAACAGAAAGATGGAATAATTACTCAGTGTGTAACTTTGAAGCCAAATTCCTACACAAGACACCAAATCTGACACAGCCTATTTACAATTCAATGAGAGAAAACAGAAATGCACACAGAAAGATGCAGGAAACAGAGATAAGGATTTAATATTGAGATGGAACATAATAATGACTCACATATTTAAAGATTATAGCAGGTGACCTGGAAAGAAAGGTAACAGTGGACAGCACAGCAAGAGTTTCAAGGAATAGTTGGAAGGAGCAACATTTACTTGCAACATAGTAAGAACTATGCCTTTATACATGTATCTGCACTGTGAGACATAGCTTAAAACTTTGTAAAAAGCAACATAATAAAATTCACAAAGCAGTAGAAGAGATGAGGCACTAAGCAAAGATCACCAGAACAGGCACACACAATAGGAACCGAATTCCTCAAGGTTCATCTGTTTCTATTGTTTTGCTTCAGGATTGCAGATTGCGATATAATTGGCTCAAAATGAAGCGTAACAAAAAGCAGCACAAGGCCACAATAACATGTTCAGGAGCGGTATGCTCCTTATCCCCACACACTCCTTTTTTCCTTCAGAAGAGCTCTACATTAGTCTTCACATCACGTGAGCAGATCAGAAGAAAGCAAGGGACTTTGGAGTACAAGCAGGGAGCGGCTGCTTTTCTGGCACCTAAGGCAGCATAGATGGCAGCTTGTACCAGTTCGGAATGGTTGCTGGAGGTCTCTGCTAACATACGTAACCATTGGACAGTTAAAAATTACCAGCTACCATCTAGCCACTGAAATGAGAGTATTTGCATCTTGGAACATTTTTTTTCAAGCCATCTGTAGTCTAAGGCAGGCATTACTCAATCAGGTACCCTTGCAAAGGGAAAGAACTGCCTCCAAGAAACTGTCTCTTTTAAAGAGACATTCTGAAGCGCAGTTCTACAGGAATGCAGAGCCTCCCACTAAAAAGTCACTTCATGTACGCAAAATCCAATGGACGTCCTAATTAAAAGTGTGGAAGAGCTGTCTCATGCTAGAGACAATAAAAGGTTATCAAGACCAAATTTCTTTTAGTAAAGGGAACTGGAGGCAAGCCTACCCCCACATATACATCCCGTACAGAACTGAATGAATTTTTCTATTCAAGCCTGCCAGTTCTTCATTTGACTGTATGGGGAATGATTCTGAAATGAAATGTATCAGCTGGCAGTTTAATATAGCCAACTGTATCAACATTACATATGGTTTTCTCTGCAAAGCTGAAACACTGACAAACAGAAAGAGAACAATCACAAAAGAAGTACCTCTGGAGACAATTACTATTTGCTCCAAGACCCTCAGGTGATGCTGAGGAGCACAGAAATACAACATGAGGTGTGTAAGGCAAATTAATCCTACTATGATACTTTCCCCACTATTTGTTACCTCCATTGTAAGGCATGTAGGATTTCTCTATGGTGACAGACATGGGCATATCAAACCCTTCTGAACAAGCAGATCTATGATTTAAGAGTTCTCCAAGAAATACGGAGTTAACTTTGAAGCAGAAGGCCCAAGTACCACAATTACATATGAAAGCTGTTCTCCAGCAAGACAGGTTGAGAGTGCCACCCAAGCATAGCTTTCATTCCTGAGCAGCCCAGAAAGAATGCTGCTGTGCCCTTCTCAGCGAGCCTTCCAGAAACACTCACACAAGCACACTTTAAGGAACTTCAGGATGTATTCATCCAAAAACTTTAGCAAGTTAAACATTATGGCCATGTGTGGGTTTTTTTGCATATTTTTTTTTTAGTTATTAAAGCTAAAAAGTGAATGTTATTAGGAATAACAACTTACCAGTGCTTCAACCAAGAGCAGTTATTTTGCTTACAGTAAATTCCTCAACACATCTGTAGGGAAAACAATATGTTAAATGCTAAAATTTAAGACAAAGATCTAGAAAACCTGAACATTAGCCTAAGTCTATTACAGTAGTCCTATCCCTCAATTAAAACACTTCCAGCAGACCACAGCATATGGCACAGTAGACATTTTTATCAAGAAGTTGAACACGAGGTATGACTAGGCAACCTGCTATCAGAGAACCTCTGCAATCCCCCCAAAAAATCAGACCTAAACCTGCACACAAATCCCCTGGAGGAAAAACAAAGTATAAATATGCTGAAACTAATCTGTCCTCCACAGATAAATGATTAGAATACTAATTTTTCTAAAAGGCAGTATCAGTTAGGTGTAGAAGAATTGTTTAACCCACTGATACGGAATAAGTTATCTGATCTATATCCTATGAAGTTATTCATTATGTTCAAGTCCCAAATTTGAAAATTCCACTTGGAAAATGCTTACTGGCAGTCCACATTAAACATCTAACATCTAACTTCTATCACTTTACAGAGAGGTAACAGGATTAAAATAAAACCTGAAACCTATCAACTCACCTAAACCCCCTTTTTCAACTGTGAATTTCATTTGTATTAAGTAACCCGCTACCATAAGCTATACAAGTTATCCTCCTAACATGAAAAAACAAACTGCTTCTCTTGTGAACTCTCTCAGTCTACTTAGAACATAGCTTCCAATAATGTAAAAAAAAATAACCTATTTGGTGACACCATACTGTGCTTCATTTTCTACAATGTTCTGATTTCCAACTTCCAACTGATGGCTACTCAGATGTGTAGGAAGAAACAAACAGATCAATAGAACAAACTTATTTGTTGATAATAAATTACTTGAAAGAATTAATATGGAAAAAGATCCCTTCAAGGAAGGAAAAATAAAAATCCAGAGTCCTAAACTGCCACTATCATGTAGTGTATCAAAGTGGGTATGAAATTTGCATGTTTAAAACATGCCTTTAAAATGTGATCCAACTGCAGTTAACAAATGGAAGCACGAAGCTGAGGTAATTGTAAAATGGTGGATGAGCACTTCGTAGAACAAACACAACATGGTTACTGGACTCTGATCCTCCAAACGGTATCTATCAGTCATTTACTCAGAGAACATTTACAAAGCTTAAGACGTGAACTAGGCAAAGAGGCTTACTTACACCCTTTAAGCCTCCTTTTCTCCTGTTATCAAATGCTTCACTCAATAAAACACTTAGAAGATGATTTCATACGTGAAGACAAGGTAAAGCTGACGGTTGAAAGATCTTCAACTTACAGCCCTCAGTCACTTCTAGTAGTTTATAGCACAGCTAAAGAGAAATTGTCTACATTTAAGTTAATTTATATTTTCTTTAAATCTGGTGTTAGCATCTAGTTATAGTAATTCCTCAGAAACTTTATTAAGCATAAAGAATCTGCCTTCGTGTCAGCACAGAGGAACAGCTTCCTCTACTAGAACAGTAAAGTTCAGACTTAACCAGAGAGCATTCTTCTCAGCTCAGAAAAAAATTGGAAAACTAATTTAGGATTTTTCAGAGTAGTATCACTAACAACTATTAGAACTTCTCTACTTTAAAATGAGTATTTGAACCAAGCAATGAGTTCTATAAATCAGCACAAAGATATACATTAATGCATATAAATGAGTGATCACTTTCCCACCATTTTCAAATATACCATTGCAATCTGAGTTTTGAAACCTTAATTCCCCAAACACATTCACTACCGAACTATAAAATGCATAACAAAAGCTGAAGGCTTATGCCAAGGACAAACTAGTGTGATATTAAAAAAATATTTTTTTCAGCTGAAGCTTAAATTTAACACCTGGATTTTCTATTTAGCACTTTTTTATGAATGTTAATTTGAAAATCTTTTAAACAGAGCAGTCACATAACTGCTCTAGTCCCTGCATGATTAAGAAAGCTATCCCAGTTTTAAAAATAAACACAGACTTTTTAGGTAGTCCTACAGTTGTCTTGTATTTTATTTCTGAATTACAGAAGAGATGCCATAGGTACAGCACAGCCTACTCCAGAGAAAACTCCTTGCATCATAGGTCTGTTCCCCAAGAGACCAGCACTACTAGCTCTATGTATCAGGCAAGCACATCTCCTGTTCGTAGGAGGAGGTGAGGCCAGCTGATCTAAAGCTATTGACTTGGCACCAGTTTCTTTCTTGGGATACATTAAGTATTTTTTGCAAGGAAGATGCAACACATCACCATACCAGTGACTTTCCACATAAGCTGTCAGTCCTATAAATGTTATGCCTCATTAATATGCTGTAGGGTGGTCATGAACTTAAACCTTTCCTTGAATCCCCAGTAACATGCATCTAGCCTACTGAAGACTACCTACCTAAAGAGCAAGCTGCCACTTACTAGACGAAAACATGTTGTTCATGTAAGAAAAGAAGGCTCCAAAGAGCTCACAAAAGCACCAAGAGACATTTAAAGCTGTTTGTATTATAGTATCTATTCAGCACAAACAGCACCATGATGATATAGGGAATATGTAAGACAATTAAGATCGAAGTGCTCCATTTCAAATGTTATAAAATGCTCAGGTCACTCAAGATGACTCAACTCATGGACACTACTCCTTCTTTCCTTAAGAGCAAGTTAATTAAAAGTGCTAACTTCAGAAGTTTAAGAATGTAACATGAGGAATACAAATCTTGAGCTTGACAAGTCCGTTGACAAGACCCATTATTACGCTGCGGGTTTGAGCATATGCTTTTATTTGAATCACAGTCCAGTCTTGGCTTTATTGTAATGGACTGTGAAACGTGTCTGGCAATTCTGACCCTCTAAATTAAAGAGCCACAGAGGATTTCAAGTATGTTCTGCTGGTCCTCTCAAGGTGTCAGATCATTTCTATCCAGGCTTCTGTTCACAAACTTCTCGTCAGACAATTACACAATGAAGGTCCAGAACGTAGCTAACGACCTTGCTCGTTTCTTACTATTTTGTGTCTAGTGTATATCTAATACATACAAACATAATTCATTTGTATCTTGCATATTAGCAGTAACTCACTGCACGTAAAAGTTTAATTCAATCAGACAGTTTTAAAAAGCTTAATCAAAATTGGTATACAACTCCTCTTATACGAGGCAGGCTGAAGCCTTCATCCAAGTCAAAGAGAATAGCTGCGCTCAAGTAGGAGCTCATACAATCAGTATTCTTAAGTTATATTGATAAATTGTGTATTTTTAAAAAGCAAATTATCAGGAGTATTTCTGAGAGTTCTGATACATGTCTCCACGAAGATGCCTTAAGCTTTGAGGTCCTGAATTTACACAGAACTACATTATCATGGTAAGCTGTGAAAAGGAACCAGTTAAGACAGACAAACAAGATTTACAACTTCTAATTACACAGTGGTGAGAGCATGGCCCAAGTATAACATGTTACTCTGTCACTAAATGTAGAACCCTGAAGTAAGCATAAAATATTAAAAAAATATTAGAAAGCTGACTGCTTTCTACTGCAATAAGGACAGACCTTTTAATTCAGACTTAGTGTGGGTTTAGGCTTTTAAGAGTCAATTTAAGTTGAAAAGAGAATTTCTAAGTTTATTGTATAAAATCAAAAGTTTAACAAGCGTTAGTTGCAAACAAATCAGTAGCTTGAACTTAAGTAATCAAACTCCAGAAATAAACTGGATGTCATTAGTAGCAATGGCAACCCTCGCAAGCAAAGCTTCATTCTACAGTGTGTTATGGCCATTTCAGAATCTTAAAAAAAAAAAAAAAAAAGTCTTATACCTGACCATAAAAATCTTAGGAAATGTGTGAAGAGACGTTAATGTTACGTTATTTAGTACGTAGTGCACTTGAAAACTGACTTGAAAGGAAATTCAACATGGTCTTAGCTAAAGCATGTAATGTCTATTTTGCTCACCAAAATTTACTTTTATTATTTAAAAAAACAAAACAAACAAAAAACAACACAGTGTAACATACCTGGTGTGCACAGTACTGAATTTTGATCAAGGTCTTTTAACTTGAACAGCCATCTGAATCTTTGGAAGTAACAAAAATATCCAGTACTACCCTTTAAAGAAAAAAGCAACAAAAGAAACAGGTTTGTCTGAAAACAAATATACATACAGATTTTACCTACAGTCCTAATGTTCTTAACCAATGCAAACTTTTGGAAAATACAGAGCGAGTCTTTCAATTGATAAAAATTGTACCTAGAGTTCTACAATGCAGTATTCTACCTTTATTTGCCAAGCGTTAACGTTAAGGTCTCCAAATAGGAGAAAGAGGCCTCAAAATATTCTTCTGCACGAATACCTGAAAGTCTAGAGTTATTTGGCATTTACAGATTTTACAATGTGCCCAAGCATTAATGCTACAAACTCATTAAGTAAAAAATGTGTGTTTTTTGTAAAGCTGAACACATGTTTTCACGGGTGAAAAAGGGCAAATGGAATATTTGGGTTGATATGAACATATTGTCCTTTCCCACCAAATACAACGCTTATGTGTGCGTGTTTGTATATACGTATGATCTCCTTTTTAAAAAGCCTTAGAAAAACTAAAAACAACACAGAAGCAACATATACATCATTAATTTTATTTTTAATAAGTCTACCATACATGTAGAAAGAAGGCTTTTTATAAGTCCAGTTAATTTATAAAATGTACTCTTTACCATTTAAAAATAAGATTTTTTCCCTCCCATCCGCACATTAGTGAAAAAGCAAAAACCAAAATAGAAAAATAAGTAAATGAACATACAAACAGAAGTTGTAGCCACTCTTACCTAAGAAAATAAGGTACGAACGATTCTTCTGGAAGCCACTCAGGAACTAAGGTATTGTTCATGGAATTCTACCTAAGAGAAAAAAGAAAGTATGCGAATTTTCAGCATTTTGCTTCAGAGAAGGAGAACAAGTAAAATGCTTGAAATGTATCGATCTTTACATAATTAAGTTAGAAAAAAAACTTACGATAGCAGTAATGGTATCTTTAGAACTCTAAAAATAAAAGTATGGGTGGCTGTACATACTTGGCTAAGAAAAACATTGGAGATGAAGAGTGACTGACATACAACATGCATGATTCTGTGTTTTTGCATGAATAGCTCTGATCTGCTCTCCTGTCTCCCATTACTTTGGGTACATGATTAAATGCCTAGCCTATTTAATTTTTCCTTAGAAGTAATTTATTGCACATTGCCTCTCAGTCCCTCTACTTCTTTCACGTTAAAGTCTCAAGAAGCAGACTATGCAAAATTAAATGAAATTATTTTGCTATTGCTAGAGGTTTTAAAATGGCTTCTGTCATCAGCTTCTGTGAATTTTAAGTCACAAGTTACTTGATCTCCCCAAATAAGGTATCTTTTTTGCCCTTTCCAATAGTTTAAAACCTTCAGGTCCTTTGACCTTTAATGAGATCCCGAGCTATGCTCTTGAAGACAAGGAACACCGTATTTGCATTACCTTTAGTCAACTTTTCTCGCTTTTGTGAGAAGGCTTAATCTTGAATTTTGCAGCGGTTACATTTACCACCATTACTTCATACTCAAGAGTAAGTTCAAAAATCATTCTGTTAATATGCAGGTAAATGTAATACTACGTCAATGTTACAGGATAAAATACCTAAATTACAACTCCAGCATCCTATATATACAAAAATGCACAATCACTAAATACACGAAAAATAAAAACAATTTCTTTCCAAAGACAACTGCCATCTTGATTCCTGTAGCTAAAAAACAACTCAAAACTACCTTGAAAACCCCCCTAATACATTGAAAAATAAGAAATAAAAATACAGGAGACCCCCACCTAAAGCTAGAACTTTCTTTTCAGCAAAGTGTGTATGTCAGAACCTGTTCTACACTACAGAACTGTTGCTGGGGTTATAAAACCACTATAATCCGAATCTAAGATAAAGATACCAAACACCTCGCATAAAGGTGATAGAACTCCAATGGCTGCTCAAACTTGTATTTCTACCTCAAAAAAAAGAGAATTTAATTGTTGAAATGATGGATTCGTATTTTCAGTTAAGGACTGAAAATGTATATTTCCCTCAAACCGCAGTATTTAAAACCTGCACGGACTTTTATAACCTTGTACACAACAATACAAGAAATAAATTCTTTAAATACGGCTATACACAATCCCCAATTAAAATCGGAGTTCCCTACTTAATATTTACCTCCTGCTTTACTGGAGTGACTTTCTATACATTTGGAATTACAATTTTGCCCCTAAATTGGTAATTGTTGAATGCGAGCCAATGTAAAACAAAACATTCCATTTAAACTCGCGTTTTTAGAAAGTCTTGCAATAGGTGTTGTACAACTTCTAAATTATTAACCGACAAAACAACGATAAAAACGCTATATAAACAGAAACGATTGCAAGATCCCTGAAAAACGCATAAACTGAATACTAAAAACAAAACTGTCACCCAAGAAACGCTTTTTAAAAGCTTTCACTGTCAGACAAACCCTATCGTGTAATTCATATTTAAGCAACTACCTTTTCTTCTCCTGCTGCAGTCTAAATCACAACTGTAGTATTTTGCCAACTTTAAACTGTAGACTTGGCATGACTTTTGTTTTTTTCCTTATGCTTCTAAGTTTCTGCATTGCCACTTTAACTGCGAAATTATATTGGATTCGATTCTTAGGAGTCTTCTTTAAAGTTTAGCACCTGAACTACTGTTTTTCAAGTAAAGCAAATTTCTATCTATTGTTTCAGTAAGTAATAAGCTGTCTCATCCGCAGCCTGCTTTTTTTTCTTACTGGCTTATAAGGAGTTAAAAGCCAACACCCCACAAAAAAAAAAAAAAAAAAAAAAAAAAAAACACCAAGTTTTATTTTTAAGAGAAAACGACATGGCGTCTTTGTTCCCACAAACTCCGCCGACAGAGCCCGGTCCGTGCAGCACCGGGCACCGACCGCTCTTTAAAGACCTACGGGGCTCAACATTTCCCCGGTGATGCAGTCCAACCCTCGGCCCCCCCCTCCACCTCCCTTCGCCGCTGCTGCAGCGGAGTTGGAAGCTGCCGTGCAGCTGCCCCCGAGGGGCTCGGGTCCGCAGCCCCCCCTCCCGTGTCCCCGTCCCCGTCCCCTCGGGGCGCACCCGCAGCCGCCCCCAGCCCCTCGCCGCAGCGGGCTGCGCGGAGCCCCTCGGTGCTACATGGGGGGGGGGGGGGGGGCTCGGGGAGCGCCCCGCGGAGCTGGAGCCCCTCGGCGGCGGCGGGGGGCATCGGAGCGGGGCTCCCCTCGCGGCACCCCGACCCCGACCCCCTCCAGAGCCCCTCAGGGGGGCGGCGGAGCCGAGCGAGGGCCCCCGGGGGAGCGGTGGCGGCGGCGGCGCGGCGGCGGCCCCCTCCCCCCGCGGGCTCCAAGGACATTTTGTTTTTCCTCTCAAGGACAAAGGACAATGAGGAGCGAGGGGACCCGCGCACTTACCGGCTCCGCGCTGCCCGCTGCCTGCCCGCGGGGGGCCCGGGGCGCCGCTGCCCTCCTCGCCCTGCCCGCGGCGGGGCCCCGGCTCGGCGCTCAGCCGCCCGCCCGGCCGCTCGGGGCGAGGCGCGGGCAGAGCGAGGCGGCCCCGCCGCCATGGCGCCGCGCTCCGCTCCCGGCAGCCGCCCGCCCGCCCGAAGCTCCGTCTCCCCTCCAAGCCCCGCAGCGCCGGGCCCGGAGCGAAGCCCGGAGAGCGGCGGCGGAGGCCGGCGGCCGGCCGGGAGCGGCCGGGAGCGGGCGGGGGGGAAGCGGCCGGGAGCCGGGCGGCGGCGGCGGCTGCTCCCCCGGCCATCTTGTGCCGTGTGTGCGAGCGGCTCTCGCCCGTCTCCTCTCAGCGCCTCGCTCCCCTCCCCCCGCACAACATGGCGGCCCGCTCGCTACTCACTGCGGCGAGGAAGGGGCGGGACCGGGCCCCTGCCCCCTACCCGCGCCGCGCGGCGGCTCCCCCCTCCCCTCCCTTCTCCTCGCGCCCCCCCCCTCCCTCAGCTCCTTCGCGCCCCGCCCTAGGCTGCGCGCGCGCCGCTCGCCGCTCCCCATTGGCCGCGCCGCGCCCTCCCCGCCAGGCCCGAGGGCGCGCAGCGCTCCCATTGGCCGCGCCGCGCCCTCCTCAGCCCTCCGCCTCCCCGCACACACACACACAGCCCGGGGCCCCCCTCGCGCGCGCGGCGGTCGCCGCCTCCTATTGGCCGCCCGCCCCGCCTCTCAGTGACCGCCGACGAATCCGAGCGAGCCGCGAGCGGCGCAGGCCGCTCCCCATTGGCTCCCGCCCGCCTCCCCGCTCCCGCCCAGGCCGCGCCTCAGGGGGCGGCGGGAGCTGGCTCCGAGCTGGCTCCGAGCGCCCGCCCCGGGCCCCACCTGGCCGGGGCATCCCCAGCCCCGCCCCGCGCAGCCCCGCGCCTCAGGGGCCCGGCCCTCACAGAGCCCCCTCCGCGCTCTCAGCCCCCACAGGGCGTTACACGAGCTGTACACACACATGGATGCGTGTTACACACATGTATGCACATATACATGCATGTTATACACAGATACACACTTATATACACGGATATATGCACATCTATGCACTATATTGAATATATGACATGACACACACGCGATGTGACACACGCACCTGGCACCAGCCAGGCCCTGCCCCATCACCTGCCCGCCTCAGACACCAGGCACGGCGCGGTTATCGCACTTTTTTTTAGCCAACGCCATAGAAACTGGCTGCGGTGCCAACCTCGCCAGGACACACTCTGCTATTTTGACTACTGCCATGGAAACCAGATCGCTGCGCCATGGGGGCATTCCCCACGTTCTGGGCCAGTGATGCCAGTGATGCCCATCCACAGTTGGCCTGTGAGGGTGTTCCTGTGCTAGAGGCACACCCAGCTACCACGACTGGATGACATAATTAATATTTACGTGCTTCAGCAGTCACTTGGAGTGATAAGCATGCCTTTCTCCTCTCATTTGCACAGCTTACTCCATTAAAAGCAGAGAGAAAGATGGCCCCATTCTCCCTTTTTAATCTAATAATGCGGGTTGGTATGGCAGCAATTCAATCAACAATCTTTAAAAAGATTGGGCAAAGTCTCAGGAGCTTGCCTGGCACTTGAAATCGTGCAACTGGACTTCAGCAGCAATCTCCTGAACCAGGGTCCTGGAAAAGCCAGAAGTATCTGGTCAGCTGGAAAGTATCATTTAGTAATGTTCCTTGAGGATGAATGACTTTGAGCTGAGATGTATTTCTCTGCAAAATACAGAGAAAAGCAGACCTCTCAGTGTAGGATAGCTGGGGACACTTTGTATGGTAGAAATGCACAAATGTGATGGCTTACCGAGGTGGCACGGCAGTTGCAGTCTTCAAAAAGTGGTATTGGTGGCCTGCACATTGATATGGGTACCACAGCATGGGAGCCTCCAGCCACGGAAGTAATGGTGGGCAAACCAGCAGATACACCTCTCGCTGGAAGAGAGCAAAAGGCCTTTGACATTTTTTTCCACAGCAAGAAGAACTGAAGTTCTGGTCTATGAAGAACACAAAGTGCAGGGAGCCTGTTCTGCAACTTATCTCTATTCAGACTCTTGCAAACTAGAAGCTGATCCTCTTGCTCTCAGAACTGCCCATGTGTAACTGTATGCAAAGGTGTTGGCACGCACCAAACACAGGTGCTGCTTGTGCTCCTTAGAAAAATGCTAACAATGAAGAGAGGGGAAGGGCAACCAAGATGAGGCCAGATAAAAGTAGGGCACAGCAAAAGCACTGCTACTTACGCAGGCATTTTCACCCAACATTGAGGGTATGACTTCACAGCAAAGATAAGGATTTGAAGTTCAATGCACTACTCTCTGTCTTTCTGTTATTTCTTCCCCAGAATACATTTCTAGAAAAACATAAAGTATGATCACTCGCAATAGGCACATGAAAGGAATAAAAGAGATCAAACATTCAAGACATAATTGCACTTTGTAAGAATAGCGTGGTTCTAGCCAGAAGAGTTTAAGGTTATAACTGAACAAGACCTAACCTGTAGGCTCAAACCCTTATCTGATCTTCTCTAACGCCACCAGACTAATAGATCATTCCTATTTATATTTCATGTACCTTTACAGAGAGGAATGTTTTTCACGTGACTTACTGCATTGCTATTACATATAACAAAAAAACTTACTGGAAGTCTAATATCCTAATTAAATATAGTCCGTGCTGCTCTTTTGCTTCCTGGCCACCGAGGCCTAAGTTTCTGAAGAGCTTTCAAAAGAGCTATCCATCACCTCTTCTATTTCTTGTCTTCAAGTGAGTTACACGTACGTGAATGTGAGTACGGTCGCTCTCAGCAGTCACAACACTCCTCAGACAAATTTTCTGTTCACACACCAGTGACAGTCTATCTGTTTGCATTCTTTTTTCCCAATGAAATAGAATAACAGTGCTAGTCTCCTTTTTCGCACTTTTATCTCCCATGGTCAGCTATGTATAAACACCGAATTCTTGCTCCTACGGCCTTTGTGGTTACACCAGTTCTTTTTCCTCCAAGTCCAGAATTTCTGTCCAACTGCAATTTCCTTCATACAGAGTATTCTTTCTGTTTTAAACACTTTTTTTTCTTGCTTTGTGTACCGTTAAGCCTAAATACTTCAGCCATGTTTTATGAACCACTTGTCTGATAATGAGACAACGTAATATTTCCATTACTAATTCGGGAAATGTTTTCTGAGACTGCATCAGGACTGCTAGAATTCCCAATATAGGCACACAACTTCACTTTCTAGTACCCACCCAAACTGTTTTCTTCTACAACCTTTCTTCCTCCTCCCCTGCTTCCATAAGGACTGTTATTATCCCCTTGGGACAATATGTAAATGCATACTGTAATTTCTCAGGGCATTGTCCCTGCCTGCCCCAACTTGCCCTCTGAACCAGAGGATACCAAGAGGTCGGTGAGAAAGCTGCTTCTTTGAGAGATGTCACGTGTTCTTTGGAGCCACAAACATAATGGAAAGGCCAGAGATTTGACAGCAATATTCAACTACAAGATTAAGCATTGCATCTGCCTTCTGAAGTGGAGAACAGGAGTTTGAACAAGACTGCGAGATGCACTGTTTCACAAAACTTTCCTTCAACCAAAATCAATGTTTTCCAGGAGAAATCAGTAACAATTTTCTAGGCCCCAAACCAAACAGAATAGTTTGGATTATTTTAACAGAGAATATGCAAACAGGGTAACAAATGTCCTTTGAATACAGCAAGATGTTTTGTGGTAGGCATTTCCATTCCTCCAGGCAGGGTGTTCACAGAAATTGTCGCTTTGTCCCAAATTAAGTCTATCGCTGTGTATTATTTTTGTATTTTTGTACGTAACATGAAATACGTACTAAAGCAAAAAAATAAACAATCTGCTTTTTTTTTTTTTCCTTCTGTTTCCTTCCTCAATAATTTGCTATTAAAATCACAGTAATTGTCCAGGCAGATACAAATTACCCTCTATCACACTTCTGAAAACCTGTGATTTCGGAGCAGCGTGCACAAAGAGGCTGTGCAACTATAGCTATGCCCCTGCTGCTTTCTTTTGTGGACTTTCCATAGCGGCTAATATTGATTTGACTAAACTTTGACACAGAGTGATGTCAACAGACAGAAATGTAAATAAAGACAAAGTTCTTCCAGGCATGGAACCAACTTCTCTATGTGACTGTAAAGATTATTATGTTGTATTGATCCTATCTAAAGATTTTTGCTCCTGTCATGAGGCAATCAGTTACAACAGCACCAACGATAGCAACAATTCCAGAAATCAGCTCATGCTATTCATTTTCTCCGGGTCTGGAACTGGAATTCAAGCCCAGACTTTTGTTCCAGCCTGTAATGAATAATTGCAAACACATCCCCACACAGAGAACTTTTGCCTACGCCCTTTTTGTTTCTATGATTTAACACTGAAAACCAAAATTATGTTAATATGGCCATTCTGCCAGCACTTTTATGGTGCTCATATTTAGAATGATGAACCTTGTGAGCAGCAAGAAAAAGACTTATTACCAGGAATAATTAGAAACAAATTCTCATCAGTGTCATAAGCATATGGTAAAGAAAAAAATCTTTCAGTCTGCTAAGCCAAACTCCAGTGCTTTTGCAGTTTATCCAAAATACAAGCTACTTTAACCAAGATCCAGCTTTTCTTACTCATGTTTTCAAAGAAAAATTATCAATAAAAGTATATTGTGGTAAGGGAAGTAAGAAATGGAACCAATATATTTTGAGGGATTTAGTCTTCTTTCCTAAGCAAATTTTTAACTTGTTGGTCATAATGCATCAAACAAATGGTATTGTTTCTGCACACATGATCTTGTGGCCTGGGCTCAGATCTTAGTCCAAGACCTCCTGAACAACCTGCCCAGCTCATTACTTCAGTTTTGCATCAATTCGTGTATACAATAAGGGGAAAAAAAAAAAAAGAAAAAAAAAAGTAACTCTTGCCTAGTGAGAGGACTCATTATTGTGCTTCATATTAACAAATAAATATACGTATATTTTTCTTGAGTAATCAAGACTACTTTTTTAAGGAGCTCTGAAATTTCAAGTTTTTTGCTTTTTTACAGATTATCTTCAAGTTAGCCCCTATTGCCATCTTAACTGTAAGAAATAGTAACTATCTCAGTCAAGGCACTTTTGCTGTATTTTGTCAACATTTAACAACTGCTTTAAATGGCAGTTGTAGAGGTGTAAGAAAAGTGTGAATGACACATCAGCCCTTATTTTGATTTTGATATTTTAAACCTCTAGACTGATTAAAACAGAGAATTTGGGTAACTGTTTAGTGTGTTTAACTGCCTCCTAAAATAAAGACACAGGAGCTTGGAAGAACAAATCTGTGTCTTTACACCTTTTTTAACCTTGGCTACCTATATAGAATGATTTAGTTTGTCAGTTCAGTTCTTAGGGTAACTATTAAATTATTCTTCTTGGCTTTTAAAATTTTTATAAGAGGACTGGGACATATCAGAAAAAAGTAAAACTGATTGGCCATTTTGCCTGCACCTAGTCAGACACTAGAATTTATAGAAGTGCTAACAGTAACCTTTCCATGAAAAAAATGATGCAACTTTGCTTATTAGTGACATCAGCTTTGAAAGCAAACAAGAAAACAACATGGACCTTCCTAGGAACTTTAATACCAATAGCTACCACAAGGAAGGCAAGTTGTATAAGTTGAGTTACATACTTTAACTTCTCTGTACTAATGCAGTTTGTGGGTTTGGAAACTTGCAGAACTGGAAACATGCCAAGATTAGACATATTGATAGGGTTTGAAATATGTTTAAAAGTTAGAAACTACAAGCAGTGTTCTTTTTCTTACCATTCTGGCTGTATATGTGGTCTGTGGAGTCATAGAAGTGTTCTGCTGAGCTGGGAAATGGTCATCATTTTATCTAGAGCCTGAAAAAAAAACATTGTCAAGGTTAAGAGAGCCATGCCCAGCCTCACGCTTCAAATTAAAGTTATCATTCTCTATTTTTCAAGATACTATACAAATTATATGAGAAGAAAACATTTTATAGTTTGTAAGCGAAATCTTCAGAAAATTTGGAACTTAAATGTTGCTGGGAGAAATACATTTCAGAAATTATAGACAGTAACAGTAGAAATATATTTTAAAACTCAACAAATTTGAAACTCAAGGATGATTCATTCCCTGTGCAGATTTAAAGCTCGCTTTCCAAAATCATTCATCTGTCCATCCTTCAAATTTATTTTCTTCAAATGTGAGCCAGTAATGCGTGATTGCTTAAGTGTTTAAGAAATATGATGAGAAAAGGGAAAACAGACTTAGCACGAATATGTGTTTACACATCAAAGTCAAGGGAAAAAAAAAACAATTATAGGCTGTAATTTTTATTTACCATTAAATCTCAATTTGGATTCTAGTGAAGCGAGACTTTGGAAAGTCTAGATGACAAACATAACGAAGAGCAAGCATTCTTTCTTAGTAAATCTCTTTGGAGCTTTGGAGGCATTGGGGCTTCATGCTAGCCTTGCAAACGTGATAAATTTCACTCAAATTGAACAAGAGGAATTACAACTACGCTAGAATGAAGAGAGAAACAACCCAGGCCTCTGAAAATGAAATACAGAACTGGAATTTTTATTTCAGGCAAGTTGAACAATTTAGTAATGGCCTGTTTCCATAACAATCCTCATTCTCTTCTCTTGTGTACAGGTAGCTCCATAGGGCACTTTATTGATTGCTGTATAATAGTTGACAAAATGATGCATTATTCAGCAAATTGCCACATGCAGTGAAAAAGAACTGTGATTTTCACTGAAATCTTACAACAAGCATATATTTTTTTAATTTTATAGACAGCCAGCGTGACAAAGTACTGAATCACCCTGCTGTAATGTACTGTATACATAGAAGAGAAGACCTCTTATATTTGTAGCACCAAACAAACTTCTTTATATCTGTCAACGCTTGTTAGATGTGGAATCAAATCAATTTTTGATGTAGCGATACTATAGCAGAGACATGCTTGGATTAGAATGTCACCTTCCCAGAAATAGCTTTTATGTCAGACTGATGTTACCAGTGAGGTTTATTTTCTTCCTAAAGTCGATTCACTATACACTGGCTGCTGCCAGCGCTTTACCCAGCCAGAAGCACTCATCAGGCTGGGGATTTGAGAAGTTTTTTGCATGTCAGGCATGTCATCCATTGAGAATTAGCAGCTTTAATTATTGCAGGCAACAGATTTGCATGCTGAAACAAATACTCTCTCTGACCGAGCCATCAATGGTGATAATCTTGTCTCAGCTTAAACCATTCACAGCGTTGTGTTTTTTTTTGTTTTTTTTTTTTTTAATATTTATTCAAAGATGAGTATGAGAAGGCTAATTGGTGATAGAGCATGATCAGCCTAAGAAAACACCGTCAGTACAATATTGCTGCAGAATGGGGCCAATGGCTTTTTGCATAATTAGGGCACAAGCATGAACGCAAATATCTTGGGTCAGATATCCACAGTGGTTGGTCAGTCTGAAAAACCTGATCACAACTTTCATTGTGATTTCACTCAGCGGAAGACCTGGATCAGGCTCTACATGCCCAGAAGATCACTTTTTTTCTTCAAGATTTAATTGTAGATTCAACAAGAAGTTATTAAGTCACTCTAGAAGCCATGTCTCATTTTAGAAACACTTAATTTAATAATAAAAGCTAAGATACTCCAAACGTACAGGCCTTGAGTTATGCATCTGTGCCTTTAATTCAGCTCTGAGTCATTAAGGTCAGTAAAATCACTCCAGGTTTTTCTTGGTGTGTCTAAATGGAATGTTGTCCTAAGGATCTGGAAGCATATGAAGTGGATTTAGGAATGAAATCTGAATTTTGAGTAAGAGTGAGTCTGTCCTTTCGCACATGTCCATATAACTGCATCATTATTCTTTGTGTTCTCCTCAGCGTTTATTTTTCTTACCTATTTTTATTAATAATGGAAAAAGGAATACTAAAAACTAAATTATGCTAGCTGTTTCACCTTTTATTCAGCTCCTCTAACATACCTCTAAAACCTTCTCGTGAAACCGAATATTGATTATCCAGAGACCAAATGTCAGCCTGTTAAGTAGAAGCGAATTGGTCCAAATAAAATGCATTTAATTAGGAAACTATCTACAGTTTTCTTGTAACACAAGCCTCTCACGTTACTGGTATTAAACAGTACATTTGAACACTCTGACCTAGTACATAAGATAAACAAGACTCCACAACACTTTGGGGAGAAAATGTATGGGGAACATGAGTTCATTCATACGTGTAGGAAATAAAGTCAAATGCTTGAATAATTCAGAATCGTAACACAAGCAAAACTGAAATATTAAGTTTAATAACTAACTTTTTTCTTAAACTCCAATTATTAAAATATTGCGCTGCTGGCTAGCATATCAGGTGCTGATAAAGAATATTCAGGGACGGTACTTTTGCTGCATGAATGAAATCTGTTCTGTGTAAAAGATTAATAAAGGATTATCTTTATTTTTATATATATACACAAAGATAATGAGAATTGGAACCAAAAATGAAGTTGAAGATCAATTATTTAAAAGCAGAAAGTCTACTCAATTGATGTTAAAATGTAATTAAGCTCAGGAAAAAATGCAACCTAACTGAGAGGTTCAGAAAGGCATATTACTATGTGCTGGAAAAGTAATTTTTACAGATGAATACTATTTTATGCTTTATATTATTATTAAAATGCAGAGTCTTACAAAAACAAACCAAAGATGTACATGAACTTTGTACTAGAGCTCCATACTGTATTCATTGCTGGCAATCGGTGCACACTGTATTCAGGGTATGCTTGACCTGTGGATTTAATGTATACCCAGCAGAGTATAAAAGGGTAATCAAGAAAATAATGACCTTGAGGTGGCAAAAAGGCCTCTTTCCATTGTTTTTTCTCATATGAAGGAACCACTGCCTCAGAGAATTCTTCACGGATGACTAGCTTGAAAGGAGACACTCCTTCAGAGCCAGAGAGGGGATCGGGCACCTTGAAAAACTGAACTGCAGTTAACACGCAGAAATCTGTCAGAATCCTGGTCTTCTTTGTGACTAATGCTTTCTGAAATCCTGGCACTGTATTTGGGTCCTTTCCCCTCCATGGCAGCCCCAGCTCTCCACCCCATCTCCTGAGCAGGTCTGGGTGAATGTGGTTGAGGTATTTCTGGGCTATGCATCACTGACCTGACAACCGGCACATCAATGCTGACAGCCTGGTCAGCAAGAACAGCACAGGAGTGAAACTTTGCACTCATTTTGTACTTCTTCAATGGAAGCACTCGTTTGTCTCTATAACCCACAGCTTCCCCCAAACTGAACTGAAATTTGTTGGAAACCGAGCATCGGATCAAAAGCTGAAGGCCTCCAACAGCAGTTTCATAAGCCCTGCCTCCTTAGGAAGCCAAGATAAAAATACAGCTGCATGAAAAATAAATGAGCAGCTTTTCCTGACTCTGAAACCAGAAAACAATGACACAAAACCAAAAATCAAATGCAACAATCTCTCTTGTATTCCCAAATGCCAGCATTAATGCTCCCTCTCCCAGAGCCTCATTAAACAAACAAGCTATATAATGCACTTTGAAAGGGAAAGATCCAGGACTGGAGAAAGTAAACTCCAACACTGAGGACTCGTGACAGAAATGCTGTTTTTGCTCTAAGGATTGTATACTGAGAGATTCAGTCTGGCTGCATTCCTCACAAAATCAGTATATTTATTCTCTTGATCAAATGAGCAGTTCTGCAGCACTAGAGGTAGTCTTTTAGATCAAAACTTAATACCTGGAAGCCATGACAAAAACCACCAGTATTTTGTATGCATCAGCTATCCTCTCCTACCACAGCCCAATACTCTGCTTAAAAACACACCTCAGCTTCAATTAAAATACCTCATTTTCCCTGGATACGTCTGCTATGGCCCCACCATACTGGGTGCACAGATGCCGCGTCACTCTGGCTGTTGTAACTATGAACTTGGTAACATTTTCAGAACATTACAGTTTTTGCAGCCTCCTGGAGAGGCTCAGTTTCAGTTGCACACGGATTCCCCCCGGGGAGTATTCTGCACTCTAACCGCTTTTTTTTTTTTTTTTTTTTCATTTTCATTATCTGAAGTTTAAAACTGAAAGCCTCTGGACTGAAGGAGGGTGAAGGAGGAGTGAATCTCTTGTTTAAAAGCAAGACGAGGACCAGCTTCCACAGCCACAACATGGCTCCTCCTGCTGCACCACTGCCGCTTCACAAAATGGCGGCGGCTCTGCCGACAGACGCCTGGAAAGGCACTCGGCATCCCCTCAGGAAGCCAGAAACCCTTTTCTTTCTTTTTTTTTTTTTTTTTTTCTTTCTCCTTCGTTTTTCTATCATTTTTCTATCTTTACACTCAATCCCTGGGGGCTGCAGATGCTGGCAGAACCCTCCACAAATCCCTCATGCGACCCACGCAGCCTCTTGGAGTGTGTGTGTGTGGCGGGGGCAGCCTTCCACACCCTCCTGCAGCGGGCTCAGGCTGTCGGGGGACACCCCGAAACCTCCCCCGGTCACCCCAAATCGTCCCTCGCCCCAGCATTTCCAACCACGGGGCTGCAGAGCCGATAAATCCGCGGCCCGTGCCCAGCGCCCTCCCCTCCTCCCCGGCACTGAAGACGAAGGCAGGCGCTCGGCCGCCAAGCCCCGCGCCGCGGCACCGCCGTGCGGTGTTGGGTTTCTCGCTGCAGTGCGTGTTTTTGTGATGATGGGGGAAGGGAGCTGCTCCCCCCGGCCTGCCAGTAATCTGTTGTAAAAAAAATACTGGAGCTCTCGGAGCCAATTAGTCCTGGGGTTAACCGCTTCGCTGCTGCGGAACTCGAGCCTCTCAGGCACGGGCTCGGTGAGGTGAGGGACCCCCAGCGTCCCACTCGGCTCTTCACAGACGGATTTCGGTCTAAAATTTGTTAAATACCTCCAGGGTACAGACTGAGCGCTGGAGTAATCCCCCAGGATGTATCAGAGTAGGGCAGAGACTGCAGAGCTGGGACAGCAGCATCCAGAGCTTGTGCACGGCCCAGTTCTGGTAAGGGCTGGCTGCATTTTCAGACCTGTGCTGTCCCATGGTGGAAGCCATGCTTTTCCTATGCAGCCTCCCCGGGCATAAAAACACCTCTGAACACTCAAAAAAAACCTAGGAGAGCGATAGCACAAGCCGTTTCCCCCAGACATATGTGTTTTCATAATCCCCAGGCTGTGCCCAGACACAGAGACACGCTTGAGACCTCCCTGCAACCATCTTATTTTCTCACCCCTTAACTGCATTAGAAAAAAAATGTTATTTTTCTATTCTGCAGACTGTCATAAATTTAATGCCTGAAGCAAAGTGGCTCATGGCTTGCTGCGAGCTGCTGAATGAGGTGGGGAAATAGGATGCAGGGAGAATTCCCAGCCTCAGCCCTTTCTTCCAGGGGCAAGCTTGAACACAACGCCGAGCAACAGCAGCAGGCTCCCACTTGACCCCCCGGGTCGGCAGACCTATTTTTGTGCTCTCTTTGTATTCCATGACGTACAAAAGAATATCGGATCAGACCGTCAGGGAAGCCAGGAAGACTAGCAGTGTTTATACGGCACGATGAAGTGCTCTAAGGTATGGAAAGCAGGCTCCTGGAGAGGCCATCCTGGTGCTGCAGGGCTGCTTCCAGCCCAAGCGAGAGCTACAGCGTACAGAACAGACCTATTCCTACAACACCAGCCTCTCTCATGGAGAAAATGAGGTCAAATCTTCCTCCTTGCCCAGCCCAGGAAAGGGTACAGTGCACGGGGACGGGGCTTGCAGGGTTGGCACCGTGACATCTCATTTCTAAGCTCTGGGAAGATTTCTGACTACATTAAAGTGCAAATCTACATTCAAATAAACACGATGGGGGGGGGGGGGGGGGGGAAGGGGGGTATTGCAAAGCAAATAGCAGATTTAGGCTTGTGAGCTGTCAGAGCCCTGGCAGTACAAGAGCTCTCTTGTTCCTGTTGCCTCCCACAGCTGCATTCACTAAATATATCCTGTGCAGAGAACTGCATTTCTCCACCCCTTTCGCAGCCCAATCACATTTGCACAAACACCACCAGGCTCCCCCGGGACACGCAGTCAGGCAGCAGTGATGCCCTAGTTACAGGCATCATGAAGAATGGGAGAGACTAATAATGTCTCCAGCAGGATGAAACTGTTATGGCCACAGGTTATTTCCAAGAGGGAATGTGTGCAGCTGATTGATATTTAACTGATAACGACATGGTGGCTTGCTCTCCAAAAGGATACACCCCGTTTGTATGCCAAAATCAGTTACTTGAAAGTCACCCAGTGGGAATGACTTCTATGGCTTATCAGAACAAGAACTGGTGATCTTAGAGCTGCTTCAAACTGAAAATACATGGTCACTTCTTTTTTTTAAAAAAATAAAATAAAATAAAAAAGAGAGAGAAATTCAGCTCCTGGCAGATTCAGAGATGAGCAGGAGTGTTCAGTACCTTAGGGACTGGCTTGCCCACAGGGAGGAATCCCAATTTTACCTTACAGCAAGCCAGGGCTTTGTGGCATCTTGTCTCAAGATGTAAGAGGAGGCAAGCAAGCACAGCAGCACATGGTGCACTGCAAATCTCCTCTTTGGGCCACCACACAAAATCTACAAGCTAGAGGGATGTTAATTTGGCACCTTTCAAAGGTGTTATATTTACATGCCAAAAGTAAAAATACTTTCTCTAAGTTTATGAGCCCAGTGCTACCCTCTGCTGCATGGACTGGAGGGAAACATCCAAATGTTGGCCAAATGTAGATAACAGCAAACTGGGGGAGAAAAGCACATGCTGCACTATTACACAGCTGCTGCCACCTTCCTCCATGCAGCTGTGGACTGATGGTATCTCTGCCTCTCATGGAGAAGACTCCAACTAAATTTCCACAGGACCAAGGTGCTTCCCCCATCACCCACATTTGGCTCTTCACGTTTCCTGTTCTCACATTGCACCTCTTACTTGCAAGGATGCAGATTCTGGCACTACGGAGCCTCAGTCCTGTCCCCAAAACCACTGCCACAAGCACAGTAACAAAGAAAAAGAAGAGCTGCACCTTCTGATATAGTTAATTCTATAGTGGATCAAGTTCTTTGGGGGAGAGGAACAGAAAAAAAAAAAAAAAAAAGAAATAAAAAGAGGCATCTTGGTGATTTTCCTCACTTTCAAGCTGCTTGGCAGCAGGGATTTTGACCCTCCTAGTCCCAGCTTCTTCCTTTCCTCACAGTTTCTTATTTCTTCAACACCTCCAGCCCTTCTAGCAGCAAAGCAAATTTGACAGAATCTGGTCAATTTTTCAAGCTATCTCATTTCAAGAAGTCAGTGGGAGCTGCCTCTATCTTGCAATCAAACCTCACAGGAGGGAGAATTAAGTATCTCATGCATGACCTTAATCTGTAGGATTTTGCAGATAGTTTTTCTTGTAATCTCAGTGCTCAGAGCTTGTCATGAATTCAAACCATAACTGTAGCCCTACAATATTTTGCAACAAAAGGACCTGTATTCATTTTGATATAATTACAGTCACATGAATCCACGCTTGCTCTTGAATAAATATAAATACTGATTATTTGGGAATAACTGGTAGACTGGAATCATAAAGTATAAAAAACAAACCAACAACAACAAAAAAATAGATTAAGTACCTATTATATAAATAAGAATGGTCAGCTTTAGATGTCAAATTTCCATAAAGAAAAATGACACAAGTTATGTATGAAGAATCTTTTTAATATCACCTTTTTTCAATTTGCAAACAAAAATTAAGAGCCTAAATTCACACTGAAGCATCCACATAAAGTAAGAGCCTTATTTTCAAAGATAATGGTATCTTCTGAGGTATTTAAAACCTTTGAAATCAAATATTTCATTTACAAGATGGCCATAGGTCCCTAAGCTTAATTAAACAGTTGAAAGCTAGAAAAGTTGGAAAACTGCTGTTTTGTTGTGCCTCTTTCCTACACATTTTCTCCTCCTTTGCTTTTCTTGCCTTCCTGAAACAAATCACCCTCAAATACCATTCTAATTTTGTATGTGGAAATTGCCACTATTTGAATTAGTGACATTGCTGTAGAAGAATCCTGAACAGTTTTTGCTGCAGTGGCTGTACAGAAAACGAGCCCTGACTGCTGGGGACAGAAGTTAGCACCCAGGACTTACGGCACCCAGGCTCTGCTTCCAAGAAGGGTGGGCAGAGCCGAGTGGTTTTGCATGCTCTGACTTTGTCAGCTTACTGGATCCTGTGGACTTCTGAGCACATGAAGAAATGGGTACTCCCCTCTATGTCAGGTAAGGAAATACAAAACACGAAGGCTGATGTTACAACTCAGATGGAGAGAAGCCCCAGGAGCGTGAGCTACTTTGAGAATCACTACAGTTCTGAAAGCAAACAAAGCCTTAAGAAACCAGGATCTAAGGTTTCATTCCTCAGACAAAGCAGTGACTCACCCACATTCCTAACTGCTCCAACAACAGGCAAACCCTGCTCCTGGCAGACCTGCTCCTCCACATTTCATTGTGCCGAGCAAATCCAGAGCAAAGTCCAGCAGAGGTTGGCGGTGCATGGGAGCAGGCAGAACAGGGCCAAACCTGCTTCAGAAAGGGGCCCTCCTGCATTAGCTCGTCTTCTTGGAAAATTCATTCAAGAGTTCAGACCTCCTGCTTTTCACGGCTGAAAATACAATGAAAAGGAAAAGAGCTGCTATTAACGATTGCTTTACAAAAGCCAAACACGTCTTTTGTTGGATACCGAGGTTTTATAGAAGTGCTAAAAGGCAGTAGTTAATGCTTTTCATAATCTAAAGACAGATGAGATGTGTCAAAAAGTTAACTGAGCAAAGGCAGCCAAGCAGCACAGAAGGATAAGGTGCTGTTTCTAACCATCACGTTACCCGTAATGGAAAGTTTGACCTAGGGATATGGAAACTCACTGTCCTGACCCTCTGTCTGCTTGGTCAATCCCTACATACAAGGCAGATGTCACTGATGAAGGACGAGCGTGTTCCAGGTTGGAGATAGCACGCTGATAAACATGCCCAGCTCCTATCTTCCTTCCCCCAGGGGATGCAGGGAGGGCTGCGGAGGTACCCAAACAGCGAGGTTAGCTGGCTGTGCTTCTGGGTGGCTGCAGGGCTGAAGAGGAGGAAGAAAACAGGCTGAAAGTAGGGAAATATTCCTTGGGCCAGCTCCCGAGGGCAGCTGGAGGTGCTGCAGAAAGAAAATGGCAGCGTTAACTAATGGGGAAGGCTTGCTTGCTCAACAGTGTGAGTTTGGCTGCTGGTGTAGGGAGAGACCTTGCCAACGCAGGCAGCTAATGGAGGCACAGAGCTGTGCTATTAATGGAAGGCTCAGTCCTCGCACCAAATTATCCCTAAGCCATCACGACAATGCCTGTTGCACTAACGCTGCGTGCTCTACTTGGAGCCTCACGTCAGCAGGCAGAGAAAGCATGCAACCCCAGCCCTCCATGCTGCTGCAGATTTTGCCAGCAACATTTCAAATATTTCAAGCATTTCCCACAGCCCTCCCCAGACTGCAGCTGGGACTCGCCTAGCGGCACTCCAGAGGCTGCCCAGCAAATCTGTTTAGCAGGCTGCAAAACAGCAAATATCCATTTCGTTTATTAAATGGAAACAACAGAAGTGCACGGGGGGGAGGGAGGGAGAGGGGTTAGAAGGTTTTGCTGGCATTATTTCTCCGTGATTCAACATGCTGCCTTGAAGAAGCCACTATTGCAATGGCAAACAAACAACAGGACCTCATTTTCATAAAACATTTCCTTCTGCAAAGTCAGAGGAGTCACCACAAGTGACAACTACAAACATATTAAGTTTCGGGGAGGCTCGTGATGTTTTGAAACCCCAATTCTGCAAAAGCTGCTACAGAAAGGCAGTGTTCAGTGCCTGCCCGCAGCACAAGGACAAAATCCCAATCCCGGCCGGGGAACAAAGGTGCTCCCGGGAGGCTGCCGGCACCCAGGCAACGGCGGCAGGATCGGTGCTCGCGCCTCGCCCGCGCTGCTCCGGCCTCCGCAAACAATTCTTGCCACGTAGGCAAGAGCGAGCAGGGCGATGGAAAATTACTGCGGGCTTTTTCTTAAAGGGCGAGAATCTCCTTTCTAGGGGGAAGGCTGGTCTGCAGTGCGTCAGCGGCACGCCGGGGTGTTAATAAAGGCGGATGGCGCTGGCATGATATTTCAACGAGCCGAAATGTAAAGCAGAGAGCCGAACGGCAGCAGGGGGGCCGAGCAGGCAGAGGCAGGGGGTGGATGCTGGAAAGCTGCTTTCAGCACAGCCTCGGAGATGGCGACCTGAGCACGGTGCATTTAACAGCGGGCAGGAGCCGAAGCCAAAATAACCCCCTTCATTCTTGGCAGGCAGAGTGTTTTAACAACTGCCCGCCCGGGAAACCTGCCTGCAAGGCTGCAGGAAGGAAAGATGCCTTTACAGAGAGAGCAGGCTTACTTCACCGGTCGTGAGGCTTTCATCAGGGGCAACAGCTACTTTTAAAACTCACGGCCACCTTTACCTCCAGTTTCAAGTGAAAAAGAGGCTGATTCCTTAACACGGCAACACATCTGCCTACCTTAAAACACCAAACCCAAGAGCCATGCAAATAGCTGTAACAGCACTGCACGCTCCATTTCAGCTAGCACACTGTTGCTGCACGAATATCTGCAGACTTCCAGCATCTGACTTACCCCTGGAACGGGGCAGCACTTGCCTACCAGGAGGGTCACGGTGCTGTCAGGCAGCCAGAACTCTTTCCACATTTCAAAATTAGCTCCTGTATCCATGGCAAGTTTCATTTCACAAGGAACAGAGCACACTGCCTGCTTGCTGGGGGCACCTATAGGGAACCAACCACAGGGAATTCCCTGCTATCTATAGGGAAACAAAGCAAACCTGCTTCTTGTGCTATAACTTTTTTTTTTCTTTTTTCTTTTTTTTTTTTTTTCCTCACTGCATGCAGCTGCAGCTCATGAGGACCCTGTTTTGTTCAAGGATGCAGGTGGTCTTTCTGCTCCCCCTGGAGCTGCCTGCAGTTTAAAGTGTTGTTTGCCAGACCTGCAGCACCCAGTATTTTGGTCTGCTGCTGCTCCTAGTCTTCATGTTTTAATTTTTCTCCTATCTGTTTTTCACTGATTAAAGTCTCAATCCAACTCTTTGCACTTTGTTGCAACCAACACGTGAAAAATGAAGCTGCTGCACAGATTTAAGGGACTCTTGTAAGAGAAACTCCCCCCCTAAATGGAAACCTTTGCTGTGAAGCTGCTTTCATCGCAAACTCCACAGGGAAAGTCATTACATTTAATAGAGGTTGACCTCATTTTGTAGTCCTTGATATTAATGCTTATAAGGAGAGAACATAATTAGAAGCGGTGACTTCTAAACAAGGATAGAGAGCACTTGTTGTTGCTGCCTCCTTCTTACCTCAGGATTCATTTAATACAGCTTGGAAAGAGTAACTTGAAACAGCCTCTGGCAGATAAGCCAACTCAAGTAAAATGCAAAGATCTCTGGTTTCCAAGAAGCCTTTTAGAAGCTGTACAGAGAAATGAAATGAAACCCTTCAGCGGTGCATAATGCTGCTAACAAAGTCCTCCTGGAAGAACCACAAATGTGTGTTGCAGGCGAAAGCACATTTTGGGTTCAGAAGGGACCTACATGCAGGCATCCGAGGCTGGAACAAGCCGGTAGCCACATGAACCTGTCCCCGTAGGAGCCTCTCCTTGGGAGAAACTGGCTGGAGGGAGCTGCTGGCGCTTTCTGCTGGGCTCCTGAAGCTGTTGTCCGAGGGAAAACAAGCCAAAGGGTGTGGGTCCGGTAACCACACACAGGGGAGCTGAATGCAGATGTGTCACGGCTTTATTTTATTTTTTTAACTTTGCTAATCTGGGTTTCCACATCGTGGACACTTGTCACAGGGGAAAGGGTAATTGCAGGCAGTGACCTCCCCTCGATAACCACATCTCCCGAGGCCAGGCTGCGCGTCGCTACAGGGGATGTGCCGCATGTGCCAGGGCCTTGGTGCTACCTGGGGGCACAGCCACCTGCGGGCCTTCATCTTAATGTATTTGAGTTTAAAGCATCTCGTGCTCATGGACTGCTTTTCAAGTAACCCCTGCACTCTTCCAAACTGTAGAAATCTATTTAAATACATATTTTGAATTCATTTTCCCAGCTCTTGGGGAGCCCACAATGCTCTCCCGTGAGGCTCTGCCTCCCACATGAAGAACGCCATCCCTTGCGTTTCCAGCGTTCTGGGGCCCTCTAACACCCCCCGCATTATGTTAAAAGAGCAAATTCTTGTAAAAAGCCCCAGGCTCCCTTAAATTCCCCTTTAGGTGTTGCGGTTTGAGCAAGAGCTTCTGCTTCAGCAAGCCTCAGCACTTCCTGATTTCTGCAATTTCCCCAGCCGCAAACAACCAGGTTCAGCTCTGCTCAAAGGTCAGGTCCGGACTCAGTTTCTTCAAAAATCAAGATAATGCTGTTGCCCCCAGCTGAAGGAAGGCTTTCCACTTGTTGTTAAATGCGGGCTTGTTTTCTGCAGTGCCACCCGTGCTGGATCCGGGCACCGTGGGCGCCCTTTGCCAAGCAGAACGGTTGCAGCCCACACCTGCAGCGGGTTTGCTCCGCCAACAGCTCGCCGTGCGGTTTGTGGCACAACGAGCAGCTCAACGGGAGGCCTCGGAGAGCACAGCCAGAGGCTCCCGGGGATCAGCAGAGGGACAGAAGGACACGGCGCAGATCAGACGGATTGGGTGTTTGCGCTCTGATCCACCCCACCCTCAGCCAAGCCGGGCTATTCAGGCTTAGCTGGTTTTTCCTTTCTCTTTCATGTGCCTCACGTATCAGATAAAGGCGTTACTAAATCACAGCCAGCAGTTCCCACCACACCTCGAGCCATTAACCCTGTCCCACGGCTGGGGAAGCCCTGGGCAGTACCCTGGGGCTCCAGCACAGCAGAGAAATTCTGCCACCCGCTCGGTGCGAAGCAGCTTGCTCTCCCTGGGCTTATTTTTAGAGCAGTCAGTTACTTCCAAAGAGGCTTTCTGCAGAGCCCCTGGGTAAGCTGCCAAGGCCAGATCCCTGTCTGTCTGCAGCAGCGATGCTGTGGGGGTGAAGCCATGTCAGCACTTCCACTCCCCCCCCACGCCATTGTAAATGGGATGTAAAAATCCAGTTCTGGCAGGAATACAAGAACCAGCACGGAAAACTATCGCAACTAAACCTGATCCTTGCTAAAATTCATCTGGCTGGGGAGTGAAAGCGGGGAGCTAAAATGTATTTTCTCTCTCCCATGCCTAAATCTTGAATTCTAAAATCCAGCTGCACTGCACTCAACGCAAATTACTCACGGGGAATTTTTTCAGTTGCTTTTTGAAAAGCCTACCCGTGGTAAATGGAGAAGTGAGCCTTTCCCTCCTCCACCTCTTCCGCAAGCCAAGCGCGTGATTAAAAGTTGCTGTTGTCAATCTTACTAATAAGAGCCACAGTTAATAGTCATTTTAATTGGGTGCAGACCCACGAGGCTGCTGGGAGGGAGCTGGCACTGGTGTTTGTGTGGCCACGTGGGGTGACGGGCCAGGGGACAGCTCTGGGGGGCAGTGACACCAAGGGTTTTCAGCCAGGTCAGGTGCTGGCCCCAGGCAGGGCTGCGCAGACACCCAGCAGCACGAGGGTGCTGGAGGACGGCAGGGCTGCCCCTGGCACCAGCATCCGTGTGAGATCTTTGTCTAGCTGCAGCTTCAGGCTGGCTCTTTGTAATAAGCAGCCAGGCAGCCCTGCGGTGCCACAGCTCCTCTTTCAGCTCTCTCCTAAGCCTGCAAAATCAGCAGGGGAGGAGAAAGTGCCCACAGCTCTTTATTTCCTTAATGCCAGAGTAAACCTCGACCACCTAGGGGGCACAAAGACATCCAGAAACTGCAAGAGGAACTTTAGAAGGGATCCTCACAGCTCTTTCACTCAAATTTCCCCATTTCTGGTTTCTGTATTTATACATTTTCTATCTCCAGCCTGTGTTTCTGTGTCAGAGCACAGAAAACAGAGCACAGAAAAGGCCCAAAATGGAGACTGCTGCAGCCTGCAGCCACCAGGAGCTTGTTTGCTGTGCCGACACCTGCAGCTGCAGACTTGGGGAGGATGTTTGGGAGATGCAGAAGGTGGAGATTTTACGGAATCACATGAGACAGCAAGCGGCTCAGCTCAGCTCAGCCCTGCCGTCCTGCTTTCCCACAGAGACGCTGCGCCGCACCATCTGGCAGTGCCTCCCTACAACGCTTTGAGTTCCAACCCCAACCCCATCTGAAGGGTGCAGGAACCCAACAGAAGTTTCTGCCTGTCTCCCCCAAACCTCTTCCCCCCAACCTCCACGCCCTTGAGCTGTGGGTGGGGAGGCTGCAAGCGCGCCCATCTGCCGTCCTGCTGCCCCCCCCGGCCTGCACGTGCACTCTCATCACCAATTAGTGCGCGCTTAATCACCGCACGTACCGCCTGCCTGGCGTGGGGGTGAGGCGTGGGGAGGGAGCTGGGATTATTGTAGTGGAGTCCAGTAACATTTGCAGGAAATTGGGCTTTACTTCCTGCTCGTGGGGAAACAACGTCCCGGTTGTCTGCTTTATGTGTAAATGGGGGGGAATATGCTAGGATATGCATGCTGCCTTCCAGAGCACATGTAATGCCAGTCTAGCAGCCCCGAGAGCACTTGGAAGGGGGCAGCTTTGGTATTTTGGCTGGTGCTCTTCATCCCATGGGCATTAGAAGATGGGGAGGTCCCTCAGCAGGCCGGCTCGGACGTTGCCACCCCAGCCTTCGCCCTGTGTCCGTCTGTTGGCACGGCTGTGCCGATAAACGCCAGCAGCAGTGGCACCGGGGCTGCCTCTGCTCTGCACAGCCCTTCCACCCTGGGCACATTGCACTGACACATTATACTGGGTAAATGCAACATTTTTCATAAATAAATAAATGTAAATACCAAGGGTAGGCTAAAGATTAAAACACTGCTCTGAGAACATCGGGTTTCTGGGGGACTTTAATGCTATGGCGCGGCTCAGCACTAGAATTTATTCCTGTTAAATATGTACCTGATGAGCCCACTCACCAGCTGTGAAAGTTGAATCAATCGTAATCCCTGCTGTTCCAGCTTCTGTTAAAGCTACCATTAAAAAGAAAGGCAGCCACTTGGTGCAGTGAGACCCGACATATGTTTGGAGCCTGGTCTGTGAGAACACTTTTGGTGTCTCCTGACCATCTCACCTTTGTATGTAAACGTAGGTTTTGAACATGCATGTTTAGAAACTGGACTTGAAGTGGTTGTACTGACCTTTCCAGGGAGGGGTTTGCTAAGAACTGGTGAATTTGTGGTCCTGGCACCATTTCCTTCTTCACGGTGGGTCTGGGGCCGCTCTGTTCCATCCCTAGATCCCTCATCAGCCCAGGGAGGTTTGCGCAGGTGGGTCCACATCTCAGTCCTGTTGTCAGGGTGAAATGCTGAGATCCTCTGGGTGCCTCATGGAAGTAACTGAAATACACAGAGATTAAATTAGACTTAAAATGCCACTACTCTGGTAGGAATTTGCGTGGTCAAAGCTGAGAGCTGAACATGGCTCTCCTAGGCTAAGAAACAAAACAAACCTTGTGGTTTCCTTTATCTGTTCATCATACTAAGCATACATCTTAGAGCTTTCTATCACTGTATTTCTTAAGTACAGAAATATTCTATCATCAGTGAGTAAAAGTGTTTTAGCAGGCAGTCACAAGACGATTCCAAAGGTTGTTGCAATCATGAGTTGTTTAATTATGTGTTAAAGTCATCTGGGTTGTACAATTTCCTAATTCCTGAGAATATCCCAACAGAGACGAAACAATGGTAACAAAAAATGAAATAATGAAAACTGGTTTGTATTCTTATTCAGATTGACACCAGCAGACCTAAATCCCTCCTGTTCTGATCCAAAGATCTAGCCCTTGCAGAAGAGAAAAACAGAACTGCTTGTCTGGCTGCGATTCCTGCCTACTGCCTGCCACAATAAGGCAAAATATCTAATACCTAGAATCATAGAATCATCAGGGTTGAAAAAGATGTCCAAGATCAGCTGGTCTAACCGACCCCTACCACCAATACCACCACTAAACCATGTCCCTAAGCACCACGTCCAACCTCTCCCTGAACACCCCCAGGGATGGTGTATATAGAGCTACAGGACACAGCTGTAACCCGACCAAACCCAACACAGCGTGCAAAGAGGAAACACGTCTGTGCCAGCGCTGCTTTGTCCACTGCAGGAAATCAGAAAGTAATTCTTCAGTATGAGTTAAGAGAGGACTTCTGCAGAGGGGAAAAAAAAAAAAAAAAAGCGATTGGGAAGTTAAATGAAAGGGCTGCTAATCATAGTCATAGAATCATTAAGGTTGTAAAGACCTCAAAGATCATCTGGTCCAACTATCAACCTACCACCAATGTCACCAAGCCATGTCCCCAAGCACCACGTCCAACCTCTCCTTGAACACCCCCAGGGACAGTGACACCACCACCTTCCTGGGCAACTCGTCCCAATGCCTGATTGCTCTTTCCATGAAGAAATGTCTCCTTGTTTCCAGCCTGAACCTCGCCTGGCACAGCCTGAGGCCATTCCCTCAGCCCTGTCATGAGTTATCTGTGAGGAGAGGCCGACCCCAGCTCCCCACAGCTTCCTTTCAGGTGGTTGCAGAGAGCAATGAGGTCTCCCCTGAGCCTTCTCTTCCCCAGCCCAAACCCCCCCAGCGGCTCCCCCCAGGACTTGTGCTCCAGGCCCTTCCCCAGCTTTAGGACACGCTCGAGGGCCTCCATCTCCTTCTGTTAGTGTGGGGCCCACAGCTGAGCGCAGCCCTTGCTCAGTGCTTCACCAGCCGGGAGAATTAAACCACACCCGATATTCGTGCAGACAAAGCGAAAACAGCGCAAGATTTGCCAGCAATTTAACCGAAAAATCTGCCTTAGTGAGGCAGCGGCGGGGCAGGCCCAAGCCCCGGCCTTGCCTCGAGCCCTGCCCCGGCCCCGAGCCCCGAGCCCCGGCCCCAGCCCCGGCCCCAGAGCCGCTGGCAACGAGCGGCTGCCACCTGCCGGCCGCACGGCTCCGGCCCTGCTCGGGGCCCCCTGCAAACCCCTGGACGTTAGGGAGTAGTATCAGTGATAATAATAATCTAGAAATTCAGTAAAAGTTGCCAGAGGAAGAAGGAATCCATTTGCTTCTCGTTTGGTTCATGCCTCTCACACAGCGGGGGCTTTGCTGGGGCACCTGTGTGCATTTGGGTGGACGGTGTTGTGTTTTAGGTCAAAAGGGAATGAAAGTAAGAAGCAATATTGCTGCAAGGGAGGTATAAGGCTGTTCCAGAGCAGCCTGAACAGGTTATGGTGCGCAGTGCTGAGGAACCGAGCAAGATCCTTGCTCTGAGAAAGGAAATTGCCCCGAATTTCTGAGTCCTTGTGTTCAGAAAAGAAGGCCTTAATTTGTAAATATACAAACCTAAGTCAAAAGAACAAATCCTACAGCTTCTCTTCTCAATAGATTTGTATAGCATTTATATATACATATATATATATATAAAGCTAAATCACTGCAGTTAAACAGCCCGTGAAATTGTTGCAAACACGCGAGCAAACGCACAAAGGAACAAAATGGTGAGCCCCGCTTTTTCCCCCACACTCTGCCTGAAGCAAGCAGTGCTTCCCCAGCAGTTGGTGCAGAGAGAGCTCCCCCTCCTGTTAAAAATCGTCTTTAGCCCCTCTCCACCCCTGAGAGACTTGTGGCTAAAAGCTGCCATTTGTGGAGATCAGGCCACTGGTAACGTGAGATGCCATAAATTCAAAATTATAAATGGATAAGGATGCGGAGCATCGTCATTTTGTTCTCATCCCCTTTATTATTTGCAGTGGCTTTACAAAACAAAAGCTCATTTCTTGATTATTTTCTCTATCATGGCAAGATTATCCTTGTCAATAGAAATCATCTGGCATACAAACAATTCATCTGAGCATCTGTCACTTCACTAAACCCCCCCCCCCAAAGCCCTAGAACCATTTTATTGTCTGCTGCAAGGTAATCGCTATCCTGACAGCTTTTAGCAGGGTGAGATCTGGCAGGCAGATGCTCCAGTGCTGTGCTACAGCACCACGTTTGCACTGCAAACTGCAGCAGCTGGCTCAGGGAGGACTTTCCAGAAGCCTTAGGTATGCAGGAGTCCACGTCGAATCTCACCCAGCACCTGCACTATGTAGGAGTGTCTCCTATAAATAGGATAAATGCTCGTTACAGGTAAAGCCAGTGGACTTCTCAGAACAGTCTGAGAAATAATTGAGCCTGCACCTAACAGCTGTATTGTAAATAGCACAAAGCAGCAGAGATTGGCTGCACCTGAAATTTCAACTGCCTGTTTATACTTTTTGAGGACTTTGCTCTTTTTCACTTCTTTTCATTTAATCTGATTTGTGAGGATGATAAGGGGTTTTATAAAATGGAAGGTGTTAAGTTAAGAAATATTTCCAAAAACTCTATTTTCCAAGTGTCAAAAGTCTGGCGTGCAAACACACGTCAATGCACATAAACACTATTCTTCAGTAAAAAGGAGCTGACGACAACATCTTGGGGACTCTAAAAAAGGCGTCTACTTCCTAGGAACTTCAAAAGGAGACTGTGGCAGTAACTATATCTGTCTGAAAGCAAAAATGCCTGGTGTTTTGTGTGAACAGGGCAGGACTCTGGATGCCTCCTGGCTCCAAGCTGCAGCTCAGTGCTCTGGTCTGCAACGTGCAGTGAAACTGAGAGATTTGGGAGTCAGCCTTGGGAGCTCACTGGCAGACCTGCTTACAAGCAGCTCTGGGCTTACAAGCAGTGAGTGACACCTTACTGTAGTGCAGAGAGAGACATAATCCTCCACTTCCCACTAGGGTTCCTGCCCCTGCTCATCAGAACCTCATTAAAAACCACAAAGCTCGTGATTCACTCAAAGCCTTTTCCTCACTGCTCCGTGACCACAACCAGCTTCTCTCTGGGGAAATCCATGCCATAGGAAGTATTTTCGAGGCATTTTACAGTTGGGTGAACTGAGACAGGATGAAGTGAGTTGTTTGGGGCAGAGGTGGAAAGGGACGTGTATGTTCTCACTCCTCCATCATGACCATCAGCTCCATCTGTCAATCCATCAGCTCACAATGCCAGGCTCCAGTGTGATTCCTATTAGTCTGCAAAGTGCTGCATGTTGATGTTTTGGTTTGATATTTGGAGAGCTCTATGGAGATATTTAATTAGACAAAATTAATTTCTTTGAGAACAACCTTCTGGCAGCACTTTGGAAAATGCTAGGAAGCTTGTGTTGTTCTGACACTTAAAAATTGGTATTAGCCACTTCCTAATTTATTTCTAAAAGGACAATCAAATCACATCATCCCCCAGGTCAAACGATAGCTGCGTCTTGCCTGCCAGACACACTACCAGAAGATGAAGTGCCAGACCTCCTCCTTAGAAGCCACTTCCCACAGCTGCCAAGCCCTTTACTCGCTGTTCTTACCCTGAAAGGCTTCCCTTAGCTCAAGCTGCCTCTGTCCATGTCACTCTCTGTCCCTTTTTGCTGCTGCACGTTCTCCACAAAGGTGTCATAGTGGTGGTCAGAGGTGACAGGCAAATGTCTCTGCTGTGCAGAACGGCATCAGTGTGTGGCATGTGAGTGCTGGCGATCCCCCCATATCTGGAGAGAAAGGAGCCACACGAGTCAAAGCGCCCAGGGGCAGGGCGAGCACAAGCTGTGGGCACACACACATGGAGGCCACGTCTCACCAGCAGCTTTGTCACCTTCCCAGTGCCCGTGGGCTCTGGTGACAACCAGAGAGGCATGGCAGGGTGGGAGCAGTAGCGGTGACCTACATGCCATGGCCTCTTGGGCTCAGTTACATCTGGGAAGAGCCCACTGGGTTGGTGGCTGGCAGAAGAGCCGTGTGAAACCATGCATCCTCCTACCACAGACCACTTCTTTAAAACAGGTCCCAGCCTTCTTCTCCATGGGAGTTTTCTGCACTTCACGTGCTTCTCTGTAGGAAGCAGAGGGATGAAGCTGCACCAAAAGCTACAGTGGTTAGCCCTCTTCTGGCACAGTCTGAGCAATGCAGCGGTAACAAAGGGATGCGTGCCACGGTGTCTGCTTCATTCAGTCTCCTCAGTTCCCTTTCATTTTCTCCAAAATTAAATTAGGATTTATGTGAACCTTAAAAAAAAATCCACTCGCATCAAGCCATACAGCAAAAAGGAAACTATACTTAAACACTTAATTAGGGAATGTCTGAAGAGTGCTCTGCAAGTGGTATGGTGCTGGCGCACGCTACGCATTTGGTATTTAAATATAGCTGTATACACTCCCTCGGCCTCCTGAACTGCCGAAAACCTCCTAGCAGGTGATCACAAGCCTTTCTATAATTGAAATGAACTTAATCCTGACAAAAATGTAGCAGCAGCTGCTGTGAAAGCTGTGGCTGCTTTCCAAGTATTTCTTACATTACTCTGGTTTGTATATTAAAAAGAGGCTGATTGCTGTGTTGCAGATTCCTGCCACAGAGTGTCTCTTTACAAGAAAGCTGTTGTGTTTTAGATTTAGGGGCTTTGTTGTATTTTTCATAAGAACAGCTTTCTCTCGTGTGATGATTGCCATGCAAGGATCCGAGCTGCTCAGATATTAATTACTTATGGCCTGCAACAATACTCTAAAGTAGCAGTAAAATATGGATATCCCCTCTCCCTCTCACAAACACACATGCTGGAGTGACACATGTAGGCAGTTGCATACTTACACACGAATATGGTACAATACCAAGCTCGATATTGCAAAGCCAAAGCCAACAGAGCTTTTAAATTCCTGGACCACACCGATGGGACCTCCTGACTGCCCCGGAGTCCTCCTACAAAACAGGTCTGGCTCTGCACAAAGCATCTTTCATTTCAAAGCTTCCTCAAGCGCTGCGGCGTGCCTCCCCTGGGTGAGCACTGGGGGGCCCACACTAAAGGCTGTTCGAAATTTACGGGGAGAGACATTTTGTGCCTAAGACTGCCAGAGAGGTTGGCTGAAGCAATGAAGGAAATGTTTGTCACTGCCTCAGCCCCAGTCACAAAGTTAGATTTTGGACAAAAACGGGGTGTTTGGCTGAAGAGGGAAGGGCAGAGCTCCGTTTGGAGGTGGAAGAGGCGAGCTGCCTGCTCAGACAGAGGGACAGAGGCAGCAGGCAGCCAGAAGGAGACAGAAGAAACACCTGAAACTGAATCTAACCTCCGTGCCACGAATCTCTGCCTGGATCCTGACGTGCTGTGAATTGCTGGGACAAGCAGCAGCTCCTCACCTCGTTCCTGACTGCTGGCTCCTGTGTGAGACCTCACCAGCCCGGCGTGGCTCCTCCGAGGCCGCTGGTGCAGCCCGACCTCCCCTCTGCCATCTCCCTTCTTTCTCTCATTTCCCAGGGTCTCTCTTGGTTTGCTGGGCCATGGTGCCACCTGGCATTTGTGCACCACCACAGAGCAATGTGCCCAGCAACTTTTCTGGCAAGGCGAAATGTCTTCCCCTCTAACCTAGCAAATTGTCCCCGCTGCGCATCTGGGAAGAGATGGGCTCATAACTTTCACAACAGCTTTTCCAGAGCAGGCACCGAGCTCCTGCTCCCCCAGAGCCACCGCAGGAATGAGAAGGGGACAGAATTTGAGAAATCAGGGCTCCTGCAAACTCCACCACCCAAGTGAGGGGCTGGGGAACCGCTCTGCTGCCAGTGCTTTGCCCCAGTGCTTTCACACGGTGCAGCTCCCTGCTGCCAGCCCCGCTCTGCAGAGCCGCATCTGCTCCCCCCGTGTCTGCTTTATGGCTTAGGCTCCCAGCGTGGAAAACATTGACTCAGTCTTATTCAAACTCTTTTTTTGCCCTGAGCAAGCCAAGACACACACGCTCATTTTTAAAAGTGTGACATCTAAGGCTGTTTAAAGGGCAGAACAGAAGATGGTGCTGCTGAGCCAACATATTTTAGCAAGAAAACTTCCTTGGACTTGCTGTCTTTTGACAGCTCCTGTTCCAAAATAACCTTTGTTTAAACTGAAGAGTTGTCAAGGAGATAAGTTTGAGCAGCACAAGAGCTACAGAGAAACATCCCACAGCCACTTCCCTCGTGGAGCAGAGATGTGGTGAAATATTGATGGACCAGCCTCCCTAATTGTATCTCCTACTGAGGGGCTAGCTTGAAATCCGGAGCTCTCCTGCTTTGTATTCGGCACTGGTGGGATGAAGCAATGGGATCTCTTGCAGAGCTACATGGGCAATTGGTTTGGGATGTATGTGGCTAATGAACAGACATCAGCCAGGCAGCTTTGTGGGAGCTAATGAAATGTTCAGTACAAAACGCATCACCTCCAGGTATCATCTGTGCCTCACTCCTGGAGCTTAATCCTCTTCTCTGCAGCTGCCCGAGCAGCCCCACTCTCTGTTTACTGAAGTCTTCTCCATGTCAAACAACAGGAGCAGTGGAAAGAACAAAAGAACTTTTGATCATCAAACTGGGCAAAATGATGTCAAGCTCTTAGGCTGTATTTTTTTTTTCTTATTGGGACTTGTGTTATTCAAAATGCAAGCATGCAAAAGAAAGGCAAATAATTTCCACCCACAGTGCTGGCAGCTACATATTTTCTATAGAGAAATTTTAGCTCAGACTGAGAACAGCAATGGGAACCTTCTTAAGCTCCTTTGTTTTCCAGTTCCAGGGTACCCTCATGCCTCCACAGTTCACCTTCCCTCCAACCAGATTTCAGATGATAACATGCAAACCCGCCCAGGGTACCAGTGGGAAGGCTGCTTATTAGGCTCGCTGGTTCTGGGAAGTTTGGTGGTTTGATGGAAAGAAACATCCTAAATGCAGATGCCTCTTCAAAATCCAATTTACTCGGCAGCTGTAAATGAAGTGGCTGTAAAAGAAGAGGCTGTCTCACAGTATTTCATTTTCTAACTCTTGTGGCACCTGGAAACGCAGCTGAGCATCTAACATAAAGTGATGCTGAGCACGGGGATCACATTCCACGCTGTCCCTTCTGGCAGCTCCACGCTTGGCGAAGTCCATGTGGATTGCAGGGCTAGGAATTAGAATTCATGCAGCATCCCAGCATATCACCACGATGACAAATGAGGTCTCTACCGCTAATTCTTCTAGAAAAGGACGCCGCACGTACATATGCCTGTGGCAGCACAGATGATGACTGCCATCAACAGTTGGAATTCTTCACTGCTTCTGGCCTTAGCAGAATTTTCCTGGCTTGATGGAGCCGCTGCATCTTCTTGTTTTCACTTCTCTGGCTTAGGAGCAAGAATAATATTTACCTATTTTACAGGCCACGCTAGAAAGATTAATTAGCTAATGCTTGTTGAGTACTCCAAAAATATAAAGCAACAAATGCATTTTAGGGGCTGTGCTCAGTGTGCCTGGAATCAATATATACTTGGCAAAGAAACTAATGAAGGGACCCAGAGGGCTTTGGATACCCACGTTAGCTGTCCTGGTCCCAACCCACAGGGCAGAGCAAACATGTCCACGTGCACCCCAGTGTGAATGTGCCCACAGCTCCCTACGGCAGGGTGAAATGCTGTGCCTTTAGTCTTCTGCTACACAGGTTATGAATTCAAAAGCACCAGCAGTTCTCGCAGAGAAGGCTCATCAGCCTGTTCATGCCCAGAAGCTCTTTGGCCATGGATAAGGCCCCTTCAGGCCAAGGCTGAGGGATCCAAGCACAGCTCGATTAGTACTGCTGACTCCCCGTGGGCACTGTCTTGAGCACACCATGAGAAGAGCCTTTGCCTGAGAAGAAGCCAGAGAGTGGCAGTGCAGCTTTGGAAGCTCAGAACAAGTTACCACACCCAGCCTGAAACAGCTGGTTTTCCATTCTGCAAGGGGGAGGTATCACAGATCAAGGTTTGGTTCTTGATATGCGTGTCCCCAAGCAGAAACACTGAAGCAAAGGTTATGAAAAATGTTTTTGCTCCACTGATTGAAATTCAAGGCAGGTTCAAAAGGTTCCCAGGTCAGAAATGTAAAGACTAGGAACAATGAAGTCCTCGGCATCTTTCTTCAAGAAATGCTGATCTGGGCCTAAATCCTACATCTGGCAATCAAGAGAGTCCAGCAGGCTGAACAGAGAATTGCCTGAAACACCAGCTTATCACCTCAGTTCCCCAGACTGATTTACTCATTGTGTCTCCACATCTGCATTAACAGATACTCACAGGCTTTCATTTTTTATTCTTTTCCCTGTGTTTATGAAAGGCATGGGAACAGTACATGGATCAAACACTGAGAAACCAGGCTGAGAGACCGGTCCCTGCACCTGTAACCCAAAACCACTTAGCAGGAGCCTACACTTGCTAAATGAGATGGTCAGGCTTCAATTATTCCTAGAAAAGCTGCAAGGACAGGAAGAGGCAGAGCATGTTCCAGGACCATTACAGGTTGGAGGGGCCACCTCTTCCTAAAGCTGCGGCAGTTCTCGCACCATTTTCTGTGCAGGAGGTCATGGCGAATCACTAATTAACAAGGCAGGTTAGGCAGGTCCATTGTTGGCCTCCTGTGTGAGCTGGGCAAAAAAAATGAATCTGTCCCCACTGCACTGATTCGAGCTGTAAAATGATATAAATGTAAAATACGTGCGCTGAAGAGACTTGAGGCTTAATATAGGTCTTGTTAAATGTTCATAAAGAATACCGAAGCCCTGAGATTAAGAGGTACACCAGAGGAGAATGATAGGGTTATAAAATCCAATTTTACAAATAACTCATATTTATATAGTGCCTTTCAACCTAACAGATCCCAAAGCTTTTTTTCAACGTAACACCCTGATATACTGTGTTTGCTTTACCTACCGGTTCAAGGCAAACTCTCCTGAAGTGAAATGTGGCAGCTGTGTAATAGCCCTGAGTAGCAGTAACTTTAATAATAGCAAGGCATTTATATGGTCTTACAAACTTCAAAGAGTTAATTCCCTGCCCCTTCAGGAGGCAGACAAGGTTTATTATTCCCATTTCACAAAGGCAATATAACCAGAGTGGACAAGAGTGGAGAAAATCTGCACTCCCACAGATTTATAAAGCAAAATTCTGTGCATGAGCCTAAAGTGCTTTTAATCCCACATAGAGAAAACATATCAACATGTCTTATTAAAAAAAAAGTCCTTTACTAAAAATAATGATGTGGAGAGAGCTCTGATCTGGATTCTAACACCTGCCACTTCTGCTGACAAAATTGCCTCCTCAAGCACGTGTTGACATAGAAACATCATGGTCCGCAAATGCTTCTGTGCCATGAAACAAATTGGGCGCTCAAAATATACTGCCAAGAATCAGACAATCTGTTTTAAGAGGACCCAAGAGTTAGTAAAAACCTCTTGAAATATAGCAGGAGAGAAAGCTGCAGCAACACCAATCTCCGAGGCAGACCAGCATTGTTCTTGCGGCTCTAGGGTTCTTTCTAGCCCACCTGCACTGCACTGCAATGATACTTTCAACGAGGACGAAAATTTCTTTTCTCTTACCCCCATAGGTCTGCAAAATTTCCTGCACTTGGAGTCCCTCTTTGTATGTCTGGGAAAAGAAAGATACCAAATTGCCTGGATTTAACCTCTTCTTCACTGAGAACTGCAGCCTGTCCTCAGGTCATGTCAATACTGGTTATTTACTGCACCATGATGCAGAGGAAAAAAGGAGTTTAAAAAGACTATTTTATCCCCTCTTTTTTTCCATCACAGTAGCAGGTTTGCTACAGGAATCACTTCCCATTCATCACTGCAGCTCTCTGGATGTAGCTGTGCCAGCAAGGGCTTGGCCTCTCTTTCCAGAACACCCCCGGTGCTATATAGCACCTTCACGATGCGCAACATGGACCGGTGCTCCTGCCTGACTCACCGACCTCCATCACACCACAGAAGCCACTTTCTTTCATCTCTCTGGCTTCGTTTCCCCCAGAGAAGCCTGTGTCCCACTGCAGCCTCCACCGGGAAGGACATCCAGGGAAGAAAGGACGTCCTTAATTCTCTCCTCACCACGCTGCAGGCACCAGCTACTCTCCAGCACCGAAACACCAACAAAGCAGTGTCATGCATGGGAAGCACTCAGTTGTGAAGCTTTACAAAAAGCTGCTGCAGGGCAACATGAGCCCTGGCAAACACACCATGGCCTGAGCTCACGGCCTCACCCTCGGTTAGGCCCGTGGACAAGGATGCAGGGCCTAGCGCTGGTGTTCAGGCATCAAACAGAGGCCTTTCTGACACTGTCATGTCCAAAACCCAAAGCAAAATGATTTCCTGGCACTGGGCTCACAGCTAAGAGCTTTCAACCTTCTCCGCTTTGTAATTATTTAACTCTGTGGCGTTTCACTACCGCACAAGTCAAACACACTGGTGAGCGTCTAAATCAAGGCCTGGGGGAGAAACCTCCCTGGCACACCGGGCGCGTTACAAAACAACGCAGATGGTGGTGGAGGAGAGCCCGTGACTTCGCTTCCTTGGCAACCTGGATGCCAGGAAACCGAACGCAGGGCTCGCAGGCAGCTCCCGAGCACGTGCAGCCGCTGCTCCGGTCCAGGAGAGAAATTGTCCCTGCTCCGCTGGCTGCCCCGGTGCTGCCAGCTCCTCCCTGCTTTGCTCACAGAGGGCCAACCTCTGCGGGCTGTGCTGGAGTTCATTTTGGACCCTGAGCAATCAAGTGTGTCTTCATAGGACTGTGTTACTACATCAGTTGATTTCTCAGGATGATGGGTGGATTTACAAGCTTAAGAAAGCTTACAGATCCATCCTTACAGCTCTCAGGCTTAAACCTAGATCCAGAGACCCATATATTTGGGCTTAGAGGTATGTTGAGCAAGAAAATGTTTATATAACTCTACCTCCTCTCAGTTCCTGCCTGTGGGATTGCCATCCATCACAAGTGTAAGAGCAAGGAGAGAGCTGCCTGCCTGTCCTCCACGATGGCTCTGGGGAATCCCTGAGCCCTCACTGTGGCAGGTGAGTCACTGTCCTCCTCACTGAGAAGGGCACGACACAGCCCTCGTTGGCTGGAAGGAAGGAACAAAGTGAAGACTTGGTCATCCCGGCCACAATTTATGGGGTGAGGCGACAGAGCACAGACACAGAGTGCTCCTAGTCTTCAGACGGTGTAAGGCAGCAGAGCTGCCCTGAACGGTGCTGATTATACCCTGAAATACAAGCTTCTCCACTAAATAAATCCTGCAGCTCTTTCCTTCCTCCCCCGTCCCCCATCATCTCTAACTCCAAAAGAATTCCATTTAATATATACAGAGCTTTTCCTGAACATAAAAATAAATAAATAAATAAATACACCACCAGGTTTGACCCTGACCTTTGCAAATGGAAATATGATGTAGTGAGAATTGAGACCTGAGAGTCAACTAGCATCTTTGGTTTCACTGTTGAAATACAGCAGGTCATTTCACATTTCTATTATGAGCCTCAGATAATGGAGAAGAAAATTAGGTAATTCCATTTTTGGATTAGTTGGGTTTCTTGTCAGCTGGGAGATGGGTTCTGAGGTATGCGGAGAATGACTCGAGGCACAGGCTGAACAGCTGAGCATAGATATTGTTTGGGATGCTATTTCTGCATGGCCTGCTCCAGAGATATTAAAAGCGATGGTGTCTGTCTCCCCTGACATTTATATCTGTTTTCCATCGCTGACTTCAAAGGCATTACTCTGCATTTGACCACATTTGAGTGAGTACAAAATCGGGACCATTGTTTACGTGTTTCATTGTGTTGAATGTTACCTGAGCTTTTAGATGATCAAAAATGGGTTCTGTATGTAGAGAAAAATATTAAAATGAATGAGGGAACACACAGGCAATAGTAACAATTGCAGAAAAAGGAGTCTTGACAGAGTTGATTTATCTGTTTATAGGAAGATTTAGAGACTTCAGTTCAAAGTCTGCAAATTGCCCTATGAAAGCAGATCCTCCTCATCACAGAGACTGATTGATTTCTCCAGGTGTGTATGAAAAGAAGGATTTGAAGAATCAAGAGCAAAGTTAGTAAGGAAAAGAAAAAACAAAACCAGAAGATCACTGCATGAAATATCAATAGCATAGCTAGGAACAGTTGGATACCAGACGATCTTTAATCTAGAAAAAAAAAGACAAAAATAATGTCTGGAAGGTAAAGCCTGATTAAATTTAACAATAAGTTTTTAAAACAAAAAAGCAATATGTGTGATTAATGAAGCAAAGTATTTGATTTCCCATCTCATGAGGTCTTCAACTCAAGTCACACTAGAAGTGATACACATTAGCATGCTCAACCAAGGATTGAAAAGAGCAGATTTGATGCTCTCATGCTTTTTTCTGATCTTAAAAGTCTGTGAGCATGTTTGGATTTGGTAAAGCATTTGATACCATATCATAAAATTTAGCTCTTTGGATGATCTGAATGCAATAGTCCACGGACTGAATCACAGCTGAGTAGCTGCAGACAAAAAAGAATACTAAACAGGGAGTTATTGTGTTATAGAATTATGTTTATTAGGGCATCAGAGAGATCAGGTCTTTGGTCTTTTCTGACATTTTTATTGATGACTTTAAAGAAGGATTGAACAAAAGGATGACAGGCATTCACAAAAGTGACATGAAGTTGAAAGGGATCACAAACACTAGGGAAACCAGAAAGATAATGCAGAGGAATCTGGATAGACTGGAAGCTCAGACTGAAAATATCTCAGTGCAATGAATCTCAGAGCCAGGCAGATTGGAAATCTTGTATCTCTTGATGCCTATAGGCTTTAAAGGCGATGGTCATTAAGATCGTGCCAAGGGGCGAAAAAAATACATAAAAAGGTGCAGCGTATGGGGACACACTTCATCTGAAGCCCTAGAGATACGCGTTATAGCAAGCCACAAAGAAAATAACAGAGAAGTCCTTTAGTGCTTTTGGCAGGCAAGGCATTTAATAAACATGTCTACCAAGAAGCTTCTATAATAAAACCCGATGTATCATTTCCGTTCACTGAGCTAGTGTCATGTCTGCAAACTGCACAAGGCTTTGTCTCCTCGATGCATTAATTTCCATCCAAATGCCCAAGCAGAGCCTCTATTAGCAACCTCTGTTGACATGAGTAGATTATTCAGGGAAGCATAACTAAATCTCTCTTATTTCTCTGAAATCTACACTCGCTCCTCTGCTGGCAAATGAAAATTCACAAGAGAAAACATCTACTGTCTTTCTATTAAGTGTTTGGGGCTGGATTTAAACCTACAACCTCCGCTTAAGGAAGGATTCTAGAGATCAGCGTCTCCCCCTGATAGGGTTTAGGAACCAGGATCTGCAGTGGCCTGCAGGTAGCCTGCAGTTCCCTTGACCCTCTGGACCCAGCACCTCCTGGCTGGGGGAGAATGGGACTAGGAACCGGTGACTTTTAGAGATGCTGTCAACTGCACGTGGTCATTTATCTGTAAGCCTTAGAGAAACAGGGCAAATTTAGCCAGTCTAGAGCAACTCTTTTGTAAGTGCTTCCCTGCCAGGCTGTGGTACCTGTTCCTTTGATGCCAGCAACAAGAGAAGGATATTCTGAAGGAACAGTAGGACTGTTCCCCATTGCAGCTGGGGAACCAGGACAAGACACCTCAGTGCCAGATTGCTGTAGGTAGCCCCAGAACACCCAGTGCTAAAGGATTTGTACTACATGGGAATAGAGAAATGATCTTTTCTGCAGGTCCACTCGCTCCCTGTCTGGCATTAGCTAATGCCCTCTACCCTGTTTGTCTAAGAAGCAGGGAGCAACTGCCTGCATGGTTTCATTTCTCTGTGACCTAGAAGTACTTTCCAATTTACCACTCACATCGCTCAGCCAAAGTGATACACCCAGATCTGCATGCAGAACATACTGTGGTGCTGAGCCTTACTCTGCCGGCCTACACTGTTTCCTAGCATGGCTTTATTGCTCTGTAAAATAAAAGGTCATTATGGTGTTATTCAGGTAGCGACAGCTTTGAAGAAACACTTTCAAATACAATACACAAGTAGACATTATTACCCCCTGCCCAGGGATTTGGAGAAGGTTTCCTCCAGTAAAAGGCTTTGCATTCTGCTTGCAGGAAGCACTACATTAAGGTGGACATTTTTCCAAGCTGAATTCAGATGAGCTGATTTTTTTAATCAGACCTTCTTCTAAAGAATGGGCACACCACTCCCAGGGCAGTGTGCGGGGTTAATGCTCTAATAACCAGTCTGGATCCACAGAGTAGAGCTATGTGCAAAGCTTAAGACTGAGATTTTACGGAACTTGATTTAGATGAAGTCTAATGTTCACCGGCAGATGACATCTGGCTCAGGACACGTGCCTGTGGAAGTCTTGGTGCTCAGCATTTAGAGGCACAGCAGATTTGGCACGGCACAGGAGCTAGAGCAGAGGTGAGATCAGCCAGTCCTCACAGCTGGGACCGTGGAGAATTAGCCTCCCTGGAGAGGACTGTGGGTTACACATGGCTCCAAGCAGTGCTGTTAGACTCCTACTTCATAAACACCGTACTCCTTCTTGGGTGTTTGGACTGAGGGAAGAAAAGGGAGAGGCGCAGGCAAGGCTTACAGGCCAGACACCTTTCATCTCCACCGCAATAAACCCATTAGTACCACGCAGGTGAGGAAGGGTTTGTGGCACGGTGCTGATAACAGCACTGACGGCAGATGTTCGATGCCAGGCAAACTCTTTAGAAGCAACCGTATTTAAAATGCTTACTTCCAAAAATCATCAGCTGTATTTGGGCTGATGCTGAAAATATTTTAAACGGTGTTTCAGACAGCAAAAACAAGGGAAGAAACTACAGCTCACAAAGGCTAACTTAAGTGACAATTTGTGTGGCAAAAAGCTACATTTATTTAGTTGATTTAAATGTGCTCTGTAAGGGAAACATATATTTTACACCTACTCTTAGTGTGTAATGGAAGCTTGAAAATTAGTTGGAAAAATGTGTTTGTTATTTGAGAACTATCAGGCATTTTGCCTTTCTTCTTTGCTCTTCACTTTTTCAGAGAGAAAAGTAGGTATGAGTTTTTTCCTTTTTGAAGTGATGAGATACACGAGTCTTACAAACATCCAGATTCTCACCCCAGGTATCTTTCCAATATTTGAATTAAAGAGATAAGAAGCAACAGTGAGTTTCTAGCAATTTAAGAAAATTAATCCTTCCTTTCCTGATCACTTATCTTATCTTTTGATCTACCAAGGTCATAATCCTGCTATGTCTCCACTCATCCTCAGAGACCCTCCAGCCAAACAACGATAAGATTTCCAATTTCTAAAGTGAAAACAGAGAAATCCCTTCCTGTAAATTACAGCAAAACCAACCAAACAAAAACTGCACTAACAAACCACAGCACTGAGGCCTTTTTGGAAAGGAACAAACTGAAGCAAGAGCTCATTCATTTTCCTCTGTCAGCACACCTTTCAGGACGTCTCCCTTCTGGTATGTGTCTTGCCATAAAATATTAGGTCTGGTTCACTCTGGGGATTTTGCAGTCCAGCTCCAGATGTTAATAGATGTTTCCCTGCCTTCCCCAGAGAGTGGATGCCACTTGCACATCTATAAGATGCTGTCCACTGATTCCTGAGTCTGTAACTAGATGTCAGAGGGTTTAATCTAACAGCTTCCAGACCCCAGCCAGGGAAGCTGCTCCACCCAGAGTTATTCTAGGCAGCACAAGATCGTTGTCGCTCCAGGGGAACACCAGCACAGCAGGGAAAGGCCGGTGCTGGGATGACAGTCACAAGCACGGCTCTGCTGAACCAGAATTAAAGCCTGCTGTTGTTTAAAGGGGAATGCTTCAGTACGGCCAGGAGCAGTTTGTCTCATCCCATACCTGCTTAATTGGGTGTTAGGATTCCTTGCCATTCCTACAAGCAGATATTTTGGCAAGATGTTGGTATCAACAACTTGCTCTCCCCTAGCACTTTTACAAAAGAGCACCCAGGATCTGTGGGGTCACTGCATTTCACAAATGGGTGAAGTGTGTAACGTGTCCAAAGGTGCACATCAAGGTGAGATGCTCCACCACAGGACAGGCAAGTCACAGAGCAATTCCACGAGCACCAGGCTTTCTGAAGATCAGCTCCACACTCCAGGAGGATGGCTGTGTGACAAATGGTGTGCAGATGTCCCTGAGCTGCTTTCACAGTGGTAGTGATGAAGATGTGTTAGTGGAGCATCCTACAGAAGCTTAGATGGATTCTCTGCTTCTTACAGCTATGCAGAACTTTAAAGACATATATATGTAAGTAGATATTGAAGAGCGAGAAACACTATTACAGCATACATATAGAAATAGAAATCCCTCACAGAAATACCACTTTGACCTGGTTTGTCTTATCTACTGCAATGACAAAATAAATGCCATGTCTGAGGGTGACACCAGCTCAGCTGGACCAAGAGATGGTACAGGTAGGGCTGTTTTGTTCTGTTTCCTGTCCAGGTCACTTGTAATTCTGTGTGGCGTCCTGCTACTTGGCAGTCATTATAACAACATCAATAAACCTCCAAAGCCATCTGAGGCTGCAAGATTAACAGCCACCACCCCAATGAGTTTATTTTATGTGGCTAAGATGAAGAAAAACACTCTAACAACGCGATCTGCAAATTATCTACAAAATGACTTGAATAATTTGCCAGTTTCCCTCTGACTGCACTTTAGCAGGCCAGCCAGGACTTACTGCATGAACAGCCACCGAAGCAGTGGGAGGCAAAGTCATAATCGGCTTTTGTGTTCTTTGATTATTGTTATCCAAACTAAACAAAGATTTGTGGTGTACTTGTGTCCTTCCTTTCCCTGTTTTTTTCAGATTAACTGCTACGCTCTGATATCGCGTGCATTACCGACGTTGTAGGAACTTGTCCAGGAGATAATCTCTGTACCCCGGCTTAATGACTGCACCAACCTTTATTTAAAAGAAATCTGCTGCTTATCCTAGGCTGAAATTGCAAGCCTTTTGCAGCAGTAACACTGGCTTTTAAGTGTCTGTAAAAAGCCATAAATGTTTTACAGGGTTATAGAAATAACAGTCTAATATGATGTGCTAACTGGGAATGTGCAAAGTAGCTGGACTTGTCCGAGCATATCTGAAGACACTGCTTGCTCTAGATCACCGGTCTTTAATTAGCAATAGGACTTCACACTAGCCCTCAAATCACCATTGATAGATGAGGCACTGCAGTTTTCCTGCTCTGCTGGTTGAGGTTATCTATTGATAGCCACCGGAAAAAGGATTTAACCTTTACAATTACCATGTGCTCTCTTTTCTGACATACAAGCTCAAAGACTCTCTGATCATACTTGACCTGGTCACTCCTTGAATTTACACCTCTGCTAGCAGCCCAGGTTTTTAGTTTTGAGGGATGAGAAAAGGTGTGCTCGTACAGCACTGATCCTTTAGAAATTACACTCTATTTCCTTCCTTACTGGAACTCTGGTCTTTGTTCAGAATGCAGATTACTTCTGCAGAAAATCATTGGGAAGGTAGTTTGCCTCATTTTGTATACATTTCATTTCGTGCACAGAAACACGTATTCATTCCTGCAAATCCAACTCGCCTAAATCCAACGATTTAGCCAGATTCAACTTCTTTGCTTATTTCTTCTCTGCACAATTTCTTGCAATTTCTCCCCTATTCTGCATGCTAAAAATACATCTTGGTGCTGCCTGGAGGCCATCAGAAAGCACAAAGAAAAGGGCAGCCTGAGTTTCATGTGCACTGCTAAGCAATGCATAAAGAGCGCTCCCCACAAACGGGGATGTTCTTGTAATAGGAATCCATAAATATAGAAATCTGTCATTCCCAGAAGCAGTTGTATATAGAAACACTCTTAGTAGCTCTATTTAGCCAGCACCAGGCTCTTCTACCAAAAGCACAATTGCCAGTGAGAGCTCAGATTTCTAATGGCACTGAACAGGTGTAAACTGGAAGAAAGCTCAGCGGGGGGAAAAGCTAAACCAGCTCCCACCCCTGCAATCAGCAAAGCCTTCTCCTCGAGGTTCATGTTTGCAATGGGATAGAAAAGCAAGCTCTCATCAGAAAGGAAACCAAATACTTTCTGCGTTTTTCACTGTCTGAATTTCCCCTCTACTCCTCCAAGTCTTGCTCTTCTACCAAAGCTCTTGGGAGCGCAAGCCTTCGCATTAACCACTGCTAAGGGGGAGATGAAAGAAAGATAAAGTTCTCTTGTTATCCAGGTGGGACCCTCTGTCCTATTTACATGGAAAACGGTACATACTAGGCAAAATCTAAAATCCACAAATTAGTACGAATCTCGGGAAGATGACTGCTCCACTAGAATGCGTGTTGCAGGAGGGCTGGTAAACTCCCCTTGCTCATATTTATTACTGCTCTGTTGAGAACAAACCACATGATGTCATTGAAGAACAGAGTTGCGAAATCCCACATTCCAGACTAGAAACCAGGAATGATTCCCAAATTAGGCAAATGACATGAAAAAATATCAGGAAAGCATCTGTGAGGCCAAAAAAAAAGACTAAACCAAAAAAACCTTGAAGCCACATGAAACAAATGATGTTTTCCAAAGCTGTCATGTTAATGACTCCTCACTACAAATACATTTACTGAAAAAGTCTTCATTATCTTGAGAACATGGAGCTAGAATTGCAAAGTTAATTTACTATTCATGAGCAATATTTATAGATTATTTATATGGCAACAATCTGCAAATATTTCCTTTGGATACTGCCATTTGAAAGGGATTTTGGATGTCTTGCTTCCCACTGGCATTTTTAGGGGTAAGACTGTAAAAAAAAGCTTCCAAGCTTCCTCTGCTCTAACATCCTATTTACTTGTTTCAATGATAATCTGAAGAGCAAGTATAATGTTATTCTGGAAGTCATTCTTTTGAATAGCTGCAGGTTATTGCAAAGTTTTTTTTGTTTGTTTGTTTGTTTGTTTTTTTAAAAAAAGGAAAAAAAAAAAAAGGCAAGATCCTACTGTATTACTGTTGTTGAAACGAGGGTCCTTTGCCTTCTGTGTCAGTTTTGTGATTTATTTCCAAGATACCGTTTCTTGACCCTGGTTTAGTATTTTCACTTTTGGGGTAAAACTTTCCCTCTTCTGGCTCCAAAAAGCAATAAATCGCCTGACAAATTAAGGCAGCAAGGACAGCTGGATCAGTTTATGGTGTCTAAAGTTAGCTGAGATGCTGGGAAGTCCTCAGGAGATACACTTCCTCCTGGGGCTTTGTGCCTCATTCTCAAGCAAGTCAAGCTATTTTCCACCGGTTTGGCCTTTTGACATCTGAAGGGGAAGAGACTACACGAGATACCTCATGTAGCTCATAAAGAAATGGTGATGCTATTTTCCTAACAATCAGCTGTGTGAGATTTCTGTTGAACAGCTGGGAAAGAGTCCCAGTCTGTCCTAATTAAAGAACAAAACGAAATTAAATTGCAATTGAACAGTAGTACCTCAGCATCACACACAACGTGGCAGAATAGAATGTCCCATCACATTGCAGGAAGGAAATTCAAGGAAAAAAACGTAGGGTCTCCAGGCTCCAAGTACACTGTGTAAGGGCAGCCATGGAAGAAGGCAACCCTTTGCCTCCTTTTGCCAAATGGAGCAGCAGAATTACTGGGTACTTCACACCCACCCATGCTACATTATCTCTGTGCAGGGGACGTTCTCTACAGTTTACTTGGTGAGCCACACGGCTAATGCTGCAGGGCACTACCCAGAAGCTCTGCTCCATCTGAGCACCTCCTCACAGCAAGTCACAGACACTTCCAGGCACCTGCTGAACCCCTCAAAGCAGTACAGGTGAGACTTCTGTTAAACACTTAGTCAAGAGAAAGATTTCTGCCTCATTCAGAGAGCTCCTGATGTGGCTCCAGGCACCACTGAAAAATAATCTCAGCACCAGCCACATGAAACACTTGACGTTTGGTCACATCTGTATTTCTCTGACACTCCTCCACTCCTTCCAGTGAGGGAGACATGCGGGGTTCATGCAGGAGGTACAGAGAGGCAACTTATGGGGCTCCCACTCGGCAGGTCCCATTTCTAAACACAGTCATGCCTCTACCCTCACATACGTCTAGACATTGCTGATCAGAATTTAACTGGATGCAAGGAATGCAATAAAAAAAATATCCAAATCATTAATCACTGTCACAGAGTATATTGTTAAAGCCAATTATCTTCCGAACCAAATTACCGAGGGCAGAAGTGGGCAGAAAGGAGATCCTTAGAAGGCAGATGACAGAGCAAAGATACAAATGGAAGTAATTGCACTTTGTACATGGATAACACCTTTCTTTGCTTCCTCCTGCTGTGCTGCTTCTTGTCTGAGCACCAAAAAAAAAAAAAAAAAAAATCCAACAGCATAAACCTACTTCTTAGGGGGATCAGAAACAAGCCTGAAGAATCCTGAGCTTTATCATTTCTAGACTGTTTGGAATATCTGTGACACCACACATACTGATACAATTGCACCTTGTCAAATAGAGGAACTCTGTAGTGACAATAAATATTAATTCTCTGTGCTGGCTTTCAGCCTAAATCTTAGTAGATTGAAATATCTGCCAGAGGAACATCAAAAAAAGCCAAAGTAGCAATAAAAGTCAAACAAGAGCGCCAGATCTAGCAACCACCACTGCCTGGTTTACACTAGTCAAGTAACAGATGTTTCAGGCTGAGCATTTTAGAGGAAATTAGTCCGATGCACTCATACAATACAGCAAATCCTGTTGCAAATTTACAGAATATTTCAGGAATAAGTCTGCTTCTATTAAAAAATGGATCTAAAACAAACTGACTTGGGTTATAGAGCTTGCAGAGCTCCTTTGCCAGTCCTGCAGCAGAGCAGCCACGCTAAGAGAAGATGATCACAAGAAAAATGTAGGTCCACAAATGCCCATTTTTTACACTCAAAAATGATTTTGGACTGCCCACCCACCCTGCATCACCCCACTACAAAGCTAGCAGTAGTCACCTCTGTGCAAGCTTGGTACGAATCCTTGCGGTTCATCCCTCCTTGCCCAAGAAACACAAAAGGAAAGGACCTAAGGATCAACACAGTACATCATCTCTTTTTTACAGTTGGGCACTTAAGGCAAAATCCTGAGTGTGAATTCACACACTGTGATTATGGATATTAATTTGTGAGCATAAAGAGTGTTTTTGACTAGACAGGTACCTGGTACGTGGCAATGCAAAGCTCTGATTTCACATACCCAAAGAATGGCATGGTAGATGCATATATGGCATATTTGAAGCTTTGTGACCAGCTAGGGGTGATTCTCACTTTAGAAGCCCCTACACCTTTTTCTTTATCCTATGGCAAAACACTGAGACGTAGGAGGAATGGCAGTGCAAGACGAAGCGAAATCTGATAGAGGCAAGGCAGCAGCTGGCAAACATCTCAGAACAGGCAGGGCCAACAACAGGGTCAGTGTTTACAAATAATAAATCATGTGAGCAGCACTCACACCAATGTTTGGGAAAGAGTCTGCATCACCAATTTGACCTCCTGCCCAGCTGGATTTTTTTTTTTTTTTTTTAGACTGAACAGAAATAAACTGGGGCCCCATGTTGGAAACTGGGAAACTACACAAAAGTAGGCAATGAAATAAAGCTGGAACAATGACCAATTCAGACAGCGTAGAGGCCTTTCTCCACATTGTACACGTCAAAATTTCCTCATCCCAAAGAATTTCCTGTGAAAAACACAGGATGCCTTTATCATAGAGTGGGTGGCATTTGATACAGGACCCCAATTGGCTGGGGAAGTCTATGAACCATGCATTATTTTACTGCTACCTTTCCTGTGGGATATTGCCAGCAGAACCACTTCTTTGTGATCTTTGTCAAAGTTTAGTAACACATTCATATAGATTATACCCAGCCATGTTAACCCTGAAGTACGGGCAGAAGTTAATAAGACAGAAATCTTTTCCTTCTCTCCTTTCTGTGTTTCACTTCATTTCAGTGGCAACATGCCTTTCTCCCCAGATACAATTATTTTGCAGTGGTGAAACTCATGCTACTTTAATACAAAACATGGGGAGCAAAACTAAATTATATCTTATAAATATCCTAGTATGACCTCCCCTGATGATTCCTGCTATCTTGCTTAATGGTACCATTCACATGCTCAGCACACCTGGAATGATTTGCACAACCATGACTATGGTTTCCATAAGCCTGTACAAAAGGACTACTGTAATTTTAAAGATGTCAAATATTGCTACATGAATTAACCCAGAACTAAAGTCTAGGCGATTAGCGTATTTCTGTTGCTGAAAGAAAAAAAAAAAAAAAAAAAGTAAATCTGTTCCAGTAATTCTTCTGGTTAAACAGATATAAAATGCTGAATCAGCAGCACAAGGAGGTTCATTCCATGAGACTGCCCGTTTAAATGGATCGCAGCTTGAACTCTGTGATCACTTCATTTTATATTTGGACAGATGTTGCATGTTGTAATTAAAAACAGTTGTTATTGGCAAGGAAATAGTATTGGAATAAGGAGCAGATGAGTTCTTAAGGAACCCGTTGGGCCACATTCATCCCTGGTGTTACCCCACTGCTTTAATAGGCATTCAAAAATAAAATGAGACCAATCTGTTTCTTAGATGGATATCTCTAGGGAAAAAAGAGAGTGAAACAAGATAATTGAACCCCTTTCCCTAAACACTGGTGGCACGTATAGAAAACGGGCAGGTTTTCAAACAAAATGTTTTTCAAGGTTACTCTAGCTTTTGAGAAGGCTTCCCAGCTGCTGTGAATTACAACCCATTTGAAAGAGTAAGAGCAGTTGCAGGGACAAATCCCACCTGCAAACTTCCTGGGCAGCAGCCCCAGGCACCCAAGGGATTGTCACAGGTTTGATTTTTGGGGAGCAGCCACGCGTGGACTCTCAGAACACCTCATTGTACACCAAGGGACTGGTATTTAACATCACCTCTGCTCTACTGGCTTAAGTCAACAACTACAGTGACTGCTGGGGAAATATGAGCAGTGTGACCTCCTCGCTGGACAAGTAACAAGACCCAAGTTTGTATTTATAATGCAGTCAGCATGGATTAGCACACCCTTTAACCAGACAGATATTCACTGACTGGCAACCACCTCTAGCACCCTTTAAAGAACTGGGTAGAGAAGCAGTTTGACTTCCATAAAGCAGGCTGGGCATGATGTCCATCAGTCAGTGTAACGCTGCTCACAAAGCTCAGCCCTTCTGCTTAGCTCCCAGCTGGCAGTCATTGCTTTTATCCTTCCCGTTCCTGCCTCATCCTCCCCTCCACAGCTGTGGGAGGAAGGCTGCCAGCCTTTCTTCTCAGCAGCCCTCCTCTCCGCTTCCTGCTGCTTTTCACTACATTAAGAGAGAAAGGCCTATGAGAGTCCTTACTTGGGACTTTTGTTCAGTTTGGAGCTTGAAAGGGATCTGTGGATGTAGGGCAGCTCAGGAAGGAGATGTTGAGGAAAAAACGGTGTGTTCATGCACAACTGTGGTAACCGAAAGGCAAGGCAGGTGGGCTCCTCAGGAGCTGACCCCAAAGCTCAGAGCATCGCTGGGTGCCCACGGGCAGGGGGTGCTTTGGGCTCCCATCTCCTGCACAGGGCCCCCTGGGGTGGGGGGGACACAAGGTGTGTGGGTTTGGGGGGGACACAGGCAGCCGGGGGAGGACACGGGGACACTGGAGAGGCCGCTAACGGGAGGCTGCGGCCACCTGAGGCCGGGGGAGGCCGGGCAGGACCCGGCGCCTCCCCGCACTGGAGGCGGCGCCTCTCGGGGAGGCAGGGCCGGGGCCGGGGCCGGGGCCGCCGAAACCTTCCGGGGCTCGGCGCTGCGGCGGCCGGAGCCGGGCAGGATGCGCTCCGCGGGGCTGCCGCTGCTGCTCTCGGCCTCCCTCCCTCTCCTCCTCCTCCTCCTCCTCCTCCTGCCTCCGGTCTCCCGAGGCAGCCAGGAGCCTCCAGCAGCAGCAGCAGCAGCAGCAGGAGGAGGAGCAGGGCCGGTGAACGGCAGCCGTGTGCCCGCCGAGCCCCCCGCTGCCGCCGGTAACCACAGCGGGGCCCTGCTCAGCCCCGTGCCCGCGCTGCTCCGCGACCTCTCGGCGCTGAAAGCCGCCGTCATCGGGGCCTGCGGCCTCACCGCCGCCCTCATCGCCTGCCTCCTGCTCCGCGTCTTCAGGTAGGGCCGGCAGGTGCCTCCCCGGGACCCCTGGATCCCGCTGCCCACCCTCAGGCTTCGTGCGGTGGGCAACGAGCTCGCCAAAGGCTGGTCGGGGCTAAAAAGGGAGGCTCACGCCTCTGCCGAGGTGCTGCGGTCCTCCAAATGCCTCCCTGGTCTTCAAAAGTTACGAGTTTCCCTGCGAGTGCTGCTGCTCTGCTGTGGAATAAATGAGATAATGTGGCAGGAGTGATGGGTTTTCAGGCTAGGGCCCCCACAGCAGGTGAGGGATGGCAGGAGGAGAGGCCGAGCGCTGGGTCTATGTAGCTTAGACAAGCAGAAGTTGGTTTTTTTGGTGTTTAAATACCTGGAACGGAGGAGAAATAACCAGGCTGATCCCAGCGGTGCCCACAGATTGGACAGGACACAGATCGAGCGCGAGCATAAACACAGGAAATTCCACCCGAACCTAAGGAAACATTTCCCCGCTTGTGGAAGTGGCCGCTGGCTGGAGGAACGAACAGGGAGGCTGCGGAGCCCCCATCCCTGGAGGTGATCATGGTGACCCCACTTGGGCAGGGGTGACACAAGTGACCAGGAGGGTGGCTTCCAGCCTCAGCCACTGCATCTCGTGCACACAGATGGGGTAAAGCAGGTGTTGCTGGTCTTGAACCCATGCTGGGTATGGAAGACAGCCTTTTTTTCCCCATAAAGTTAAGCTTAAGCAGCTATCTTTGGTTTGAGGAGGTCCAACGTAACCAAAAGTAGATGATTCAGAAGATAAAAGCACTTTGGAATGATGCTCAGTGCTCTGTAGCCAAACTCTGGTGTTCAGCTGGGTAGGTCGCTGATGGATGCCAGCTCCCACTCGCACTGCAAAAGGGGAGAAAATTCCCAGCAGCTCGCAGAGCTGAGAGAAGTGCGGGCGAGCAGCTTGAAGCCTGGCAGAGGTTTGCATCTGCTTGGTGCTCATATCTCGTCCTCTGAGCGTAGCGTAACCAGAGCAGCATAATTGAGCCGCTCTTCTCAAGTGGGTTGGTGCTGGTGCGCGCCTGAGTTATGCTGGCAGCCCTTGAAACTTGTGGAACACCTCCCGCTGCGAGGAACATGAACAAATTAAACTCAATTACTTCAAAAAACCAGTCTTCCTGTTGGCTTGTTGCTGAAGCAGAAGAAAAACGTATATTAAAGCTTCATTTGGCACCGTTAGTGTTAATTATTATTTATCTCAGGGTAGTGGTGAGAGTCCCCATGCTGTGCTAAAAGCTGTTCCCGTTTTGCAGTTTACAAACAAAGTTGTTGCCTGTTTGTGCCTAACTTTGCCGTAGAAGATTGCACACTTGGAGAAGTTAACAGTGATCTGACTTCTAGGTGTGGGCAGCAGGAAAGAGCCTGGGAAGTTGGAGCAGCTCGCTCTCCAGGAAGCAGGGCTGGGAGGAGGTGTGCGCCACGTTGCAGGTGACAGAAGCGGTTGAACAAGTGGAGTTTGCAAATTCTTCCTTGTGCTGTTCTCCAACACCTCCTTTGTATTTACCTAGTGGCTGCTGCTGAATTCTCTGCTGCTTCTGTTCCTGAATTAATTCCGTGTTAGGAACGGCAGTGCTCATAACAGTAGTATTATAAAATGCAGACTTAGAGACTGAAATGATGAGAACTGATATTTTTCTAAAGAAATTGACATTTAACTAAATTCCTTTTATGTATTTCAGTAGCTGGCGAAAGACTATGCAAGTAAATTTGCTCATTAAAGCGAGGCGGTTCAGGAGAAGCAAGTAAAATATTGAAGAGAATTATTTTAATCGGTATCAGCCACTTTCCAGACTCATCCAGTTGTCACAGACAAACATTAGAATTAGCAAGTCTATAAGCAAGTGCAGAATGAAAAGCATAAGTTTCTAGTCCCAGTTCTTTCTGATCTTGGAGACTTTCTACCCCCTGCCTCAGTTTCTTCTGGATGTAAAGGTCCTTGTATCAAGGACCTGGCATAAACCTGATTATTTCTAGTCAAAGAATGCAAACTGATAGCCTTTAAAGACCTTTCATATACCATAATCAGCAAAAGTAGCTCCATATTAAAGTCACCTTGGGAATGATAGATCCTACGCCAAAGTCATTGCTACATTAATTCTGACAAGTTGTATAACATTTTAGATACGTTTATAAGAAAATCCCTCTGAGATCTCCTATATCTGTAGTACAACCTGCAAGAAATGAAGCTTTCGGCTTCAGAGAACATTTCTTTATCTGTCAGAGCATTTGTTTGTAAACAATTATCCCAGTTGGGAAATGAGACAAAAATACCAACAGGTATATTTGTACCATGTCACACTTGTAGCTGACAAAACAGATTGGAGGAGATTCTGTTGCAGAAGAGATAAAGGATTTACCCTCAGTACATGTAAAGCTTTTCTCCCTCAGAATCAGAGCTTTGTTCGTACTTAGTCAAAAACATTGCTTTTTTTTTCTTTTTTTTGAAGTGTCATGGATTCCTATTAAAGAGATTATGCTAGAATCCAATCTTTGATGAAACCTTCACTGTGAAATTGCTTTGGATTGCTGGAAGTGAATTATCCTTTTAGATATGGATTGTAGAGATGAAATGAACTATTGAGTGGCCAGATATTTGTCACTGGTATTGGATTTGCTTTTTATACATTTCATTTTTATATATTTATATGTGTATATTACTTACTGTTTGTTGTTGTTAGCGCAGGGACAGGTTTATTTCTGTAGCTTTTCAGCTCTGTTACGATGATGTTTCAGGGATTCGTGGTCACTCCACTTGGGAGCGTTATGCCCTGAATCCATCTGATGGTCCTGTGACTCAGAATGTGGTATTACCCAAAATGATCTGAATTTCCTCTCTGTCTGTGGCTACAAGGGACCAGAAAGGGCAGCTACTTGTCTGTATGTGGCAGGGCCTAATTAGCTACAGTAATTATACATTACTCTCTTCCTTGCAAAATCAGTTCAGGACATCCTTCCTACATCCCTTGGTACTGCATGCTCTCTGACCCAAACCCTTTCAACAACAGACCAAATTTCACGTTATCCTGAATCAAATCGAGTTGAGCAAGTTGCATTACCAAGAAACACAGTTTATTGAAACAGCTTATGAGTAGTTCCTGTGGTTAAATTGGACTCTTTGATGTGTGTTTTTGATTCTTGGCTTTCCAACCCCATAGTCTGACATATTTTTCTACCCTGGTGCAGCTCAGTTCATTTCATTGTAATACAATTCTTGGGATCAGCTCCCAGGAAACATAATTTTTCAGATGTGGCCGCATGTGCTGCCGACCACACGCCTTCTGGGAAACTGGAGAAGTTAGGTCTGCTCAAATGTGCCAGCTGAAACCGACCCAAAGCTTTATTGCAGAAAACTGTGATAGTGTTTGCTGTGTGTCTCGACCTGCCCTTGAATGAACAAAACCCGTGTTTGAAATGGCTGCCACTTACCTGTAATTTTAGAGAAAAGCTACCTGTACGTTTTGTTGCGTTGCTCCTTGTTTCATTTGGATTCCTTCTGCACACACCACTTTGAGCTGGGTTTTCCAGTAATTGTAAAACTGGTGCAAATTACAGAGATCGAGGAGAGGGGTTCAGGCATATGATCGGAGGATACAAGACCCATTGTTCTAAAAGCTGGGCAATTGCTCTGGGCTGTCCAAGGCTTAACCCCGACGAGTTTGACTGATTGAAAACTAATTGTATTATAAGCAGTTAGGGTACTCCAGCAAAGAAGAGACCTCTGTCAGGGACAGGAAAGGAAACTACACCATTAAAATGACTGTAAATGCAAGAAAAAAGAAAATCCCAAACACAGACTCATGACCCCATACTGAAAGCTTCATTTAAGCTGCGTGGAGCTCAGTGAGGGCCACAGAGAGAAGAATGACAAATGGGACATTTGTCCTGGGTGTCGGGGGTCCTGTCTCCGGAAAGACTTGATCTAAGCATGACAGCAAATTGGCAGCAGGAAGGAAGAGGGGCTTCTACTTAATACGGTCTTGGGCTCCTTGTAGCTCTGATGTGAGCAGCTGCAGCAGAATGAGTTCTGTTTCTTGTTCGAGGATTCAGGGGCTTAAAGAGTTTAGGTGGATCACTCAGTTTTGGCAGCTCTGTCCTGTAAAACAAGGCTAGTTCACAAGCACTGACCACCTGATGCGCGTGGCTGTATTTTAAGTACTTCCAGGCATTGGTGCTTCATCGAACCACAACAATATCTCATTTCGATGTTCCTGAAGTTACTCCCAGCAGCTTTAAGATTCCTCTTACTGGCCGTGCAGTTAAGCAAGTGGGTGCCTCTGCTTTTGGGGCCACATATATTCCATCTTAAGGATTTTGCTAGAAAACGCAGTGTCTTCAGCTTGCTATGGCAAAATGTGTATCCTGAAGGCATGTGAGGACTTAACCTTCACGGTTTAACTTCAGTATGTGCAACACCACCCAGAGAGCAGAGGTACCCAGACAGATCAAAGTAATGAAATACCACCGATCCCATTCATCAGCCCGTAACGAGCCTGGAGTTTCCCCAGGTTTGTATTTCCATATATATTTATTATTTTTTTTTAAACTGCTAAGGGAGCCCATTTACAGCAAACAAACTGGCCCCAGTTCCATTCGCAATACAGCACTGCTGCAATTCTAGGAGGAAGGTTGTAGCTGGCTTAATTAGACTTCCAATAAACATCCTGTAAGAAGGGGTGGCTGCGTTTCCCCCAGGAGCACTCCCGTACCTCTGCAGTTGTTGGCAGGAAGTGTAAGGCCAGATGAGGAGCACAGAGACCTCTCTCTGTGTGTCAGGAAAAGCATTCTCTCTGAATATCGGAGTCATCGACTGAAATAGATGAGAGGCACAAATAACGCAACGAACCAGGGAATTGGCTTGGGTGCTTACCCTAGCACATGATGGCTCGGAAAGGAGGCTGGAGGTCTGCATGTGACTGCTGCTTGACCAAAACAGCCCCGAGACAAGATAGAGGCACACAGTCAGCGTTTTGCACCAGCCCATCCTTGCCTGCCAGCCCTCCTGTCACTGCACGGAGGGGAAATACAGCTCGTACAGGGCAGATGCTGGAGGCCCGGGGGCAGTGCGAATGCACGAGGATGACAGCTTGGGGACACCTGGAAGCAAGCCCCCGCCTTGAGTCCTACCAGTTATCTGTCATTCCCTCCCCATTAAGCTTTGTGCTCGGTAAGTCCATGGTCTGTTGGTCTTGGTGGGAGCAGCATTTAGCTGGCTATAGCTAACTTCTCCCCATGTTTTAAGTAGAAGACAGCTTTCGCGCTGCAGCACCCACTGTCGTTCCTACCCAGGCTCAGTCAGCTGGGGCATTTCAGCTGGTCATTATGCAAAAGGCATGCTGTGACCACGGCTTCCAGCACTTCTTCTTTGCCTAAAAAAACCTGACGCCGCCAAACAGACATGGCTGGGACATGGATCCTCTTGATACCCGCGAGGCCTCACGCGGGCTGCTCCCACCCGAGAGGTCTGGCGGTTCCCCAGCCATCTGCACGCTGGGCTTCCTGCGCTCTGCTGAATCCGCTGCCTGCTGCAGATAAGCCACTGCCTGCTCCCCGCCGCTGGACAAGGTGCTGGGCCTCTCGCCTTGCTGTCGCTGATGATTAAGGGCTCCTGCTGAGGGTCGGCAGCTTTAACGCGCGATGGGTTGGTGGCAGGATTTGACATGCAGACAGGGATGCTCCCAAGGCCTTCCTTTAAAGTAAGCTTGGGTAATTATTCCGGTATTTATGAAGCCTAGGGGAGTTGTTCCAGTGAGCAACTGAGAGAAAACCAACCACTAAAAAGCGCGGATTAATGATAAATTAGCTAGGTAGAACGGTGTAGAGCTAATGGAGGGAGAAAAGGCAAGGAAAAACCCTTTTGCCCTGCCTGTCGCGAGGAAGCGATTGTAGCAGCTTAGCCAAAAAACAGCCAAACAAGCTTCTTCCCTTTTCTAAGTGAGTGCTACGGTTAAGTGAGGGCTGTGGGGGATTAATAGATCACTGCGCAGCAAGTTCTGCTCCAGGTCCTCTTAAAAACGTAGCCCAAATAGACTAATTAATTGCTGGAGGCTGAAGGGCTCCAGCTTGCCATTTCCAAAGATAGCAATTCTGCAGTAATCGCCTCAGACGGCGCAGTACAAAGGTTGTAAGATGAACTCTGTAGAATAAAGGTGTTTTTGCTAACGAAGGGGACGAGGAAGGATGTCTCTCAGCCTGTTGCAGGTAGGCTCTTAAATAGGGGAACCAACAGAAACCCACTGCAGACCGTCGATACAAGGCAAAACACTAAAATTGTGCTTTGTTTGTTCTGACAGGTAGACACCGGTTGGTTTTAGTCTATGTTTATGCTTCACAGCATGAGTAAATGTTTCTTGTAAAAGCAACGCATTACTTGTAAGATGAGACCTGCTTGCAGCATTTTGCTGCTAGGTCTTGGCTGAGAAGCCGAATAATACAGACAAGTGTTTTCAAAAGGATTTTCAAGTGTTTAGGTTAAGAGTCCTACTGTACTGGATATAAAATTGCTTGTTTCAACAACAGCTGTAACGGCACAAACCACCCTGTGCTCCGTGATGCCGCAGCACAGATTGCTGTAAAGATCAGGTGACAGGGGATGTGTGTCTTCATGCTTTTAATGCAACTATCATCTTCGGGACAGGGAGGAAATGCAAAGTGCTCTGTCCCACGGGCTGGGACCAGTTTGTTCAGCCTTGGACTTGCAGCCAAAGGCAGAGGCAGTGAGACTCGTGTCAGAGCTCTTGGCACTCACAGATTTAAACTTCCTTTACCATAAGGCAAGAAGAGGACAGCGTGGTCAGCTCTGGCGGACGTAGGACCAGATGCAAACACAGGTCTCCAGTCTTTTTGTAATTCCTACATCTTGCTTCTTGCTGCTAACTCGTTCCAAGGCATCTGTTCTTGGTGCAAAAGCGGCAGTGCTGAATCCAACGCGCCTTGCTTGACGTGCCAGGGCAAGACTTCTTGACAGCGAAAGTGCGCTCATGACGTGCTGTCTGCTCTGTAGTTGTGATTACCCAAAATTAGGGGCTGCTTGCTTGTACCTGCAGCAGCGCCCTTTCCATGCTTGGCAGTTGCCAGTTCTGTTTTATAAAGGTTAAAGGGGAATTCTGCAGCTTGTGAACCAAAAACATCCTCTTTCCTCCCTGAAGGCTAGCTGTACACATCGACACCTTCTTTAATGTATAATCATGAAACTGGATCCCTGCGTAAGCAGTGTGACCCTCCTAATGTGCATTAAAGGAGGAGGTGAAGGAAAAAGGACTCGCACAATTCAAGTCAGAGGCGGAGAATTAGCGGAAAAGGCACGCACTGAGTGTTTGTTAATTTAAAGTAAGTATTAGAGCTCACAAAACCCTGAGACACGCAGGCACCTGAGTATCTCCATTTCCAAAGGAGCATAAGGCTGTTGTGTACAGGAGGCGAGGTGACGGGTACAGTTAGCTTCAAATCAGAGCTGATTATTTTTCATAGCGCTTGCACAGCGCTGAGCACGGAACTTCTCAGACAGGGCTAAAGGTTTTTGCTGTGGGAGCCTCGAGCTTGGCTCGATACCAAGAAAGGAAAAGAGCAGGCTGTCTGTACCCAAATATCACCACCCCTTTGCGCCTTATAATCCTGCCTAGAACATTCCCTCGTCTCAGTAGGGTTTAACCTGAGTGTTCTCATTTAGATGTGCTCACCAAACCATTGGCTGTTGCTGCTGATTAAGGCTGTCTCTCGCTTCCTGAGCATGGCAGCGGGAGGACGCGGTGGGCTGCTGCTCTGCGCCGGCCCTGGATGCCAAAGGATCTCCGGATTGTCAGCAGCTAAAAGACTGACGTTGATCTGGATTGCACTTGACAAGAAACTGTTCTGTACGCTGACAGGCACAAATTGGGGCCCTGGAAAGGCAGCAGGAGGGGACACAGGCTGGCTCCACAGCCTTTGTGTCTGGGGAGGTCTGAAACAGTGACTTGTCGGTGGGTCGTGTCTGTAGGGGACAGGTTTAGCTTTTTTAGGGAATGCTGTATAAATGTGATCCTTCCCTCCCCATCTTTGTGTTTCAGGTCTGGCAAGAGGATTAAGAAGACCAGGAAGTATGACATAATCACCACTCCAGCTGAGCGGGTAGAAATGGCTCCTCTGAATGAAGAAGACGATGAGGACGAAGACTCAACAGTGTTTGATGTGAAATACAGGTACTGCTGCGAACCTGTCCAGTTAGGCTTGCTCACTGAGCTCTTATTAGGACAGACAGCTCTTTCTTCTCTGCTGGGCCTGCTCGACAGAGATGAGGCAGTCACAGTCTCCCTTTCACTTTGCCCAAGCCTCACCGCTCTCCTTTACAGCTCCAGTGCCTGATTTCTCAGCACACATCTGCTCTGTACTTTCCCACTTGTACAATAACTATATCACTACCCCTAGGCTCTCTGTGCCCACTTCTTTGCTTTGCAGAGGGGCACAATATGATACATGTGCCCCAAATAGCTAACAGGGTTTAACAGACTGAACTTCCCCACTCAGGCAATTGTTGGCAATCATTCCTCAGTGCCTACACATGCTCTAGGTGGAGGACTCGGTGTCAGGGGCTGCTGTGCCAGGCACTGCCTTTGCAATAAGCTGGGGAGAACTTTCCCTAAATGTGTTTGCTCTTTTAAGACAGAAGTGGTGTGACAACCCAAAGCTTTGGGTGCCTATTCTGGGCCGGAGATTTATAGCAACCATTCAGCACATGGAGATGCTGCACATTGATTTATGGCACGAGGGTATCTGCACCTCTTATTTTTATTTGCATCAAACCATCTACAGCACTCAAGTTGCATTCTCATCCAAATATGGCCTACTCTAAAAATCTGTCTCTCTTTGGCTGAAATAAGCTCTTCTAATTATAAAAATGCAGATCTTGACAAGTCCTAACTGGAGAGCTTACAGGCTTTACTCATGTTGCCCATCTCTCAACTTTGGAAAGGGGGAACAACATAACGCGTTCTAAGCACTTACATGCCAGCATCTAAAACGCATCCCGGCACATGCTCCACTGGTCACCTTCAAAATAACTGCGTTATTTCTATAAAAAAAGTTGGAAGCTGTGAAGCAATGAAGGGTGTGAGTTGTGCCACTTTGTGTAAAGAATCAATTCCTGAATTAGAAGGTGCCTGTCAGTCCTTGCCTTCCTGTTGCCATTCCCTCTAGCTGCCCTGTATTTACACTAATGATTTCAGGTTGTGCCATTTCAAGGCAGCTTGTTGGGCCTGGGCTTTGTTAAACCTGAAGACATCTGTCTCACCATGACCTACTTTACCAGCCTGTTTCTCCTGCTCCTCTTCCTCTTAGCTAAGTGGAAATAACTCAGTGCTTTCTCTATGAACTTTTGGTAGCGAGATCAGAGGGATTTTCCAAAGACAGAGAACAGAATGCTATCAGTCATGGCATTGCTTCAGGATAAGATGTCCAATAGTAAAATACTGAACGAACAAAGGAGAGCTTGCTGGAAACCGTCTGACTCATGAGAGCTGAAGTCATATTATCTGACTGCTCCCCTGGAGCACCTGCTGTACTGATGCTCTCCTAAAAAGCTCCTCGTGGGTTCCTTAGCTGTACAAATGGCTTTTCACCTTGTGTGATGCTCTGTTCAGAAACAATAGGGGGGGTTGATTTGATTTTTAGCCAGCTTGTCCTCTCTTCATCTGTGGGAGTTCCTCCTTTCCACCACCCTACAACAGCTATTAAATTCCACTTTTTCTGAAGTCCTTGCTGTAATAGGCATAGAGTTTTTAGCTCAAACAGAGCTACCCCAGTGTAGAGGGGAATATTATTTTACAGACATCCCCTTTGCAGAACTGAGCACGGGAAAGCTTCTTTGAGGATATGTTTGCCGTAAAGAGTATCAAGCTACCAGCCCCTTTTGTGCCTCTCAGAGAGTGCATCTCTAAATGGCTCCTCTCACCAGTAAAGGCTCTTCTTTGCAAATTTGAATTGCTGAGTTTGACCACTGACGTCCCCAGTAAACCAGTCAAGAGGTTCTTTGTAGGCACTTGTGTTGAGATGGGAAGCAAGCATCTCACTTGTGCCCTCAGTACGTTGGTGAATTAATAGGAGACATGGTAGAGATTGGGTTCCCTTCAACCCCTTGAAGAAAAATAGCTACCCTGTGCCACCTAAGGCTTCCTTTGTTTTTTTTTGCAGCTGGAGGCAGATGCCAGCAAGACAGAGCAAGGAGAGGTATCCTTATTTCTCTGTGGTTGATAGGAGTTGTAAATGCACACAGGTAGCCACACGACTAGAGCGATAGGGTGGATTTGGATGTTCAGCAGGAGCCTACAGTTTTAAGGGAGCCTTTGCTAATTGCTGCATCAGGAAAACTGCTTCCTCTCTATTATCTCAAAGAAAAAAAAATGCAGACACATCAGGTGAGCTCGCAGGGGTGTCACCAGGGCTGATGCATAAGGAATAGGATGATACTGCTGTTTCAGCTTGTTAGCTAAACTAAAGCAGCGTGTAATGAGCTGCAGCAACCTGGAAGCAGTTGTGAAGAGGACAGGGGAGTGACAGGTGCCTCGTGGCAGGTACCCACAGGCTAGAAAATAGCGTGGTCTCTTTTTTATGCGTTCAGTTTTGTATTCAGATGAAGGTGCCTCCCTGCCAGCAGTCAGTATCAGTGGTGGCGGCTGTTTGGGTTTATTCAATCAGCCTCCCAGCAGCAGAGCTCACTTCGTCAGTGGTACAACAGACTTCTGGCCTGTCTGTGTTACCAACTCTTGGCGTGGGGATTTTGGCAAGGTGCTGCTTCATATACAGTGCTTTGGTGGTACTGGGATTGCTTTCAGAGAGAGGCCAGGCCTCGTGCAGCCCTGTGCTAAGGTAAGGATCCACTGGTGCAGTGCCATGGCTGACCAAGAGCTGTCATTCTGATTATTTTTAATTATTTCTTTGTGACACACTGGTAGTGAAAGATAAGCCCGTTGGTTGGACTACGCTTCATTCAATCCTGTAACATATGTGCTGTCATACCTACAGCAGAAGCCAACTTTCTGTAGTCACTATATAGACCTATAATTTTCAGTCTCCCTGGCTCCAGAATATCATATGAAATTAGCTGCAGTCTTTTGAGCTGTTCATTGTTGATTTAAAGCTGTGAAACCATGGGAAAAATCATCCATTCCCCAGAAAGTTGTGACTTGCAATTGACTTTGCTCAGTGCTTTCTGCTAAGAAAGCACCAAAAGTATTTTTAAAGTACAGACTTCTGAGAAAACTGGAGAGTTCAGCGGAAAGGGAATGAATTTGCCAGCACCTGATGCAGTAGGGCCATATTGGCTGTGATAACTGAGCGTTATTCAGCTTAAGTGTTACTCACACGGGCTGTAAGACAGCTACATGCCTTCAGATCCACAGGACTGCCACCAGCATGGCAAGAAAGATAGTATATCTGAAAGAGCTGGAAATCTGAAGAGCTGACCTCGGAGTACCATGCCACCAGGTGCCTCCTGTACAAATATTAAGTTACCCCAGTATTAGCACACTGCTCTGACTGACACACAGCTCGGAGAGAGCTTTGTGTTTGTAGCACAAGTCTTTGCTGACGATTACGCGGGTAGACTCTGGGCTGTTTTTTCTGGGGTCCCCCCACCTTGTTGAAAGGTCTGCACTGACGCTTGGATCTGTGTTTGGGGGAGTAATTAAGATTCTGCGCCGTCTCCTCCACACGATGCAAACAGCACTAATTAAAAGGCAGTTGGCGTCTGGCAGCACCGGGGGAGAAGCCGCACGTACACCTCTCCAATTGTTCTCGTGCAGTTAATTTTCTTTCCTTGCATGTATTTGTTTCCAGCCTTACGTGAGGCAGTACAGAACAGCAAGCAGCATGAAGTGGGCTGCTGGATGAAGGTTGTCACATTTATTTTGGGAGACTTTAAGGGTTTGGGCTCCCACTAAATCCCATCCCCCTGGGTTTGTGGAGCGCTGAGGAATAACCACTTCCCTCCCTAGAGCTGGCTAATGAGTCACTTCAAAAGCTTAACCAAACTCTGCCCGTTCTGGGGATGCAAAAGACACCCTCTGGCAAACACAGGAGCTTGTGCGTGCCAGGTTAGATGCCCCTTCTGCAATCTCACTGCAGTCTCAGGGAAACGGTTCTGTCAATGGCTTCTCTAATCCCGAGAGCACAACTTGTGTGTGACAAGAGGCTGAAGGTGTAAATCAGAGATCGTCATAGAGCAAAGGTGCCAAATCACTAAGATATTAACACCTTGAAAAGCTTTCTGTGAACAGTTTTTCAATATGGAGGATGGTTTTCTATGTATTTGCTCTGGTTTCAGAAGAGGCATTAGGATAAAAAGTTGAGGAATTATTCTAAAATTATTATAGAGCTATGCTAAGAAAGCAAATTGAATATGGACTGTTCGTTTCTTGATCACCAATTCAGCCTGTGCTGCTGAAGGACAAAAGGTATCCCTGTCCTATTGATTTTGGACAATGTCCCTGTCTGATTGATTTGGACGATGTGAACTGGCCACCACTGCCCAGCTGTCAGGTATTGTCTCATGTTATGATGGGATTACACTTGCTGCCCATCTTGGAAGATGAGTTAGATGGAAAGCTAAATCCCATCCTCCAAGTGTGCTTCTTGTTATCCCACCAATAGATCTCGATTTTAAAACTTTCCTCTCCTGTTTTCTACTTCAGCACCTCTCCCTCACCTTCCTGAAAGTCCTGAAAGTCGTTCAGGTTTCATGGTCTGCTGCCTGCTGGTGCTAAGCCACTGACTGATCAGATAGCTGGCACCGCGTGGTACTTGGGAAGCAAAGTAAAGGCAAACACACCCAGCAAGCTGGTGCTAGCATCCATCCCCCATCACAGTACAGGCAGAGTGCTCCACGTAATACAAGAAAAAGAAATTAAAACAGTTGCAAAAGGAAAAAAGCAGTTTTTGAAAAGGTAACTACAATTGTTAGCTTATTAAGCTTATTAACTCTGCTGTAGCTCATTGGGGGATTTCTTGTCACTTTCAATAGAAAATGAAAGCCAAGTGCTGAATAAATTCTGTGGTGCCTTGTACATGAGAGGCTTTGAAAGCACCTCAGTAACCTGGGCTCCCAGCATCTCCTCTCCCTGCTGAGGCAGGGCTGGCTGGGGCAGGGCATCCTGCTCTCACCACACTCATTGGGCCAATTTCACAACCGTCCCTGCAGAGCACTGAGTCCAGGGTGAGCTGCGCCACGTGAGAGCCCAGAGTTGAGGAAGAAGCTCGGAATTTAAATACCAGAGCTGGAATTTTCCCAACCCAGATGTCAGGCTCCGAAATAAGCACTGAAAGAAAGCCACAAGTTTTTCTTGGGGCAGATTGAGGCCTCTGTCCTTCCTGTCAGCTCAGTGAAATTCCTCAGCTTGTTTTCCACATGGATTGTCATGCTGCCTTCCAGCAGCAGCACCACCAGCAAAACACAGAAGCATTTTAGGAATGTATCTTCCACAGATCTCTTGAAAGCCAAGAGATTTATGGGGAAGGAGTGGTGGCAGGCAGAGGGAAGAGGACAATAACATTTACTCAGCCATCATTGGAATAAAGGGCTTTTGAGAGCTTGCAGAACATCGGAGAGTAAAGAAGTACCACATCTAAGGGCTGGTGCAATGCATTTTGGATTCCCCTTTTTCAGGCAGATAGCACTGAACCCTGTGACTACATCTTCATCACAGTCGCAGGGCTCAGCTTTTGATGTGCGGGAGTCTGTTGGGAGACTCTCCGTGAAATACGAGCTACAATATTGGCGTCTTCGCTTTGACTACGGCCGCTCCAGATCCTAACTGCGTGTGCAGCTCTGAATGGAGCAGGGCATTGTCTGCTTGTTAAAGCAAGGTGTATGCTCCTAAGGGAGCAGCTGTAATGGATTTTTGGCAAGTGGAAGCCGCAGGCCTTTCTGGATGATGCTAGGTGAATTGCGCTGGGGTTTGTAGCAGCTTAATTTTTTTCCTCCCAGCAGTGACAGGTTGTGTACAAATGGAGGGGTATCATTTATCCTCATCTGAAGGGGGTGCAAATCACTAACTCAGTCAGCCACTCGCTATAAATACAGCAAATTGCCAAGGCTTTGGTGTTGCTGTTTATGATTTCCTGTGGATCTGCAGCAGGGGAGAAAAGATGTGGTCAAAAAGCAGTTTGTGTCGTTTTTTTTGAAGGGCAGTTTCTTCCTTAATTCTGCCATACTGGTTGCTACAGAGCACACCACGTCCTGGTGGCTAGTTCAGGCTATACCCAGGCAGTGCAGTCCTATGCAAAGACATTTCCCACATTCACCAGAGTATAACGAGTTCCTAGGATGACTTTTTAAATTCTGAAACAATCAAGGGGTGTGAGGAAGAGAAGCCATTGCAAGGAAGACAGTCCACATGCCTTGGTTAGTAAGGGTAACCTTACTAACCCACTGGTGTGGGATCTGAGATGTTCTGTCCCCTGCAGTGCCCTTCTCTTGTGTACACACTTCCCTTCTCTATTCTGTTCAGTGGCTGGCCACAGGACCTTTCAGCGTCTGGGCTTTGTCTCATTTAACTACTTTTTTCTTTGCTTGGTCTAGCTTCTCCTGGCATAGCAATAACCTCATCTCTGTGTCCAGTGTCACCATGGAAATCAGCTGCTGGAGGGAACTGATAGCAATCAGAGCAAATAACACTGCCTTTGTGACTTTGTTTTTTTTCCCCCCACTGTGCACATCAGTTCTCATCTCTGTCAGCTATTTAATTGCCAATCTTCTGCAACTGTACTAATTCTTCCTGCTTTCCAGGTAGAGCAGTTGTGTGGAGCACTGGTGCCCTGCCAGATGTCATCCTGCTCTCGAGGGACCTGCTGAAGCCATAACTGTGAAAGGGGAGGCTTTCATCTCTGCAGCGTTAAAACCAAACCAAGCCTCACCTCCTCGAGGTGCTGTTCGTACAGCAGGCTATGGATCTTCTGACCAAAACATCGCCCTTTGGTTTCCTGGTTTCTCAACTACTATGTTGGAATGACTGGAGTTCCTCCTTGCAAACTCATCTGTCTCTTGCTTCAGAGGACTGCTGTGTCACTAAAGCATGACAAGGTGCTGCCCCGCGTACTGACTTGCAGCTCATTACGGTCTAATGAAATTTTGCAGAAGAAAGAAGAAAAGGAAGATTGAAACAAGCTGCCCCCAAGGACTTATTTTCTAAAATCCCAATTCAGTACTTCAGTTGCTGTTAAACTTTGGTCACGGTAAAACAGATCATGTCTAAAAATTAGGAAGGATATATTTTTTTTCTGGGCCTTACGGAAGTGTGTTATGACTTGAGGTGATAAAAATGTAAGTAAGCCATGCTGAAATACCACACTACATTTAGTGTAGGGTTTTTGGGGGAAGGGGGTGAAAGGTTGACTTATGCAGAACATTTTCTTGACTTGCTACTGATTTTTTTTTTTTAAAAAAAAAAAAAAAACAAAAACAAAAACTATTGCACTAAGCTTTCATAGTGACATTCTCATTGTCCCAAGGAGCTCTGACCAGACCAGCTTCAATAAATGAGACCACAGGAAAATAGGAAGAATCAGGCATGCCCTAAACCACAACAGTCTTGGATTAAAGAAGATATATTTTTGTAATTTTCTGCCCTTCCACAGGGACTAAAGGCGTTTTGTACTGCTCCGTGTCCTGTGCTTACTGTAACTTGTCTACCAATCATCTATATTAATTTTTTTCTAAGCAAAGTAAGTCCTCGTGTGAAACGATTAGATTGCAGAAAGAACACTACTTATTCTTCATGGAAGCTTTGTGTAAGTGATCTTAATCTGTATCAAACTGGAAGTTTTCCCCTACCACCTGCTTGACAAATCCCATTAAACTCAAGGACGCATTTTTAGCCATTACTCCCTGCTATGCTTCATGCTGCAGAGGTCAGAGCTGTGGGATGGCATTACGAGAATTAGATAGCTGCATCTGGATGGATTGGGTTTAGGAAACCGCAGGCATGTGTACTTTTCAGGCTGTCAGAAAGGGCAGACCTAACTGGTTTAGTTTCTTTACTTTGTGGTTTTCCTTTAAAGTAACCACAGATGCAGCTCAGGCTCCTCTTTGGCATGTTTACTGTTTGCTGCACCCCTTAACACCTTCTTACTTTGGGCTTGAAGCTGGCTGAAACTTTTTGTCAGGACTGTGCATTTTCTGATTGTTTTAGGATTGTCCCACTGTTTGCTTGACCTCCTCCTCCAGTTACAACCCTTCAAGGAGACTGCAGTGAGTCGTTTTTTTTTTCTCCTTTTTTTGCAATCCGAGTATTGCTGAGAACACTAAACTGCTTCGTCATGATACCACAACCTACGCTAGTTCTGCATGGTTCCCTTGGGCCCTGCAGTCAGTAAAAGGAGGTGAAGGGAATTTTTTTTTTTCCCCAGCAGCCTTGTGCTTTCCTCAGAACAGCTCCCATGCCATCGCTTGCTTTCCCTAACTGTGACTCAGCAAAGGCTTCGCAAACAGCCCTCTCAGCCGGGATGGAAAAATCCCACAGCAGACTGTTGTGTTAACGTTAGTCATCAAGGCAATATAAAAATGCTTTGTTATTTTCATTCATGGAATGAATTTGAGTCATTCCACGTTACTGTTACTAAGCAATATTTAACATGTCAACTACTACAGTGGGAGTGGAAGAACTGTTGCTGGGGCTGAGCAAGTTGTCTCCTGGCTGGTAGAAGTCGCAGGGACCAGTAGGTTGAATGATGCTGCAGGTTGAGATGAAAGCTGGGGATCTTTTCCCCACCCTGGTAAGACAGGTTTCAGATTTAGGCTGGATGGTTCTGTAGGAAATACTGCATTCCTTCAGGACTAAAGTACTTTGAGGATCAGGAACTAATCTAAGACAGCCCTTTTGAAGTCAAAGAAGTGGCGATGCCGAGAGAAAGGCTGGGTTAGAAGCTCCTGTTTGCATTTGCAGGTGATGGAGCGAGGTGGCTGTGCTGCCTGAGCAGACACCACAGCAACATGTTCATGCCCACGGTTCTGCCAAAGGCATCCAGCTGAGCACCAGAAGAGGTGGGGAGAGAGGGAATAAATCCTCTTAGCATGAGAGGCAAGACCAAGTTACGTAGGAGAGAACTGAGAGGTAAAGATGCACGGAAGGGTACTTCTTTCCAAGGGTAAGCCAGTTCTTAAAATGAGATTTTTCCACCAACTTTAGGTTATTTGCTGAGTTACTCTGGCAAAGAACATCTGCTCTGCTTGCTTGTGGCTGAAAATCCCTGATTCTGTAACGGGGCCGAGTCTCGCTGGTGGATGGGGATCAAGTACGTAAGATGCTGGGGGATGGAGCTGCCCAGCTGGCTCCTCAGGGGTTCCAACCCCTGTGCCATGAGCTATTGAGTGCTTGGGGGGAAGCAGCAGCTGCCTGGTGGAAATAAAAGGCCAGCCTCACCAGTTGCTCATGGTCATGAACATAACCTGAATGCTTTGTTTGATACTCAGTTGCTGTTGCAAATGTGAGGCAATGTTTACCTCTACAGAAGTTGCTGTATGTGATTTAAAGCGTCTAGTTAAATATTCTATAGTTATATTTAGTTAAGATTTTAAGAGCACTTGATGTGACTCATCTAATAGTATATATATGAATATTTTTTTAATGCTAGGAATTCGTTTAAAACATAATTTTAATAATTTGGACTGTTTTGTTCAGGTAGGTCTAGGAGTTCATCAGAGAAGAATTAGCCATTAACCACTACATGAATGTTTTACCTTAACGTTTGTGTATTTTACACTGCAGATTTAATCTGATTGTGATTGTAATGTCTTAGTATTTGCTGCTATTTTGTGTTGCTTAGCCAAGCTTTCTTTGTTCAAGAGCATTTTTAAAGGCATTTTTTTTGTTACAGAAAATGAAAAGAGAAACATTATTATAGATGTCTGCCTACAGCTCGCTCGCTGCTTACAAAATCCACTGACTAGTAGCAGAGGCAAACAGAGCAAGCAAATTAGAAGCTTTCCTCTTTGTGCATGCTGTGCTGTGGAGAAAAGCCCTGCGCAGAACCGCAGCTGCTTTACTCCAGCAGCCCTGGCAGTGCAGGTTACATTTGAGAAGCCAGAAGTTGCATGCCGTGCTTGCCTGCAGAATTAAGGCAGAAGTGCACAAGTAGCTTTGTGTTTTTTTTTTTCCCCTCTCGATGGTGTAGAGATGGCTGCAAGTACTTGTTCAGCACACTGACTTGTGCACAGGTCAATGCTTATCATAAGCCCAAAATGACTTGTGGAAGTCTAATGAACACACAAGAGCTAATGCATTTGAACATTTTGTTCAAAACTGTGTCCCTCTAAATCACTGTACGTGGTATAATCTCTGCCGGGCAGCATGTTGTAGTTGTTAAGATTTTATTTCTTTTGTTTGATGAGTTTCTGCTGCTGCAGGTTTTGTGTGAGGAGTTATCAGGACCATGTGTTTTGTGTAATTGCTTGAACTTTGTTTTAAAATATGTATAAGATAATTTGTCATTGTGACCAAAGCTTTTTTTTTTTTTTAAAAAGAAAAATGGTAGGACAAGTTTGAATGGACATCTCATGTTTCAGTAGAAACTGCCATCATTAAACATGTTCTTGAAAACCCTCCTTGTGCTGTGTGTTGCTTTCAGGGAGGGAATGGGAAAGGGCTTGTTTGGTGATTTTAAGGGATGCATGATGCCTTGTTACAAAGAGCTGAGAGGCCACTGAGCCTGAACCAGGCCATGACAAGAGAAATTGGTTTTGGTAGCATGGAAGAGAACTACATGTATGTTCAGTCCTGCAAAATCCTCATCAGTAAGCTAGGCTGACACACGAGATTCAAAAGACAAAGCCTCTGCAGTAGGACACCTACTCGTACTGCCAGTTACAGCCAAATTAAGGGCCATCGAGCCCACAAACTGCAGCCCTGCTGTCCCAGACCACGAGCCAAGCGGAGTGAACTGAGTGTCACCTCGCTGGGGTGGCCAGACCTCACCACTCTGGGGTGAGCCGAGTTCCTCCAGCTCCATCGTGTGCCCAAGTGCCCAGGCTCTGAAACAGCCCTGCCTTGGGGCTCTCAGGGCAAGGTAAGCTGAAGAGCTAGGGAACGATTAGGGCAAAGTGAGGAACGGCAGGGGTGTTACACTCACAGCACTGTCTGAGTCCTCTGAAGACCATTTTTCTCCTGCCCTATTTTAGGTGACATGAGCCAGGACAGACTGATCCAGTGCCCCCTGCATCAATCAGCTCTGCCTCTCTCCTCCCCCATGATTGCTCCTGCCATGGTGTCCTCGTGTCTCTTTTGAAAAGAGAGTAAGTCAGCACCTTTTCAGCAGACAAAGGGCAGCAGCTGTCCAGCCAGTGCCTTCTCAGTTACGTCCTGCCAAAGCAAAGCTAAATCAAACATATCAAAATGCAGTTGGGCCTCAGCCACAAGCCAGCTATTGTGCAGCAGAGCTGGTCTTTGTAGGAAGTTCAAGACCCACCAAGACAGCACCAACCTAAGCCAGCTGTGGCTGAATAGGACCAGAGCCCTTCCTTAGTGGAGGCTGCAGCAGTGAAGATACCACAGACTGAAAAGCAGCAGCTGCAGTCTGTGTGTGCTTGCCTTTCTGATGAGAACTCAAGTGGAAGATGAGCAAATGACCAAAATTCTGGTATAATTTATTAGATAAGAGCTGAAAAGCTGGAGCTTGATGAAGACGATTGCAGCTGGGGCTCTGGGAAGAAAGGGAGGACTGATTTTAACCCCTCTGAATTCTGAGGCAGGAGAAACTGGGAGCTATAACTTAAGTCCTTGCACAACAGAGATTATCTCAGACAAGTCCTCAGATACTACTTTTTTTAATGGGTCATATTGCAGGGTTATTTCTTTGATTTCTACAAGAGTCTGCATGGGCCAAGATATAACATGACCTTCCCTCTTGTGTACATGGCTGTTGCCACCTTCCTACAAGCTGTTGCAGTAGACAGGGGTTGCTAGTAAGAGCAGTGAGAGGTTAACCGAATAAATCTGTCAAATACATGCTTTAACTCTAGAAGAGGGAGGGGTTGCCTCTCTCATGTCTGTTAGTGGCAGTGATCTTTGGATGCCTTGATACTGATAACTACAAAATTGTCAGTGATGTTTGGCAAGTGCTATCAAAGAGACATTAGCTTAGCTCTGAGACGAGCTGAATTATGCCTGACAATGAGCTCTATTAGAGAAGGAAACAGGAATAGCTCTAATTGCTTAAGACCAAGTAGTCTGTAACTAGGCTGCACAAAAACATCGCTGAAGACAGTTCATCTCCCTATCACCTGGCAATTACCAATTTCTAAGAGACCAGAAACTAGCTCTGGTTTCCAGCAGACATTCGCTCCTCTGAGCTCAACCAACCAAGTTCCCACTTGGGTTGCTTTTCTAGCGACTGTTTGCTCAGGGCATGTTCAACGAGCTGAGTTTAATTCAAAGCAGCACTTCCATCTCACGAAAAACAACTCTTCCAATTAAGGAAACAGTATGGAAGGAGTGACCATTGCTTTTATAGCTAAAAAGCAAACAGCCTTAAAAATCCAGATGTATTTCTTGATGTCTTATGAGGCATAAAGTTGGTTTTGAGGCTTTTCGCTCCCCTCCTGCTCCCTTCTCATAAGGGATAGTGTTCCTCTGCTTGCTGGGTGCAGAGATCCTTTAGACAGCACTGGGGTGAACGTGCTTTGGATGGGAGAAGGCAGGTCCTGGGGCTTGGGCAAGGGTGCTGGAGGTGGTGCACGGGCAGCTCGCAAAGCAGGGCAAGCTCCCAGCCCTGGAGCAGGAGCCTTTGCTCCCCAGCTTCTACCAGCATGCTTAACCTCTAGTCTGGAACAGCTCTCAGCCTGAAACATCAGCCTTCAAAGGCTGCCCTGAGCATTCCCTTCCACTTACTCCATCCTTCCCTGTGATGGAGAGATCCTGTGGGTGTGCATGTGAAGCAAGAACAAGGTTTCCCTGGCCAGAGTTTGAGCTCTGCAGCATGCAGAAGGGGGACTGTGGATTTGAAAGATGAGGAGGGATAAAGATTAGATAACCTACTGCGGCATTCTGGCCAGTACGATTCATTTTAAAGCTGTTATATGAAGGGTAATGCATATCATCTACTTAAAGCTCATCCCAGCTCCTCTGGGTTTCTTACACTGGCTCTTCCTAAATAATTCAAGGCGAGGTCTACATTGTTATTCTGGCCTAGCAACAGTTCAGCAGGTACCTGCTCAGCACCATTTCCCCCTTTATAAATTCCAGAAGCCAAATGAGCCAGTCCATCTGCCTGCTCTGACCTGCATCAGGCAGCACAGAGCATCTCTGGGGACTCCTCCACCACAGCCGAAAACCAGTGAAACAACTGGGGCAGCATTGCCATTTACATACAGATGGGAGAGCAACTCGCTCTGGGCTATAAGAGGGCAGAAGTGGGACTCTCTCCTCCAGACTTGCTGGCCCTGCTCACATTATGTGTTCAGCTGGGAATTTCAGGGCTGTGTTTCTCGCCAGGTAATGTGTGTTTTTGCTGCCCTGAGTCTGTTAGAAGAGATACGAGGGGGCCTGGGTTGATGTAGCTGTTCCTCATCAGCCCTGATGCCAGCCCAGAATAATCACAGTGCTGCTGATAAGCTGAGATAAATAAAATGCTTCAAATCGTCTTCAGTTCCTTGAGGCATCACTTCTAAAGCTTTCACCCTCAAGCTGTTCCCCTCCCCTGCTGCCATCAGTTTCCAGACTACCTCTGCCCTGGTACAAATATATTTAGCTGAAAAGAAGCTCTTTACAGACACTTTTCTCTTCTCCTGCCCTCAATTCATAAAGGTTTAGCTCAGGTCAAGAACATTTGACATTTCCCCACTTCATTTCTGTCTGGCTGTCAGCAGCTGTCTCAGCAGTGCCTTCTGGACAGCGTCTGAAATCACCCAGCTCCATCCCTCTCCTTGCTTAAGGACTTCTGAGGTGCAGATCCCGGGGGTGTTAAGTAGTTTCTCAGGTACATAGGAAAAATAGGCTACTTCAGCAATTTCTCCTTTTCAATTCTTGATCTGGTAGATTTTTTTCAGGGGAGAAGGGGATCAGACCAGGCTAGCAAGGCCCTACTGGATAAAACAACAGCAAAAGGGAGACCAGACTGGTTCTTTTGGAGTAGGGAGTCAAAATACAGCTGCAACAACTGACAAGGCTGGGGCTCAACAGGAAAGCTCCTGAGGCCCTCAGGACCATCTAAGGTCAAGGGCTAGCCCAGGGGCACAAACCCAGAAGTCAACAAAAGCCGCAAGCCTGGCCTGTACAACAGGAGACAGCAAACATCCAACCCATGACATAGGCCAGCCATTTAATAACCCAGCCCCAAACTGCCACAGGATTTGGGTAAAGAGGCTGTGCTAAGTCAAGAGGCCCAGACTCATCACAACCTGTGCCCTTCATGTTTCTGGCCTGCATTGCACAACCACGTCACCGACACATGCTCCTAGATCACCCTTTGCCTCAATAATGAGCAAAATCAAAATGGACTTAAACCAACCCTCCAGCCTGAGCTCCTGTAGTTAAAAGTCAAGTCTATTTATGCAGGATTAACATTTCCGAAGCCTGCTAAGCTTAAATAAAATGATAGTACTGCCCAGGGTACCTATGGACCTGAGTGAGGCTTGTGCTGAAGAGCTGCTATTTAATGAGCTGTTCAAACGTACAACTTGCTTTGTCCCTCTGTGTATATGTAATATTTTAAAAATCACATATTTACAGCGCATTGTTTGCTACTGTTCAAGGAAACAAATGATTTGCTTTTAACATAATCGCTATCAGAAGTAAATTATTCAGCGCTCGCTGCTTAGAAGTTAAAAAGGAAGCCTGAATTTCTTTACAGTTTCTTTCTTTTTTATAATAGATATACAAGCTGCAGGGCACACTTTTATGCTCCTGTAGCCAAGATTTTGTAGAATTGACTAATAATCTATTTTGCATATTTATAAACACTTTATCATTTATTAATGGGACATTTCAGGAGTAAATTTATAATCCTGCCACATGATCTCAGCCTTTCATAGAAAAATGGTTGCTCATGTCAAAGAGTTTGAAATTAGAGCTGGCATAACAAAGAAACGAGTGAGAATATCTCATTAGTGAGAAAGCAAACAGGCAAGAGCCTTTTGTGAGAATGAATGCCCACACGCACACAAGACAGCTCAAAAAAAACACGTTAGATGTCAAATACAGAGCACAGCGCTCAAGACATATCAATTCCCTGCTCTGCTTGCAATAAGACCCATAACAAGGTAATGCAGGCCCATATCCACATAAACACTGGCCCAACACACCCTGTGCTCACTCCCCAAATTGCCATTGCTGCACTCAGCCACACAATACCCAAGTATTTCAAACCTAGGGAGTTCAAAGGGAGCACTGATGCCCCTGACAGCAGATACAAAACCAAAGACCAGGCACAGAGCTCCTGTTGCCCCCTCACATCCTGCTCTGCTGGCACTGGAAGGCACAAACCATTCATCCATTATCATACCAAAGCTGAATCTGTCAGACATTCCCCACTATCCATGCACTTAGAAAAAAAACAACTATAAGCTCTTTTTTACCTTACCTGTCTCTAGGAAGCCCCTGGAGATCCATCCTCATTGTGAGTGCTGTTTCCTCTGAGCCCTACAAGCTCTTTACCACCAAAACATCTCCCAGCCACCTCACACCACCTGCAGTGATTACTCCACTTGTGTCCTTTATAATTTTCTGAGTGGCATCAACCCAACGCCTGCCAGCTACTTTCCTTGCTCAGGACCCTCCTCCCACCCCAGTCTTCCTCGTTCAGAGGCAGGTGGAGGAGGAAGCTCAGTGAAGAAGACACAAGGTTGTAGACCCAAAACAGCGCTGGCAGCTTGCACAAAGATGTGGTTGCAGGATGAGGGTTTCCAAGTTTTGCAGATTCACCAAATCACAGACCCTTTAAGTGCAAGGCTGCTGAAGCTATGCCCATGCCCACACTGCTTGCCCTGGTGTGCAGGTAGAACATGTGTTTTTTGGAAATAGCACGTCTAGAACTTCACAACATACGGCAAAAACCCTCTGACAGCTTCAGAGGCATTGTGTGTCTTTCCTAGCCCAAGCAGATGCTTTCTCCTGGCTGTTCCAGCCCCAGCACGAGAGCCACTTGCTAATCCTGGTGCCAGGGCAGCATTACCTGGACATTTCACTGTGTGTTTGGGCTCAGCATCCCGGTGTGCTGCACAGCTTTCTGCAAGGCTGAGCCTGCTGCTTGTGCCAAGCCGTGCAGCCCAAGCCCCACAAAGTCCTCGTGGAGCTCCATCTCATAACCAGTGCCTCAGAGCAGGACAGCACCATCCAGTGCCAATCCAGAGGGCTGCAAAACCTTGGGTCGGAAGCTCAGGAACCACACACGGCTCTTTTTGATAGAAGTCTGGCAAGCAGGGGGTGTTGAACGAGGGCTATCTTGGTAAGGGGGAGGTGATTGAAGAGTGTGGCTCACAAAGGCTGGGACAGAGAACTGAGGAGACCTGCTGGGCTCTTCTGCAGCAGGGTAGGCAGCTGGGTGCGGGGTGAGTCCTTCCCAGCCCAGGGAGATGCTGTGCAGTTTGCCCTGCACCGGAGGCATCAAGGGGCTGCTGCTGCTAAGGGGCAAAAGCCTCTGGAAGCTGACGTTTTTGGCACTCGTTTTATTTTATTTTTCTGAAAGGAGCTTGGAACATTTGGAGTTTTCTTTGATTTGAATTTCACAGGAAGCCGAGCAAACTGGCTGTGCCTTGCCTGCTGAAGGGAAGAGCAGAAGGAGAGGAGAGAAGGTGAATCGAGCTGCAGTTTGGCGGTGTACCCAAGTGTAGCAGCGCGTCATTTATGTCATTTAATTGTTCCCTGCAACTCAGATAATGTGGAAGACATTAGTAATAATAGCAGCTTCATTATGTTCCTTTTTGATGTGCTATCTAAAAAGCTGAAATCTGAACAAGGACATTAGGAACCCAGCATTTTAGGCTTCCTTTGGCATTTTGTTTTCCTGTAGAACCTGAAAATACTTCAATGAAGCCTATTAAAGCCTAATATAAATGTGTGCAAACAGAGAAAATGCAGAGTACGCGCAGAATACACACAGAATACAAATAATGAGGTTTTAGCAGGTGGGGCTTTGCAGCACTGAAATTTTCCACCCCATTTCTCCGACCCCTCCAAAAAATGCGAGGTCAGAGACCAAGAGCCCTGCTTTGCACTACCCTTATTTAACACAGAGCAAAGCACATCCTAGGCATCCCGTTGGGATGGAGGCAGGAAAGTGCAGGGAACAAGCTCATTTCTGCAGCTCTGGCCATTGCAGAGGTCAGCTCAGACCCTGCCGCTAGGCATTTAGCGTGGGCAATACATTAAATATCCTCAGCCTATGGATCCAGCCAGCTCTTTGTCATGTTTTGTTGGCCGGCTCTCATCATTAGGCGCTGGGAAATGCGGCGTGGCACTTCTGAGCACCCAGGGGGTTTCCAGCCCCGTGTCGAGCAGCCTGCATTAGGCTTCAGCGAAGTGTGTGCTGACCGCTAGTGAAGGGAGGAGGAAGGGTTCCTGCCAAAAAATCATCTGGCTTAGCCGAGGTGCTGCTGGAGGCCAGGGGAGGCAGGAGCAGATTTACTGCGATGCCAGCGCCTGGGCATTGAGCCCTTGTTTTGTTCTCGCTACATGGATGCTTTGTTTTGCTTCTTTCTTGCCCTCCTGCTGTAATAAAAGGCCAGAAAGATTGGATCTCCACCAATACCGTGTGCAGTCATTCCACTGATTTTAAGAATATTGATGCCTTGTGTACACAAGACATTGATTTTCTTGTCACCCCAGTGCACCAAAGGGAGACCCACTAAAGAGGTGCTCAAATGGCATCAGGGATGGCGGATGGGAGATGCCATGGGGGTGCTGACACAAGATGCTGGGGTTTGTGACCCCCCTTTCTCCCTGGGGATGTCCGCAGCCCACAGTCACTGCTGCTGTGAGTTTTGCTGACACTTGCTGGGAGCACAGGCTCGCTGCCATGGAAGAACTCAAAACAGCAGCAGCCCAGAGTGATGGGAGGTGAGAAAATCCTCTCGCACTTAAGACAACAGGCTCGGCTGAGATTCACAGTTCACCGAGATACAGTGTAAGCGATGACCTACATTCATACACGAGGCACGGGACCCAAAATTAAACAAGGTGTGATGGAGCAGAAGAGGTGCATGGTGCCCATCCGGGTTCTGCAGCCGGGCCTGAGCCTGGCCCTTGGTGCTGGATCAGTCCTGCACGATGGGTGCTGGTCCTGAATCAAACCGAGGTGCCTGACCTGTCTCTCACCAGCTGATAATGAGAGGAAAACAGCCAAAAATACAGCTCCCCCTGGGCAGCCCCTGCAAGCTGGTGATGGGAAGTGTCACCAGGAGTGGTGGCTTTCCCATATCTTGTCCATATAAAATTTTCTCTTTCCTTTTTCCCTCTCTTTTCACCATATGCCTCTTCCTTCAGACTATTTTATCTTTTCCCTCTTGTTTTGCTTCTAGAAGGGGTTACTTATCAATTGTCTAGCAGTGTTTTAAATGTCCTCCCAAGCCTGGGGAACGTAGCAGGTGTGTGAAGGCTTTTCCCTTTTCCCTATGGGCAAAATCCAGCTGCTATTATTCATATTTTCTCAAGACTAAAGATATTCTGGGTATTGAGGTAACATGATGGATGGAGCGAAGATAAAGACCGAAGGGATCAGTGGAATTGGCACTTTGATAAAAAAAAAAAAAAAGGATAAAGCATATGAAACACTGCATATTCCTTTATTCACGAAAAGCACCTGCCAGAGGTTTTTTTTTTTTTTTTCTTTCCCCACCCTGTTCAAAATACTAGAAAGATAGAAAGAATAGAAAGATAGCAGAAATGTTAAAATTCCTTTTGTTATCTATCCTTCTCCATGCAGCACCTGCCTGTGCACGGCCATGCCCTCCCTCCCCAAAGAGCCCAGCAAAGCAGGGCATCCATCCGCCTGTGTGTATTCTCGATTCAACCTGAAGCTAGGAAACATCAGCACCGGCAAAGGGGGCTTGCTTGGAGCTGTGAATCTGGGTCACGCCGAAGATTAGTGACCTACATTCCCAGGTTCAGAACTGCAGGCTGAAGTTGGAGTCGCCGAGCCCTGCGAGCGCCCCTGAGACGGGGGAACCAGCCCGGAGGGTGCGGGGTGGGGATGGAGATGGCCTGAGCCAGCTTGCACGCATCCAGAGACCCAACCCGGGTCATAAAAGGATTTGGAAAGACCCCAAATTCAGCTTTCTTGCCTCTTTGTTGGTTCTTTATGTTTCATATAAGGTCATCCTCTAGTTAATCTGCATGTTTCAGCGGGCACCTCCTAGCACCTCTTACCCCTCCATGTCTTACAGCCTTGAAATGAGACCTGGGCACGGGCTCAGACCCAGGAGCTGCGGCTGAGACCCTCAGAGGCACACGAGGAGGCTCTCAAGCATCCGGAGCTGCTTGCTCTTGTCCTCCCGGGTGCCTTTGCTGCCAGAGAGGCTGAGCGCTGCATTCCAGGTCGAGGAGGATATGTGCTAACTGCACAAACACTTGGGCGGCAGCTTTGTGCAGTTTTAGCCCTTTCTGTTCAGCAATACAGAGCCTGCTGCTTCCTCTGTGCAACCTGCATCTTCTCATCAGTCTTTTTGGCGTGTGGAATTGGCAAAGCATTAGCAGGGGAGCAAGCGTTAGGCACCCTCTTCACCTGTCTTGACATTAACTAAAGAATTATTGGTATAATAAACATTTTACCTTGCTTTCTTGCTAAGCCTCAGCGCAGAACGTTTTGCAGAGCTCGAGTGCAAATCTGGACCCTGTGGCTTTTGTCAAAATACCGAATGCCGAGTTCCCGCTCGCCTCCCTCCCGATGTCGTTAATGATAACAATCATCCCCCCACAGCTCCTAATCCTCTTTGCAAAATGCTCGGTGAGTGCTGGGCTGAGTCTCCTCTGCCCTGCGTGTTCTGCAGGCGTTTGTGCTAACACAACACGGCCACGGAAACCACCTGGTGGGGCTCGTAACTCTTCCTGCAGCCTGTATGCAATGGGATATCCCATGCAAAGAGCAGGGTGACCTGCAGGAGGAAAGTCCCAGAGCAGGGACATCTCTTCGGTGCCTACCTCAAAGACTTATATTTTATGTTAACACCTGCAAAGTCTAGCCCAGTTGTTTTGTTAAAAACCCACCCGAGCAAACGGACCCTGCTGGGGATTAACCTGCCCCCCTGCCTGAGATACCGGTTTAGTTTTTCCATCTATCTCCTCTCGATGTGCAGGTGTTAAGTCTCAGCTCATTTCACGTTCCTCTTTAAAACCACCTCCGAAGTGATGGGTCCCCTCAGACCAATACCGAAGCAATGATTGCAGCATCCCTGGGACAGCCTCCGTGATGGGCACAGATTAATCAAGCGTCAGTTATAGAGCACATCCAACCTCACAGGAGAATGGCGGGACCTCGAGTGCTCCCTGGTATAACAGTGAGCTCTTATTTAATGTTCTCCAGTAATTTATCTCCAAGAGCTTTAACAAGGTGGGCTATTGTTGTTCTCCTCCTTTGGAAAATGAAGGAGTGCAGCGGAGATGCGAAATTACCCTCAAGTTCACACAAGCTTTAAGGCCTGTCTCGGAGAATCAGGAAAAAAAAATCCCATTAAGTATATATTTTTGATGAAATTTTCAATTTCAAAAGTACTTCAGATTTGCCATAGGAACAGTGAGATTTTGGCAGATATTTTTCACTGGAAAAATGGAAAAAAAAAAAAAAAAGAAAATCATATCAATCATACCAAGATGACCCAAGCTGCATGTTTAGGGCAGGTTTACCTAACCTGCGAGGTGCTTCACGGGCCCATAGGAAATCCTGGAGGAGCACAAGGGCACGGCACATCCAGGCTGTGATGCCAGGGGAGCATTTCAGCAACGTGCTGAACGCTGGCCGGGCTGAAAGCTTTTAAGCCTTTCTAAATCACACTTTTTCTAAATGCTTTCCTTTTGTGCCGTTTCTCTTCTGCGAAAATTGTGGCTTTCATCTTCGTTCCCAAGGAAAGCAAATACCAAGGCAGTGCAGGGCCCTGCAGGGGGAAAGGCTCTTTCCCTGTCTGGTGAGTAGGATGGGATGAGAACAGCGAAGGCATGTTGCGCACTGATTTCCTTGCTCACAGATTCCCTCCCTCCTGCAACAAGTCTGTGCTCTTAGGGTTGAGTAAATTTGTGTCCTGCCTCAGAGTTTTGATCTGTCTGCATTCGGCTTTATGGTAAATATCGAGGTTTCCACAAGGAAACAGCTTCTCCTTGTGGTCTCCTCGCTAGTCCGGGTCCTTTGGTGCCACATTTCCACCTTTCTCCCTCCTGGTTTATTACCTTGAGCCCGCTGCAAGACTTCATTCTTTTTTCATGAAATGTCTTGCAGTCCATTTACCAGCACATTGTGAAATCTAAGCATTAATAATTAAAGCTACAGCTGTCAAAATAAATGGCTGAGGTCCGTTTTGGCAGTGTTATGAAATATTATCCCCCCCTGTGCCGAGGAGGGGGGCGTTTTTCTGTAGCGCCTGCCCGCCTGCAGCTAGGAGGCTGGCAGTGCCCTGTAATCAGCGATGAGTTTCCCAGTCATTAGCTCAAATTAGAGCAGCCGTGATGACAAGTGGGACGGCAGCTCCAGCTCCTAATGGCCGGGGAAGGTGCAGGCTGACCCTTTTGCCGAGCGGAGCAGAATGGGTCATTTTGCCCCCATTTCGGGAAAGAGGCAGAGACCAGTTGCGTAATGCTGTGTTTGGTGCCAGCATGGGGAGAGCTCTGCGGGTATTTCATGTGGCTCCCTGCCTGCGAACAACACTGAAATTCATCCCACGTGGGCATCTGTGCCCCATCTGCCCTGAGGTCCTCGTGCTCTCCATCAGCTCCAGCCAGCATCCTCCTGGTGCCAGCTCTGGTCTCTCCTCCCAGAAATAAAGCAACGAGACTGAGCTCTGAAAACCTCCCAAATCTCGGGTTCATCTCCCAGCCGTCGGGCTTACCCAGAGGAGGTTTTTCCACCCGGTTCCTGACTGCGAAGGTGCTGACCCAGAGCTGCAAGCTGTGGTGCAGAAGAAAGAAAGTTACGGTTGAGAGTGGGCTGTGAGCTGTGGGGAACAGCCGAGCTCCATAGGGACGGGGAAGAGCAGTGCTGGGAGCTCACACAACGTATTTTCCACCAGTCATATGGTATGTGGGGTTTTTGAAGTCACAGCTCTTGAACTCGGGATTATTTGAGCTGCTCCGCTTTCATTAATACAACAAAAGCTGTGCGCTTCTAGCCCTCGTGGTTACAGGGGAAAGGCTTGAAAAAAGACCCCGAGAAGCAGAGAAAAATAACGCAATTAAAAATAGATGGCATACAGAAAGATCCCCACAGGTATTGTTCTGAAATAATTCCCTGATTTGGGGGGAAGGTTGAGCTCGGGGGTTACCAGCTCCGGAGCTTGCTCTCCCTTCCCAGCAGAGAGAAATGTCCCCAAGCCCTGCCACTACCTCACTGTCTGCTCTGCCCTGAGACACTTAAACCACCCCAAAGGCCGTACATGAGCCCTTGGCTACCCGGCTTGCAGAAACTCAGGGCACCTGCCTGTGCTGAATACTGAGCTGCATCTCCAAGTGCTGGGCTTTAGTTGTGGAAACGCCGGCGAAGCCTCCACGCCTCTGTTCCCTTTATCTGTGAAGTGAAGATAATGGCCTTGGCACGTCGTCACAAGTGCTCCGAGCCCTTCATCAGAGGAGGGGACGGATGTTTCGCTGAGATCCTCGGGCGTTTGGAAGCGCAAGTCCCAGCGAAAATCAGTTTGCAATTAGTCTTAGATAATTCTCTGAATGTTTTTCTCCCCGTGTCTCCCTGCTGGAGTGCTCTTCTCTCGCATGTAGAATTTTCCTCCTCTCGAGAGCAGGGGCAAGGAGGTTTGCAAAGGTTTTTCCTGGCTCCCACCCAAGCTGCTAAGGAAGGGCCATGGGGTTCACCCTGGTCTTCTGGTGGCTCCTCAGCCCTTGCAGAGGTGATGTCTTGGTGCCGCCAACCTCCTGGTAGACACTGCTGGCTTCTGGCCCGTGAGCATCCCAAATAAATGCTGCGCTCAGATTTCTTTCCCTTCCAGGATGTGTTGGTGCCCTTTGGGTGGCTCTGGGATGCCGCCTCCCCTGGGACTTGTTAAAGTGCTTCATCAGTGCCCGTCTCCCTCTGCAGGGATGACCTTTAACTCATCTCTGCTGTTGCTACCTGACTCGGATCACCTCAGAAGAAAGGTTGCCATGGTGATTTCATATTCAGCTCAGCCAAAAAATCCCGGCTTCTGTATCTTATTAAACGCTCCCTTTCAAGGACCCTACGTGCAGAGATCCAAGGCCAGGGGTTGCCTGCACTCGCTGTGGCCCCGACCGTGGTCACCAGGAGCTTCCCCACCAGCCAGCTCTTCGCTGCCCCTCCGCTGGGCCCAGGAGGATTTTCTATTATTTTTTTCCCACATTCAGGTAAAAGCTCGGGGTTTCAAGCCATTAGTATTGCTATGAAAACACTTCTCTGCAAAATGTCAATCAGCCTTTTCAAGGGGATTTTTCACAGCTCTAATCTAAACTGCACTGTCAAGTGTCAGGAGTGGATGTTTAATGAGGATCAGTTGGAAGCCCTAATTGGATGGGTATTCAACGGCTTCTTTTTTATTTTTTTTAGTTGTTGTTTTATCCTCGGGACTCTGTTTTCACAGAGTTTCTTGTTAAATTTTAGAAGCTAATCTCCGTTTAAACTGCAGGCTCAGTGAACCCTGGTCTTCGGGGGCTGCTTGGAGCCACGGCTGCTGTGGGCTTTCATTGAATTCACCTGGAAGGCAGAGCGAAAACCCACCCAGGATGTTTCTGCCTGAACAATGAGGACCATTTGGGGGTTTCGGTAGTCTGTTTCCTGCAAAAGGCTGGCTAAATGGACAAACGGGAAAATCTCAGGTCTGAAGGCAGCCAGGTGGTGGGGTGCCTGGTGGGCTCTGGTCCCTTCTATAGCCAAGACTCATCCCAGACTCATGCAACCCCTTTAAAACAGCCAGAGACGGTGCCTGCGTGCCCTGCAGCATCCTCTCCGGGCCTCATTACCTCCCATGGCCACGCTTCTTCCACCAGAGGCAACAGGTGCTGTGGAAAACAGTTTCGAGACATCTGCCACCAGCACAAAACGCTCTGTGCTCTGTCATCTGGGAAACTGAGACCCCTCTGAGCCGTTTCCAGACTGTCCCAGCCCACACCCTGCCTGGTGGCCGAGCTCCCCGACAGCTCCGTGCCTCCACAGACATCCCCTGCACTTCTTTGTCTCATGCAGCACGTGCTTCCTAACAGGAAAACCTTTCCGACACGGCTCATTTTTCCATATGAGCTCAGTGTCCTGAACGCCTCCGTTAAAACAATTGTTCTTTGATTTTCTTCCCCCCCTCAAAAAAAAAAAAAAAAAAAAAAAAAAATTATAGCAGATGATTATTAAAGCATCCTGTTTTCCTACAGACATGCTTTTATTGCATTTTTAATTAAAACCTCGGGAGGACCATAAAAGACATATCACAGATGCAAATGTTTCCATACCCTGTTCCACATTAAGGCCATAAATAACTCAGCGCCCCTGCAGCTCCTCTTCTCTGCCCCCATTGCCCTGCAGCACCCGCAGAGGTCCACGTTTCTACCAGATCCTTGGATAGGAAACAACAATTATTCCAGCACACATGTAACACCTTCTCTCCACCCCTAATTGCACTTCATTTATCACATGCAGTTACCAAAACAACTGACTTCTTCCAAAAATAAACCACGGGATGTTTCAAGCTGCCTGGCTTCTCCAGCGGTTCTCAGCCAAGGAATTCGTGGCCTCCTGCTCTCTCTGGAAAGCCTGGGAGCACACCTGTGTGCCTGTAAATCTGCCCTTTATTCCATAAAGTCACCAGAAAAATGCCATGAACCCTGTGCTGAAGGCAGGTGAGACCCACAGGTCACAAACCATAACGTCTGCCCTGTCATTTCTGGGCGTTTGTTACGGTGCCTTAAGTCAGCAGCCTCAACAGCTCCCCTGGTCTCCAGCCAGGAGTAAAAGCGCTGAAGGAAATCAGGCCGCAGTCGTTTCCCCAAACCACAGAGCTAACATGCATGGTAATTAATTTCTTTAGCGCAGAGAGGTTTTCCTCACCGCTGTGAACTCTCCCAGGCACTGCCACAGCAGCTCATCCCCTTGGCAGCCAGACGGCCATCCCACGGCTTTCCTCAACGTGTCCCACGCAATTTGGCAGAAAAATCCAGCAGAAATTTTCCAGCACGGTGCCTGAAATGGAGCTGCCGAGGTCCAGCCTTTGAGGAGACCTTCTGAGGTGGCGGATGAAAGTGTGGTGCCACTGGGCTTGGTGGATGCCTCTTATTGACTTCATCTTGAGTCCCATCACACACCAGCTTCTCGATGCAAGGACGGACAATGCATAATAGGATCTAGAGGCTTTGGGTGCTCATAATCTGTTTAAAAGAAAACAAACAAACCATAAGCCCAGGGCTTGTGGTTAATATGGACCTTGTGGGAATGAAGTCAATTTGTTCTGCAGTTGTCTTAGTGACGGAGCAACTTCAAGCGTCCTTTCTCCAGCTTTCTTACGTTTGTCGTTGAAGGTTTCCTAAATTATGCTTGCAAGTGTCTAAATCTGATCACAGATGGAGCATAAATGCCACGTTATGAATTCGAAGGACACAGCTTACTTTCCGGGGAATAATACGTTGCAGCAATTTGATCCAGAATAACGGAGACGGTTTTTGTTTTGTTTTCTTTTCACCATGCTTCCTTCAAAGCTCCCATCCACAACACAACATTCGCCCACCCCCGTAACTAACTCATTATTTTACAGCAAGTGAAATGAAACCGGAGACAAATGACTGTTGTTTAGTGCCATTAGTTTCAATGGCTTTACACAATATTTGAGTCATTGGCTCGCCTCTTGCTTTGGAGGAAGCCCAAATCTGGATGAATCTCCGCGCATTACAAACCATCCATGGGGCCAGGCCGGGCCTGCCTAGCAGATGCGGGTCCATATGCTTTGGCTCCGCACCCATATGGAGTGCTAATCTGCAGTCCAGGAATAGAGCACGCCACCGCTCCTCTTCTCGAGCAACCTCCCATCCAAAGTCATTTCCAGACACGAGCCCAGTTAAGCAAGTTCATCTGGAACCTGTACAGCAAGACGCCACAAGACTGATGGGCCAAGCATAATATTTTCCTTGCTCTGTGGTTCCTGCTGAAGCCGAAATTGGAACAGTTTCTAGAAAGCAGTGCGTTAGGCTTTCCAGAGCGCTAGTTACAAAACCCATTACGCTCCTGTAATGTGCTTTAACCTCTGCCGCCTGGGTCGTGCAAGAACACGCCGTGCTTCGTCGGCGCTTGCTGGAGGGATTTCTCCAGGCAACCAAACCAGCAAATAGCCGCGGATATTTCACAACGCCCAGGAGGTTTTGTTTGTGGGAGGCACAGGATTAGTATCAGCTGGCCTGCCACCATTTCAACACGGAGGACTTAGCTTTTATTGCTGGCTGTGTTCCTCCAGCAGTGCCAGCTGGTTTCGTCTGGCCAGGCACTTTGGGGGGGGGATGACAGCCTCCCCCTGCATGGCTTTAGGGGTTGGAGGACGCTGTTTTTCCTGGTGCCTAAACCCTGCCCAAACCCTGTGCTTTTGTCAGGGATGCAACGCAAGAGATAGAGCTTGGTCCTGGTCAGAGCATGTGAGAATTAAATTCAGAGCCTGCACTGTGCAGTCTTAAAGGAGAGCCAGGTGCCCATCCCAATCTGTATAAGGAACAGGCACATTATTTAGTTTCATTTTATAATTTTTATTTCATACTTTTTTTGTACTCTTATTTTAGTTTATTTATAGGGCCTGGGAGGTAAGCACACCCTGTGCCAGCCGCCCAGCACAAAGGTGCTGGGATGTGCAATGCTCCCTCCATGGAGGCATAGCTCAGGTTGTGCTGTGACACCCTGCGCAGGACAGGGACCCCAGGCCACCCCTGGGCTGAGCACCCTTCTCCTGCCCTGTGCCTCTCTTTTTAGAGGGTTGGAGATAGCTGCTGCTGGCTGTGTGCTGAGGATCCTTACGCTGGGTGGAAGATATTTCCCTCCATGGTGCTATTTCATCTTTGTGCTTGACCCAAAGTTGTTAGAGCATCGTCGCGGGAAGGGTTTGTGGGAGCTGACTGATTCCTGCAGAAATGCTCTCAGATTTGCTTGGAGATGCTGTTAAGCAGCTCCATGCATCTGCCTTCAGCTGGATCATGCATGTAATTGGCATGCAACGCTTCGCTCATGCATGGGGTTAGGTTCGATGGAGCTGAACAGGGGTGATTCCAGCTGGAAAAGGAGCTTATTGCCAAATGCCTCAATGCTGCTACTTCTGGGGGAGAAGTACATCCTCCTGCGAGGATGTTAGGTGTTTTGGTTAGCATTCAGACCTCTGCCCAATCCTTCTCAGTTTTTTCTTTGCAAAAATGGATGAAGAGCTACTCCCTGGGAGAGTGGCAAATAAGACGTATAGTCCACTCCCCAACGGTGGTGACCTCTCCGACCTGCAGCTTAAAATGCTTTCCTGCCTGGGCCTCCCACCAGGGTGATATTTTCCTGATGAACTCATAAATGTGAGAAATACAACGAGGAAAGCAACCAAAACACTGAACGGGCTGAACAATGTGTGGTGTAAGGAGGCACCACACCAGAGACCAAGGTCACACACCTGCTTTGCCTCCTGATGCCAAGAAGCACTCTGAAATAACCATGTCCCTGCCATCCCAGTGGGGATCTCAGAGCTTTCAGAGCTTTAAGCTTTAATTTCCATATTTCAAGCCTCTCTAGCATGAAATTGAGTAGCTTAAATTTTTAGAAGGAATGATGGTCAAAAAATAGCATCTGTATAACAAGATCTGTAGATGGTGCAACATTTTAAAAATTTTTGCATAAAATTAAAAATGAATCTACGTTTGGGCCAACTGAAACCATTTATATAATTTAAAACAGACTGACTGAAGTCCACCGCTCTGTGTTGTTCCCAAGCAGCATCCAAAACAGTGTAAAACTGAAAACAATTTTCATCACACCTTCAAAACAAAACATCGTGTCTGTCAGGTTCGCAAGAGCAGCGTTTCAAAAACACATTCAGTGGTTTTCTCAGCACTAAAAAAAAAAAACACCTCAGGCAGACAGAGTTCAGAGAAGCCACTGCAACTCACCTGGGCAAATACAATTCAGTGTTATAGCAGGCAGCACTGCGTTAAATTAATAAATTGCAGTAATTAGATGGGATCTTGGCATCATTGACCTTTGCGCAGACTGCAGCTTGACCAGAGGAGCCATACCCTGTGCCAGTATGAGGTGTGGGCAAGATAGCCCCTCTGAGAGCAGCATCCACAGAGGAGTATGTGAATTTTCATAGCAGGAACAGAAAGCTCTGTGCCATGCATCCCCCTTGGCATAGCCCCATGGCACAAGTGTAGCCAGAGCTGAGTTGAATCTCTCCCAGAGGGCCATTCCTCGGGCTGGAAAAACCCTGTTTTTGGGTTGGTAATGGTAGGCTTGTTTCTTGAGCTTTGTTCACCAGGGAAGAAAATCACTGGAGCAATCAAAGGGAGAGGAAAGCACAAGCTCATTTGCTGGGCATCAGAAGGCGAGGCCACTTCTTATCCCCAGGCTGGCTTCCGAGCGAGCGGCAGATCAGAAGGCTGGGATGTAACAAAGCCAACCAAGATTAAAAAGAAAAGCAATCCAGGCAGCTGTGCTTTTGGCTGTGGCTTGGCTGAGCAGTCAAGGCCCTTATCCCCAAGCTGTGGCGAGGGAAGAGCAGACAGGAGGCACACAAGGATGGAAAGGGCATCGGGTTTGGACAGGAGCACCCCTGTACCAGTGCCACAGCAACACAAACACAGCCCTAGCTCTGGATTCAGTCACATGGAAATTCCAATTCAGCTCTATTTTTCAAGTCCAGGTCTAACATCAGCTGCTTGCTATGGTTTGAAAACTCATTCCTAGCCCACAGCAGGGAAATACACATCCCAGAGCCACTAGTCTGGGCTAGGGGCAGCAGCAGGATGGAGGAGCGAAGAGCCAAGGGCCATCCAGCACGTTCACAGTGCAGTACACACACCTGAATGGCATCCATATGGGTTTTGTCTCCTCTCAACAGCAGAAGAGCCTTAACTGGCACAAAGGCATCCACCAAGCAGCAGCCCAGTCCCCTGGCATCTGGTAGCTGATTGCAGTCCCACATGGCAGCACTGGGGCAGCTGGTGTTAATTTGGGAACCTGGAGAGCATCCACCTGCCTCAAGCATCACTGCTCCCTGCACAGAGAAGGTGAACCCCAGCTCAGAAAGCAGGAGGGCTCTGCAGCCCTCCCTGCTGGAGCTTGGGAGGGCTGGGTCCCAGCTGCCTGCTGGAAGCAGGTGACACGCACATTGCCAGTGGGGATTGGGATTGGAGTCCCTCCGAGAACCATGCCGGAGGACCTGACACGGCCATTAAAGCACGGGAAGGTTTCTGGATGCTTCTTGTGCCAGGGACCAACCTGGATGGCAGCTGGGTGAAATGGGAGCTCTGCCACTGGTCTGAGCAGCTGCAGGGCTTCAGTCCTGGTTTAATATATTTAAAACAGGGGAATAGAAACACCACCAGCAATGTAATCCTTCGGGATAATTTGCCTATAGCTTGCCTGGGTTCTGCCCCAAAAGATGCTTCAAGGGCACCAGAAATCTCTCTTCTCCCTTCCTTTTTCTCTGTATTTAACCAGCATGGCATCTTACAGTCTTACCCCACTTCTCATGTTGATACATCAAAAAAATAATAATCGCACATTTGTTTCATTTCTTGCCTTTTTATTTAAAAAGAAGGTTTGCTAACAGCGATCAGTACCGTGGCCCAGGCCCCTCAATACAACAGTTGGCTTTAGCAGCCCTGTGGCTTCATCCCCATCTCTCCCTCCTCCGTACCAGGACAAACCAGAGTCATCCCATTTAGCAACCACTCCTGAATCATGGGATGCTCCTCGGCACTGCAGACGGCTTCCACCTTGCAGTTTCACTCTTTGCCTCCTCCTGTCTCAGGAAACCTCAACAGCTTAAGCTGAGGTTCACAGCCAGATTTAACTTTATCCTGTCACTAAACTCAATAAAAATAAAATTGAAAAAGAAAAAACAGGCTTAAAAGGCATACATAAAATAAATCACTTTCTGGAGTTGGAAAGAAACGTCCCCCTGGCGGCAGATTAGCCCACTTTTATCCACTATAATGTTGCTTACACCTTAATCTTCGGCATCTTCATCTGACACTAATTAGCAGGCTGGAGGTTCCTACGGGTATCATACTGTCTACGTCCCAAAACATGAAAGAGAGCTCTTCCTTTTACAACTCAAAGCACTCTGCTTTTAAAGAAACAATGTCAAGTATTTCAGACCCAAAACGCACACTTTTCAACTTAAAAATCACAGCAGTAGGAGGAGGCACAAAGGTGCTGAAACCTCACCGCAAAAGCATCGCAACGCGTGCCCAGGGCTCGGCTGTGCATTATTTTGCTTGCACACAAATTAAACCCAAATTGCACTCGCTGAACCCCGGACTCACCTGCACTCTGGCACCCAGCACTAATTAGGAGATGAATCAAGGAGGTTATGGAAGCAGAAAATTAAATGAGCTAATCAGACCAATCTAGTTACTTCCCTCAAAAAAGGAATGCAAAATTTAGAGAAAAGCCAACACAGTTGTAAGAACTTTTTCATATTTTAGGTACTCTCAGAAAGGCATGGGAAAAGATTAATTATTTCTTTGACGTTCATTACTACGCAAGCATCCCATTGAGAGCTATCTGACATCCTATTTAACTGTTCAGAACAACAACTAATTGGAGCTTGAAAGAAAGGATAGATCAGGACTTCAGTAATGCAGCGCTGTGTGCTGGCTCCTTGCGGAGAAGTGAAAATAAATTATTTAGACTTGACAAAGTCCCTTGAAGTCCTGCAGTCTTTCTGCTTGGCTGGGTCTCAGGCCTATCACCAATATTTCAGAGGTTATTTTTGGAGGGGGAGAGAAGGCAGGCTGCTTAGCAGGTAGCTTTTGGGAATTAAGAGTTAGATGTACTTATGGTTTTCATGAGCCCTGGCAGATGTCGAGTGTCTTAGACCGGGGCACAGTAAGACACTTAATACTAATGGCATTGGTTTGCAGCAAAAAACCTTCCTGCCATGTTCCAGCATCTCTGCTCCTTCCCTTTTATATCTCTCCTTAAGAAAGGATGAGGAAAGTCATCCTCAGAATCCTCCTAACTGTCCACCCAGCTCATCCACCGCCTCCTGGAGGCTTCTCCCTCTCCTCTCCAAAGGCTGTGCTCATCAGATCTGCGTGCTGCCCTGCCAGGCACCGGTCCCTGCTGGCAGGGGACGGGTCCCGCTGGGTGTTCCTCAGCTGTGAGAGCCGCCAACAAACCTTCCCTGCCCACCCCGCTCCCTGCCCCTTCCCTCCCCTCCACGAGCACGGAGCCAAGAACGTGCCTTGCTGCAGCACGCCAGGCGGTCTTGGCTGAACAAACTAACTACCAACCTCAGACCAGTCACGACAAATGGCTTCACGTTCACCCATCACCTAACATACCCTCAAAAACCAAGGTCACCACCACACGCCTCGGACGTCGCTCGAACGCCCGCTCCCAGCCCAGCAAGCGCGAGGTCTCGCCCGGGCCGGCCACTCCAGATGCTCCCGCACCTCTCCTGCCCCTTCCTTGGTGAACACCAAACAGTTATAATACTCAGGTCAATATATATAGGTACCACGTATATGTATTTGTGCCGCTGCTCTGCGCGTTGACAAAGACAACCATCCCCGCCAGGCCGTACCCGGCCCATCCGCCCCCTCCCCGGCCTGCCCTGGTTGTGCAGCCTGCAGGAACGCGGCCAGGGGCCGCCCTACGTGGTGGCCCCATCGCACTCCCCCACAGTCAGCTTCAAGGCTCCCTGCTGGTGCAGAGTCTTTAAGGCTTTGAACTCCAAGGGCATGGTGTGGGGGCTGGCCTGCGAGGTGTAGCCGTACTTGAGGCTGTCGTAGTAGTGGTACTTGACCGGGTGCTGGTTCTGGTCCAGGGGGAAGGGCCAGAAGCCGTAGAGGTGGATGCGGTTGCAGAAGCGAGTGGCCAGGGTGTACATGAGGAGGCCGGTGGTGGGTCGCTTGATGTGCACCTTGTTGGTCAGCCAGTACCTGCAAAAAGACAGCAGAGGAAAGCCTGTTATTGCCCCCGTGGATGGGCTCGTGCACACAGCTCATCTCTTGTGCTTTTTTCCCCCTTCCCGGCCTCCAGCGGAGATATATTGGTGATTCAAAGTGAGAGGTTTCTGACTAGCAGAAGAGTTCTCCATGCCAAGAAAGCCTCTCTGGGGAATGCTTCATGAATAAGCATCTCCTGCTCTCTGTCTGGCGGTTACACCACACGTGTTGCTATGGCATTGAAGCATCTCATGTCTCGGCAATCCGTTATGAAAAACAAATTGCTCGCAACGCTGGCCTTCGGTACTTCAGCCTACAATTACCTTCCAATCAACCGAGGGGATCGATACCTCAGACCTAACCATCCACACGTCAAGTAGACTCCAGCAGCCCCTCGAAGCAGCCACTCGCACACACGGCTGACGATTTTCATTGATCAATGAAGATTTTACTGACAGTAAACACAACAGGGCTGTAAAAACGTTTGCCTTTGAATAAAGGGTCAGCAGGCTGGAGGAGCTCAAACACACCTGCTCCAGTGCCCGTGGTACACGCAGCCACTGCTCTGCGGTCCTGTATCAAAACACGGCACTGGGCTTCACAACATCAGTCCATAAAACATACAGTTGGCCATCTTGCAATGTGCAAGACGCGATACACAAGCTAGATACGCTCCCTGTTGCAAGCTGTGCTAGTTTTTTTTTTTTTACTAGGGATGGTGAAAAGATAGGGGGAAGGAGGCATCTTGCATGAGCAGAAAGGAGCTGCAGCTGTATTTTTGGGGCTGCTGATAAAAGTTCCTGCAGTATCAACATCCTGTAATAAGAAGTTTCCAGCTCTCAGCGCGTTATTGCACAGACAATTTCTCTGGTTTGCTCAGCGGCAGAGCACCATCGAGGAGCAAAATCAGAAAGGAGAAGATCTGGGGGGGGGGTGTGGAAGAGTTCCCCAGGCACACTCCCTCCTCCCCAAACATGTTTGATGCCGCCGCTGCCTGCTCAAGCCCTCACTGCGGGATCTGCCAGTGGATTATTGGTGATGGATAATTCAAAGGGCCTGGGTGCAGGTGACTGAACATGGGACACGTCTTGCTCCTCATTCACGCTTCCTGCTGGGCTCCCGAGGGTCCGGGGCTCAGACAGCAGGAACCCGCAGGAGAGCAGAGCCATAATCCTGCAAATTAGCTTTTCACGAAAGCCATTAAAATTTAGCAACCAAGGCACAAAATGTACTTGCTTGTTCTCAGAGAGATAAGAGGAAAATTGACTTTTCTGGTGAATCAAATTCCAGAAGCATGCACGGAAAGGAGGGGCCGGGTTCATGGGGGTCCAACGCCCCAGAACTGGCCAGGAACCGGCAGCTTAACTAAGTATGAGTGTGGTGTTTGAGGAAGGATGTCCTCCTTGCCGGACTCCTCTCCTCAGCACCCAGCATGGAAGAGGAGCAAGAAAGTGGGGAGAAACCAGCAAAAATACATGTCACCATTGGCCTTTTGTGGGCTTGCCCAGGGGCTGAGCTATGGGGACAGCAAAGCTTGGTGCGGTGCTACTGCTTCATCCCACAAGTGGCCGCCAAACAGATTCCTTGATTTTTTCAAGGCGAATTGCATCAGGCCCCTGATGTGCACAGAGAAGTAGGAGGTTATCACAGCTGTTTAATGCTGGATTAGGGTATCCTCCTGCAGCAGGGAAGCCACCTGGGAGGAGCTGTCACATTGGGGGTGGCTCTGGGGGAAGATGCAGCCTTCAGTTTGAGGGCACTGCTCAGCAAGCTACTGGGGTACCTGCCAAGCCTGTCCAAAATGCTGACTTTTTTTTTTTTTTTAGATATATTAAAAATGACAAAAATGATAAGGGCCACACTCCAAGGAGCCCTCCCAGCCACAGCAGGAAGGGGATCTGCCAAAACAACCCAACACCACCGAGCACTCCAAACCTTTCTGCAATATCACAGTGGACAGTGGCAATTCAGATGCTTAGAAGGAAAATAACAGATACCATACACAATATATCATGTCCAAACCATAGCACAGGTCACACCACAGCTCTTCCAAGTCACTTCTTACACAATTAAGGTGGAAAATCTCTAATGAGTGCTGGGGAACACTTTTTAATGACCATTTTGTGGCAGGAGTGTGGGACGATCTCCCTCTTGTCTCTCCCACCACTGCCCAACGGAGACAGTGGCCACATCCCCAGTGCAGGAGAGAACAGCTGGGGATGGAAATAAAACCTAATTAATTCCGTAAATCCAAATGAGGTTGTCTGGGCGCACATGGGATGCTGTGTCAACAGCACACCTTTAATATGTGAGGTCCGGGATTTTAATTAGGAGGAAAGATAATCTTGAAGCAGGCAGTAATTATTTTTCAAATTGGCTACACCAATCACCATAACTATTAACTGCAACATTTTATGGAAAGAGACAGCAATTAAAAGAGAAGAGCAAAGAGCAGTCCTGAAACTCAATGCCTCCTTTCTCAGAGCCCTTCCGAGCGCCGACCTCCTTCAGAAGCAGCGTAAACAAACCCTCAGGGGTGTAAGCAGCCACAGAGATGGTCTGACACCTGAGTGGGATGCAGCTATGGATAAGAGCCATAATACTGCCAGGCAGGAATTGCCTGAGACAGCTCTTGTTTGGATGAGCATGATAACAACAGATGGAAAATGCCACCAGAGCATCGAGGCCATCTTTTGTAAGGGAACAGCCCAGACATAGGGCTGAGCACCTACCCAAGCTGATACTTGGTGCTAGACAAGGACAGAGGTTTTGGAAGGAGCAGCTCAGCTCCCTGTGCTTCCTCCTCACCAGGTACCATCCACCATGGACACAGCAGGTGTTTTGCAAAAGAGACTTCACCAGTCCCTCCGTGGTCGCTGGGAAAAGTGCTGCTCCTCCCCAAAACCCAGGCAAAACCTAACGGTTCCAGCACATGGAGGCAATCACAGAAGCACCAATTTCCCAGTAGGTTTCCAAGAAGTCTCCTGAGCAGAACTGCCCAGCGATGCTGCTGGTGTGTGGCTCATTTCTTGAGGTCCAGTGGGAATCCCTCCGGAGACAAAATGCTCCAAAGCCACCCGTAGGAAGCCCCAGCTCCCACCTGTATCTGGAGGGAGTGACAGTGTTCATCCTCCTCCTGCATTGCCCAGTGCACTGAATTTGGGGGGCAGAATCTGGCCCTGGCTTGTGCCAAAATGCTGGGTGCAGGACTCCTACCTGCAGACAGCGTTTGGGACCATTAGCAAGGACAGGATCCTGCTCTATGCTTGCACATCACCTCCTGATATATCCAAGGAAACCCTCAAGTAATATGTACCCTTCAGGCAAGGGTTAAACAGCAGGATAAAATAAACTAAAAATCTATCACACTGATGAAATGAGTAAAAGAAAGCCAGGTCAATGAAGAAATCAAGTTTCAGCAGCATTGGCTGCATTATTTTGTGATACAAATCAGAATAGCTGAAATAATGCAATTTCAGACCCTTTTAAAACAGCTTATTTGTCCAAGTGCGATACAAACACAAGCTGTTGTGGAGGTGCTAGCCCCTGAGTGTCTGAAGCACATTATCTGCCTGCCACACACATCCTGCTCCCATTAACGCTCGCAAGAGGCTGGCTGAAGGCAATCAGCACCCTGCTGGCACCCCGTGCTCCCACTGCTGCACGCCAGGACAGGGCCAGCAGGGAACGGCACAGAGAGGAGATGAAGTGCTAGAGCCTAGGGGGACAGTGAAATCTTCTTGTCCATCCATCTGTGTGTCCAGTTTCCTCCTTCACCTCCAACAAAATAACCTTGCAGTGACCAGATCTGTGCTGGATGGGGACTGACCCTCAGGTCCTCACTGAGAGTCCCAAAGCTGCACCTGGAGCTGGGCTTCATCCCCAGCCTGGGCAGAGCCCAAACTTCAAACATCACATGCAGGGGGAGATGGGGCTTGGGTTACAGTGTCCCAACACAAGGAAATCAATGCTGAGGGACTAAAGATTGGTAACAGATGAATAACCACATCCTCACCCAGGTCTGGATACTTGCAATGCCCCTGTGGACACAGAGGGTACTCAACATCAAGCTGAGCCATCGCCAAGCAGACACAAGAGGAGGAATGTAACTGGGAAGAGAATCATTATTTCTTTTGCCTTTCCCTCCTATGCTTCTCCATTTCTTTTTACGAAGAGAATCCTAAATCTTCTTCCTGATTAACTGGAACCAATTAAGCATCACGGGGACCTGGTGGAGACAGACACCAGCTTGGATACAGCGTGCCTCATTTGCTTGTACAGAAGGGGTGAGAATAATTGCCCACAGAAGTGTTCCTTCCTGCGATACCGCTTATCTAACCCACACACGGCTTTACTTAGATGTTATTTGGGTATGAGGACCCAGAGAGAGATCTGAGGTGAGGATGAAGCCACCTCATGTCCCACCCAGCTGTGTTTCTGAGGACACACGGCAGAGCCGTGCTACAAAAGCTGCAGGCACCACGCGAGGTGATCGCTGTCACAGAGAGCACACCCGAGCTGTCACGGCTGCTTGGATGGTAAACCTAATGGGAGAGTGAGCCAAGGAGCTGGAAGATCTATTGATTTTTATTTTATTTTTTTAAAGAAGCTCTTAATAAAATCTGATGGGATTAGAATTGGTTACAGCCAAGAGAGTCTTGTGATGGACATGGTGAGAAAAGCTAGACTAGATTATACGAGGCGAACCGAAACGCGCCCATGAATTCTCCGCAAAACGTGATAGTCAGACCTCCAGACACAATTTTCCCCCTGCTTCCTGCATTTCATGTTATTTCTCTAACAAAAGCTGCTTGGCAATGGGGATTACAAGGCTTTTTGGAGATGCTAACAGATGACTTATAAGGGGCTCGCTTGCTTCCCAGCCAGAAGATGAGCACCGCGCTTGCCAGAAGCATCGCTCAGGAGACATTTTAGAGAATCTCTCAGAAGTGAGTCATGCACCCCAAAACCCATGGAGCTGGCACTGGAAACAGGCTCCTTAGCTGTAACCCTGCTTCATCACTTTGAAAGCTTGTTCCTGAGCCCCTCCATTGAAATGCTGATGGCTCTCCCCACTCTTGGCATGCAGGGAGCGGAGCTGGTGAGTTTAACTGCGAGAGAAGAGGCTCTGTCCTACTGCATTGGTCATCCAGAACCACCAACACAAAGTCAACCAGCAAACATTTAAGGCACCAGCACAGCAGGGAAGGTGGTGTCTCACATGATGCTGTTAAGGACAACAAAAGCAAAATGCTTTTTATTTATCTCAGTGATGCACACTCTACAAGTGCCTCAAATGCACTGCAAATTATAGGAAGAAGTGTTCAATTGCCACGGAAATGCATTTTGGTCTGGGGGAAAGCAGAGCAAGACAATAAATTCTGCGGTTCAAGGAAGAGTCAAGAACTTACAAATGTATTTCTCTGGAAGTGAAGGAAGAAGAGTAAAGGCAACGCTTTTGTAGCTGAATTGAAGTTGGCTGAAATAACATTAGTTTGTGTAGAAAGTGCAATTGCTTAAAAAAAAAAAAAAATACTTAAAAGAGTTTCTTAGCTGAAAGACCTTCCCCATTTCTTTGTGGTTTCCAAATCAACTTAGGATAGATTATAAATCAAAGGTAGCTCTATCCAGCAAAGAAGAAGGGACAACTCTATCACTGCAGTGCAAGAGGGTGTTCAGAAGCCTTTGTGGGTTATTGTCTCTCAGCTGCATGCTACGCTCCACAGGGTGTCTTAATTGCACAAATCTCAGATCCATCAAAGGAAAAGCTTAATGTTATAACTGCTGCATTCCTCAGAGAGATGGGGGCTGTGGAAGTTGTTGGAGACCATGCCCCTCTAACAGCAAAGAGTTCATCACGCAAAAATACACAACAATTGTAGAAATTAGTATCAAAGACAATAAATAACTAAACTCCTGGTCATTCTGGTCAGGTTGACTTGGGGAAAGACTCCTTCCTCACCCCAAACTGCACCATATACTATAGTAATCATTAATCAACAGCATACTTGTTTTGCTGCTGTAGGGCTGATAAGCAGGATGGCAGGCAGGCAGCAGCTCCCCTGACTTGGAAGGGAGCTGGGCAGCTTGGGGCATCCTCCTCTCATCCCGTGGGGAGCTGGGGAGCAGTGCCCAGCCCCAGCAGACCCTCACAGAGCTTTCTGCAGGGAGGTGCTGGCACCAGGAGCGGTTGCCAGCACAGGATTAGCAGCCTGTTGATTTAAAGGGCTTATTACAGGAGCTTAATTCTATTTTGACAGACGAAAGTAAGTCAATTACAGCTAGAAATAGCTCGGAATTTGGGTGATTTTTCCCCCCTTTTACGTGAGTTGTGGTGTCATTTTCCTTCCCTTTCTTTACCTCAAAGCCAGCATTTTCCGTAAAAAACCTCTGAGGCCCAGGGAAGCCTCAAGCACAGGCACTGGAGGGCAGACCTGGCTGTCCTCAAGCCTTGCTGCTGCCTGGGATTCACCGTGACGCCAGAGCCCGGCTTAGGCTGGCTCGTGCTGGAAACCACCCTGAGAGCATCCCCAGGGCCTGCCCTGTGCCCAATCCATCCCTGGCACGAGGCGATGTCAGCAGAGAGCAGCCCCTCCGAAAAGCTCAGGCTGGAAGGTGCAGGGAGGGGGGGGAAGAAATGCCTGAAGTAATCAAGAACTGTTAGTGCTGAGGCTTAGAGCGGGGGGAGCATCACCTGCTCAAATGAATCCCCAGCCTGGGAGAGCAACAGGTTGGGGTCCAGATCAGAGAGAACTGCTGCTGCAAAGGGGCTGCCACTAAGCCACCACCTGCCTGCTCTCCCTAAATACCTAACAAATGATCTCTCACCCCAGAGAAATAAAGCGAGAGCCTACCTCATCCCCAAGGCATTCATGTAGAAGTCTCACCCCTGGGGCTCCATTCCTTTATAACCTCCCAGGTAACCTCCAGCTGTGCCTTCCCCACTCCTGCAATTGCAGCAGCCCCTTCTTGCCTTCCCAACACACCCATTCACCACCACCTGAGCCTATTTACCTGATCAGCAGGCCGGGCCATGTCAGACCTTTCTCTGCCTTAGAAGTTCATCTGAGATGAGCACTGTAATTAGCACCAGTAGAGGAGCACATGGGCTACTCAAGAACTACTCAGGAACTACTGGGTCTTGCCCTTTCCAACCTACCACCAGCTCCCTGATGTGAGGAGCTGGGTGATGTCCCCATGTGTTGCTCAAGCCCAAGATAGCAAGCCTTGTCACTAGCCAGCACACACACATTTTCCCTAGGAAAGCCCTAACTGTAGGTTGGGGAGTGATAGTGGTGACATCCAGGCTTACAGCCAGCAAAGCACCGTCAGACCCAGACTCTGTTGCACAGCTATAACACCTCACACTCAGCCCAGTGAGGAGCCCCCGCTTGCAAGGTGGTCTCCAGTTCTCATTTAGGGCCCAGCCACGGCTCGTGGAGTCTTCCTCGCGGTCTGCAGAAGAAACAGCTTGTGCTGTTTGCCTCCAGCACAAACCCAGCTCAGGAAGCTCACGAACTGCTGGCTCCGAGCGCATCAACCGTGCTCTCACCCTCGGACAGCGTGCAGCAGGCGCAGCGAGGGGTAGGCAGTCCTGACGTTGATGCGGTGCTTCAGGATGAGCTCGTTCACCCACTCCACGCGCTCCTTGCCCCCCTTGGCCATGAACGCCGGGATCCACAGGATGCTGCCGTTGAGGCTGTGCAGGCGCTGCAGCAGCTTCTCCCGCCACGTCTCGTTCACCAGGTCCTCGAAGGCTCGCTGGATGACCGATGGGTTCATGGTCACCAGGTCCGTCTTCATGCCCACGTCCTGCGAGTACTCCTGGACGGGGGCCAGGTTGCACCTGCGAGGGGAAACACTGAACAGCCCTCTGCAGTGGATATGAGAGGGGGCACTAACAAATACAGTGGGGGTGATGCTCAGTGCCAGGACAGTGACAGATGTGCCGTTTGCCCTCACTTTTTGGAAGGAGAAAGGAAGAAGAATGAGGCTTTGTGATAAATTAGAGAGGCTCTCACCTGGTAGTGATGAGCTATGTCAATATGCCGGCACGCGTGTGCATGTTCCTCTGGGCAATGCTAATGCCGTGTGTAACTGTGGGCGGGTTTGTACGGTCTGTATTGCTGCTGGTGCAGCTCAAAAATAACACAGAGCAACAAACCTCCCTTGTTTGCTGCCACAGCAGATTTAAAATGAAATGGCTTTTCCCACGCAAGGAAGGTGCTCGCCTCTGTAAGTGCCTGCACGCCCCGCGGCAGCAGCAGCAGCTCGGGCAGGCTGGCAGATGTCCCCAGGTGGAACACGCACCAGCAGTGACAATGACACCAGCAGGAGGTGGATGCCACAGGACGTGGGCTCCACGGGGTTTGGCTGATTGGAGCCTGTGACCTTCAGAAACCCAGTTTCATTCCATCATTTTAATTGCTGCCTCCTCTGGGGCTGTGCAGGTGGGTAGGGGCTCTTGTGCTCCTGTGAGGGATGAGGATGGAGGGGCTGTGGGATAAACCGCCAGCAGGTCCCCCCTGTTATATGGGGGGTTCCTACAGCACACTGTGCTCTCCGGTGGTGTTTTACAGTGAATTTACAGTATTTAACGAGCAGGAATTGTGTCTTAACCGTCTGTCTCCATAACCAGCCATTACTGCTATTTTCCCCCACTTTGCAGATGAGGAAATAATGGAAAGAAAACCCAGCGAGCAGCATGCGGGGTCCTGGAGCCCATTGGATGTGCTCGCCACAGGAGTAAAATGGCTTAAAATAAACATTGGGTCTGAAGAGCAAAGCTGTGGACAGAGCTCATTCACAGCTGGCCATGGCCAGCCCTCCTGAAAAGGCTGCCTGGAGCAAAGCTCCTTGTGAGGATGCAGTTTTGAGTGGTGGCTCAGCTAATGTGTGGTGGGAAGAGCCTCTCCACACCAGCCCTGCACTAGCACACGTGGCTGGGGAGACTTCACCCCAAATCCCAGTCCTTATGCCCAGTAAAACTTTTCTCTCACAGCTTTGCTGCCTGACATGAAACCCCTCCCTAAACTTTGCCAGAAGAGCAACAGGCTGTTTTCTCCTTTGCTCTCTCTGGTTTTGTTTAAGGATGCAAATGGGTGCAGTCCCCCATGGCCAGGAGGGAGCTGCCAGCAGCCGGGCTGGAGCAGCTGGCCATGAGCAGGGGCAGAGGTGACATTATCCTCGTCCCCACATCACGCAGGGGACTGCCTCCGTGAGCCGCTGATGGATTGGGCTGTCTTCATAATAGACTTGCCAGGAAGCAAATGTCTGCACATATATAAATCATCAGCGGGCTCCCACAGCCCCTCAGCTAGCGGATGTACACGGGTGTTGGGGATGGATGGGAGGGCTGGCGCGCTCCTCCTCTGCACTCCGAGCATCTTAGGGAGGGAATTTCGTGTAGATCAGGACCTGCCACTGTGGCCCGTGGGGCAGTGTGACTGCAGGACATGGGTGCTGGGGACAGCAGGGTGAGAAGACATGGGCTGTGTTTGCAAGGAGCGCTTGGCAGTGGTTGGAAGAGTTCACAGCAAGGTGTTTGTATCAGTGAACTTTATGCTTGCACCTCTCCAACCCCCCCAAACCTACCACACGGCAGGATGCAGCCCCTACCTGATCACAAAGCTGTGTGCATCGATCTCGGGGCCGCAGCCACTGCTGAGCAGGACCCCCGAGTTGCCCACGATGGCGCAGGAGGGGAACTGCTTGCCCTTGAGGGGCGAGGTGCGGGGCAGCAGCTCGTACAGGTTCTGCGAGACGTTCATGGTGCTGTCCCTGTCAAAGACGTAGTGGATGATGTCCCCCGGCTTCAGCGTCCCCTTCAGCACCGAAATGTCCTTCTCTGCATCCAGGAACTTCAAGATCTGTTTCCTGGGGACAGGGAAGAAAACGGCCCCATCAGCTCAGGTACAGAGGGGATTTGGGTAACGCAGAAGATGAACTCTTTGTCTCCTGCCTGCCCTGCAGGAACAGCTTCCAAATAGCTGTCTCCATCCTAATGCCCTCTCCTGCCCCATCCAGCCCTTCCAGCAGGCTAGCGTGGCTGGCCCACCATCAGTGGGGTCTCTGCATTCCCCCCTGGGCACACCAGCATTGCACACCAGTTGCACTTGGCCTGGAAACTGGGGGCTCAAATGTTCCGCGTTTCACGGCTGCAGGGCCAGCTGGTTCAGCTGGGAACTCATTTCCAAGCGATCGCTTACAGATATGAAGTCTAGCTCAGCAGGAGATAAGCCTTTTATTTCTTCCTTGACTTCTTTAGATGATATACAGAGGCAATTTGCCAGCTTGCACTGGAGAGGACCAGATCTGTCTCTTGTCCTATAGGTAATTACCAGTACCTGATCTTCAAAGAGAGTGTCTGGTTGTGTCTCCATTTGGATGAGGCTGGTTTAATGTCGTGCTTAATGCTTTCATTACTTCTGTCAACAACAGCTGGAGACGAAGAGTCATTTATTACTACTTCAGCTCTAGAGAAAAGAAAGACAGGGCGAGGGAGAGAGACAGGATCCGTTAGCATCCCAATGGCATTTCTAATCACTGTCTTCGGCTGTGGCTGCTGGAATTCAAACTTCATCAGAAAAGCAAAATTGTAGTTATTACCTAAACGAGAACTGAAAGCCTGTTTGTATTCCGCCACGCTCAAGCCGACACAGATCCTTAAATACCTGCTCGCTCACACAAACACATACTTACAGGTTTACATAAAACAAAATTGTACACATCCAGCCGGAGAAGCGCATGCACAGGGAGACACGAGCACACTGCAGACAGGCTGGCAGACAACACATACAGCCCTGCGGAGCCCCAAATGTCACTGAATGATGGGCTGCACCCCAAAGCTGAGCCCCTCAGCTCCTGGGGTGGGTAAAAACCTCAAGAGGGAAGCACAACCTGCACTTCGCCCTATGGAGAAATGAATTAATTGAGCTGCTGGGTGCTGCTTGTGAGGTTGGGTACTCACTACAAAGACCCCAAACAGGGGGAGATTGGCTTGCTGGTAACTTTTTTTTCCCCACTGAAAAAGAACAAAATGATTTCAGCATCCATCCTGCCTGCTCCATGCCCAGAAATGAGCAGGGGGATGAGAAACAGCCAGATACACTCATGCTGGGGTTTGGAGATGATCACTGGGAGACCCCAGCTTTTAATCCCTGCTCTAAGAGGCAAATAGGCCCCAGCACTTCAGTGCAATTTACATCAAATGGCATAAATTAAGGGAGCCTCTGCATATTTGATTTCAGCCAGCCGCCCTCCAAAGAGAATACCCAAGCATCTCATCAAGAAGCTGTGCATGTGTCTGCAGCCCCGAAAAAGCCTTCACACTTCAGAGCGCTCTGAAAAACACACAGCCAAAGCACTTGCTACCAGCTGAAGGGAATCTCCCTCTGTAGTGCAAAGGGCTTTTTCCAGCCGGGGAACAGTTTGTAAATAAATACATTCATAAAAGGCAGGTAAAGCCCAGGGTGGGAAAAGAGCGAGAGACGGGGCCGAGCTGGTGGCTCAGGCTCACAGCAATGTGTAGCTCCTGGGAGCACATCTCCAGCCCAAGGCTGGTGCTCCTGAGGACACATTACATCTCAAACTATGTAGTGTTGCAGAGAGGAAGGGAAATGTGTTGATAGAGGCTAGATGTCAGTGTCCTCGTGTGTGCTTGTACATACCAAATGCTACGGGACCTTCTCCAGAGGCTGCCTCCAGTGGAGGTTGTTTCCCATCCTGCGTTTTGCTATTTTGTCTCATGCCTTGCAAAGCTTACTTATGAGGTGTCAGAAACCTTAAAGGAAATAGGGTAAAGGAATCTGAGGAATAACTATGATTTTTTTTGTTGTTGTTTTGTCCATTTTCTGTGTTTGGGTGATGTGTTGTGACACCGTCGCAGAATGGCACAGCTCTTTCTTTCTTGCGTGGTGTCGCTGGGCTTTACAACTTGGCAGCGCTGGGATGACACAACATCATCGTAAAAATAACACAGAGAGGCACCGAATGAGGCTGTGATGCCATGAAATGTCTCTGCGAGGGAGCGACGTTACAGAACTGCATTACGATAAAACCGAATGGGGTTCTGATGTCAAAGCAAGCTCTCTCCCTCCTAATAGCACACAGTAAACTACGAAAATGGCAACTCTATCACTGACTTATTTTCACCATAAGTAACTCTCTCTTTCTCATTCTCTCAATCACCGCAACTTGCAGATCTTTGGTTATTTGCAAATGATTATTGCACTGAGCTGGGGAAGGAGGGAGAGAAACGATTAAGAAAATGCAAAGCAGAAGTGAAAAGAAACAGATACATTTGCTAAATAAGACCAGCACTATCCAGCAAAGAGGAGAAGCAGATTAATAGCTGCCTTACAGCAAAAACAAATGAACACAAAATCTAATTTACAAACCTATTAGATTTGCTATGTAAGCTGTTCACAGCTGATCTGATTGTACCTCTGCCTCCAGAACTCCTGCAAGACAAAGGAAATGCATTATTTATAAACCCGGCTCCTCTTTGCCAAGCATTGTTCAACAGTCAAGAGATCCTGCTCCGAAGGGCTCTGAACTGAGACACGGCTCGCATCTCACCCCATCCAGAACGGAGATGTCCTGATGCCTGTGAAGGGCTTTTCACATCCCTCGTCACTGCTGCCCTACTGCGACCGTAAAACCATTACAGCAAAAAGCTCCTAACCAACCCAATTAATAATACCTGCGCTCTCTAACCAGCCATCAAAGACATCTGGTCTCTGTTGTCAAAGCAGCGTGCAGCCTACAGGTTGCGTTAAATACATCTCAACTCTTTTTTTTTTTTTTTTTACGCATCAGGTGGGAGCTGTGCCTAGAGAAGGTCTCCTCCAACTCCAGGTCTCCAAGGGATGTCTCCCTGTCCTTCTCCAGGGGACTGATGGAATGGCATGGCCGGGATTCATGCCTCTGGCTTCATCCTGGGATTCAACTGAGATCACCCAATGTCTCCATTTATCCCAAATGAGCCATCAGCCTCCTGCATGACTTGCAGAGACCCTGTCCTCACCGTGTGCCTTCTCCCAGTTTCCAGTGATCCAAAAGAGACCCAGTGCCCAGTTCCAACCTGCTCCGGTCCCATGGGTGCCCTGAAGCCCCTGGTCTCCACCCTCGGTGTGACCTGGCTGAAGCTACGAGACCAACTCACCGGGGTCACTCGCAAGCTGGAGCTGGGACCTGAAGGGACAGCCTTGTCACTGCCACAGCCGGGCAGCCCTGCACGAGGATGGGCACCAGACCTGCCTGAGCAGGACCTGTGGGAAGGCAGAGCCCACGTTTCCAGCACCAGGCACTGGACTGTTGCTATAATTTTAAAATAGGTGGAACCAAGCCTCTTCAGAAACCAGTGTCACTCATATGGCCCATAAATCCTTGGTTAAACAAATCCCAGTGTTGTTCTGCATTTAGCTGCAGAGCCCCTTCTTGCTTTAGCTCGCTATTTTGAAGCAGGCCACAAAGAATCTGTCCCCTGCTTTCTGGTGACACTCAGTGGCAGACACATTTTAGCCACCACGTCCTCATTGCTCCGTTTTATTTTTTCCATTGTACAGACAACTGTATGAACACGCTCATAAAGAGAACCAAATTCTTTTCCAGCAGAAATATTATTACCTGGAAATATATCCCTTAATGAAAATGTATCTCAGGAGCAGGTATTTCTAGCAGTCCTAAAAAGATCCCAAATGTATTAGACACATATGAAATAGTGAGCATGGCCATTTGGTAGCATTAAAAAGATTTTCAGGCTTGTGGGATGTGATGTAAACCCCTTAGTTAGGCTGAGAGCAACCCTCAGCACTGCATAATATAAAACCCTTGGAGAAGCTGTGATGGTTGTCCCTTCCCTCCCTCCCTCCCACAGGAGCCCATTCTATGGCCAAGCCACTGAGATTCTTCCTCCAACACTCTCCTTTTAGCTCTGACAAACCTGAGAGCTAGCAAGCTGTTTCACAGCAGGACTGGCTTATTCCTAGAGCCTACTGGCATTTAACAAGCCTCTGCTTTAATGGGGTTCACCGCGGGTTGTGGGAGCAGGCTGGATTAGCGTGCAAACCACGCATCCTTTCAGAGACGTCTCCTCTGAAGGAGCCTTCCAAATGGGATTCACACTCCTTCACACTTGCTGTAAGAGAGATAGGGACTGGATTAAGGGCTTAGAAAAAAGAAATGTTGCTCTCTGAATAAGTGCTGGTTCACAATCTCTGTGAAAGGGGGGGGAAAATCACAGAAATCTGGAAGTGGAGAAGACCTCTTAGTGCCCACCTCATCCACTTTTTGTGGCTACAGCAGGACTGATCCGAAGCATCACAACATGTTATTCAAATGCATTTATCCAAGCTAAGCTTTACATGCCCCCAGTGACAGCTCTGTGCATGTTTTCTCCTGAAATTCAGGCAGCTGCTCGGGCAGGTGATGCTGGATGTGAGGAAGAAGATCTGGGAGCCCAGCTCCCAGCTCGCTGTGTGTGGAGGCAGTGGGGAGAGAGGTCAGCTCTTCATTTTCCCTCCACTGTGAAAAGCAAAAGTTTTCAAAATATTGCAATGCAAACAGAGCACAAAGCATTCAATGCAAACAGCACAAAGTGTTCTTGTGGCTGTCCTGTTCAGGCACCCAAGAGGGCAAGAAAATGCTGCCTTCCTCCCTGGGTGGGTATTTATATGATCTGTACCCTATTATGGCAGTGAACTGATGTCATATACGAACTTGGAAGGGACAGCTCAGCAGTGGAGGAGTGAGCAGGGCTCTGCTAGCCAGCATCTGGCCCAAAGGCAGCAGGGATGCTCTTGGCAAGCTCCTGAGATGCTGGCAGGGATGCTGCTCCCCCCACTGGGCTTGGGTTCTCTCTCCAAGCCACAGAGATTGCCTGAGACTGGGACATGATACTTGGCTGAAGCTCTCCACTTGTCCAGTCAACCCTAAAACACTCCTGTGACCTCAAAACCACCGGCCTTTCCATCCTTCCTGTCCCACACTGCAACTTCTGGACACTCTCCCTACAATCTCCCTTTCTACAACCAAGGACAATGAGAGCTGTGATACCACGGGGAAGATTCCCCCATCCAGAGGTCTCTCTCAGCCCTCCAGCAGGTACCAGCCAGGCACACCAGTTGCTCAAAATGCCCCCAGTTTAGCCAAGCACCACATTTTCCAGGGTTTGCCACAGCTACCAACACAGCCAAGCTACTATTGCTGTACCACCTCTCCAGTCCCACCTGGGAAGAGGAAAACTTTAAGAAATGGAAGGTAGTAATTAAGAGGCACATGTTAAACAAACAAACAAACAAACAAACACAATGCTTTTTATTACACCTTACTGACCTGGAGTTTCAAATCTCTTGGCTTCAAAAGGCAAAGACCAGCCTCGATTAAAATTGCACTGATAGGCATTGATTTTGAAAAGCTTTCTGGTGCTACAGCGTGTTTAGATTGAATTGCTTTATTAATCTAGCTGTTATCAGTTTGATTGTATAGCCAGCCCCACAAAGTACCAACCTGCTTCCTAATCCTATTATTTACAAAACGCTCTTCTTTTGACTTCGGCTTGGATGTTTTCCAGCGATAAGTTGCATCTATATGCGATAATGCCTTATTACTGGCTTATGCCATCCTTTCTCATTTTTGCTGTAAGATTTTTCAAGCTGAATTTTGACTGTCTAAGATATTATATAGGTCAAAATATTCTGTGCTTAGTTCTAGAGTGACACTGATTCATATATCAGAGAGGAATGAAAAAATGTCTTATGGTTCAGGTCCAAATTTTCTTGGATGAATAATTCCTCATAAACCAGGTATGCAAAGACTTTTCCATTCACAGTCTATGAATGGGCTGTTTAGGGGTTTTGGTTCCCTTTTCATCATTGTCCACTTCTTAAATGATTCTCTTAATTGTTGCTCAGTGCAGTTTGGTCTTGCTTCCAGCAATTTCAATACATGGAATCAAAGCTGCTCTGACTGAACAAGTAGGTCACAAAGCTTCTTTGGGTGACTGGGTCTCTAAAAGCAGGCTTTGCACACCCCTGTTCGCAAGCTTAGAAATCTGAAAATGTGTTTGCCGTGGGTATTTTACAAAACCCACCTCATGTTCCTCCTTCTCCCCAGAGCAGAGGGCACATGGGAAGCAGGCACAAGAATCATGGATGGTCCAAATATGTGAGCTACACAATTTGGCCACATCCAAGCACCCAGTCAGCTGCATTTGCATTTCTAGAACAAAACCTGCCAGAGCCTTCCTGACCTGGGATGAGCCAAGTTGCCCCAGCTCCCCTCTCCTCCCTCCTCCGCATAAAGCAGAAGTAGTAACAGCACCATAACCCATAGGGGGATTGTTAAACAAAATTTATTCATCCGAATTCCTCAGAAAGACAGCTTGGAGTGCCACAGTTTTATCTGAGGAGTGCAAATGAGTAACACCTACTGAGTGAGTTTTCACAGCCCTCTTTTGCATTAGGAGCATCTTGTGATCCTCGCTTTAAGGCTGGGATGGTGGCAGGGAAGCGGCTTGGCCTGTGACACCAGAGGTGACGGGTCCACAGCCCAGGACAGGAGCAGATGCCTCCTGCCCTTCCTAAGCATGGCTCTTGCTGGCTGAGGGAAAGCACACGTAACACAGAGGGCCACAGGAATTGATCACAGGCGTGATGCCCGGCCTCGGCAATGCCAGCAGGGTGCTGACAGACACCCTGCAGGCCAGGCCGACCTGCTTGTTGCCACCAGAAGGTCTGGGGAAAGGGAAACTGGAAGCTGTCACTGGAAACGAACTACAAACACGTAGATAACACCCTTCCTCCAAAGCCTGACACACTTTAGCTCTGCTGATGCTAGCAATGATAGGTAATCCAACGTGCATGCAGGTGGGCCAGACCTTGGGGTGTCAGGGACCAGCTGGCACCCACACACCACCATGTTAGAGACGGGCTCATGTCCTCTGGCTGCCCCATGAAGTGACCGAATTCGTTCTTCTGACCAAGAGAAATGCAGTCTTCGAGATAAGCCCTGTGCTCCCTGAGCCCTCAGGGAAGGGGTCTTCAGGGTCAGGATTCACTCAGGCCAGTGCTGCAAAACTGGGACGAGGACACAGGCTTCAACCTTCCCTCCTCTCCCCTGAAGTTTGGGGTTTGTGTTGAGACCAGCAGAAGGTCGCATTCATCAGCCAGTCCCCTTGGGGGCTTCTCGCTGGATGCTCAGCTGATTGCTGAGGGGAGCATGTCAAAGCCCATCCACATGATGAGCTGCTCTCGCTATCGCAGAAGAGACAAAACATGCAGAGGGAATGCTCTATTCAGAGGGAGGCAGGCCCACAACATCGGCCAACAGCCAAATGGGAAACTAAAGCCAAAATTGGGTGAGGAATGATGGCATCGACCCCATTTCTGACCCTGGAGATGGGATGCTGGCACGCAACACTGCCTGCCCGCCCCAGTCTTCCCCTCGCACCAGAAACCCAGCTGCCAGGCTCATTTCTCACTCACTGCCCCATATCACATTTTATATCATGTCAGGAGGAGCCAGGACATTTGAGACTTGCCCATCATTCCCGGTGACATTTCATCAGTTGCTTTTGAGGTTTTCATGCCAGGGTGTGAAGGAGACTGCGATTAAGAGGAGCGGTGGCCGTTGGGCAGCCCTGCCAGCATGCACTCTCCTGGCGAGCAAGGTTCCTCTCTAGGGATTAATTTGGAGGAAATTTCTAAAGCATTTGTCTGCTAGATGAAAGAGCCTGCAATATATCTTGATGAGACATTTGAAATCTCACTTCGATGTGTTTAAAATCTCACTTGTTCATATTGTCACAGCTTGGCAGCCAGGGTGTCAAAAACTTCCTAAATATCAGGTGCTATTTTTGCAGCTCCAAGTTCCACTCTCTCTATCGAGTCATACAACCACATTTCAGAGATCGTGCCTGTACCAGGGGATCCAAGAACATCACCTTGCCTCACTAGTTGGGGAGCAAGGTTGGGAGGCTCGGTGACAAAGTGCCAGCCGACAGCCTCGCTGCCGCTCATAGCACTTGCTATCACCGTTCTTGAGTAAAAGGTCTGTCTGTCTTGTACAAACCAGCCTTTCTAATTTAATTGTTTCCTCCCATGCCACAGCCCCACCTCCATCACTTCACCTACCCCACAACCCGCGAGGGAAGGGGAAGGTTGGAGGAGCTCAGCATCGAAGCAGCCCCATGTGCCAGGCAGAACCATGGCTCCGCATCAGCTCCTGTGGAAATGAGAGCAGGGTTTGGCCCTGAGCTTTCTGCCTGGCTGCTAATCACTGTGTGCAATCACTGCCAGTGTACGCTGAGGGCACAGGAATCGAGACACATGAGTTTGCAAAACAGAGACACCTATTGCTTAATAGGGATAAGCCAATTAGGCTGAAATGCTTACGTGACAAAACCAGTGCAGAAGTAGCAGGAAAGGCACAGCTCCAAAGGTGAAAGGACATGAGGCAAAAAAAAAGGGACACCCACAGCACATCACCAGGGTGCTGCTTGGGGATCCCTTGGTGCTGGGGTAACCAGAGCATCACCACTAAATCCCAGTCTGTGTCTGAAGGAGCTGTGAGGGGCAGGAGGATGCTGGCAGCACGCTGAAGGTCCCTGCTGCCCCCCAGGGTCTGCGGGTCCGGGGCTCACAGGCTCTGTCTCTCTTGCACCTGTAGAGTGTCAGGTCTCACATCCACACACGTTCCTCACAATGTCAGCACGGCCTGACTCCGTTACCCCGTGACACTCCTGTTTTATCGCTGCTCTAAAGACAAAACACTCACGTGCTCGCAGGGATGAAATGTCACACGCTTCATCTCTCCCCGTCCTGCATACCGGCAGGCCTTATTCCTTCCTCCAGCTTCTTTGGCTATGTTAGTGAAACATCCAGCAAAGAAACAGCCTCTGAAGCAGGGTAAAAGCATCCAGAGAGGGGCTTGGGTCAGGGTTGTTGTCTGTGGATTTAATTTTCCCCTTCTGGAAGGGAGAAGGTGAAATACCAAGAGTCCAGGGAAGACCTAGCAAAGAGCTGAGGGAGACAAATGTGTCACTACTTAAAAACCATGTCTACACTGTATGTTCTTCCTGAGATCATTTTTTTTTCAGCCAACTGAGCAGAGCTATCAGAGAGCACAAGCAGTAGAGCATCAGTCTTGCAGGAGATCCTGTCTTCCTGAGCATCCTTGTCCTAAAGGGCAGAAATCCCAGCGGCTCTTGTAGCATTGTGGGTGCCACGTACCTTGGGAAATGATTGAGGGTCCCCAGCCTCACTGGGATACTCAGGGTCTCATGTTTTTCTTTTTCCACTGTCAGCGTGGACACTGAGGACCTCTCCTGGGCAGTGACATCCTCTTGGTGCAGATTTTCTGTATGAACATCCTCAACATGATGTTGGGTACCAGGACCACCCAGGTGAGAGCTGCACCCCACGGTCAGCAAACACCTGAGCCATTTGCCCACCATCAGAGGCATTCCCCAGCAAAGGAGCCACCTTTGCAAGGACTTATTCCCCCAAGCATGGTGTCCAGATGCCATACATTGAAAAAATGGTGGTTATCTCAGAGCTCAGCCTGCTCTCCCTTCCCCTGTCTCACAAAACCACGCTGTGGAGATCCAGACAGCAGCAGGAAGAAGTTTAATTACCAAGTGAGCAGCTGTTGGGCGACAGTCGAGTGTGCTTCTGAGTGCCTGAGAAGGTGTAGGGGATGTCTGATGACAACGCTTAACCTTAGCAGGGGAAACATGTCCCCAGCCATAGCTGCTGGCTGATGTTCCCAAGGATGATGGTGACACCTGGGTCAGAGGTGACGGATGGTGGTGGGACAACCACCCCTTGATCGGGGATGCCTGGAGCCTGCCATGATGCTGTCTGAGGGAGGGAGGCCACAAGAGCACAGCAAAACCTTGTTGTGACGGTGACAGTGCATGCTTTTAAAAGCAACCCTGCATATGGAAAGTGCTCGGCGGGCAGGGACAGGGTGCTCAGCATGCAGATGGCCAGCCTGGTGGGTTTTTTTGTTTGTTTGTGCTATTTCCAGTGGGTTTCTATGTGCAATGACAAGGAGTTCATTTGCAGTAGCAACAAGCAAGAGTCTAGCGCTTAATTTTGGAAAGAACTGACCCTGTGAAAAAGCAACCAGCTCGATGAATTGAACACCATGCAAACAAGAGACCTGTGTATGTTCAACAGCAAGACCAGTGAAGTCAGTGTGCCAGCAGTGCTGCTGGTGAGGGTGCTTATCCCAAGGCCACCACCACCTAGGCTGCTGCTTAGCCAAGGCAAAGGGCTTGCTTAGATTTACAGTGGGAGCACAAAGGAAACAGAGCTGTAAGGATTCCTTTTTTTTTTTTTTTTTTTCCTTGCTATTGAATTGCGATGGGCAGAGCTGCTGACACCAGCCTGCTCTGCCATGCTGTTTGCTGAAGGACACTTCAAAGTCTGCTCCCACGGTAAATTTGCTGGGACAGGGAATTCCCTGGTTTCCAGAGCCAGCTGGGGAAGGACAGCAGGGAAAAAGCAAAATAATTACTGTCTAATACTGTGGTTTGGGTTTATTTCTTGCTGCTGAAGGTGACCCAGACCCAAGGAAAGCAAATGGTGGAGGCAATTAGAGGAAGCCTGGCTTTGAAACAACTGTTTTTTTTATAGCAACGGTGCTTGTAGATGCATTATTTGAGTAATTCTGCTCTTAGGGATGAAAAACCAAAATACTCATAACCGGGAAGCCCAGGGAAAGGTATAGGAGCTCCTGTTAAATGCTTTTCTGGAGGATCTGAAGCACATTTGGCATGCAGGTAGGCAAAGACGAACAGATGTCCAAGCAGAATAACCACGGTTGCTGCAGGCATGTGAGCACAGAATATAAGAGGAAAAAAAAAAAAGACAAGACAAGCCTTTTATCAGTGTCCATTCCCTTCCAGATTTAAATGGTGCATTTGCAGGGTTAGTGACTGGACAAAGAAAGCCCACCTGGGTGAAAGGGAAACTTGTAGCACTTATCGGGGTGGCTTTTGTCTCCTCGGCACTCTGGTTGTTGCAGCTGGGACCGGCTGTGGCTCCGGCACCTCCGTGCCCAAGGAGAGTTGGCTGGAGAGGCAGCCAGAGGGCTGCTGCCATTGCTCCCCTCATGGGCAACCTCGGAAATCCCCTCCTTGGGGTCTTGCAGGCAACAGATGGGCAGGCCTGGACTGAAGTTTTCACCAGCTGTAATGAAAACCCCACAGAGGGCCTGGTTATGTTCCTGGCGCTGGATTTGGCTTTGCTCCACTGGACAGCTCAGGGTCCTGCTGGTGTTTCCCATCCTGCTGCTCATCCCTCCTGCAGGCACCACTGCTCCTGCTGTCCTCTCGAGGCTCAGCTTGAGGAAATAAGCTAAGATTCATCCCCTTCACCTTCCCTAGGCAGCAGCACGGGGGTTTTGCCCATTATTTTGTGGCAGCCGCCCCTGCCCTCCTCCCCCCATGGCTCGACAGGAGATGGGGCTTTTCTGTGCCACAGCAGTGCTGACAGGGAGCAAGGGGAGCTCTGCAGCCAACCTGAAAATGGGCTGCTGGAGGTATTGTCAGGAGTGTGGCAATCAAAGCCTACACCGAATATTTCCTCATTCAAATCAGTGCTCCAACATTGCTTTTATTTTCCAGCCCGATGCGTCACGGGGCTTTTGTTAGAGCCTTGCCATACCCAACGAGTACAAAGGCCTCTCCATGGACTTGATTTGCATGAACAGTTACTTGGTGTCCGTGGGATCTGTGCTGCGGAGAGGCGTTCCTCCTCCAGACCCACCCAGGTAATTGTTGGTTCCTGCGCACCCGCTGTGTGAGCGCACAAAAGCTGGGGTTAGTAGAGTATGGCACTTTTCTTCAGCAAAACTTTCCGGTGTAGAGCAAGTCTTTGACTCCGGGTCAGGTGCAATAAATCACAGCCCGAAGGACTTCAGCAGGATGTTTATAGTCGATGGACCAGCCTTGACAAGAAGTGTTATGACTGTAGCATGCTACAGGCCACTCAGAGCAAACACATCAGCCACCGCCGAGGACGCAAAGCTGTTTTGTGGCTCTCCCGAGACTTCGACAGGCAGGCGTTGGAAACGTGGCGATTTGACGACAAGCTTCGGGGCAGGCCAACAATATTTAATCCTCCAGTTCATCACTTCAAAGAGCAGGATATGATTCCTGTTGTAATCAGGATGGAAAGGCGTGTGGTCCGGACTAGCAGAGAAAAAGGTTGACTCATATTAAGTCTGACCCATTACCAAGTGTCAAGCGCTGCCTAAGATGGCTCAAGCTAATTCCAGAAGTCACCTGGTGGCAGCGGGTCACCAGCTCCCTCTACAGACAATCAGGACACAGCCGGACCCCTGCAGAACCGCTACGGCAGATGCATAACAAAGAGTCCCTTTAAACCGCCACCAAGGAGCAGAATTTTCCAACAATTATCCCCCTTGCTTTCCCAATAATTATCCCACTCCTTTGTCTGCCTCCGCAGAAGGCAGGAGAGGTCTGGCCCGCTCCCCTGTCCTGGGCTGGATGAAGAAATGGCAGCGATTGCTGTTGCATTCCCCAAGCCAGCCCCGAATGCCTCTTTTGTCTCCTTTCTGGGGAAACAAAGAGCTGTGCACGGAGCGGTGCGGGGAAAGGCGGGCGCCAACGGGCTGCAGGAAAAGTTCAGCGGCCGGGACAAGGGTGGCTGCTGGGGACCGACGTGGCCACGCCGCTGGAAACGTCCGCATGTCACCGCTGGAAACCTCTACATGTCACCCCGGTGGGACAGGAGCGAGGGCGAGCGCATCCACTTCCCCTTTGGCACCCCACCACTGCTGAGCACTGGCTCCAAGCAGGTGGGAAGAGGGGTGTCCGTGCCGAAATGGGTGAGAGGAAGGGGCTAGTGAGAGCAGCACAGTGCCGGGCCCCAGAAACTGCTGATTTTCCATCCTTGCCCCAGCACTGTCATTTAGCCTCTTTGTTTCAGCTTCTCCCCTCTGCAGGAGGAGGGATAATAGTATCTGGAGGAGCAAAGATGCTTGCTTCCTAAGGAGTCTCCTTCTTCAGGAAGCTCCGCCAGGCAGAGATGTTCTCGGCTCCAAGCCCCCTTTTTCACCTGTGATGCTGGGAACTTTTTGTCTGGGCAAACAGCATGATTTTTTTTTTTATTATTTTTTTGTCCGTTTGCCAGTAATATTACATTTTTACTTTGTACCTAATGAACATTTTGTTCTCTCTTTCTTCGATTTCTCAGTATTCATAGGTGAGAGAAATATGTTCCCCCTGTTCCTACCCGTATGAGGCAGATCCTTCCAAAGACAATCCAAATCGCAGGCAGGGGGCAGGGTATGTGTAAAAGTGGGCAAGCTGTTCGCTCCTCACAATAATTAGAGAGTGTTTCGATGCCAAGGAAAAAGAAAAAAAGAGTTGCACCTGCCTGCAGCTCCCAGCCCCTTGGTGCCAGGGGTCTCTGCCCGCCTCTTCCCCCTGCTTCCCATTTAGGGCCATGCCAACCACCGAGGTGGTGCCAGGGGATCGGGGGAGAGGACACCAAGCTAAACCATCTGCCAGCTGGATATTCCCAACCTGGGAGAGAGCTGAACAAAAAGCCAGTGGCTTCCAAACCTGTAACAGGGTGGAACTGTTCCCTTCTGGGAATGCCGAGAGCTCCTAGAAAACTTTGCGGTTTCTCTACACCACGGCACGCATTTTGTCTTCCCCTTTACCTACAAGTCCTGATTGGAAAAGATGCCACTAGCACGTGGCCCCAGAAGCTGAAAAACCATAACCATCTCCTGGGCTGTCTCACTCTTTGCAACTTTGCTACTTCTCCCCAGCCATGCCTTTCAGACAGGTCACAGCATCGTGTTGGCCGCCACCAGCACCCTGGCTGCACGCAGGGATGGGGTGTTCCTTGTAACAGGCTCCTGTGCTAAGAGTCAAGGGTGTACGATGAGCAGAGCTTGGGATGAAGGAGCTCAAACATAGGCTACTTCAGGGATTTGGGACATGCAATGGGGAAAAGATGTGGGTGGGAATGGAGAAAGGAGGAGAAAGGGTCGGTTTGTCCTACTTCGTGGTGACTTCTAAATATAGTCTCACCTTTGCTCTGGGTGTCCGTGTGTCCCAGCTGATGTGGTAGCTTATTTATAAAGAAAATAAATTGGTCTGGGACTAATGCACGTGTATCAGAGGGCACCAGATCATAGGAAGCCTCCTTCAGTCCCTGGGGCAGTGAGTGGGTCTGAGCCAGGGGCACAGGGATCTCCTCTCCTGCCCACGTTACCTCCCACACTTGCTGAAACGCCATATGAAAGAGGCTGCTCGATATTCCTGCAGAACTCATCTGACCCTGTTGCTGTCTCTGCCACTGAACTGTTTGGCAGTACTTCCTTGGAGAACTACAGCAACAAACTCAGATGCCAGGGCTTGGAGATAAGCAGCCAGCAAACATCCAATTTCCATAACACGTACAGAAAAGAGAGGAGGGGAAAAAAACAACAAAACCAAACCCAAAAAACACCTGGAAGTCTCTAATGAACCTGGGCGAAGAGCAGGACAAGTAACTAACACAACAGAATAGATTTTCAATAAGGGCACAGCAAGTTCTAGCAGGCAGATCTAGCAGATAGGCGAGGAGGGAGAAGAAAGAGCCAAAGCCGGAAAAGAGGATGGGAGGAAAGCGAGGGGATCGGAGCAGCCTGTCCGATGGGGAGGATGCTCCTGAAGCATTTCATTTCCTTTCTTATTGTATAGGCAGCATCAGCTCGTAGCAGAGCAATAATCTGCCCAGCCTGGTAACCTACAGCCTGGTGCTGGATGTTTCTGGACAGGGCTACTGACCTTTGAGCACTTCTAGCCCGTGGCACCCGGCATAACCCAACAATGAAACAACAACAAACATCACCGCATTTCATTTACAGTTTTAGCCGAGTGCTAGGTGTTTGTTCTGAGCTACTCCAGCAGGAAATTCCACCCAGTCCTGAGCAGAAAGAAGGACCCCGTGCCATTTTGGCACCACCAGTGCACCCCCCGTTCCTACAACGATGTGACTTGTTTTCCCATGCTACTGCAGTGAGTTCCTCAGGTTAATGCAAGCCCTCCTCTCTGCTCTTCCTCCTCTCACTCCCTCATTTACCAAGCAGCCTTCCGAGATGGGGTTTATGGGGCGGGTAGGGCATTGCTCCTCTTCCCAGATTTAGGGTTCCTTAGTCCCTGCCACACAGGACGCCCCAGGTAGGAGCGGTACGCGATCCTAAAGCCTCCGACCCAACAGCCAAACAGCTTGAGCTCTCCCAGTGCTCTCCATCACCCCCCACCCATCCCAAATCTTGTCCCTGCTCCCTCTCTCCCTCCCCATGGACGGGTCCTCACCTTAGCTCCCTGCAGACCGGCCCCTGCCCACCGCCCCAGGGTGCAGGGTACCCGCTCCACCACGCCCACCCGGACCCACCGAGCCCCCCGGGATGCAGCTCGCCCCTCCAACCCCAGCCGAGCCGCAGCCCCCTCTCCCCAACCCCTCTCTGACACCCCGAAGCGGGCCGGCACCGCTCCGGCACCGCCACCGGGACCTGCACCCAGCTCAGCACCCCAACCCGGAGCGGGATGCCGTGCCTCTGGGGGACCGGCACCTGCTCCAGCACCCGACCCGGCTCGATATCTCCACGTCCCCAACGGGACCGGGACCGGCCCCATCTCCCCATCCCACCCGGTCCCGTCCCGTCCCACTGGGGGGGGGTCCCGGGGGGTCCCTCCCGGGGCTGCCGCCGGCTGCGCGGTGCGCGGAGCGAGCTCCCTGCCCACTTGGGCTCTCGAGGAGCCGGCAGAGCAGGAGACAAAGAAAACTGTCCGGCCGCTCCCCGAGCCCCGCTCCTCCTCCTCCATCCTCCATCCTCCTCCTCCTCCATCCTCCGCGCCGCGGAGCGGGGGCTCCTTACCCGCTGCCCTCCTCCTCCTCGATCTCGGAGATGTCGGCGAAGATGAGGAAGCCGACCAGCAGCGTGAGCAAAGCCAGCGTCCAGCCCCGGCACGGCAGCGGCATGGCTCCGGGGGCCGAGCCGTGCCGAGCCGCTCCGCGGGGCGCTGAGCGCGGCTCCGCGTCCCGGCACCGCCGCCACCGCCCCCCGGCGGGGCCGCTCCGCCCCTCGGCGCCCGCCGAGCTCCCCCTCGCCCCGCCCGGTGCGGGGAGGGGAAGGGAAGGGAAAGGGAGAGAGGGGAAGGATGGGGACGAAGGGAGGAGGCTGCTTCCCAAAGCCCCCCGCTGCTAAAGTTGGCCGGGGGGCGCTCGGGGAAGCGCCCCGCGGGGAGATGTCCCCCCTGTGGGGTCCCCACTGATGCCTTGCGGAGCACCTGGGAGCCCGGGGGTCTGCTCTAAATGAGGCTGGAGGGATGCTGGTGGACGCATCTGTTCCTAAAGAGGGGCTTTTGGGGTCGCAAAGCGCTGTGCACATAGAGGTGCTCGGTAACTAATCGCACCTACCCCTCTCACTATGTGATAACAATAAGTCTTTGTGTACCGTTAATGCATAAGCACACACCGGCCCTGCCGTGACTCCCAAAATCAGACAGGAGTTTGAACAGGCAGAATTAATTGTGGCAGAATTCACCGAGCAGAAACCTCTGGGTGCATCCCCGCCACGCTCCCATGGGCAGCCTGCGGTTTGGTACAGAGAGAAAAGGCTGCAGCTCCTCTCCAGAAAGGGAGACAAAAAGTGTGTGAAAGTGGCAGGTGGGAAGAAGGAAAAAACATCAGGCTGACCCAAAGAATGGCCAAAACCAGACCAAAAAGTCCCTTTCCCTGCACCCCTATTATATATCAGCCCAGCACCAGCTCAGGAGGAGAGGACGGTGGTGCTGAGGGCTTAAGCAGGGCCAGGCAGGAGCACCTCCGCAGCCAGCTGTAATTCCTGCAGCCCAGAAAGTTGCTGAGGACCAGGATATCTGGCGCTACACGCGCCGCCGAGCTGGAGAGGGACGCAGCAGATTTGTAATGCAGCAGATAGAAGAAGCACAGATGTGTTGCGAGAGAGGGAGAGAGAGAGAGATACTAATTGCTTACATATTTAAAACAGCATCTTTAGTCTGAATGGGAGGCACCATTAAGCAAAACAGAGCTATTAACCGGGGCCACTTGGAAAGCTGCCATTTTCCCTTTTGTGCATGGCTTTATGCATCAACACAGAAGTGCCACGCTTAGGGCACAGAAGGGCTGTCGGTCGTGTCCTGTGATTCCTCGCAGGGGTGCCGAGGTGCTTTGCAGTGGGGCAGAGCGTGTCCCTATACTCCTGGGTGCCTAACGTGGGTTTTGTGTGCACGCCCTCCGTGGAGGACTTTCCTCTTTATCTGGATTAAATGGGAGAAAGAGCCCATTGTGGGAGGTTTGCTTTCCTGGGTATTGGTGAAACTCTTGTAGGAAGGGGAGACAAGCATATCGCCGTCACATTTATAGGTAAAAAATACAACATAGGTGAGTCTGGTACAATTACACTGTAGCATAGATGGCAAATTTACAGGCTCATATGCAGATTTTCTAACAGAGCATATTCAGGCCCCTGGAGAGAAAGTGATTTTAGGTACTGTAAGTACCCCCATAATTTACCTTCTGCATACATCTGAGAAAACACCCATTTTCCTTCTGTTTTCTCCTTTCTGGACTCCTCTATCTCACCGTACTCTGGAGTGTCGTAGCAGTGTGACCTGCCTGAGGATGAGGAAGGTGACCTTGGTGGTGCTGGTGCTGCCATCAGGGCTTCCCGAGATGCAGCGGGGCAGAGCAGCAGTCCCCTGGGATCCGTGAGCACCACACCGCAGCTGGCATCCCAGCCCCACAAAGCCTCGAGGAGGCAGATGGAGATATCTGCTCCTGCATCTCTTTCAGCTCCGTCCCAGGTGGTGCCTCAGCCTTCCTTTGTCTGATCTTTCTGCTTCGGTTGCCAATCACGGTGGCGACGTGCAGGAACAGAAAGCCCGACGGAGGCTGAGCAGAAAGTGGGGGATCATTCTGGGAGTGGGTTTGCCTGGAAGAAACCCCTCACAGGAGGCAGGGATGTCCAATTTGCTGAGATGCTCCTTCTGCCGAGGAGTAGCTGGTGTTAAAAGACACGCTGGGATTTGACTCTGCTCCTGCATAAGTCGGTGGAAATGCTGCTATTAAGTGGAATGAAAAAGCCTCCTTGCAAGGTTTGCTGAGAATTAAGCTTGATGCCCTTCACTGGGGAGCTCCGCTGTAGGGGCTTGCACAAAGAGCTCTGTGAATCCTCTACTTGGTGTCATCTGTTGCTTTATTCCTATGAAAGATGTAGGTCAGAGAGAAAGGTCATTCTTCAGCTGCTCGGGCTTCAAACACAGGGACAAGACCCTTGGAGCGCAGCCGGGTTTTGAATGGAGAGGCAGCAAGCTATGGAGAAGAGTCAGGAAGAGTGCAGCTTGCTGAATCATGTTGTAATCAATTAACGAGGCTTTGTAACATCAAGTGCAACTCCATGGTGAAAACCTGGTGATTTTGGTGCATTTAGTTGCATTGCTGACGGCCAACTTCTGCTCAACCAGGAGCCTTACGGTAGGGATAGCAAGAAATGAGTGTATCAGGTATGGGCTGCAGGCGAGTACATTTTATTCTGCTTTTGCTCCGAGTCCATCCTTTAGAGCATTCCAGACAGAGTTGGCAGAGGAGGAGATAATGCATCCTAGCTTTATGCATTGCTCTTTATCCTGAAGAACTGCAAACTGCTTTGGAGCAATTGCCATAGTTCCTCAAGTATTAGTCATTCCCCACATTCAATCCACTGCAAATCCTCACATGATTCAACTTAAACAGGTGCATAAATGCTGCAGGATTGGGTCCATAAGCATCCGGAGCCTCAATTTTATGTCTCATTTGTAAGATGGGTTGCAGGAAGATGAGAGTAAACTGTCGAAAATAGACTGTTGTGGTAGAGTAATATGTTCTGAAACAGAATAAAAGGCTATTATATCTTCTAGTTTTTAATAATTTGAGGAAATAATTCTGTATCCTGAACACTTGCAGTAAATACAAAAAGGTGTATTGAAAAAAAATATCTTTGCATAACAGCAAGAGTAACTGCACCAGAACAATATTGCATTTTGCAGCTTTGAAGGGAGAAAAGAAAAGAAATGGCACTTTTACATTTTCTTTTGACCTTTCAGAAATACCAGGAATATGTAATAGCCATATTCACCAACAATAGCTCAGAGGATTCAGGGAATAAGAGTTAAACACCCAGGGACATTTACAAACAACTGACAGAGAGGTGATGAATTTAAGATGTGGATATGAAAGGCACGGATATGCAGAGAGTGCAAAAATAATACATATTTAACTTGTTTTTAATCCGTCACCAGGAAAGGTAGCGGCACCTGACCAAGAGAAGGGGGGCTGGAGAAGATGACACCACTGGCTCGTTCCCGTGCCATGACAGATGATGGGACCTGGAGCAGTGGGAGGTCTCGGGGGACCTTTCTCCTTCCCATTTGTGAGGCTGTAAAATGCACATAGCCTTTATCATAGCTGTCAGCCAAAGTGAACAAAGTTTACAGCCCATTTTATACAGCTAAACAGTGCTCTGACGGGATAAACAGGCATGATGGATGGGAGCCTGGACTAACCAGGGTCGTGACGTTTCATTGCCCCATTACTGGCAAGGAGACAGCCTCCAGGTACTTTCTCCAATGAAACCGTGGTTCCTCTGGTGATGGGCAGGCAGCTGTCAAGGGGTGCGGTGTCTTTTCATCCCCAATAGGGTCATCAGCATGAGGGAAGGATGCTGATGCTGTAGGTTCAATGCGCTTCACCTTCTTGCTGCATAGCCCATGGCAAGGGATTGGGGGTACCACTCCAACACAAAAAGTCCACAGCCCCTTTGCATGTTGATGGAGAAACACTGGTAATAACCAAGCAGCTTGCAGGCTTTATTTGCCCTTAGGTAAATCTTTTCCAGCCAGATCCCAAAGCAGCCAGGTCCAATACTAAAGTACATTCACTGCCCTCCTGCAGGAACAAGGAGTCTTATTAAAGGACTCCCAGATGCTGGAGAAATTAATGTGTCCTAGGCATGGGGATGTGAATATGGTTCACTTATAAGGCATAGCACTGAGACAGCCCTTGCTGAGACCTTGGGAGATGGCCTAATGTTGGTGAATCTGAATTTAGCCACATCAGAAGGGTCTGAGACTTTGTGGTCTGCTCCCTGCTGAATTGCCTCAAAAGGCATCCCCACTCCTCATCTCATAGGCTGAAAGGAAAAGCCCTTATTTTCCTTGGATGGAGCTAAAACCCTCATTGATTTTCTCTTCTCAGGGATTTTTGCCATCAGAAGGAGGAATCCAAGCCTGTCACAGTCTTTATTACCAAAGTGGTGTAGCAGCAACAAAAAAAGCTTTGGTGGTTCACAAGAAAGGGCGAAGAAAATTAAACTGTATTAATTTCAAGCTCTATTAGGATTTTAAGAAAGTTAAATCAATAGAAAAGGATGGACTCAATAGGGAACGTGACCTTATTTTCCCAGTGTCTGAAGGGAAGTGCACACAATAGAGAGACAAAAATATGCATATCTGTAAAAGCAGATCAGCTTCTTTGATGTAGAAGGAGAGAAGTTAAAAAGCTTTCATAAGCTGGCATCATTTGACTGGCATTTAGGAGAACTGTCCAAAAAATAGCAAAGGAAAAAAAAAAAAGCCATCCAAACAAAAAACCCCAAACAAACACCACCAACAAAGAAACCCAACCTCACCCATTAGTCCGTTCCATTTCTTCCTCTCCTGCAGTAAATCACAAAAAGGTGTGATCGTCCATGCAACATTTCATTAAATACAACTTACCATTGTCAGAACAAAATGTTTGATATGAAACAGAATGATCTTTCTTTCTTTTTGGTCAGATAAGCTGGTTTGGATTAATAAAAATGCCACATCACAATGATATTGACAATTTGCATGTGAAAAGCCTTCCACCTGGTAATGAAAACAATTTTTCAGTTTTGCCACCACTAGCTGTGAGAGATAAGGTCTGCTGTCCTCCCCCTCACATTAACCATGCACAAAAAATATGGAAAAGGTAGAAAATGTGTGACAATTGCAAATTGCCTCTTATCTGAACCTGATGCTCAGGTATTGATATTTCCAAATGCAGCCGCCCAGCTGGCACTCTGCTCCTCTCTTGCAGCCTGGCACCTCCAGTTTGGGAGGGCAGAGCTCAGTACGTGCCTGGGTGAAGTTTTTTGTACCCTCTTTGTGGCGTTTGGTGAAAAAACAACCCGCTTGCATCGCCCCTTTGTCTGCGGTTAGCGAACCGCTGGGTGGCAGTGCTGTGCGTGCACGTGTGCACATAAAGGATGGGGGGGAACACTATTTTTGGGGGGATGTCACAAACCTGAGCATGATTTGCTCATCTTTGATACTCTGAGGGTCACCGCGGTGCCCAAAAGAAGGCAGGAAAAGAAAGAGCCGGAAGATGCTTCAGCTCTGGAGATCGTTGATTATCGCTGCTTTTCCATCAATCTGTGCGAAAACCTACAGCCAGAAGGAGCGAAGGCACAAAGTTCAATCCCAGCGCCGGCACGCCGGGCTGATGCCAGCTGTCCCAGCCCTGCCTGCGAATTTGCATTTGCAACATTTGTCTTGCAGGGCCACCAGAGAAACAAAGCAGCCCCTTGCTGACAGCCCCGAAACAGAAAAGGCACGAGCTACCACTCCACCCCTGCCCTCCACACTTCGCCCATGTTCTTCCCACCCCGTAGAGAAGAAATGAACCCAGTGAGGCCATATTTTAAATGATTCAGAGTTTGCACACGTGCTCAGTTAAATATGAAGCATTCACAACTCTTGCATACGACTGGCAGTGATTTGAATCCAACAAAATATTCCCCTGAGATAATTCCGAATTGATAAGTATTTCTCACTTACGACGGTAGATTTTAAGTGTCTGATAAACAGATAGAGTCTTCGGATGCCAAATTCAGCCCCAATCTGGTTTTGAATTTTATCTTTTTATCTCAGTTCAAAGCTGCTAAGAAGTGGCATTGCTTTCAGGTCTCCCTCTGCAGAACACCTTCATCACTGTACTTCTGTCTGAATTTCCTGGCCCTTAAAGCACAGGTCAAATCTGAATCTAGTTTTGGCCTGCTTCGTGTTGGCAGGTTTGATTAATCTTGTCCTGTACTTGACAGAAACCCAATTACTTTCCACAACTGTGCCGCAGAGGTAAATCTACCTAGTTTGGATAAACAATTCTACACACGAGATGAAGAAATAAGCTGTGCACGGGCACAGTGCAGATCTGTGGGGGTGGTCTTGTAAGATTAATTTGAGATAACAGACTCTGTTCCCACCTGTGAGAAGCGAGAGTGAAAACGAAGGCTGGAGAAGATGATGTGAGAATAGATAAAGAAGGATGAAGAAGTCTTTATGACCTTCTTTTGTGGCCGTCCAAATAAAGACAACAACGGTGCTAACCTCTCAAAAGTTCATCACCCTGGTGATCAGCACACCTGAGAGAAAGTACAAAAGGTTATCTTGCTTTTCCCCGACCTTCTTGCGGTCCTTGGGAAAATTTTGATCGAAAATGTTGATGCAAAACATGCAGATTACAACAGCAATTAAAACGCCCCAAAAAAAGAAGACGGAGGAAAAAAAAAACCTGCATACACACATGGCCCTTTGCAAATGAGAACTTCTCTGCAAGGAACACATGGGATTTAACAATATGTTCCATTTAGCAAAAATGACAAAATCTTTAGGGATAACATGAAGAATGAACTTTTTCTTCTCTCTACTTCTTGCCACCACTAAAAACTGCTGTGCAAAAGGCTGTTAACGTGAAACCCATTTCAGGTCTAGAAAGGCACTTGATTTCTGTCTACAGGGATTGTCATTTCACTTCCCCCATCAATAATGAATGCTTTTTTCTCCTCTTTTGTACTAATATTTCTCATCCTTCATGTGCTTTGTGGTGTGAAGAGCTGCTGAGCGAATTGCCCAGGCTTCAGAATAAGGGCACTTTTCAAAGAGCAAAGCAGGGCAGAGGGGTTTCCCCTGAAGATCCCTAGCCACAAGCTGCAACAAGAGCACAGCCCCCAGTTAGCTCCCCCTGTGGGAGCAAGAACTGAAGTTCTTCACCAGGACTCACCTAAGAACTTGCCTTTTGGTGACCACAACCAAAGAAAAAATCATTTACATTTGATCTGAAAAGCTCTTTGTGCATTGCAAACACTGCCATCACCAATCATACTCCCTTTCTGGATCCTAAAGTGAAGTTTTTAATCCATGACTTTGGCTATGCATTACCACGTTCTTGGAAACCCCCATTTTTGCAAAGCCAATACAAGCGTGTTCCTCGGGAAGGAAAAAACTTTAGTGCAACTTGTCCCTAAATGCAATTTTTGGTCTGATCTTAGATCATCAGTGTCCTCTGTGGTGAGGAATATTGGTGACTGATCTGCTGCTGGCTCCCACCTAGCACAGTGAGGTATCATCAGGAGGGGAGATAACAGGCAAAGCTCCTGGCGGGTTTATGTACTCTGTACTAATGTAGAAGGAGAGAGAGAGAAAGAGCCAGTGTGAGGGAGAGACACCACAGGCATGTAGCAGACTTCCTGACCCAGTGATTTATTTATGGCATTCCTAGAGGGGAGGAAGCCATGCAACGATCACGAGCCTGCACGCTGCTGTAAGTGGCATGCTTATGTATATTTAGCAAGCAAAAACATGAGACATGAAATCTACAGAGGATGCGAAAACGATTCTGATCCTTGTGAGGTTATAGAATGATTAGAGTCGGGGAATCAGAGACTGTTATTTGGAGGAGCAAGAAAGATTTCCCTTGCTTCCTTCTATAAATGAATTATTGTCTCTGCCAAGATTTGCCTTTTTTGCTGCCTTGAAAGCCAGGGTATTTCCTCGCCTAGCTCACCATGCTTTCCTTCTGGTCCATCCAGGCCATCCATGGAGCTCCGCAGGGAGCTTTGGATGCTGATAGCCACCGCAGGGCTGAGAGAGAACAGCCTCTTTTCGCACCGAGATCTCTGGGAGATAAATCTCGCCGCAAGCTGCTGTCTCCATGGTAGGTGAACAATGAAAGAAGCGTTGCAGAGAACAGGCCTCAGATACAGCTCAAAAAAGGACATAATCTATGTCAGCTGAAACCAGCAGCGACATCCATCGGCCTGATGAATACCCCCATTGGCAGATGGGAACATTTATGTAGTATGGGGTTGCATAGAAGGGAAGTGCACAAAGAGGAGCCAAACGCACCAAAAAGCCTCATTCTGTGAGGTGCTGTGCACCTCCAGCTCCTGGCAAAGAGCACAGCACTTTGCTGGAGCCACCTCAGTGGACATCACCCAAATCCCCCCCCCCTTGCTGCAGGCTGGGCTGAGCCCAGGAGGGTGCAGTGAGCAGTGGGACCAGCAGCAGCACGACCCAAGGCTGCACCACGCCTTGGGGAGAGCACCCCTTGGGGAACAAGGGGTGTCCGGTAGCACAGCTCAGCCTGGGCACCTTGCAAAGCACTGAGCCCTCACTGAACCCATGGCCTCGCCTCAGGGTTCTTGCCTCTGCTGTCTAAACTGGAGCACATCAGAAACAAGATGTGAAACAAAAGCCAAGACCAACCCGTTTTGTTTCCAAATTCAGCCTCTGCTTCAGCTTTTGGGATTTCAGAAGTGGCAGAACCCACAAGGCTGAGGCTCCTGGGGACACGTGGGTGACTTGGGGCACCAGCTCTCCCAGCTGCCTCTCCAGCTGGGTCTGATGACTGGAGGAAGGCTCAGGAACATCAGCCCTGACCTGGCCTGAGGAGCTGAAGTTAATGGACTTAATGCTCAGACTTGCATCCTGATCAGACTTGTCTGTTGTTCGTGGTGGGGAAAAAAATCTGCCTTTTATAGATGGGAATATAATGATCAATCAAGCTTTATCGCTCCAGTTTCCATTCTAGCAGCTTATAACCACATAATAAAAGCACATAATGAAAACATCATAAAAAGACACAGTAAAAATACATTCACCATGCAAGTATTGCCATCTTAGCACATCCCGGATAGAAATGCTGAAGAGTTCTTGAGGCTTCTGGTGTGCCCTCGTGACCCCCACAACACTACATCACACCCACCCCTTCCACTCGAGGAGTGCTGCCAATACCAACCACAATGGTTCTGGGAGATGCACGTAATTGTTTGGATTCAACAAACCGAGAAGACAAAAGGCCTCCAGACAAGTTTTGTCTCCACAAAGTTGGGTAGAAAATTCTGTGAGAACAGCCTCTTCAGCCTCTTTTGTTGCATTATAGCTCTTGTAGGAAGAGCTGCGTGAGATGGGTGTTGTATTAACACTTCTTCCCCACGCTTTAAGAGAAGGCTCATCTTCACAGGCACTCCTTGGCTTTACTTTGAAGGACACAAACAGCTTGCTTTGCCTCCCTGGCCTACCTTCATTTCACTTTTTTTCCCAGCACTTTTTCTTATATCCTCTCCAAGAGAGCACAGTTTGCTCTCACTGGAGATGGATCAACACCTGAACCTGCTATAGCCCCTGGACTGGGGGATGGCTTTGCCCAGGGACCGAGGATGCTGGCCCATACTAACTCTGCTTGACACCGAAACGGGTTTTATTCACATCAGATGGCTTCCATGGTGTTGCACTGAGATACCTGGGAAACAGGAGCAGCGCTCATAGACTTATTTCTTCTCCTGCTTAGCAGTGACTCCTTTATGCGGGGAAGCTGCTTGGGTTAAAGCCCTGCCTAGCTGGCCCCCAAACCTGCCCACCAGTCTCTCACCGTGCTCTCCAAGTTTCTCATGCAATTATTGAAGTGAGCAGCTAAAACAGAAATTAATCATCAGTGCCTGCACTTTGTCCTTCACTTCAATAGCACTGAAATGGGCTTCTCACACTTTAATAAGTCCCTCCTGGATTCTACTTGCTTTCAAAGATTTTGTTTTGTGTTTTATTTATTTATTTATTTTTAAAAGCCAACATCGCAGTGACACTGAACTTAATGGCTCAGCCACAGGTTGAATTTTTGTTTTTATTTTTTTTTTTAAGCCACAGATGTTAGTAGTAACATCTAAGATGACTGCACCTGGTTATCTTGGAGATTAAAGGCAATATTGTTCCCAATTTTTTCCAACTGCCTATTTTGTGTCTTTGCAAGCACTTTGTACTTGCGTGGTTTTGCTTTTTTTTTTTTTTTTCCCTCCATTACTTCTCTCTCCTTTGTTTGCTTGACACTTTCATGCAGAGAAAGGGGAGAAACATAAACTAGGCAAATGTGATTTGATCACAGAGCTGGTGGGGGGCAGGCACAGGCAATCATGCTGCCTTGAACTCTCGGGTGTGCAATCAGCTGGAGCTCAGCTGCATGGAGTCCCCGGGAATTATGTAGCACAACGATGCTGATCCAGGGCCTGTTATTGAGTGATGCCTTTGCACAGACCCCAGAGCAGATGTAGTATGTAAATATCTCACCCCCAAAATCTGGAGGTTGGTTTACTGAACGAAACCTGTATGCTGGTTCAGCTGCAGAGCAGAAATTCCTGGCCCTGGCCCTTCAGTTTCTCTCCTAGAATATAAAACCCCTGTCAGAGGTATTTTCTGTGAGTTCCCAGCCTCTTCAGAGGTGCAGTAAATTAACCCAAACTCCCTTGATTTCCCTTAATCTTATGAAAAAGCAGGTTGCAAAGCAAAACTGTTGTCAGCAAATGCATTAGAGACCAAGGCGGCAAAGCTGACCCCCTTACACCAGCCCTCAATTAGGTCCCTGGGATTTTAACTGTTCCTTTATCTACTGAAAAGGAATGTTAAAAAGTTTAATTGGCATGTAATGAGATAACTATAACAAGTTAATTAGTTCTCAATTAAATTGCGTTTACCATACATTCTGAATGTGTTGTTAGCAATTAATGACACCTAATGAACTTGCAAGAGTGACTGAGTTTACAGTGATAAGGAAAATAATAGTAAAGCTCACACGTGGCTTCATAGCACCTTAGAAGCAACACACTGTTTCATAAGCCTGTGGTCAACCCACCATATCTCGTGCAACCACTAGAAGGGAAACAAGCAGTAAATTTATTCTGGCATGTAACAGGGTCTGGTAGGAAACAATTGGCTTTCATGACAGGCCTTGCTGGGAAAGAGAAGTCCCTGAGTGCTCCAGGAGAATTTCAAAGGAGAAGGGAAAGCAAAGTTGCACGATAAGGTCAATTGTTCAGTTTAGACTTATAAAAGCAGTGTTCAGATCATGACAAACGGTTGAGCCTGGTGGGATCAGATAGAGATCCTGCGGTGGATGAGGGAAAAGGGTTAAATTATTTCCCAAGATTCCCTAAGCAGTGAGTTTATAGAGAACAGTTTATCTTTGTGCTGTGAGTTAACCTCCTCTTAAGCTTTGCACCATTACAGTGCCACACTGAATAGGCATTAGAAGGGAAAAAAAAATCCTACAAACTAATTTACATTCTAATGAATTTTTAATTGAACCAAAATCTGTTGTTTCTGTTTAAAGATGCAGTGTTGACTTTGTGGTCTGTGCTGCTGAGAGCCAAGTGGGATCTTAATGTGATAAAAACAATGATAACGCTAAGCTTAATTAGGTCTGAAAGCGTGCCTGGTAAAGTGGCATGGAGTATGGGAATAAAAATGTCACCTCCTGCCTCTACCCCGAGCAGCCGGGCAGGCTGCAGCGAGACCAAAACCAGAGCCTTTACTGCTCCCTTGTGCAAAAATCAGCCGATGTGCTAGAGAAATATCTGGTCCCACGGGCAATAGGATCATCCGCAGTCAGTCCTGTAAGCTAAATTTCATCTTCTCCTGCTATTAGATCCAGCTGTAATGACAGACAGGACCTGCTGGGGTTTCTCTAATCACTTTTCTCTTTGTAATAGACCATACAGAAATGCCAAAGCCTGGGAACTGCAGTTTCCAAGGCCAGGACTTGGAGGCATCAGCTCTCATCCCCTTCTCCACTCACTGTCCATGCATCTGAGCCTCCCTAGGGCTGGGAGACCAGAGAAAAGCCCTTACTCAGGGATTTCTGACCAGCTGCACTTGGATTTAACCAAAAATGCTCCCTAGTACCTAGGTACCCTCATTTGCTCCCTCTCTAGCATCCATGTAATTCTGTTCCACACATTTTAAGGCATTCTGTTGTGTTTTTAATGTCTTGCACTGAGTGACTCACCAAGCTGTCAGTGACACACGTACCTAAGGAGCTCACCGAAATAAGAGCAGAACAGCTATTTTGACACTGGTTTCTTGCAGGTCCTCCCTCATCCTTCCTCTGGCTGCGTCTGCTCCTGGGAGGGTTGCTCTGTTCATAATATGCTTGGATTTTCATGCAATTAAACTGCGTTTTTACTATTTATTATGGTAATTTATATAGTATTATATAGTTGTTAATTTATTAGGTTATGATGGGTTTAGCTGCACAAGGAGCGTAAGCTGAATACACTCTTCACCTTCACAGAAAGCCTGATACTCTAACGAACCCAAATAAATCCACAGTGATCAAAAACAAGCTATGGCAGCAGGTTTCAAAACCTGTTAATATCACCACGCAAGCTTCATCTTCAATATCCTGCTGCTACCTACCAGGCCCTGCGTTTTGCAGCAATTTGCTCCACTATTGCTCTGTTACGACACTTGAATTTATATTGTGTATGAGTCACTAGCCTTCAATGCTCAACTTTGTCCTTTACATTATACATCACATTATTTTTGACTTTTAAAAGTAATGGTGCCCCTGACCAATTTATTTCATACCTCCTCCCCAGTGTCAGCGGGCAGTAATTTGGTTCCCTGTTAACATGGGCTGGAAACACATTCCTCCCTCAAGAGAGCAAGTTTGTCACTGCAAACACCCTTTGGCATAGAGTAGATAAAGCACAGACCTTCCAGCTGAGTTCTAGCTGCACTTTTCTGGAGCTGGAGCAGCTGAACAGAGTGAGCTGCAGCTCTCCCTGTGTTGCCTTGGCTCTGGGGTCATTCCTGCCTGTCTCTTCTGGCTTTGCAGCAGCAGGAGGTACAAGAAGAGCCCTGACAGGTTGCAGGGTTGCAGTCCCAATACTGGGAAGTTCAGATGTTAAAGAAACAGGGAAGATGCCACCAGGAGGTTTGGATGTCACTCATGACCACCAGGATGCCCAAAGCTGCATGTATGAAGAGAGGTGACTGAGCACGGGACTCGCCAGGCTTTTGCCTTGGCACAGGACATTGCGGTGGGGAGTTGGCAGCCTGCAGCAGGCCATCAGGACTGATTTGGGCAGGCAGGGTGCTGGGGTATGCCAGCTTTCCAAGAGCAGATCTTGAAGAGCTTAGTGTGCTTCCAGCACGTGGTGGTCTCTCAACTCCTTGCTTGATTTGCCCACTGAGCAGGAATGACACCAGGGCAGATCTCAAGGCCCAGGTGCAAATCCACTGTAGCGGGATGGGAAAAGCCCAGGAGTCAAACAAGCTGAAGAGAGAGGCCTCTTTGCATGTTTTTTTTTTTTTTTTTTTTTTTTTCTTCTGTACCTGTGCAAGAGCTTGTCAAGTCCATAGGAACAAGGTAGCTTAAAATCCAGGAAACAGCTGCTAAATGGCAGAGGTGTCTTCGCACTTGTATGAAGATCATGACTGCACTGTATGAACTCAAGCTTCTGGAGATAGGCTCCAAACGTGGGTAAATGTCACTTCATTTTGCTTTGTTGAAAGGCCCTTTTGGAAAGAACGATGCAAAACCTGCCCTTCCTCACCTGCCTTTCTCCTCTCTCCTCCCTTGCTGCTGCTGCTGGGAGTTAAGCGTCAAGTCAATTGAGTGATTTTTCATTTTACTCTGACAGCTGGGGAGATTTGTGACCAGCTGGAGGTCCTGTGGCACCCAGTGATGGACCAGGCCGAGGCAGCACCATCTCCCTCTCTAATGAGCCCAGCAGTGGGGCTAGCAGGTCCCAATGCCTGCTGCAGCAGAGGAGTCCCTCTGTGATAAAGGTCACCTCCGAGTTAGCTTAAGACATTTTCTCAGAGGTTTTTGTAGATGTATAGGCTTGTGGCTCTGAATTTAGCTTGATCTGGGTGATACAGGCTGTCAGAAAGCTTTCATTCTCGTGCTTTCAGAGGTATAGCAGCACTCAGTAAATCTGCTCAGATGTCAGACAAAATAAATGCCAAAGAGGCAAACCACTGCTATTTACTGATGAGGTCTCTCCTGTCACCCAGCTGTGCTGGCACCTTCAGCACCAGCCCTCGCTGCAGAGCCAAGGCAGAGGCTCTGGGTGTGCAGTGCAGGTGAGTTTTTCAGAGCAAATTCGGAGGCTGGTGACCCCTCAGACACACCTGGAGGGACATCAACCCCAGGCATCCTCCTGTGAGGGGGAGAGGGCAGGATGGAGTGCTGAGCAAGCTTTCCCTGAGCTTTCACAGGAAAGTGAGCACAGGCAGCATTTCCAACCCAGAGAAAGCTGGATCTCCATTCTCAAGCCCTGCTGGTCACAATTCAATCACACAATGCCTATTAGAAAGTTGCTTTTGCCATGGGCTTATATAAAAAGAAAGCTGGCTAATTGGCTTTTGGCCTATTTAGGTGCATGAGACCTAGTACTACAGAAAAGGCACTTTTGAAGGGAAGGGTCTCTGGGAGATTATTTCTTTCGATAGCTCTATGTAAAATTTCTCTACTTCTCCACCAGAGTTGAATCAAACCTACTGATGTCACATTGCAAGCTTTGCCCCTGCTTTTTCACCCGCTTCTGCTTCTGTTCCTCTCAGTCTGATAATGACTTCAAGCGACGAGAGCTCGGGCCTCCTCATAATGGGCCCACTCGTATCGCCAGGACTAATTTTGGATACTGGGATGAAAAATATTGTCAAGGTCCCATTTGACAAAGCGTCGTTAGTTCTGAGAGAGGGATGATTTTGTGATTCTATTCAGGGAAAATGAGGACAATGAAGGGGATTTAGTGCACAAGGGACCACATAGCATCTGTTCCACAGGCCACCAAACACCTTTCCATCTCTCCTTAGCTGATGTGATACCTGCAGAAGAAATAAACACAAAACACCCTGTGCTGCAGGAATGTCCTAAGTCAGCATCTCTGGGAGAGAAAGGTCCATGAAAAATGGGCTCACACAAAGGTGGCTGCAGAGGTTTTAAGATGTTGCCTCCTCCTCAGAGGGGCCAGCAGATGGCAACATGGACCTGAAGCTCAGTTGCACCCAAGCAGGCTCTGCCACCCTTCAAAACCACAGGCTGCCAGGCACAGACCTGTGCAGAAGAGGCTGAAATGAGAGCAGCTTTGGCAAACAGGCATCAAAAAGCCGGAGGCTGCAATTCCTTGAGCAATTGCAGGAGGAATTCATCTGCCAGCACTCAGTAACTGGGACATCCCATGAGTACGAGGCTGCATGCCCATTTCCAACAAGGCTTAGGTCAATCAAGATCATTTTGTTCCCCAGCCATAGAAAAGCAGTCTAAGTGGATTGACACAATTGACTCAATCAGAGTTCAAAAACTCTTTGGAGATTAGGGCTATGGTCTCCTTTGAAAATAGATAGTCCCTCGCACAACAGAGCCCTGACTTTGGTTAGGCCTACCGCAAATTAATAAGTGTAATAAATTATATAACGGATGGAAGAACTTAAGCAAAACACTCCTGCCCAAGAAGGCAGAAGTGATTTTTCAATAAAGCACTTTTCAGGTTTTCACCAGGCTTCAGCTGCTTTTTGAATAATGAAGTAGATAACAAATGAAATACATATGCTTAAACCACGATCCTAATTGAAACACATTATGGTTGAACAGGGCATGTTCTACACAGGCAGAGATCAGTGTGATAAAGCAAGGAACAAGATGGAATAGTGCTTCAGAAGTGTTTAAAAGCTCTTTCCATTTGGCAGGAGTGGCTCACATTTGCAAAACATTTATTCAAGTCTTAGTTGAAAATAAATCCTTGAATGTAGCTATGCTATTGAGAGGTTGCAAAGTGGCAGTGGCCTCTTTAATCATTGTCCCATTCAAGCCCTAATCAGCACAGCATATGCAGGAATGAGTGGTAGGAGCGAGAATTCACCTCCTCAGCAGGGTGAGGCTGCATGTGTCTCTTCTTTCTAATTAGAAGCTCTATTCAGATGTTAATCAGCAACACCATGATTAAGGAGGATTAAAGAGAACACTTGGACTTCATTTCACTGATGTGGCTAAAGAGGTTTTTCCTTTCTTGTAGCAAAAAAATGGAAGTCAGTTTGATTTCTGAGTCTTGTCTGGCTTCACCTCAGCAGCGAGGATGTCACCTGCTCCTCGATGCTGCAGTGATGGAGGGCAGATGCTTCACATCCAAGGCTTTCTGCCTTTTGTGAGCCTTCCGAGCCACTGGCCCTCGGTTTGCACTGCTGGTCTGCTGAAGTGGGGATGAACGACTCAGCCCCTGCAGCCAAGAGGAGCTTGGGAAATACTGAAGACAAAAATGGATTGAGAAAATAATAAATGAATCTGAGCTGCATATGAGAAGTCAATGAAGGAATATTCCTACAGCTGATAGGATCAGACCTAGCCTGGCAACTGGAAGGGACAAAACTGCTGGTGATGATGCAGGGATAACTTCAAGACAGACAGAATAAAGATGGACTACAGATCCTATGGGCACTTTGATATCTATAACTTCTCTGCTCTCCCTTATCCGAAGGGAAGGGTTGCTACTTCACTAGAGATGGCCTCCAACACCCTCTGCAAGGCACCTACACTACGTGCCATGTCCTGCTCGGCAGTGCCATGTCATTCCCTGTGCCTTCCTGTGCCCCACAATTAGAGGAAACAAAAAGCACTCTTGTGTTTCTTCTGAGAGATGAGCTCAGCTGGCATAAAATGAAACCATTTGTCTAATGGTCTAATATTTGGAAAAAATCCCTTCAAAGAGACTGTACTGGAACTGGCTAGCCCTCCAAATACATGAAATGATTTAATTGAAGGTGACAATTTAAATGGGATTTTTAATGGATAGTGACCTCATTGAAATCCGTATTTTACCATTACAAAAAAGTTAACAGCAGGTAAGTCCATTGTACATTTTCAGTTTTTTTTTTTTTTTTTTTTTTTAAAAAAAGTTCTCCCAAATAGATGTAAATATAACCAAAATCCCAACATGCAAATATTCCTCTGTGAACTCCGGTGCCAGGGTGTATTCCCTTCATTTGCATCTTTTAAAAAAGAAAATAAAATCAAAGCAATCAGTTCGTTTCTGGTGGAGAATTTGGATGCAGCCTCCTGCATCAATGCATAATCCTCAGCTCAGTGCTCATTAAGCCGTGATGATTCACGACTGGCTCCTCCAGCTGAGACACAGGACGGGTTCAGCCCTGAGTTGCCCTCACTATCTGGAGGCATTTAGCTCTGGGGGGTGGCAGCACACAGATTGCTGTGGGTTTTTGTAGGCTGGCTCTGCTCTGCAAAGTTAAGTGTTGACTTCAGCTGAGTTTCTGACTGTACAAAACTAGCACAGGCAAGCAGGGATTCGGTCCTGCACCATATATTATATATGATTACTTGGGGCAAAAAAAACTACCAGTGTCTTTAATTCTTCTTGGTACTATGCAGGGGGAAAATAGTGGTGGCAATAATAGGCTGTGTGCTTGTGGAGTATTTCCAGTCTGCATTCGTTTTAGAAAGGCTAGCACAGAGTTGTCAGGGACTTCTGAAAATTAGGGGTTTTCAAAGCATACAATTCCCATGTTGAGATGCTGCTGGCAGTCAATATCCAGGCTGAGTCTTCAAACATCAGCTGGGCCTTCAGCATACCTTTGTGTCATCCTAATAGACATTCACATCTCAGCCACCACCACTCAAAATAGCACCTTTCTGAACTGGAGTCCTGTTCTGTCTAACGGACAGAGACGGTAATCTCGGGATGTAGAGCTCTGCTGGGTTTGATGTATCCAGCAAGGATAACAATGATAGCGGAGCTCTGATGGAATAGATGGTTGTATGAGCTATACAAGTTCATGGGCTGCTAACCCATGGCGACATCCACATCGCCCCACTGTCACTGCTGCTGCTACCTGCACAAGGTAAATTGAGTGTGGCTGGATCTGCTGCTGATGTGACACTTAGACACTGGTGTAGCTGCATGGGAAAATCAGGGGCGGACATCCTGTGACCAAGCATGTCAGAGGGAGGTGACTGGAAACCAATCATTCGCCATTCTCATAGCAGAAAAATAAGAGATCATTAAATATGAGCAAAAGAACTTATCTTTGCTTAATTCTGCAACTTAAAGATTTAATTTAAACTGCAGAACACACTGCCACAGGATGACACGTAAGACAACAATATCCATGGTCAGAAAAAAAATCAAATGTTGTTAAAAAGAAAGATGTAAATATTGGCTAAAAAGTGTCTACACTATACTGCCTAAAGCTGGAAGGACACACCAGAGCAAACGCCTCCATACACTTTCTTTGTTCCTATACCAAAAGCTTTTGTTGCTGATCACTGTTGGAGACAGAAATCGGAGCACTGTGGGGTTTGGTTAGGCTGAGTACAACCATTCTTACATTCTTATGGAAGTGTTTTGCTCACGGGTTTCCTTTTCTAGGAAACTTCAGGATCTCTGGACAGCATTTTGACAGATTTTGGAAACTAACCAGATACACCAGTGTTTTAACTTTAACGAGGACCGTGCTGTTGGCTGATGGCCATTAATGGTGAGAGTCCCTCTGTAGCCTAGCAAATTACCATGACTCCTGAAGGCCACCTCCTACCACCCAACCAGTTCTGAGGACAGACACAGTCTCCTGTTAGCAAAGCCATCTGCTGTCAATGTGGCAGGATAGCTCTGTGCATTTCTCCTTGTACTCTGGGTCTCGGTTTCTCTGTCCTCAGGGCACACTAGCAGACTGAGAGGAGCCTGTCTCAGCCCCTCAGCTGCCCAGGTCTCCAACATTTTACTGCTGTCACTGTGGCCGTGCCCACTCAGCGTAATTCAGTGCTCTGCAGAGCTGCATCAGCCAGCTCGGAGTCAGGCAGCATCTGCACTGTTGGCACCCGAGCTGCACTCACACAGAACTGCTTTCAAGTCAACACATATTATTTCTCACCCACAGGGCTACTTTGGCATCTCTTGCACCTTTGCACCACAGAGACACACCTTTCCTTAATTTTAAGCACACAGTAATGAAGTCCCCTTGGTTATTGCCAAAACCACGAAGACTAAAGGCTGCAAAGAACAGCCACTGCACCAGCACTGTCCTCAACAGCTTAGGAGAAACACTGGGAAGGATGAATTCCCTGCCATCCATGTCTTTCACCTAACCAAAATGGGGTTTTGCATCAGACTGCTTCTGCATGCCTGAGCACTGGACAAGTTTCTCCAGCCATGAAAGTCCCTTGAAGTATTTAAGATGAAAAAAATCAAATCAGAGAGCTACAAACCACTGAGGTTTTGATCAGAGACCATTACACTTCCCACATACTTAGAAATACATTCATATCCTACTACTTACTTGCTTCCTTCTGCTAACAGTATCTCCAGAAGAGTCCTTCCAACCTCACCTACTTCTCAGCCTGCAAAGAAATAGAGATCGTGATTGATGATCGCAGGCAGATGTGATGAAAGCATCCCAATCAGAGGCACAACACTGTTGCCTGAGTAATGGCTTTCCCACCCCCACAGGAGGCAGCACGCACGTGGTGCTGAGCTTGTTGTTCTGGTGGGCAGGATCCTGCTCCATCAGATGTACACAAACAGCCGCAAGTGCACTTTGCAACGCACGAAGAAAGCAAATAGATAAAGCTCAAAATACCTCCCTGCCCTTGTCTGTACTCCTGTTAACATCCTGGCATGAGTGTTAGTCTGTTGCAGTCATTTGTTTTAAGATTGTATTTGGCTTGACAGGGAGTCTAGACAGAAGTGTGCTCCGCTCATCTGACAAGCTCCCATTGCTCTTCCTTGCATTGGGGAAATCTTGGAGGAGCCGGTGCCTTGGAGGCAGAGCTCAGCCCTGCAGGGCTGGGGCTTTAGTGCAGAGCACCCCTGGCTGAATGTAACGGGTCTCTGGAAGCAGGGGAGGAAGGTGCTCTTCTTCATCTGGAGCAGGGCGGAGACATTTTAGGGTCCCTGACCACAAAACCCATTTCCAGATCGAGAGCACAAGGAGCAGTGTATAAGCTGTCAAGGCCAGAGTGATTGACTGATAGATAGATAGATAGATGGATAGATAGACAGATAGACAGATAGATAGATAGATGGGTGGGTAGATAGACAGACAGATAGACAGCTTTTTAGGGCAGTAGGGTCAGAGGCTAGGACACTGCTTTATACACATCTCCATGTTTCATGCATATATCCATCTGTGTGAAAGAGGTCCCACCTCAGCCTGAGTCTGCACCCTGGTGGAACACAACCTGCATCCCTTCGCTGCTTGCAAAAGTCAGCAGGAACTGGGAGCAGCTGCGTTTTAGTGATGTATCCTCCAAGAAGCTGTAATTCTTCCCCCCAGGCTGTTCTTTGTCATTCAAAGGCACCCCTCATAGTGCATCCTCTTTGTCACGTGCAGGTAACCTCTGTCCTAAAGCGGTCACCGTGTGCCTGCTTTCTTGTAATGCCAACCACTGCAACAGTCTGGATAGCCTCTGACCAGCCAACACAGACCCTTTTGGGGTCACCAGAGATCCCAACCCCACATTCTCCATGCTTCTCCACTTCAACTGCGGGTATTTCCCAGATGACACGTTTCTGTTGGGCTTCTCCCAGGGAGCTGGGAAGGCAGAGAGGGAGTGAAAGCAATGAGGGCTATTTTGGGACAGAGAGCTATGGGAGCCCTGGAAGAAAGGACAAGCACTCCATTGTCTTGTAATATCCAAAAATCTGCTTCCAAGGGCCAATATTGCTAGTTCAGACCCCTGGATACTGCACGAGGTGGGGTGCCCCAGCCTGGTCCAGGCAGCCTGGCCCCTCTCACTGCAGCCCGCTCATCCCTCTGCCGGGCAGGGAGATCAAGATTTTTGGCTGCAGCTCTGAATGCTCCTCTGCCGATGAAATATTTATTATGACATGTTGCCTAGCAATGACCAGATTGCCCTGAACATGCAGGGGATAAAACATACTACGGGATGCGGGAACCAGGGAGAGACAGTGGAAGACAAAAATCAAAGGAAAAATAACTCCAGACGGTCACTGATTTTGCCGGGTTTAGAACAATTTGCTAGCAAGAGATGAAAAATAGATTTTGTTCAGTAAAGTGTTGGATTGGTCAGACTAATTTCACCAGCTAGGTAGCAGGCTTACAGGGATAAAAGCAGACAGTCAGGAAGCACTTAGCAGTTATGTAGCAAAATGGGTTATTTTTGTCACTGCTTGGCGGTGTGTGTCCGGACAGCACGGTGCTGTGCTGGTGTCTTCCTGCTCGTTGTCAATGTGCCAGAGCTAATTAAAGCGAGCTGGGCCTATCCACGGAGTGGGATTTACTGAAACAAACTAATCAGGAAGGCAAAAATAGCTGTGGATTTCTGCTGTTCGGAGGGAATTTGTCGGCTTGGGAAGAGGATGGCGGGGAGAGCCGACATCAGATGTCTGTTTCGCCATCTGATGCTTCTCATTCATCCCGCTGTATACTCAGAGTGCTTTCAGGGTTGTTTTTGTTTTGTTTTTCACCTCCCAGATTTAATCCTGTTTCCAACAAGCTGAATAGCCAACAGGTGAGAGAGGTAGCATTTCTGAAAAACAACCGCTTTAGAAAAGCTGTCGGCGCATTTGCCTTTTGATGGAACTCAGCACAAAAGGGAGGGAAAAAGGGAAAGAGAGAAGTCCTTTTTCTGTGAAAAGAGATCATCCCGTGACTTCATTCACCGTGTTTGTTTGCTGGAGCCTTTGCAGAGGCCAGCCGTTAATAGATGGGCTGCATGAGCCTTCTCATTCAATTTATCACCAGGCTTGCACAAAACGATTCTGCTGCTTTCGCAGGGGCATAGTCAATCTAACTATCTCACACGTCGGGAAAAGCCCTGATTGCTTTAGCATCCATTGCCTGACAGCTTTTATTCCTAGAATAGCCCTGCGGGGAAGGGATTAATGCTCCATTTTACAGATTCACGGAGTAGTGCTTAAAACCAGGAGGAACTTTGGATCGTCAAGCCGAATGCAGCTCAGGACATCTCATTGGCTACCCCTGGATGCCACCCAGTTCTTTGTAAGTGCCTGATGTCCTCATGGTGTCCCCATGGCAAAACCGTGTTGTGGTCCTGCCACCAGGATGTGGAAAACCCCTGGAGAGCTTGGTCTTGGGAAGCTATGTAGTCTCAAATCTACACATCTCCAGGTTCAGCTCCAAGAGAATGAAGCCCTGGTCCTCAAAAGCAAGAGGACGCCTTCTTTCACTTTAGGATTTAGTGGGCTTTACACACCTAAAATTTTTAAGGACATGAATCCTGTTTTCAGGGATCCTAAAGAATCAAACCAGAGCTCCCCAGTCCGAGATGCAACACTGAACGCCCCTTGCCCACCATGATGAGGAGCTCCTCAGAGGTCTTATTTCAAAAGTTCTCCCAGTTCTAAAGGATTCAGTCAACCCAGGGCTGTTTAAAATAGCCACTTTTTTATTTTAATTTTTTTTTTATTTTTTTTTTTCTCCCTTCTTTCTTTCTTTTATTTATTTATTTTTTTGCAAACCAGTGAAGAAGGTATAATTTCAAAGTAATCCCCAAAGGCTGTTGTGGAGTCTGATACGTGGTTAGTTAAAACCCTGTCCTAGGAAAATGTTGGTAATCAGGAGAGAGAGCATGGAAGGGGACTGAAAAATATTCTGGTCTGGAGGGTGTGATTTATGGTGACAGGTGAAGTAGAGCTTCCTATGTAGGCTAAGTGATGGCTAAATGGGAAGGTGCTAATGGCAAATCTATTTGAAAAAAAGGTATGAAATATCAAGGACAAAGACGGAGTGCCTCAGGTGGGTGCATGGCAGCATGCTGGGCCCACTGGCATAACGACCTGTGCAGCAGTGAGGTTATGGGGAGCTGAGGAACGGTCTCCATACAGATCAGAGGAGCTAGAGTTAAGAATTTAAGTGAGAATTTAACAGTTAGGCTGGGAAGAAAACAAACAAGACAACCAAAGCAGACAAAAAAACAGGTGTATGGAAGGGAGTTTCCTGGCCAGCTCAGGAGCAGGGCTGTGGGGTAGCACCAGAGTCCCCTTTCCCTCCCCAGGTTTCACCGTGCCCATGGACTCTGGTCCTAGCAAGCTCCTTCAAGCATTTTGTCCCCAGCCTGAATTTCTGCACCGCTCTCGCTTTTTCAGCTTCGTCATTTTGACAGGCCAATTCTCTGACATTTTCCCCTCTGCTGGCTCTGCAAGCAGAGCCGACATGCATTACTTGAGCTCCCAGTACTGTCCTTCCCTGGGCACCAGCCGTGGCTGCACCAACGCCTGCCAACCTTGCAGCTTTTTCCCCCAGTTTTTTATTTCACAGCAGATGTTTGGCTGGGCCCCTTGGGGCTGTTCATTCAGCTTATTGCACGGTGGAGAGAAATCGCTGTTTCTCCAGGGTGGGTGATGGCTGCGGAGCCCTAGGAAGCTATCGGGGTGTTTGTGCCATCCTCCTGCAGGTGTTTCGGGGACAAGGTTACCTCGTCCCCTCCTGACTCTCACCCAGAGTCAGCATGGGGGAACTAATTGCCTGCCTTTAATAGATAAACCAAGGGCTGTTTAACCTTTGATGACTGAGTGGATCTGGGAAATGAATCGACCAGTCTTTAACGCAAGGAATTATATGGGCAAAAGAGGCAGAGTGGTATGGCAGATCTATTCAGCTGCTAGGACTGAGGCAAAAGAGACCAGGACATGCCCCTCTCTCCCACACCCAAATAAAAGGCTGCCCATCAGAATAGGAGGGCAGGGATGGGGTGATGAGATACAGCACACCTGTGTCAGGAGCCAGACCCATCAATTACCACGGCAGGACTGTCACTGGGGAGATGCCTCCCTCGGCACAGAATCCGATGATGCTGCGTTGAGACCGTGCCCTGCAGATTTCAGAGGCCCTCTTGTCCCACCCGATGCTATCGCTGTTAGTAGCAGCTCAAAGAGAGAGGTGCAGGGAGAGGAGGAAGCACCAGCTCCCCTGGGCTCAGTGCCTAGCATTTCCAGCGATTTGCTGGATGCCCTTGGAAAAGCCAATTATGGTTTTGCTGCCTTGGATTTCTCAGTTGTACAATCCAGAGCTGTTCGCAAGCGTAATTAACCCATAATCTGACCACAGTTTCAGGCTTGTGGTTTGTAAGAGGATGGCGTGATTATTTCAGAAATCATGTATTGAAAGTATTAATAGATTTTTAAGACCTGGAGCAATGACTGTGCTAATTTATTTATACAGCATTTGTTAACCAGATCGCAGAACCTCTTCCGGCAGTATCTACACTGCAGGCACGCCTGTAAGTCCCCTCTGTGCTATAGCAAGCCCTCCAAAAAGATGTTAAGTTTTGATTTAAAGGTCCCAGGTGACAGAGACTTCATCACATCTGTAGGTCAGCTGTTGGAAGGCTGATTTCCCTGCATTGCTGAAGTATGCCGTATTGCTAGGCTGAGCGTATCCAGGATCCGTTCCCACTGCGAGAAGATTAAAGAGCCGTAAATGTGAGCAATCTCTAACCCAAGTAGGAAGCTGCAGACTGTGACCGAGTGAGCTCTTTGCATGCTTGTGGATAAACTGAATAGATTAGGGTTTAAGCCTCTAGGAATAAAGCAGATTTTTGAGATCTTAAATAATTCCTGGAACTCTCCTCTGAAGCCTTTCTGATTTTTCCAAACTCTCTTTGAGCTTTAGGTGTCAAAACTGAAGAAAGTATCAAATGCAATCTCAATGATAATAAATTTAGATGTAGCAGCTCTACACTACTACAATTTCCTTCCTTACTCATTCGTGGCTCATATTTGTATTTGTAGCTACAGATTTGTGCCGGCAGTCTGTTTGGTTGTCTACCATGACGCCCTATTTCTGTTCCAACAGTTTCTCAGCACTCTCAGAATACCTATTTACAATGTGATCAATGTTTAGACATAAGGGCAGGATGAGTAGCTGATATTTTGATCTAGAATAACCTAACGAGAGCCCAGTAGTCAGTCTGTGCCTGAGAGGTGGAGTCAAATTCACAGCTGGAGTTTTTCAGCCCAGACAAGCACAGCCTGGACGGGGAGCAGCATTAACCTGCAAGGTGGGCTGTGCTGCCCGAGCACATCAAACCTGGCATAAGCTGATGAAATGCACTTTTCTAGGAAAAAGGTCTGTGGGAAGGGAGGGGGGCTTGACAGGCAGGAAAAGGGGATTTCTCTAAACAGAAGGAAAGTTGCGGCAAGAAGCAAAAAAGCCAGGACCTGCTTTACTAAAAAATGGAGGAAAAAGACATAAGGGAGCAGTAAGGAAGCCTGCAGAGAAACCTGGAGGTGGAAACTCTTTGTTTACCTGAATTAAAACCAAGGTTGGTTAATCCCAATTAATTAATTGAAGTTAAGAACCTAATTTTCTTGCCACATGGAGATATTCTGCTAAGTGGAATGAAAAGGGAGATGATTGGTGAACAAAGACAGTGTGCAGGAGAAAAGTGAGATAACATGCACTGAACATGAGGTGTCAGAGGGATGTATTGGAGGTTATCCCAAAGATGCAACAGAGTGTTCACTGTACAGAGGAATAATGAGAAAACCCAAGAAAGTAGAGATGGGAATTCTCCCAAGTGAGTGATGACCAAAAAACACAAGAGTTGCCGGAACTGTGAAACCAGTGGAAAGGGAAGTTGAAGAAAACAGGGACAAAATCAGGTGTGCCAACAGCAAGTGGCAGGGGAACCTGCGGGCAGAGAGGGCAAATGGTTTGCAAAAGTGAAAGAAAAGAGAAAGTTCCCCTGCAAAATCTAGTACTGAAGAACTGTGATTAATTGCCTCATGAAATGTTTTGGCCTCTGGGGAAGTCCCTGAGAAGCTTCATGGAGCTTCCAGCTGCTGCGGTCTGGTAGATAAATGTCATCTTCTTGGAGGCTTTGTGCTGCTGTGTGGAGCTGGACCCCAGGACCAGGCAGCGGCGTGATTTACCATGCTAACATTAATGCTATCGAGTGATGGGCCTCTGGTTATTGGGGTGTATGGTGGAGCGTATTTTACTGATAATGAATGTAGCATTTGCCTTGAGATGTCCATCAACAAGGCACCTGCCCTATTTGCTATTGATTTATCCATTCATTATCATGCTGTATGATTAGAAAACCCACATCGTCACGGCCACTGCAGCAATGGCAGCAGGGCTCTTACAAAATCCATCCTGCACAGCAAAACTCTTGATCTGAGACAGACCTCTGCGTCTCAGAGTGACTTCACATCTCTGCTGGGAGGTGAAGGGGCCACTGTGCATCAGTTCTCATTGCCACAGACAAGGGCCTGATGTTTGCTTTTGCTTCTCCTGTTGTCTGCTGCTGAATGGGAAAAGAACGCCTCTCGCTCCCTGCTTTCTACATCAATTCAGCAATGGAGAACAAAGCTTCCCCTAAGTGAAAGTGCAAGCTTAGCTATATGATTGGTTACGAGGCATGTTTGCAGCCTACAGAGACACTCGGGAGCACAGCGATTGGCTTTGCTTAATAGTGGTGACAAAAGCTCCTCATCCTGCCCAACAGCACTAAAACCTCCCAGCACAAAGGGCCGGGTGCTGGTGGGGCTGGCGGCTTCTCCCCACGATGCCTGGCTTCTGTTGCACTGTGTTTACAAGGCAAGCAGGTTTTATGCTGCTTTGGGCTCAGTAGGATCGTGCCAGTATAACAAAACCTCCTCTCCTTTTCCTGGGAGGAGGTGAAATGCTTGAGCGGAAAGATTAACTCTGACACGACTCTGAAGCTGCTCCCGGGGGCAGGATGACCTGCCTGGAGAGCCAGGGCTTTGGCAGGGGTCAAGAGCTGGCTCCAAAGCTCATGGCTTTTTGTTTGGTTTTGTTTAAAAAACAGGAGCAGGAGTAGGCAGCCCCCAGAGCACAGTTCCTCTCCCATCACGTTATTCACCACGGTTCAGCCCCAGCTCTACAGAACATCTCCCCGAGTCTTTCTTCCTGCACAAAAGCACCCAATTAGATTTCAGAATGGAAATTTATCAATTACATAACTTTTCTACAGAGAAAATTGCTGCCTACATGCCATATCTTTTCAGGAGGAGATGTCCATTAGAGCTAATTGTGCTGGTGGCTTTGGTAATGGAGACACCGGTTGGGCTGGAGCTGGACAGGCAGACTTAATCCTATTTGCACTTATGCTACTGAACAGATAGTGGATGTCAATTACTCTAGTTACTAATTTTCTGGACTGTGTTGTAACCCATTATCCAGAGGTGAAAAGTTTTGTACCCCATTATCATGTCCCTCACATCAGCTAATGACGCCAAAAATAAACTACGTGTTTGAAGATGTTGAAATTAATAGTAATTTCTCCGTGCTTTGTGATATCCCTGTTTTTGGTACATGTTCTCCAAAGCCTCAGTATTTTAACTGCAGAAAATGTTAAGCTGGGAAAGCTATTTATTGATTATACGTGGTATATGGGGAGTGCTTTTTTGGCATTAGTCCATCTCATGTCCACTTGGATTTTCAGGAGAGACTGAGTGGCTCTGACAGGAGTAGAAGAGGGCAAGCACATTGAAAAAAATGAAATTGGAGTAAATGAACTTTCCAAGACTCAAAGTGGACTGTAAGGAGAACTCTGAAGTCTGGAGGAGCTTCCCATTCCCCCAGAATAACTTAGTCCAAGAAAAAGACTGTAGTCATGCTGCTAGGGGTGGGTGCCCAAGCAGGACACCGGGCTTGTTGGAGCCCTTCCCTAAAGAATCCTTCCACCCATTATATTGGCCATCTATCCCAAATTTCCATTTCTCTATGGAAAGATATGTTTTCCATTGACAAATCCAATCTCATAATTTGTGTTTGGGACAGAAAACGTTGGTTTACTATCAAATAATAAAAAAATTCCCAACTTTCCATTTTCTCATCCATCTTCCATTTGTCTGTGCTCATCCATCTTAAAGTATAATAGGGATTTTGTGGTGCCTTTTTTTTTTTTTTTTTTTTTTTTTGAATCTGAATAGATGCGCTGAGCCTTCAGAATAATTTTTATGACAGGCAGACAGGTGAAAGGGAGAAATCACAGACATTTGAATAAATGTCATATAAAACACAAGAACCAATCTGAAAGTTCACAGGATGCTGAAACAGATGGTTTTCTGAGAGGTAATCTATTTTCTGAATTTGGTGTTGCAGCAGGCACATAAACATATCCTAAGGAGAAGACTCCCTGTCTTTTGATAAAAGGCACCTACCCTCCATGCAGCCTGTACCTGAACAAGGAAGAAAAGAGAGAAAACTGGGGAAAAAAAATAATCAGGTTGCATTTTGCAAGTCTTTGTTGGAAAAGGGATGCGGAGAGGGTGAATACTCCTAATTATTATCTGAGAAGCATTCACAGATACTAGCTTTGGGGAAGCCTGTGGCAGGTTAAGAGAGCACATCAGCGCGTGCACACAAATGAAGAGGTACCTGCTCGAAGCAAAACAATGCATAAAACATCCTGTTTATGCAAATGTATGATGATGACATTGCCAGGCACTGATTAGGAAATAAATCTGATTTGCTTATGGCTCCCTTTTATCAACAATGTACTGTTCTTTAAGGCAACCACGGCTCATTCCTCATATTTGGCTGGCCCCTGGGGTTAGGTCTGGAGCTCGGAGACTGGCAGGGGAGGAAGGCTCCTGCTCTGACGGTGCCCTGCAGACACCTCCAGACACAGCTGATGAGCAGGTGGGTGGTTTTAGTGCTTGCCACAGGTGAGAACATCTCCTTAAGCATCCCATAAGCTGTCTTGCTCCTGCTCCTAAGGATGCCATGGTATACATTAATTCTTCTCCAGCCTTGCCACGTGAAGGAGAATCTGCTCATGCAGCAGAAGGAAACGAACTGAAATAACTTGCAGAGTAGGCTGGTTGGAAGTTCCCTTCTGGCTGTGTTTACATAGGATTAAACCTTCCACTCCACACTGCAGGGGCAGAGACATTAGGAAATGGCAGGAATCTCCACCTGTATCAGCTGATGTGGTCCCTGATACCAAAAAGCATCACAGCCCTCCTTTGATAGCGTTCATTGCTGGGAAGATTTTTCTGATAAACAGTGGCCATTAGCACATCCCGCAAGTGCCTATTCTAAGCCCATCTCATCTTGGCATTCATGACCTGTGGAGACTGGTTGCTAGCTGCTAGCTCTACAAATTGGCAACAGATCACATTAGCAGATGGCCTTAAGTACATGCGTGCCAGGCCTCATTATGTGTCTTTTTTTTCCTTCTTTCTTTTTTTTTTTTTTAGAGCCATGTGTGGACTCTGTCCAACTATGTGGCAACACCTCCCATGCCTGGGATGCTGCTGATACACCTTTGTTGTTCAAGAAAAGGGCTGCCTCCATTTGCAATGCTTTCTGAAGTCCTCACCCTCAGAAGGCACAGAGCATCTGCCTGCTTTGAGGAAACAGCTGTGCGTTCATTTCGGATAGCTTGGAGTAGGCTGCTGGCAGCCTATGCAAAATGAAGCTACCAGCATCCAGCCATTTCTCAGCAGACTCCCCATCTCCGTAGATTTTCCCCAACCTCAAACACTTCCTCAGCTGATATTTCCATGACAGCCACAGCACAGGCAAAACTGGACATGGAAGGAGGGGAATTTTCTGGCAAAAGGCACCTGGCTGCAGACAAAGCCTGCAGAGAGGATGAACGAAGCCTGGTGTATTTGCTTCTCGAGTTGCCTTGCTCCTGCTGCCACTCCAGGCTGCAGGGGCATGCAGGGAAGCTCTTCCAGGTTGCAGCCAAAGGACATTGGCACCACAGCACCTACAGCTCTACTGAACGCTGGATTTGAGACTCTCAGCTTGGTTTTTGCCCACCTTCAGGTCTGCGTTATTCACCTGACGCCTTGCCCCTTCATCTTCTCAAAGATTTCCATGACTCTGCCGCCTCCCCACTTGTGCCAATCTCAATTTTTTTTTTCCCTAAGAGAAATATATGCCATGTACTGATCTGCCAGTCACTCCTTCATGGATACTGAATCTATTAAAAAGAAAAACCTGATTTTAAATGACATGTCATACTAAACTGTCTCATTACCTCTGAAGCGAGATGAAACGCGTTCTCTCCCCATATGATTTTTTTACCCTGTGTCTCCATATTATTCCTCATTCACGGGAAGGGTGTTTAGCCCAGAAGATTATAGACTGGTCATAACCAAAGAAAGGGAGAGAAAGATTTACTCCAATCATGTCGGAGGGACCTCAGCGAGTATTAACTGATGAAGTATACACAGATCACAGCACCCCCTCAGTGCCCGCCTGTGAATTTATCCCGCTTGATAAATGGGAGCAGTTTATGGAACAGGCAGAAATTGATACGGAAGAGGTTTCTATCTGGAATGCACTGTATAAATTACGGGATGCTTATCTGTGAGTAATTCTCTTGCATATGCTAACTGCCCAGACACTTACAGCCTATGGCAAAGACATTAGATAACCTTCAATTCACAATTGCCGGGGGCAATCTTCATGCTAAATAAATAGTTCATCTTTTTTGGACTCAAATGATATATCTGTTTGCAAGCACCACAAATACTGCTCTAGAAATGGATACTTAAGGCACATATATATATATTTTTAAGCTGTCCTTTTTTTTTTTTCCTGTGCCTGCAATTTGTGGCTGCACTTTATGTAATTTAGCAGCCTGCTACTCCTGCCTCGTCTATTTTATCTATCAGGTTTCTAATGTGCTATCTAGGTGCCTGTCAGGTAGATGGACAGTTAAAGGCATGATATTTTTTGTCTTGCTCTTTCTTGCTACGCCTGTCCCATTGAGGGCACACGATACCCTTGTTCATGTATTTGCCTGTTAGGCAACTTTGCCCACGGTTCTTTGCTGCCACAGACCTATGTGCTGATCTGAAAAGGAAACATTTTTTTTTTCTACTGAGCTCTGCAGGCTTGAGATCAGAATTCAGCTGAGCAAAAAGTGAGGCCAGGATGCAGGCACGATGAAAAAATCAAGCACTCAGTATATAAAGAAAAGAGCATTTCCCGGTGCCCAGACAGGTGAATGACAAATATCTTCCTCTTTTGACATAACTCCCCACCCCCCAGCTTAATGCAGACATTGCATAGTGTTTGTTTGGCATAAGCTGGGTTTATAGCTCTATTTTCTAGAAATAAAATCACTGTCTGCCTGAAAGCCAAAAGCATTTTTTTTCCCCTTTCCAAAGGAATTGCATTGGCACTCACAGCCCATCTCAGAGGCTGGTGCCAACCGAGTGCAAATGAACCAGGAGGAAATTCAATGCACGGAGAGAAACCTCAGGCTCCAGGCAACTTACAGCAGCAGATCAAGACCAGCTGGTCTGACACCACTACTTCTCCAGCCATCAAGCCCCAAGCCAGGGATGCCTGTCCCATCATCACCCAGCTCCTGAGACACTGCCCAACAGTATGCTTTGCTCTAACTTCTGCTGCCTAACAAGAGGTGCTGATAACTTTCAAGGGAAATTGCACTTATCAGTGGAGCTGGGCTCTGTTTGCTCACAGGGTTTGTATTTCTCAGCCCTGGAAGAGGTGCTGATCCCACGTCTCATTCTTGGCATTGCCAGCATCCTGGCAGAAAGCTGCACATGACTCTGCCCGCAGGGAAATACTCCATTAATCAAGTGCTGACAGACCTCCTCACTACTTTTTCCCCATGGTGGTCACACATGCCATTTTTTCTCTGAAAAGCTGTTCTCTGCATTTCGGCACGGCACAGATGCATCATCACAGAAGCCTCAGGGGCAGCAGAGGGGCTGGATCTCAGCCTGTATCTTTTGGGAAAGAAGCAGTGCATCCCACCAGGATCTCATACGGATGCAGGTAGAGAGCTCGTCTTCCGAGGAAAACTGGGATGGAGTCACCGCTGCACACCTGCGATTTCAACTGGACAAACCCTTTTCTGTGTGCATTCGTCAGTGATTTCACAACTTTCTTTAGATGCATGGGTCCAACCTACTCAAAAAGAAACTGGGAGCAAGTTTCGGTCTCTGTCTCAGCAGAGCCACGCACACTTCTGTCTCAAAGGAAAGAGCATCTAGATGCTATTTCTGCCTCCTCATGGCTTGTTGCAAAAAGGGCTCCCCCACTACCTTTCCCAGAGGGCAGAAGAGTTGCCTTCAGTTCTAAATTTAGCTTTAATGAGCGCAAAATGAATGAGGTAGCAGGGGAACTTAATCTGGTTAACAGAGCAGCAGCAGAAAGAGCAAGATGTTTGCGTGCAGTGATGGATCCTGATTTCCCATGCTGAATCCACAGGAGCATCAAAAGGACTCAAGTCTGCTGAATCCTGAGTGGTTTTGTGGATATGTGGTTGGGTACGAAGCAGGCAGGGAGTCCTCACTGCCAGTGATGACAGCAGAGCACTATTTGGCCTTGGGCAAACACACATGCCTGCTGACTTTGGTGCTCGGATGTTGTTTATGAAGGGAGAAACAGCACAGGCTGGCATACGCAGAGATCTGCACAAAATCATCCGCTTGCGTGGCTTGCAGGTACACCTCGCTCCTGACACGTACCCCCTGGCTGTTCCTGCTATCATCCAGGCTCTCGGTCTGACAGCACCTGATCTCCTTCCTCCTCCAGTCCTGGAGCACCGCCGAGCTCTGCTCATTCATCTCTTTGAAGAAAAACGATGTGTTGCATTTAGTCAAATCCAGGATCCCCAAAACAACAGCACCAACACACCTCGGCCTTGGTCTAGACCTGATTCTCTGACCCTGTGGAGCTGACCTGCACAATCCTTCCTGCTCTTAGAAGCCCAAAAATGTGCATCACAGCACACCTCTGCAAACTATTTCAATGAATAGCATGCCCTATCTGACTTTTGCAGCTAGGGTTTCGGATTCACATAAGACATCCAAGGATATATTCAATAAACCTTACAAATCCAAATTCCTTGGTCCATTGCTGTGAAGTAGCTCCGTGGGCAAAAGAAAAAAATGAAAATGAATGAACACTGTTGTAACCAAAGCAGGGTAATACCGCCCAAAACCACAAAGAAGAACATGTGCAGAGAGATAAATTATTCAGACACCACTGCAGGGTTTTTTAAGCCAGGACTCCAGAATTAGCACCTTGCTCATGTCAAGAAAAGGCAGAGGATGGATCATGACTGTAAATGATCAAGGCCTTTCCTTAGTTTCACATTTCATATAAGACCAATTTCCAGAAATAACAAATTCCCCTCATTCTGTGCCAACACCAGCACTTTCTGCAGGGTCCTGGGGCTTCCTTAGAGGTCTCTGGATCAGCCACAAAAAGGATGCACAGGCTGAATTTTGGAAGGGGCCGCGCACCCGCAGCTTCCACCAAAGCCACCCGAGGAGGCTGCAATGCTCTGAATCCTTTCCTAATTAGATCAACAGTCTCGTCACCTCCTGGGATGGCTTGGTATATCCTCTGGCTTTTAAAGGATTTTGTATTAAAAACAGATCTCTGATAAACCAGAGCCTCCCTGCATACAGAAAGAAAAGCACGATAAACTCCTTTCTTTTCCTCGCAGTTTTGAGCGATGATAGCTAGAGAAATAACACTTGCTTGTAAATAACCCATGACCCTTTTCATCCAAGGGGATCTTCCTAGCAAATTAATCCATTTTTTAAGACATGGAGGGCATTAAAAACACGCTCAGCCAGTTTTCTCATTTGGATTTCCAACTTCTTCAATTCTGTGACCACTCATTCACTGAAGAAGAAATAAATAAAAAGCTCTCTTAATTTCTCCTAAGATTCCATGAGCTTATTTTTAGGGAATGAAGCAGAAATAATTATTTTTAATAGACATTTATATTTCAGGGGACAAATGAAACAGTAAGCACCATCAGCTTTTGGTGGCAATGACAAGGGTGCAAATCAGCTGCGTGTGAGCAAATCGCTCGTATGAGCTCCAGGGCCAACTCTCCCCCCGGACACCATATTTCAGCAGTCTGTACGTTCATACAGAAGGCTGGATTCATGTTTTAATGTGGTATGCACGTAGCCAATAAGCTGGTAGGAGAAGTAAATAGTACCTGGGACAGTAGACATTATTATTCCCCTTTGACAAAGGCAAATGGAAGTACATAAAGGACTGGGAAGTGAATCCTGGTTTTTCAGCACATGATGCTCAAGTCACCAGGCTTACATCTTCTAAACAATCTCTAAACCTCAGAAATTCAGCTGTAAAACTGCAGCTTTGCCCTCACTACCTCCAGCAAAATGAAAGGGATGTGGAGATGCTCAGAGAAACCAGGCAGCTCAGAGGGCACGGAGGAGCCAGCCCCTCACATGCCCAGACCCTCCTGGTGAAGCCCATGCAAGCCAAAATGAGCAAACAACAGTGGAGTGTCTGCAAAGATTTATGTGAATGATGCTTGAATGTTTTCCTTGGTGATACTTCCAACTTTTGCCATGAGTGTTCACATGAATGATATTTTTGATAGTAAAAACAATTGTGCAAAGGGAAATTCTCAGAAATATGCGTTTGAATGAAGCCTCACCACAAAAAGGACATACGCAGCCGTGCAGAGATCTCCCTGCTGTGTACAAAAGTTTCGGTCCCCCAGGAAGGGAGCAGAAGTACGGTAATACATTTTGCAAAACAGAAAACAGCCGCAAAAGGATGGCAAACAGCCAGGCGCAAACGAAACGAACTCAAGGACTGAGATGCATCACGGGCTGTGTTTGATTAAGGAACATTGTCATAAAAAAACAAGCCTGTTCGTTCATGAATAATACAGGACCAAGAGACAGGTCTGGATTTGTCATTTAAATTATTTATCATAACTATGAAATGGCTACCTGTCCAGGCTTGTGGCAGTGTTTGAACCTCGGCCATTTAAATCAAAAAGCAAAAGATAATGCTGCTTATGCTAAACTTTTATTTTTTGTTTAAATTGTGATCATCCTCAAGGTGTGCTTTTTGCCCTGTTCCATTGCTGAAGAGAAATGGGTGATGATTATTATTTCTTCTATAGGCTAAAGGGACCCCAGGGTATTCCAGACACCTGAACCTACAGGCAGGATCACCAAACCACCGCGATGCAGCGGCACCGCACACATCAAACCAGGACTGCCTGCTCCAGAGGTGGATTTTAGGTTTCCTGAGGTTATAGCACTCAGTACAGGGAAATGATGAGCTCAGGGCAGGGATGTCTCAATTTGCAAAGGCCCGTCCTTCACGGTGCAGGTAGCAGCTCCACAGGACCAGCCTGACAAAGCTGCTCCAACCTCACACCAAGGAGACAACATCTCCTAGAAGCACACCGCCTCTGTGTCTAGCCAATTAGTTGGAGATGGAATAAAATCAGTGCTGGAGGAGGTCTAACGGGTATTTGTGAGCCTTCTGGATAGGCCCTTATGTGACTCCTCCAGGCTGTTCCCAGCACCTGACCTCAGGCAGCTCCTCCAGGGCGAGCTGCAAGTGAGCCAAACCGCTCAGGATTTCAGCATGGCTTTAAAAGCCGATGCTCTTTCCAAAATATCTCAGCAGATCTATAATAAACAATAGCTACTTTCAAAAGCCACTCGGCATTCTTCTTCAAATAACCCCTCTTCCTCTCGAAGCGTCTTGTTTCCCTCGGGGTTGTCATAGAGAGGAAGGTATCGATGAGCTAGTCTTGTGTCAGGGAGCAAAGACGAGAAAGAAGCATTGAAGTGAAGCCATTTACTCTCTTCTTGAAAGCTTGCAGTTTTGACCTGTTTCTCCAGCGTGTAGCTACAGCATCTCTGTTCCTTCATGTCAATTTGGACACTGGGAAGAGCGCCCTGCAGCAGAGGCAGTGCAGACACAGTTAACGCTGCAATGCCTCGGACCGGAGAAGCATCCGTCATGTTCAATGCAGCCTGTGAAAGCAGACACCCCGTAGCAGGGAAGTCAATAGGTTGTTTGGTGCTACTGAGCTTCTAGAAGGCAAAGCCTCGCTTTCACCTTTGTAAAGAAAAGGAAGGTCTTGGATAGCAGCGCATTAGATCTTAAGAATGTCCCATCAAAACGCAGACTGCTATAAAGGTTGTTACCTTGTAAGAGAAACGTCTTACTGAAATCAGCAAGGTCTTTGCTCTCTCCCTTATAAGAGAAAGGTAAAGAATGAAAGCAGCCAGTAGGTTCTGAGGCTGTTTTCACCAGAAATAACCCAAAGCTTTTTTTTTTATTTTATTTTCTTCTCCCTTCCTGGTGCATTCCAGCTTTGCTTGCACTTAACTAGAAAACTGAAAAAGAAGAGATAAAAGGTGAACAATGCCAGGCCAGGCCATCAGCGAGTCTTAACCATCAAAAAGCTTCTTTAGCAGCAGCAGTCCAAGTCAGCATTTATAACGTGGATCAAGAGCTGCCTACAAGCTCCAGTTCTTCTAGTACAAATATTTTTGGAGACTTTCCTCTGGACTTTTTCCTGCCCTTGCTGGAACATGCAGCTGTGTTCCCGACCCTCACAACACCTTTATCCTGTTTAGGCACCTCTAACAGCTACCCCATTCACATTGGAACAGTTTTCATTGTAGCAATTCATTAACTAAACATATTAATTAACTGATGTACTCTCATCTTCTCAAGTTTCCACCACCATATGGTCTGCTGTACTCTAATCATACTTGAAATTTCTGTTTTCTTCTTCCCTAGCTACCAAACGTTATTGTGTGCCCATTTGCAGCTTTGCTTAAGGATGCATCTGCAAAAACAAATAAGCATGCATTTTGCAGGCATCTCCACCTTTCTCTGAATGCAACCATCAAAAGGCTGACTTATTTCTAAAGCCTCACCCAAACGATGAGAACATTTAAATACAGCTATGGCAACGCATGGCCAGGTAGCTAATTCTGGTGATGACAACCACGGAGCAGGGAAAGGAGGGAGAAAAATGAAGAACCAGCTCAAATAACATTTGCTGAAAAGACAAACCTAAATGTTGTTAACCTGATTCTTCTCAGCCATCACATTTCTGGCTCAATGAGATTCAGAGCCTGAAAGGTAACAACAAATCCTTTCTTCTAACAAGCCCATAAACTACTGGCACTCTGAAAAAACTTGGCACACCAGGCTTTGTGGTCTGCAGTGAAAACAGATCAGATGTGATGCCCTGCAAGCCTCAAAAAAATCCCCTCGAGCCTCACTCAGCTACAAAGTGCCTTGCTGTGATGATCAAGCTTTGGTTTGCAGCCCAGCACCCTGCTCTGCACCGCTGTGTGCGTTTGTGGATTCTACAGCACGTGCACAAAGTCAGAGAGATCACAGACCTTTTTGTTCACATGTCACTTCCACAAAGGCTGGGTTGTGTTCTGACTTGTGGCTTCATCAAGAAATCGAGGTGTCTTTCAAGCTGCTCTGCTCCTTTCCAAAGGCGTTTAGAAGCTGTGTGGGTGTTAGTACTGGATGAGCATTGATTTCAGTGGGGAATTAGTATATGCTCAGAATGGAGAAAATATGCTGTATAGACCCAAAGCTTGCAGGAAAAGGCACCCAGGATTTCATGGAAACACATTTCTCCTATTTAATCGAAGTGGAAGGATGTCAGGAGAAAGAATTTCAATCCCAGAGGCTACCCCTATGAGTAAAAGGCAGGATGAGGCTCCACTCCACTTTCCTGTTCAGCCAGCGGCTGAATTTGCTGAATTTGCCCAATTTCTGCACCACAGTCATTTGCTGGATGGAGGCAGCCCCAGGCCCCTGCTCATTTTGCACGGGCCATCCTGCAGCCTTCAGGGGCACCCTCACCCCTCACTGCCACTTTGAGTCCATTTGAGATGAAGATAATAAATCTGTGCCCCCTTTCCCACCTCTCAGTAGAAGTTTCCCCAACGTGCTGGATAATGAGCCCATTTTTATTCTTTCTGGCCATCTCCTAAAGGTGAAAATGGGACCTCCACTGAGCATTGTCGCCAAAGGCTCAAGGCTTTTAATAAAAAGCTTGAAATTCCTTCTCTTTAAGGCCAGAAGGTGACTAATGGGCTATGTAGCCTGCGAGGTGGAGGAGCGGCTCTGCTGAAGAGCCCGGTGGCAGCCAGCAAGCCCCATGGACCTCAGGCAGGAACAGATCCCTTAACGGCCCTTTGTACTCTGCAAGCTTTTTTATACTTCTGTCACCTTTTCCCTGCCTGCAAGGCTAGTGGAAATACCAGATTTCTCTGTCTGCCTGTTTCCTCCAAGGATTTGCACCCTTAAAATAAAAATCCTCCTACTGGGGCCTCTGCCCTCTGCAGAGCAGGCTGAAGCAATGCAGCCCATGCTGTGTTCCTCCCACTTGTGCAGCAAGGCAGCAGGACCCGAGCAAGCTCTGCCCCAAGCTCAGAGCTGTGAGCCTGGCTTGAGCATCCTGCCAGCAGCTCCTTTCCAGCCCCTGCCCGGAGCACAAAGCAAATTTGCAAAAAGAGCAAACCCAAAGCCAATTTCAAGTGAACACTGGCCTCAGACTGACAGGAAAATGCACCATTTGCTTTGATTTTTCCATACATTAGCTCTTCTCTCAAAGCCTGGATCAATAGAGAGGGAAAACCGAGCGCTGGGTAACCCTTTACTTGTGTAGGAATGGGATTTATCCTCATGCTGCCTGGCAAGGACCGCAGGGTGGCTGCGTGCTCCTGCACTTCCCTCACAGCAGCCGCGGCTGCTCTCCTTTAAGCTCTCTTTTTAAGCACCAGGCTCACGATGCTCTAAAAACAGGCACCAGTGGGGTCTGGAGAGGCAAGGAGCTGCCCGTGGAAAGTTCCAGAAGGTCTGCACACACGGGTATTTTGAATAAAATATTGAATTTAGAGATTTCCACAGAAGCACGATCTTAAGCAGAAGAGGTTGCTTGAAGGCCACCACAACATTTTATTTCACTAAGAGTTCAAACACTTTATTATACTTGCTGATGGCATTCAAGCCACCACTGCCCGAAGAAAACTTGACATGATTCAATTCCATCAAGACCCTTTGAGCTCATCAAAAGATCTTTTAAATGAAACACCACTGAAATGGGGATCCTCCCATCATATCCCCCAGAGAGGCATGGCTGCAACACAGCTCGCAGGTAACAGCATCGCTCGGGAGCGCGCCAAGCCCTCCTCCCACATGCTGTGTGCCCACGTCACTGAGCTCAATGTGCGTGGCTCTCTGGTAGCTGCATGATAAAAGCCATCCTTTGCCATACAGAAAGCAGTAAACCCGTTGGGAGCAGGGAACAGGGAGGAATTTGGCTCTGTTATGGGAGAAGCGATGGCCAAAATGCAGCCCTAACAAAACCACAGGTACCATGGTAGCACTGCACAGGTCTCTGGGGATCTGCAAAACGCACGTGTGCCTTTGTCTCAGGAACGTGATTCAGCACAGGGCTGCTGGGAACATGCCTGCTGCTTAAAAGCAAGGTTTCAAAGAAAAACCTTCATGCTCCCACCCTGTTGCAAGGACCTGCCCGACCTGGTCCAGGTCCACTCGGGGTCCCTGCAGCAGCATAGCCAGGCAGGACACACTGCAGGAGGCACACTGCAGGCAGCGCTGTGAGACAGGCAGCTCCCACCTGGCAAGGACAAGCCTGTACTCCTGCCTGGCCAGTGTCTGTCACAGGAGGAATAAAAGACAGAGACAAGAGGCAAATAACTAACTTAGCACTGCCATGAACAACATGGGATATGTTGATCATCTCTGGCTGAACAGGACTCTACAAAGTTGCTGGTACAAAGGCTCACAACTCAATCTATATATATATATTAATTTATTTTTTCCTTCCAAAAAGGAAGTCCCTCTGCTATTGACCAAGCACAGGCGCAGAAACCCAAAGTGCTGGGCTGCCAGGATCATGCCCTCCCCAGGGCCAGCACCACATCCCTGAGACTTACCTAAGGTCCAGAGACAACAAGGAGGAGAAGCAGCAGAAAGGGCTAAAGGAGGCAGAGAAACCTCCTTGTGCTGTTGATGTGACCCATCTGCAAGTCCTTTCTAATTAGAATGGGGCTCGCAGCACAGTCGCACATGGCTCTGCTGCTAATTAGGGAAGGCTGAGCACCGACACATTAACCTCCCGGTCTCGAAACATTAACTTTACCAGGTGTAATATCTTCTAGGTGACATAAAGGTTAATAATCTGCATCCAAAACAGAACCCAGCTCAGTAAATACCCAATTAACCGGGTTCTGTCAGGGGTGGCAGCAAAATGCTGTGGGGACAGCCGGAGTGTGCAGCAGTGATGCCTCCGGAGGGGGTCTGTGTAGGCCCCACCGCCAGCAGTACCAAGGGAAAGCAACAAAATAAGATAAATAAATGATTTTATTTTATTTATTTATTTATTCTTTTTGTTGACGGTGTTTAACAAAATGTATTTCCTTCTTCCCTTGCCCCCTCCTTCAGAAACTGCTCCCCAAAGCTTCTGCCACATGAAGGGGAACTCAAAGTGATTGCGCTCCGGTTGTGTGCAGTAAAATGGCAGGTTTGGCTAACTTTTAATCATGTTGTACTCTGCCTTCCAGAAAAGGGATTGGGAACAGGGGAGGATAAAGAGTGAAATAAACCTGCAACAAGTGAATATTCATCTCACTGTGAACGTAGATGCCTCATTTGGGATCATTTTGTAGAAACAAAGGAGAAAATAATTTTCTATTCTTACAAGAGCTGAAACATTTAAAAATAATGGGCCAAATAAGTTTTATCCTGACCGCAGCAGCAGACAAACCAGGTAGAAATGACATTCGCACATTCTCACTGTGCTGCCTGGACCCTGGGGCCCTGGGTGTGCTGATGGAGATGAAGACAGAAAACCTCTCCAGCTCTCCAAGCAAAACCAGCTGCAGGCTCTCAGGGTACTTCGCAGGGCTCAGCCACTTCACTGAGCTCTCGTTATTTTAACTAAAAGCACTTTTTTTTTTTTTTTTCCCCCCTGCACAGCTGAACTGACACAAAGAGTGTCAAACAAGAAGACATCCACCATTCTTCCAAACTGCTCGACTCACATTCCCTCTGAGCTCCTCCTCGCCTTACGATCTTCCTGGGTTCGAGTTCTCCCATTCAGCAACCACTTAATATGCCCTGCTTCTCCCTCTCCTTTTCTACAAACACTAATCAAACTTCAGCTGAGGATCCACCTTTCCAAGGATCTGCCCTGTGCTCTCTGCCACAACCACTTCTTCTCCAGGAGCTCTCCTCTGCAGGCACTGTGCATGCACAGGAAAATGTCCAGCCCCACTGCCATTCCTAACAAATTGCACCTCGACATCAAACATCCAACCCAAACTCTCTGCGCTGCTTTTACTGAAACAAACCCTTCTGGGAGAGACAGAGCACCAGCCCGGCCAGCCGAGCTGTAAAGAAAGGGAGTACCGAAAGAGATCATCCAGTGAGACAGGAGAAGAATGAAAATAGTGTTTTTAATATCATTTACAGCAAACTTACAGTATGTTATTTCACATCACATATTTCTAAACTGCTCATCTGGAAAATATAAGCTGCAAAAATACAGAATGCAGTACTCAAAATATATCGAGCATGTGGTTTCTCTCTCTCTCTCTCTTTTTTTTTTTTTTTTAAATCAATTGCACAGCGAAATATTTCCTTTTCCAAACCAAGTTTTGGTTTATTTTGGAAGTGCTGCTAAAAGCATCTGCAAAATGCCCAGCAGTAAAACCAGCATGCTTCAAAGGCTTTCCCTTGGGCACCATAGGAAGGGGCTGACCCGCAGCCTGAAGCAGGGGCAGGTCCCGTGCTGCAGACCTCGATGGAGCTGCCCCACGCAGCAGGGACCTCCTTTGGGTGTACGGCCTCCCAAAAATGCTGCTCTGCCCAGCTGGTGGAAGAACAGCAATGATATGTGGGTCCCACAGCACTGACTGGCCTGGCACAGAGGCGGGGAGGTGCTCAGCTGATATCGTGGGCCCTGGGGGTGAGTTTCAAGCCCCAGGTGTGGCAAATGGTGAGTGATGGTCTTATCCTTCAACAAGATGACCAATGTGGAAGCATCCTCCATGGGCTGATGGTGTACTGCATCTCTGCACCAGCCACAAACACTTGCCAGAGAAGTCCTCAGCTTCTGGAGGAAACGCTCCCCAAAACCCAGCTATGAGACATCAGGGCTTGGAGGGCAGGCAGCAGAAACATGTGGGTGTGTTGTTCTCCGTTACTGCACCATGGAGAAACGTGAGGATGGAGAAGGAGTGGGTTAAAGAAGAGATTAAGTTCCCAATATTCTTATCAGTCAAAAAAAAAAAAAAAGGGGGGAGAAAAAAAAAGGCCCTCAGTGTTTGCCAGAGCCACAGAGGGGCCAGCTGGTTGAGTTAACAGGATAACTTCTTTCCCAATTTGCTTTGAATTTTAAGCTCTCGAGTTTGCTCAGCTGTAGCTGCTGCTGAGGGATCTCAAGGGTGGAGAATAACTGGGTTACACAGGCAGGGTATATGCTCCCGATCAGCCTCTGCATCAGGAAAACGAGCCAGGAGAAATCAGAAGCATGGCGAGGTGGCTGGGCAGTGCTGCTGCTTCTGCCCACCGACCACCCCGAGTAAAGAGCCGCGCTCCTCCTGTGCACTGAGGCTGCCCCACTCCCTCTGCTCTGCCTTTCACATGGTGCTTGGTTCTTATCTATAGAGGGCAAGAGGAATTTTAAAATGTCCTTATTGCAAACATTTCCCATCTAATGCTGTTTACGTGCTTCTAGCTCACACGACCCCAAACGTCCCCATGCCTGGAATGTGATATAAGAACATACAGCAGGGAAAAAAACAAAACAAAACATTTTTTTTTTTTTTTTTGCAGACTGCATTTGTCTTGTATCAAAATCCTAACAAACACCACGTTTATTGTACTTTATTTACACGGTCGTCACGTATACTATAATACAGCACAGCGGTCCGTTTGCAGCGGTAGGCACTATGGGTTTTAGAAGGTCACAGCTCTTCCCCTGCTCCCATCCCACCCTCCTCCCCATGGACTTGTACCCAAGAGCACCAAGAGCTGCCTTTTTGCCTTTTGCTCGTGATGCTGTGTGGTCCCAGCACTCTGCAATATTCCCACTGAGCCCTGCTCTGAGATGGCTCCTTCCCAAACGAGCAGGACGGGAGCTGCTTTTGGTGCTAACACGGAGTCTCCCAAACTCTGGGGGTCAGAGACCACCAGCAAACCCTAACAGTTGTCAGTGACAGTAATGTACACCCGCACGACGAGGCGTTTAACTGAAAGCATCAAGAAGGCAATAACATGCAGTAGGACAGGGCCCAGCCTGCACTCAGCAGAGCCCGGTTTTGGTCCCACTGCACTAAGGACTTCAGGAAAACGGCTGTGATCCTACAAGGGGGATCGCAACCCTCCGGGCTCACTGGAAGCATCCCGGGCAGAGAACAGGGCTCATTTCTTCCTTTTGGGTTCACACTGTTGTGAGGCACCAAAAACATAGCACTTGGATGCAGCTTGCACTGAAGGGTAAAAGCACTGGTATTTGTGCGATGCCATACTGCAAAACAAATGGGTTTTGGAGGACTAAAATATACCAGTGGAGGGGAAAGATGCCTTTCGCTGTCCTGCCGACTGGCAGTTCAGTTGGGAAGAACCAAGCTAAGTCAGGCCATATGCGACTTGTCGATTCCCGAGAGATTTTTGCTTCAGGTCTAAGAGCTCTGCAAACACTGCAAATAAAATTCCCACCACCTGCTTCACCTTAATACCAATTTGTTTTTGTCTGGGTTCATACCCTTCTCGTGTTTGCTCTCTGTAATTACTCAAATGAATGCATTAACTGGTAGGAACACTGCGAGAGGCAGAGAATTTCAAGCATCTGTGAGAGAATATTCCTGGAAAGTGAACCGGGAGCTGAAAGCCAGCACTTTGGCTGTCCCAGAGCTGTGCATGTCCAGCGGCGCTCTGCCCACTGGCATTGAGCAAGGCTCCTCTTACTCAATTTCTAATCACATCCTTCTGAACTAAACATTTGCACTGATGAGAAAATTCCAGTCTCGGGAAGTGGGGATCAGAAATGTCCCCAGTGGCTGCGGTGTCCAGACAGAACAAACCAACTTGCATGAATTATAAGGAAGCTTTTTCAGCCCCTCTCCCGACCACAGATTATATGCAGAAATGACCTTGCAAATACACTGGAGGCCTTTTCTTGTTTTTCTCAGCAATTCGCAAGGAGGAAATAAAAGGGAAAATTCATTTATGAAGTCGCTATAAATTATTTGCTGAGTTGGACTTGACAAGTTTCTTATTGCTTTTTGCCATGTGCAGACACCAACATCATGTAGAACAAGCCCAGCACTAGAAACTGTCAGGGTATTGCTAATCTTTCCCTTTCTACGCTGTTATGTTCTTCTCTGCTGCAGTTAATCAGAAGAATTTGGGGAAAACACCACAAGCTCATAACATCCCTAAGCCCACAGCCCTGTAGTGCCCTCGTTCCCTTCCTCCTTGGATCAACCTCAGCCTGAAATGAAGCCTGACTTGTGCCAAAGGCTCCCTTCATGTGGCTGCCAAACTTAATTAAGGGCTGCTCCTACAACTGATGGTGTCTTGGCTGCCTGTGGTGTGTGAGGCTGTGGGGACTGGAGGGCATCACGTTAGGAGGAAAGGAGATTTTCTGGAGGCTCCTGAGCTGCTGTCACAAAGCAGGAGGGTCACAGCAGCAACATGGGATTTTGGGAGAGGTGATCTCTGGCTTAGGTAGGAAAAGAAAAAGCTCCTAATGGAAGCAGGAACAGGTCAGTATTATTGCTTATACCCAGGGTGCTCAGCCCAGTGCATGGAAAGCCTCTGAATTTGGCAGGAATTAATCAGATCTGGAGAGAAAGCAACAGCAAACCTGCTTCTGCCTGCAAAAGTTCACATATGTGGGGGATAGATGAGCAAGGCTGTGTCTAAACGCAGAGTGGAAATAAGTCTGGAAGCCCCTGCGAACAAAGCTGTTATCACATCAGTCCAGTGAAACATTTGCATATGTCTTTCATACTGACAATTCCCCATGTCACCTGCCAAGAATAAAACAAACATCACAGCAAGACTGTCCAAGCCTTAAGAAAACACAGGCCAACACAACCGGCTGTGAAAAAATTCACTTGACAGCAACGGCCGTGGCCGACTCTGGGGCTAAAGCTTCATGGTGCCGGCAGCCTCGGGGGTGTCTTGGGTTTGCTCTGGGGTGAAGCTGCTGGTTACTGGCTGCAGTTGCCTTTCTGTCTCTCTTTTTCACTCTAAGAAAATGTGTCTGGAGTGACACACAAAGGTAAGCCCCCAATATATTGCTTCCAACAGTTCTGATGAACAGAAGCCAGCCAAGGATGCTACTTTGAACCCTGATGGGGATTGGAGGGACTGGAAGTCTCAATCATTCCCTTTATTATTTCTTTTGAGAAAAAAAAAAAAAAAAAAAAAAAAAGCTACGTGTCTTAGCCATTTGGAAACACTCCAATCACTTTCCAAATGTCTGCAGCCTGCCAGTTCAATTCTGAAGCAGCTAATTCCTTTCTGCATCTTTCCCTTTTCACCTTCCCAGCAAGGTGAGACCCAGCTGAGATTAAAAATAGGGGCTCTGAGTAGCTCAGAGCATCTCACAGGGGCATGGCAGCGTGAGGCCCTTCTGAGTTCCTTGCAAACCCTTCAAATTCTAAGGAATGGGGATTTGGTCTAGATAATTTGAGTGATGGCCTTTTTATTCCCATTGCACATCCAAGATGTGCTGGGCAAAGACAGAAAAATGTATGATTTCAACACGTATTAAAAAAGAAGGTTCTGAAAATGCATCTTCTTGTTGAAAAAGGAAACAACCCAAACAACAAAAAAACACCAATGGGACAGATTCTAGTGTCATCTGCTCCAATTTTAGATTGGGATTCCCTTCTGATTCAACTGGGGCAATTCCAAGGTGGGATCTATGCAAGGGAAGGGAACCCCCAATCTGAAGTCACGCGAGGCAACCAGACGAACCTTAGAGACTGCTCAACCTCAAGGAGATTAAATCTCCAACATCCCATCCTTAGCAGACAGCCAAGAAGAGAACACAGTGCCTGGAGATGTCAAAATAAAATTTCTGCTGAGACGGTGGCCTCAGCAAAACCCTGAATTTTTATGCCTCTGAATATGGAGAAGAATTTCTAACTCTAAATCTGCACTGCACGGCTCAGACCATGCCACTACTTCTGCTCCCAGGAATGGACATGTTTCTAACCCCATCTTTGTTCTCAGGTGTCCCGCACATTAAGGCAGTTGTGGATGGAAGTGGAGTGCTCGCAGGCTAAGGCGCGCACCGCGTTTTGGGAAGGAGGAGGATGTCTGAGACTCTCCACTTGTTATTCTAAAACAAAAATGGGGTTGCAGGCAAAACTGATCTGTGGTTTTGAAATCAGAAAAGCAAAGAGGTTGCTGGGATGGATGAGGGTTCTGGTCTGCACATTTTCTTTAAAATAAAACTTTTATTTGAATCTGTACCAAAGCACTGACAGTAAAACCCTTCACGATGCAGGCATCTGATACATCCTTAAAAAAGAGGAGGATGGGAAGAGAGCTTTTCAAAAGCCACATTATCAAAAGAAATAAAGCAACAATCATGCAGATATTTTAAGTTACAGCTTAAAAATAATAAAAGTAACCCCATTCAACTGCATCTCCCATACACACCATGAGAAGAGATTAAAAAAAAAAAAAGGAGGAAAAAAAATTGAAAGCATTAAGTGTTCTGGAATCCTGTTTCTATAACTCCGGTCAAGGGGGGCTTTTGACTGTACTGACAAACCTCAGCTCTTGAACACTGGGAGTTTGTTTTGCATCATGCCAGCACGTCATTCTCCTTCACCTTGGACTTTCAGAGGGGAAGAGATGGAATTGTGGAGGGGGTTATAGAATTTCAAGCAGTCAGGCTCTGAGAAAGGCTCTGTTCTCCAACGTTTGTGTTCAAGTCTGAATGTGTGTGTATGGTATAAAATTATGAGCTAACATTTGAAAAGACAGCAGTCTAAGTAATAAATTTCCAGAATGAAGAGAACTGTACAGAATGATTTCAAAGGCTTATACTTGACAATTATACATATTTTATGAGACAGTTATGCACCCTGTGCCTTTTTTAAATTCATTGTTTTATGGATGCAGTATCTCTTATTTTATCAGACAGGATATACTAAACAAATCTAATGGTCTAAAAAGCATCATTTACCACCCAGCGTAACAATGGCACTGCATAGCTTTGTAATTTTTTTTTTCTTAAACTCCTTCATTAATCAAACGATCCTTAACATGGCTGAAAACCAAGAATCGAGTATCTGCAGTTACAATATCTGTTTAGCATTTGGCACCGTGGAGTTTATTTGATACACCTTTTTTTTTGTTTTTTTTCCCTTATTGTTGCTGAACATTTAACGCTGTGCATAAATTACAAACACACTTGTAAAGTAAGTCAGACGGAAGCAGTTTGATACCCCACACCCATGTTTAAATGCCAAAATAAGAGCAAAGTCTGCTAAAAGCAGTGCTGAACATGAGTAGCAAGTTACCAGCTCCCCTGTAACCACAGCAGCTGTAGGGTGCCCACTGCCAGCAGTGGACAAGGACCTGGGGACGATCAGCCCATCTCCAGCTGCATAGAAGTGATGTCCAGCATTCGGTTCAACATACCAGGTTACTTCTCTAAACATCTGCAAGTTCACAACAGCTTCAAAATATGAACAAAAAAGGCATTTATTATTTTTTGTTTTATTAAGATGCTAACCCTTAAAACCCTTCTGACATTTACTCCATTGGAAATGGGCCTGGTTTCCATTTCTGACTGGGGAAAACTCATCAAACACAACCGCTTAGTATTGCTTCCCAACAGGAATGTTTTGGAAAAGAAAAAAAAGCATGCAAAATAAGCCTGGCCCAATGCTTCTTGAAATCAGATGAAAGTTTTCCCTTGATTCTTTACAGTCTTGGCTAAGACTGCATTGCAAAGGCAAAGCCAAATCTGTTCTTGTATGGGTGCCTCTTGAGGATCTGAATGAAAAATTCAGAGGTGCTTAGTGCCGGCCAGCCTCTGCTCCCACAACCCAGCCTTCCACAGGAACACAATTTGCACATCTAAGGTCAAAATGTGGCCTCCAGGAGAGGAGATTATTCCACCTTTCTCACATGGCTTCCATTGAAGTGAGTGGCATTTCTCAGGTGAAAAAAATATCAGTTGTGAGGATCAAGGTCGGTATTCCTTTCATCTTGTGTACACACACACACACACACACACGCTTTAAAGAAAACATCCACCACCCAATTTCTAGATTGCAAATTATATATATATATCTTTAAAAACTGGAGAGAACATAAATAGTCTCTCCATATATATATATGTATTCACTGAGTCACATATAATATGAAAAAACTATATTATGTAAATCATCATATTATCTATAATTTTCCAACTGACTTTTTTTTTTTAATAGAGACACAGTGCATTCATTCTCTTTTTTAAAAACATATTATGTGTCTTCATTGGCTTGGTAGCATATTAGAATGAAGGCGTATGGATAAAAAACGCAGAGGATTAAACAAACCCCTTCAGTCATATTATTAAACAGAATCCTTCCCCGAACTAGCATAAATAAATCCACCCTATGGAAAAGTGTCAGCGATTTAAGGGTTAACATAGATTTGAAAATAACTTTATAAAACCTTATTAGAGGACTACGCAGACAAATATTTGGAATTCATCCCCCTTTAAAAATGACAGCACGTTTGGCAAGTGTGAGCAAATGTCTCGAACTTTACTGGGTTTGACAGATCTGAGCACAGCTATTCACAGCCACCCAAAGGGCTGTGATCTGCGAATGCGCCTCAGCTGGAAGGACTCGGATACTCGGACAGCACTGCCAGCTACCTGGAAGGTTTCCAGCAGCTCTGAAGGTATTTAGTGTGGACTCGTGGCTGGTGGCAGAGTGTGAGTGGTTGAACAACTCCAGCACCGTTCTCTCTTTGCCATCACGGCGTGCGCCGGGTTCGAACAGCCCGGCAGGGCTCCACGCATCCCTGCCATTAACATCTTGCTTTCTCTATGCTTCATGCCCAAGCCTGTCCGTTTGCCGAGCTCTCCGATGAACCTCTGTGGATGCCCTTCATCGATTCCCGTTTTGGAAGCCCGTACTGTCATCAAAGGGGCTGGTACCCAGCCGCAGCAGCTCCCTGCTTTCTCCATCACCCCGCAGGATATCGCAAGTGATCCCATGAAAAGATGTTGTTCTCAAGAATCCTGACTGGGTTTGACTTTGAGAAAAAGACAAAAGTTTCCTGTGTTGCCATTGTTGCTTTGCAATTGTAATTCTTCACTCTCACTCTCCTCTTGTTTTTATTAAAAAGGACCCTTGTATTATTAATATAGTTCACCCCTCCACGGTCACTATAAAACGGACTCCATATTTTCACACCACTCATGATCTTCAAGGTTATAGATAAATTTTGTCCTATGTGATTGATTTTGGGGCACCGAGTCCCGCCCCAGATTGTCTAAGGTGAGAGTAGAGGCAAAAAACTCACTAGTGCTGAGCCCACCTTCGTGGTTCTTGATGTATCTTTTATAGTTTTTCCTCAAGCACTGCCAGGTGGTTGTGTACAAGATGAATGCAAAAGACTTGAGGGCTATAGCGATACTAACGTACAGGTATCTATAGACCACGTTGTCATACAGTGCGCAGGCTCCTTGCTCGCCACAGAACGTGCTCCAGAACAGACACGTGGAGTCAATTCCAGCCCCAAAGATCAGGGGAGGTGGAATAAAACCTGTCAAAATAAGAGAGACAAATCATGCTTTTATGATCTTTACGATAAAGGGAGAGGACGTGATTGCAGTGAATGGAAAGAGAGGACACTTATCAAGGTTAATGGTCCCAGATGGAGCCTGTAATTCTCTTCTGTTTTTTTTTTTTTTTTTTTTTTTTTTTTTTTTAGTTCTAAATCAACCTAAACAAAGGCTGTGGATACGAGTTTTTATTCTGGACTCATTATCTATGGAACAGACTCCTGCTGATATCCCAAATGCAGGTAGGATTTTCTCAAGTTTAAGTGCCTTACATTAAGCTTCTGGTTTGAAGCTGGGTGGAGGAGTAAATGAAAGAGGAGGAGGATGGCCCTGTAGCTTGCTCTCTGTTTAGATTCTGGTAATTCTGCACTCTGGGATGCTCACTTGAAGGGTGTCACAGGACTCCAGAGTCTGAAATCAGCTGGGGCACTGAGAGCTAGTTTTGGACCTTTTGCTGGCAGAGGAGTAGGCTTTCCTCTGATCCAAGGAGAAGAAACAATGGCCTGTAATGCATGCCAGTATTAAATAGGAAAAGAAGGGAAATTTTCAGTGTGTCATCAAGTGAAACATCACAGCAGGATTCTCCCAGAGCCACTGCAGCTAACGGCTGATGAGCATTTCTCCATTTGCAACAGAGCTGCAATCAAAAAGCAAAGCAATCACTCCAATCTCTGTTAACCAATAAAGGCGATGGTTTTTCTTCTCTACTTTTTCTCATCTTACAGGGATACTGTAGAGCATCACATTACCCCATTTCACATTACCCCCACGGTGGTGAGGCTGTCCACATCCAGCTGTGTGCTCCCCAGCTGGCACGTGGGCACCGAGCGTGCAGAAGAAAATGTGGATGCTCTAAATGTGGATGCTCTACATAATGCAGAGCATTTCTTTTCCTTCTGCTATATTTACGGGGGGGAACAAAAACGGATGGAAAGTGGATAAACCTGGGGGAGAGGGGGTGGGGAACAAAACCCAAAAAAAAATACACAAACAAAACTTACTGCTGTGGGCTAAGACAGCAAGCACGGAGAAGAACACTGTGGGCACCATGTACTCTCCCAGATTGGGCCTTGACAGTATCACCCCATTTGTAGGTGCTGCGATGGCTGAGACTCTATAAATACATGTGTAGGCAAACAGACACAAGGACTGCAGTTTTTAGACAGAAAAGTGCTTAATCTTGGATCCGGTTTCATCATTAACCTGGATTTCCAGGCTTAGATAAGATGCCTTCTTTCAGCTTGTCACGAACAAAACAGTGACATTCATGACATATATCCTACGACTACAAATAAATTGGTTGTCTTCACTGTTCCCTGTGGCAGCTGAGATCTCTTTATTTTATTTTGATGACTAGAGCTCTGCAGTTTTTGTTTGATCTTCCTTATATGTTAATAAATGCAGGAAGGAAGAAAGGCTATACGGACTTCTGGTACTCGTTTTAACCAGTCATTAATAGCATGGATGTAGTAAATAAAAATAGACGATATAAAAGCAAGACGATCCTTTTGTTACAAACACTAGTTCCAGTCATCACATCTAAGACCTGGTTATGTTCTGGAAAAACAGTCAGTGCCAGCTTGCTGTTCGTCATGTCAATGACATGTCAAGGGAAAGCTGCATGCGAATCAGAATTTTGAGGTGTGAACCCATACTTATGGACACACTGAGAGAAGCTGGTGCAAAGCTTTGGAGGTGCATAGGCAGAACTCCAGAAATAGTGATCACTCCCATCAGCTGCTTTCAGCTGGTTTTCCAGCTTTTCAAGATAATTTGGCCTGGAAGTTGCTGCTTACGAGACCTGACGAAGGACCTGTTTGACTGAACTACAAAGCTATACCTACGTGGATGCAGGCAGGTGTGGAAACCTTTAAGAAAAATACACACAAAAAATTCTTTTTAGCAACCAGAGTTTCAGGTAATTTCAGGGGAAAGGGCACATGACTTTTGGGATGATGCAGTGATTAGACCCTCTGAAACATGGCAGTTGAGGGATTACACTGTGGATAGGAAAGTCCTCCCAAGGGAAGCACTGCATTTTTCTCGTCTTGGAAGAAGACAGGCAAACAACATGGGCTCGTAGGAAAAAACAAATGAAGCCCCCTGGTAAGTGGAGGCTATGCCAGGATGCATGGTGAACACAGTTCAGAAAGGACGCATCCAGGATCTCTGCACATGACTAAACCCTTTCACCATTCCAGACATGCCCAGTCAGTGCTGACAATCCCTGACACAATCAGGATGGAATTATCAAGGATGTTTTGTCTCGTGCTGTTTCCAAAAGCCATTTTTCAATCTCAGAGGGATCTGAACTGCACGCTTCCCATCCAGCTCCGAACTTCCCCAGCTACTGGAAGCACTCAGAGATTCCAGGTTTCTAGTCCCATCAGCCCTACCTCTCTATGCATGAGATGTTATAGGGAAAGAACGTCCCTATCAGAGCTTCTTGTATAGCAACTGCTGCTTCTGAAAACCTTTGGCTCCAATTGCATTGCTTTACATTGTTCCCTGAGAAACTGCAGTAGCACTTCTGTATGAAAACACTGTTACGCTGCTCTCTCTCAGCAGAGTTCCTGTGGAATGAGATAATACATCCAGAAGGATACTGGAAGAATTCAGTGGTGTTTCATGTTATTATAGTGAATATTAAAGAGATTCAATCATGCTTTACCTCTTAGTGCAAAGCGTGGCAAAAATTTCTGTGATACATATTTCATGCAGAAACTGCAGGGCCATAGAAAAAAAGTTACCCCTGGCTTACCGAAATCTATTAGCTACGATTGCACCTCTGGGTCTCATACCACCTATATTTAATACTCTCCTTTGGTTCAAGAAGCAGCTATTATCACTCTCTTCTTAAGTCAAAGCTTAAAGGTGAACTGAAAAGCTTTTAAAATAAATCAGTAAAGCTAGTCTCAAACCTCAGATTGTTAAGGGCAAGATTTGGATACCATGGTTTATATTGAAAAGTACCTTTCTCTTCATTTTCTGTATGTTCTAGCTATGTTGCTGGATATATTCTCTTATTTCAAGGGAATTCCTTAGTGACAGAGCAACATATAAAGATTTGAGTTTAAATTCTTACTATGGTTTCTTTATAGGAAGAAAAAAAAAGATCTATTCATCTTCAGTACATGCGTCAGAGCCCAGTTTTAGTGGAATTCAAGATGCTGCTATCTCAGAAGGTTTCTCTCTTTCAAAATGTTGAGAGAAGAGAGAAAACCTTCCCCCTTAAGTACTTTTTCATTTGGAAACAACAACCCACAGATCTCCTCCTAGCACACTTGCCTGCTGACACTCCACATTCAGCCAAAGAAGACAGGCCAAAACCTGAGAGCAGCACTGACAGCAAAGGAAAATGCTGTCTTTGCAAGGCTTGAACCAGATCCAGGCCAAGTCAACCCAGAAGCTTCCCTTTGACTTATCTGAGCTCTGGATAAGGTTGTTTGATGGAGCTTTAATGCAAACTGGTCTGTGACTATCGTTTTCCTTTCAGCTCATGGGAGACAAGGTGTTACCAAAAATAAGTAAATAAATACAGTCACTTATTCAAGGCAATGAGTGTTATTTTGTGATTTTTGGTCTTCCTTTCTACAGCCTAGAAGATGGCATTTTACTCTCCAGCTCATCCCTTTGAGACTGGGGGACCATGCAGGGAAGGTACTGCCTGTGCCCTGCTGCAGGAGGCATGAAGCTTGACGCTAAAAAAAGTAAATTCCACCCCTAAAACATGAAGAAACCATATGTGTGAGATGGACCCACACAATGATGTGTCACTGAGATTAATGAGCTGAAATACAGGAGCTTTAAAATAGGAGCCATCTCTTTAAAAGGGGAAAAATTTCCACCTAGAAATAAGCAGCAGATAAACAAAAGCCCAGTGTGTTCCTTTTAATTCACACATGAGAAACACATACTGGTCCAGAGGAATAGCTGCATGCATTTTAATGGGATATTAACCCCCAGGAGAGTACAAGGACTCAGCCTGTCTCATCTCACTGTTTTCTTTTCCGAGAGACCAGAAGGAAGGGACAAACACAGCATGTAACATAGCTCCTGTCCCTCAAATGAGGATAAAAATATACATTCCTCTACTTCAGCAATATGCAATACAGCAGTAATTTTGCAAGCTGCTGACATGTTAATAACAACTATAGAAGAGAACCGTCTGCATGGGAGCGTGGCAGAAATGGTCATTTCTCATGCAACACCACATTTTCTTCCATTAGCACAATCCAAATGGCAGGAAAGGCGCCTTCGGGAGCCTTGATGCAACATCCTTCACAGGGAGGTCCTAGACCTCATTGCTTCAGACCCCACTCGTGACAACTACAGTGTCTGATGTGTAAGTTCACATGAAGAAGAAATCAACTCTTGCATATTAAAAATAGTGTTATCTGTGAGAGAGGGAAGGGTTGGGGAGGAAGATGAGAATTTTTTGTACCTACCTAGCAAACGGAGAAGCAGGAAAAGCACCCCCAAAGCATAAGACTTGAGTTCAGGGCTCACGGTTCTGTAGGGAGGAGAAAGGGAGAGAGTGAAATCGATTCTTATTGTTCTGCTTTGATTAACACACCCCATGGCGATTCTGTGCTGTCAGCCAGGATGCCACCACCACCTCTTCAAAAAGTCATTAATGGGGCTTTTCTTCTCCCTTTGCCTACAGCCTCGAAAGTAATTGCGACAGTGGCCATGTGATGGGTTCTGGAATTTAGCGAAGTCATTAATAACAGCAGCTGATCCTGCTGTCGGATAGGGAAAAATGAAATTCCCATCCCAGTAAATCATCGTTTACAAACTCCACATCATGATTTTCAGGCTCCACATGCTGAGAATTGGTGGGCGAGAAAAATGCCTTTTTCCGAGGCTTCCCAGACTACTGGAAATAAGAGGAGAAGGGTGGATGATGGACCAAAATGTTTGGTCAACCTGTGAAACCAAGCCTTTCAGTGATGACGTGCTCAACAAGACTTCTTTTCATGGAATTTGTTTTATACTGGGAAGACAATCATTGCCCAACCTTTTGCTATGAGCAGAACCCGGTTTATCGCATTAGTATCAACCTCCAAAGGTGCTTTAAAAAGTAATTCATGGCTTTCCGATTGGCTTAGCTCAAGGATCCTATTGGCTGAAGTTATCCTCTCGAGGCAGGCTCAGCAAAGCCTCTGGCATTTCAGAAATCATTAACTTGGTCTCAAGCCTTATAATAGCATTTTATGTCCCACGGTATACAGAGGCTTGGAAGGCAGACGGTGATCCCCACGTGACTGGGTTTGTCACGTAGGGAAATGTTAAAGGCCTCGGTGTTTTTTTCCCCCAGCTCTTCACAGAGGCCTGCACTCAGCCCTGCCAGTGACACCCATGGGGGCATGGGCACTCCTCTGTATAAATATATCGGAGGGGAATCAGAAAATACCAATTAAAAAGCCAGAAAAGCAATAGGATTTAAATTAAGAGAAGACCGTTCTGATCACTGTCCTTATCTCAGACATTACACAAGCCATGTAACCTGGTATCAGGACTCCTACACGAAGCCTATAACCTCTGGCTTGGTTTCAGCAGTTTTCAGGCAGACACCCAGGCCTGATAAAAAGACTTGAAGGTGTGAAGTATCTACCCTTGGAAAAATGTTTGAGTGATTAATGGCTTGGCTTAAATAGGGTCTACAGTAGCATGGGAAATGAAGGAAACGGAAACAGTATCGAAGTTTATATTATGGGAAAAATAGATTATCATTTGAAAAAAATCAGTGGTTTTTAATCAATGCTAGTGTCTGCCTGTCCACCTTTCTGTATTAAGTCAAGGTCAATCCCCATACCTTAGTGCGAAGTACAATTTGTCACCTGGAAGCATCTCCTTTTCCTGACTACAACACTGAACCAAAGACCTTCCTAGATAAGACATCTAATTTGAGGACTCTGAAGGGAGGGCAGACAAATTTCACACCAAGTGCTGAAATAATTCTAGAGCCTCAGCTCCAAGGCGAGCCGTTACAGCTGATTAAAGTGTTTTCTAGCTAAAACTTCAGTTCCTGCCCTGTGGCCATCTCAGGCACATGCCTGGGCACACAAAAACTCCCAGTCCCAGTGCAACTCTTGCTCGTCTGGTGGGGGGAGTTTGCTTTTAAATTAAACACAGGAAGCGAATGATGCTGTTGTCACTGCCAGAGACACCAGGGATACATGCCAACACTTCCTTTTAGCAATGCCTTATCCAAGATGGCATTTGCAAGAGAACATGTGGTGGGATATGGTGAGCAGCTCTTTCCCATGCATTTTAGCAGATAAAACACTAAAACTCTGAAGGGAGTGCAGCTACTAATTTGGAAGGGTGAACTGTTTATTTATCTGAGCTGAGAGCTAAGTATTTTTAATGCTCTCTTCCCTTTTTCTTGTATTCCTCTTCCTGGCTGGTGACTGGCTTGTCTCATTTGAAGTCGACACAAAGACAACTTCATTCAGGATCCTACAGGTGCTGGCAGCTCCCTCGAACAAAGAACCCTTCAAACTTCAAATTACTTTTGCCACAATATTTATCATGAGAAATTTGATTTCCCTTTAGCTACTGTAGATGCAAAGAGAGAAAAGAACCAGTAGATGGAATATCTCATTTTGTATCCTGCAGGGAGACATGCCCTCACCGAGCTGTTCTGTCCAAGATCCACTCAAGAGTGTGCCTCTAATACAGACGTTATTGATTGGGTTTTATTGGAATTTTCCAGGCTGCAGAATGGATTTGCTATTTATGCCTCTGGTTATTATTCTCACTAAGTGACAGCCTCTGGATAAACGTGGGCTTAGATATATACTTGTATCATAGGGTGAAGTGTTCCGTGTGTCTGGAAATAACACAGGGTCGGTTATCTGACTAAGCTACTTCAACTATTCACATTGGCTCAGCCCCGAGACGTCCTTCGTACTTTAAAGTTCCTTCTGGCTTTGGACTTGGTCCAGGGTGAGAGAAGTCAAACTCCAGCCAAGTGGGTACTGACCAATGCTCACCTTTGCCACAGTCTTGTATTTTTCCATCATTTCTAAGATCTCCAGGCCATCTCTAATGGTATCTCAGCCATTACATGCTGAGGCCACGGGGCTGCAGTTCTGCCACTTTGCTGCTGCAGCTGTAACGTCCCTCCTGCCTGGACTGGAAGCTGCACTTCTGCAGGTCCTTTCCCATGCTAACCCCAGCCTTGGCAAAACCAAGTTTGCTGCCCCTTTTTGCAGCATCCTGGCAGCGACCTTCTCGGTTTGCAAGCCCAGTTCCTCCTCACTCCCTTTTTACCAACACTGAACACGAGTGATTCCTTTATTCCCTTCAGCCACGGCAGGGATGAACCAGGTGCAGTGAGCAGCACCCCATGAGCCCCCGGCCCCATCCCCACCCCGTGAGCAGCCCCCCAGTGGCCACAGCCCCCAGGCAGCCCCCCCAGTTCCTTCTGGCATTGGCCTTACCTGATGAGTATGATAACTGAGGGCGTCTGCGCCATGGCCCCGATCATGCTGCAAACGCACATCACGCAGAGGAATGTCAAGAAGGCCTCTTCGCAGCCGGGACTGGGGCATTTTCCGGGAACAACGGTGGCATTTTCGGCAGGGACCGAGCTGAGGCATGAGCAGCCGCTGAGGTTCTGTGGAGGAGCACAGGGGTTCAGGGAAAGCAAGAGCTGTGGTCCCCGGCACCTGCCCTCTGCGATGAGGGCTGCCAATAGCCACTCGGAAGGCTCTCATGGTCAATTAAGTCACTCCTAAGTGCTTATCTGAGGGGGGCTTGGGAAGGATTCCCAAGCATGTCAGCTCTGATGCATGTGACCAGCAAGGAAACGTCCCTCGTCTTGTTTCTTTTCTCCTGCTCCTTTCAAGTCTCTCCCATAAATGTCATGGAGACGGAATTATTGCCAAGTTATGCCCCTTCAGAGGAGAATAAAGAAACGATCTGTGTCCCTCAGACACAAAAGATCCCCCAATTATGGGTCTAATTACTTTCTTCTTTACCTTTGTCTTCATGGCTCTTGCAGTTAACTTGAAGTATGTTAAAACCAGGTAAATCTGCAGCCCTGTTCCTGGCTGTGGGACCAGTGCCTGATTCCAGCACCCTGGGTTTTGGGAGGAGGACACCCATGGCACGTGCTGCGGACCACCAAGAGCTGACTATCGTGGTGTGGCAGCACGGACACTGCTGGGCTCGAGTGCACTACAGGGCTAATCAATGACACCTAGTTCAGAGGAATTTGTGTCGAGCTAAAAGCTGAAGTCAGGCAAGATAAACTATCAATATGTGATCAGAAGAAGAGCGAAACGACTGCATTTCTCTTTGATGTCTCCAGCAAGTGCAGGATGTGAAAAGAAGCTTTGTTTGCCAGTCACAGATTTAGATTTTTTTCTTTCTTATTTTCTAGCTTGCCCTCCTGAATTTGTGAGTGGGGGATGTCGATGCAATTAAGGCGCACAATACTACCAAGAAATCCCTTAATGAATACAGAACGAAACGATCATAAATGATTCATGTCTTGTCTTCGTTGGGTTGCTGGGTTTGCAGGTCACATGTTTGTAAGAGGAGTAATGCCATAAGTAAAACATACTGAAAAACAGCTTCGTCTCCTCCCCTTCCCTCTACCACATTCAAGCAGAAATTCCTTTGCTTTTCTACTGGGGTCCCCTTAGGAATGTACAAAAGCACACTTTCTGGTTCACTGCCTCTAAAGTTAAGGATCCGTGGGGATGCTACTCTAGCCTTTCTGACACCAATCTCTTTCTTCTTGCATAGGAGTCAAATGATTTTCTTCCACATAAGTGCACAGAGGGCAAGAGAGACTGCAGTGCAGAGCTCCAGGATCGCGGGAGTAGACATGTAGGTGCCTTTCTGGCTGGCAAGCAATCATTACCATAAAAAATTCCTGTGCTGTGAGTGAGAAGCTGCCACCTGAAGGCTTTGAGATGGTGACAATTAGCACAACTGCAGTGGTGTTTGCACAGCAATAGCAGTGCAGTAATTTGTAACTCCTGGCTCTTATTGCCATACATTGTTGGTGTCCAACCCGCCAGGACACGGCCCTGTAGATTAAACCACATCTAAATACATACCTGTACTGAAAAATCCTGGGATAAAATTTCCAGTGTGGCAAACGTGCACAACTGGCTGCTCATTTCTGCTTATTTCTAATGGGCTGTCATCAAAGAGCAAATGCCTGTTCCTGGCAATGGTGGGCCAGATTCTCCTCCTGTTGGTGTGGTTTTCTACCCGGTACAATAAACCACGGAGCAGGTCCCTACCTTCGGACCCTGAAACGTTGCCCCTCAATCTGCTTTTCCAACCACCTTGCACCGAGGTGCTATCCCAGAGCAATGCAAGTATTTTGTACCAGCTACATCCGCTCGCTTAGTGCTGTGCCTCAGCCTTACTTGGGAGATCTTTGATCTTTTATTACTGACATGCGATACAACTCACAGACATCAAACCCAGGAAACATCAAAGATGGACTTTTACCTTTGCCCCGTGGCAAGGCAACTTTTTGTTACCCATGCCAAATCGCTACAGATTCCCTTGTCTGCAACCCCACCACCACTCAACCACACATTTATTTTCCACTGCCTTGCAGCTTGCACACCCAGATTTTTTATGTTTTGTGCGTGTGTGAAGCTGCACAGGAGCAGAGTTTGCACCTTCAAGAGCATCCCAAGTTTGGGGTAATTATCTACACAAATTACCCACGTTTTTAATTATGTTTTTTTTTTTTTTTTTTTTTTTTTTTAAACCTTGGCTCTGACAGGAGAGGGACAAGCTGGTACTTCACTGCAAAGCCCTGAGATGCCAGCAATGTAATGCCGGGCTGGAATTCACGCACCTCCCGCCAAAAGAGAGATTAAGAAAAGCAACGGCACAAAACAAACAAGATGTACGGTCAAAGGCTTTGCACGCATGGGTCACTTTCGGGAATGGCTCAAAAGGGATTTTCCTGTGGGTGCCAGAGCTCTGCCTATCAGCCCCAATACTCCTAAAGCTTTTTGGAAAGGTGCACCCCTGCAACCAGCTCGATAAGAGAGCACAAATGGAAAAGAAAAAAAAACTAACTGAGCTACACGCTGTTTTTGGAAATTGTTCACAGCGGAAAAATGTAGAGAGGCAGTCAGAAACATCCAATGCACTAAAGTTAAATAAAGCATTCAGAGAATTTTATGTCCCAGTAAAAAGCAACCCTTGGCTCATCACGAGCATATAACATTCACAAGAACCTCTAGACAGGTCATTACCTGGATTATGGGTTTAAAACCTGGTTTGGAAATTTGGCTTTGCCTCAGGGCCATGACATGGCCAAACTGGTCCATAATTTTTGATAATGCCCTTTCTAGAGGATGCTACTGCTTCACTAATTTGTATTCAAAACGGTACTGCAAGAAACCACACAAACCAAAGCATCAAAAAGAACCCCAAGATGATGATGAAAGGAAAAGAAAGAATGAATGAGCAAGAGAGAGGGGAAAGGACAGAGAGGTTCTTGCTCAGAGGTTTGCTCTCATGGAGCGCGAGGTCAGGCAGCTGCTCGCTGAATGGACCAAGCTGAATTTTCATTCCTGCGCTCCTTCCAGAGGAGCCCAAGCTTTGCCCTGAGTCGCACAGCAAGGCGGTCGCTCCTGCACTCTAGACACGAACAACGCTGGTCGTACTCTTGCTAAGGGCTCGGCGAACTGGTGAGACACCACTCTGTGTGCTCTGTACAAGCTGGCTTCTTGTCAAAACGCTCACGTTGCTGCCCGAAGTGCTGGCTTGTCTCTTGTCGGGAGGTTGAGGGCAGGAGGTAACGTCTTTGCATGTACCATGGCCCAGGCCACAGGCTCGTGGGTCCCTTCTGGGGTTGCTGAGAGCACCGTGAATCCGTGGCACTTTCCTTTTTTTTTCAAAGGGCCGCCTTCAGCTTTGAGGCTGGAGTGGGAATTCGGGAGAGAAGAGGTTTCAGCAAGATGAGCTGGCTCCCGGGTCATCTGTACCGCGAGTCTGCACTTGTTAGCAGCAAGCTTGTGCCTCACTGCCTGGTGCTCGCAGGCGGTTTGTCTCTTCAGGGAGGGGAGGCAGGTTTGATGTCTCCTCAAAAAGGAAGGATGAAACCACAGAGGGATAACTGCACGCGGTGAGCGCTGATGTCCCTGAAGCTGCAAACGGTCACCACTACTGGGTTCACCTCCCTCAGGCTCCACACAACACGGTCACTGCGCCTGGCACGGCCCCAGCCAGGGAGCAGAGACAGCAGAAACCCTGCCAATTCCCCCCCACGGGAGCGACAGGCCTTCATTTGCAGTGTAACCCAGCAGGCATTAGCATTTCAGCAGTAAAAAATGGAAAAGCAGACTTTTAAGAATTCCTCGTCTTTACACAGAGATGGCTTGGTCTTGAAGAGCTTTCTAAAGGAATAAACTCTTAGAAATGGAGAACTGAAAAATGCAGAATGTCTTTAGAGGGAGTCTCTGTTCTCTTGACAACTGTTCTTGCCATTGCCTCAGAGAAAAGGAGTGAAAGAGAGAAGCAAGAGGAGCAGAAGGAAATCTTAAACAAGGGTGAATAAAATCAGGAGTTGGTCATATGTGTCTAGGAACCAGACTCGGGGAAAAAAGCAAGTAGAAAAGTAGAAAGGACTGGCCAGGGTGAACACTACCAGGTGGAGAACCAGGGAGACGGGGAGCAGCAGGAGAAAAGAGTTTTCCCCACAGTTTGGGCCAGCAAGCTCTTGCAGAAGATCGGGATTCTGTCAATGCACATACACAGATTTCCTCCTGTGCTGCTCTGCTTCAGTGCTGAGAAGAAAGACTGGAAAGGGGGATGACAAGGAGGAGGAGAACGAAGGGAAAACCCATACTGCTTTATGAGTGCCCCTGGCACACTGCCGCCAGAGCCAGCGGGCATGAAGGCAACAGAGTGAGAGACATCAATGGCTCAGGACCAGAGACTTGGGGGCTTAACCACTGCTGACTGTAACTGAGTGACTCGACCAGATATGCACTACCCTCCCTCACTTGCTCTCACAGAGTCATTCCTACAGGTGAGAGATGCCAAGGAAAGGCTGTTTACCGTGCTGCTGCAGCCAGCAAAGCAGGCAGATAAGTAGGTGACCCCATCTGCACCACAGACTGGAGTGAAGGAATCGGTTTGGCATTCACAGTTGTTATTGCAGGGGGAATATGGGTCCAGAGATGAGGTTGGAGTTGAGCTGTAAGAGAAGCAGAAATAGAAATTAACAGGTAGTATAATGATACCAGCCAGCTTTTCCAATCACTGCTGCACAAAGATGGCTTTGAAGGGAGGGTGAGTTAAGGCAAACAAATTACAAAAAGCAGTGGGCAGGCTATCAAGGTCCCAGCTTGAGGAAATCCAGGCTACAGTCTCTCCTGAGGACAGAAATGCCTTGGCCACCATCCCTCTGCAATAGGAAATCTAATGTGAAACTTGGGCTGCCTCGTCTTCTCAATGAGCAGCCCCAAGGAGACCCTAAGACATGCCCAGAGAGGTTGCTCTGTGTTTTTCTGGAGAAGTGAACAGCTGAGAGCCTGAAGTTTTCATCTTCATAAAAGTCACTACTGCATGCTGAGGAGCACCAGAAAAGAAAACAGGGAATAACTCTCCAAGTCCTGTGAATGCTACAGTGAACTGGGTACCTCGTTACTCCCATCAAAATGTGTTTGGAGCCATTCGTGCTCTCTCCGCCATATCCAAATTTCCATGTGTCAGTAACCTGGTTCTACAAATTCCCCTCAGGCACTCCAATAAACACACAAAGCAGCGTTATGTCCCTCACTGCCAGGAGAAACCAGCTGGCGTGGTGGATCGAGCGCTGTGTAGGTGGCCATGGGTTCAGAACTGGGTCTGGCACCTTTGATTCAGTTTGGCTGATTTTAGTAAAGCTCATTTGCCAGCTGCAGGCACTCAGCTCTCACATGTGGTATGAAGAGCCCCGAGAGTGAGAGCATTATTCGACGCTGCCCTCCTTAAACTGCTTGCTATATGGTTGCCCGTGGGCCGGCACTGCCTGAAGGCTGCTCATCGAGGACAATTATGTGGCACTTACATTGGCAAAGCTGAGAGAGATGTGCCCTTTGTTGGCTGGATGGAGGGGAGACCCTGAACCTCTCTGGGGACTTACTTGTTTCCATAGGGAACAGTAACCCCTGCCACGGGTCCCGTGTCGCATCCCAGGAACAGGAAAGACACGTAGCAAGCTGTGGACACCAGGTTCACCAGCATGGCCATCCTGATGGCTCCCAGAGCAGAGAGGCTGAGCTTCTTCACCAAGAGGCCACCCAGGAATATGCCCAGACACGCACATGGGATTGCTGTCATCCCTGCAAGAGAAAAAAAACAGTTATCAGCAAGTGCAGGTAAGGGTCAGTGAACCACACTGCTACAGGCTTGTATTTCTCAGCAATCAGATCTGTGTGTTATCGTTGGGAAACCTTCTAATGGTCAACTACCGGAGCTGATATTCATTCACTCAGGCGTGTTCTTCTTAGCAGTCATCAATCAGGAGCCACAGAAGCGCTGACACCTGGCAGTGACTGAGTTAGAGCCCGTCTGGGATGGCAGACCAACTCACCGACCACCAGCCCGCTCCTCTCCTCGCCTCAGGCACTGCACAATTATATCCGCGCTGTTTTCTCCGGCCTTGTTTTAGGACACGGACTGGGGCTGCTCCACACAGAGGGATGTATACTTACCGCTGGAGGAGCCACAATTTTCTTCTAGTTTTCATCCATATTTTAGGAGGATGCCAAAATGGCCAAGGGTGGCCCGCCTTAACCTAAACAACAGCATCTTTAATGCGTCGTGTGACAGCTGGCAGCCAGAAGTCACAAATATTCCAAGGTGTCTGGAAGCTTTGGGTGAACCCCACTTGGTATACTTCAAAGCAGTCTGATTTTCAGAGATTAGGCAATAGTTGCATTTGAAAATGCTAAGCCTCCCTTACAGAATCTCCTTAAACTGCGAGATGCAAAATCACTGCCAGAAGTGACTCACTTTCCAGGCACAGAGAGGCATTATCACACTGAACGTGTCTGGGTTCACTTTAATCCCTGTGCTGCCAGTTGCACTCCAAACCTCACCTTCCCAAGCTAAGCTCAGAAGTGCATCCAAATCCTCACATTTCTGGACTCCCACAAAAGCCACCTGGGAAATCTGGCAGCAACGCTGCTTAAATTAAACAAGTTGTGTGGATGGTGGAAGTATCAAAGTCTCCTACACCCTGCTTGGTCAGAGGCAGGACGTGCTCTGGCTCACGGTGTTTCCCTCTTTGCTGGCTGGCCAGCTGGCCACACACGCTGACCAGCCAGACACCCTCCTTCAAACAGCACAGTGGTTGTCCTTCTTCCATTGGACCAATACTGAAGTTGCTTTCCTTTGCCAAGCCTTTAATTTTCAGGAAAATTACAAGAACCTGACATCTCGGAGACCTCTGCCCTTCTGTAAAACCCATTAAAATCCACCAGCAAGTTTTGCGTTGCCGGTGGAGGCAAGATTGACTGCACGAGGTTGTTTCTTTTGGAAAATTGGGCCCAAACCAGAAGATATCACTGAGTTCGATGGGAAAATAAGTAACTGTCAGGAGAGCAGCTTGCAAGTTTTTTATTTCGATATTAAGATTCATCCATTTCACGATGTCTCAGTTTTTGACAGGTCACTGCCAGATGCCCATCTGGTGAGCTGTGGGTGCAGATCAGCCAAGATCAACCCGCAGATATTTCAGATGGGTGCTGCTGAGAGAATGGCTGTCACAAACGAATTGCTAGACTGCTTGGAAATGAGCAGCAGGAGAAAATAAATGAAGATCCTGCCTATGCATGAGTATCTTGACAGAGAATGAATGAATGTCGAGAAATGAAGAGTACATGGGAAACAGCAGCAGCATAGCATGGTCAGAGAGAAGGGGTTTTTGAAGCTGTTTCAGCTGATGATTGCAGTCCTCTCATTTTCAGTACAAGAGGAAAGGAGGGGACTAACAGGAGAAACTGGAGAAATCTGGAATACCTGAACCAGGAGATAAGTAGCTAGATGGGCAGCCCTGTAGCTTGGCAGGTAATTGTGCCAATGGCCCAGTTTGGTTAGGATTTTTGCTGAACTTCAGGGCCATCACATCTTTGGATGCTGGGCAAGTTACCTTCTGAGCAGCCTTATCAGCAAGCGTGGTTGCAGCTACCAGTCATGCTGAATATTTCAGTGCCTTTGGATGCTGGAGGCTCGGCGGTCCCTGTGGTTACTCACCCAGCAGCTGGTTGGCAGACGAGGTGGTGAGGTTGAACTGCTGCTCCAGGTACTTTCCCAGGAAGGCAGCAAAGCCCGCCACCACGGCAATCTCCATGCAGGCTGCCAGGATGATGCAGGTGAAGACAGGATTGGAGAGCAAGTGCTTTGTTACTTTGGGGATCACTAGAAGAGAGGAAAAAGGGAGAGGTGTTATCGTGCAGGCTCTGCTCGAGGTGCTGAAGGTGCCTTGCTACTCTCCTGAGGACAAACTCATGGTATTAGGGCTAAATTTCCACTCTACACAGAGAAACTGGTCGAAAAGTGGCAACACCAGATGAAACAAACCCCACAGTGTCATCTAAAGTACCAGGAGGTGCAAAGAGAAGTCATCTGTCATTATTCCTAAAGGTTAAGGATGATTTTGAAATTTTGAAGGATCAATGTTTTCCAGCATTGCTCTCGTTTCCCTTGAAGGGACGTCAGTCAGAGCCTGATATTCTCTTTTTCCTTCACCTCTCCCTGCCTGTTCCCCATGAACAATACCAAGTCAGCTGATAAGTGCCATGAGTGTACATAGTACCCACATTCTTTCAAGCTTTCAGACACAAGCTAATCCAAGCTCACATTTGGCCCTTCCTTTTCCTGCCATCCAGGTTTGCTTCAATTTTTAATTCCCACCTAACACTGGCTCACACGCCAACATCTTCTTGCAGCACATTTGTGTGCAAGCTGAAATTCTCTTCTCTGGCCCAGGGGCACTCATGAGCATGAAGGATCCCACACCTAGGCCAGGCAGATTAGCCTGGGTGTTCCCACAAACCTGAGCTTGAGCAGCTGAACGACACCTTGTGCCTAGCCCCTACCAGCCTCGGTGGCTGCAGGGGTAGCAGGGGACGTGCTGAGCTCCTCATTGTGTAACACACACACACACACACACACACACACACACACCCCTGCTTTAGTTTCATGATCCCTTGCTCTTCCCTCCTGCATCACTAGTGTCCTGAGCCCTCTTCCAAGCTCGTCTCTATTTCCGATAAGGAAACACAAGTTACCTTACAAAGGGAAATTTGGCTAATGAATCAGATAGCACATTTTCTACTTCAGTGAACATTTTAATTATTGCCGAGATAACACAGCTTGAAGAGGATAGCATAGCAGTACAGGAGAGAGCCTTGCTTTGTCTCAATACCTGATGACTAATTTCTCCCTGAATTAAATGTGAAAATCATTAAGTTTGAAAATTACCCTGCTGAAGTGTAGTGAAGCCTCAATGGGCCCCTATTTGCATTTTGAAAATCCATTCCCCACCCACCTCTGGTGTACCAGGGTCTGCCAGATGACAGATTTCTCTGGTGTGGCTTCTATTTTCCCTTAGGGCTTTTTTTGGTGTGAAATCTAATTGCACTGGCCTCAGCAAGAAAATGCACAGCTCTTTGTCAAGGCTCTGCTTGGGTCCCCACGGTTCTTTCTTTGGGAGAAAAAAAAAAGGTTATAATTAGGTTTGATCTAACCTTTCTGGAAGGGACCACTCCACAGTTTCTGGTCTCTTTACATCACAAATGTTTTTTCGTGCTGTATAAAATTCTTGCTTCCTGAGGATTTGCTGAACATAATGAAGGTGCAGGAGGCACAGCACTTTTTAGTGGGAAAGGACTTATTAAAAAACAAAACAAAACAAAAAATTACAGGGAAGAAGAAGTCTGGGAGATTCAGACAAGGACACATCTCAGAAGCTACCTGCTGCCTCCTTCAGTTCTTTGGGGGCCACCCGCAGAACTTCCCCTCCTTGCCAGGAAAAGAAGGGAAAAAGCAAAGGTGGACTTGGCAGAGCTGAGCTCGGAAAGCCATATTTAAGGTATTACTGCCTGTTGTGCCTCTGGAGTTCAATCTGTACAAGATTAATGGATTCCTTGAGATGTAGCTTTGTGCCAATTCAAATGTAAAGACACAGAAGTCTCTCTGTAACTTCACCCACCAAATAATAACACTGACAGCCTGTCTTTTGCAAGATGGAGTTAAAGATCATGGACATTTGTTGCTGAAGGTTGCACGGCCAGTACCAAATCTTCATGCATTACAAAGTGAAAACCCATCCCTCATATACGACGGAGGAGAGGAAGGGTTTTGCAGTCCCTGCAGCATCTCACACAAGTGAGAAGGCCGCCGCGACTGCCTTGCCTGGCAGTAAATCCCACCACTTTGTCACTGGTCATCCTCTCTGTGCATCTGGGCGTGAGGTTTCTGGGACAAGTTTGTCCTTTTCTGCACATCTGACCAGTGCATAACGCAACGGGGCTCTGTACCAGCTATATAATAGGGTGTAATACAAAACCCAGTGCAAAGAGCACAACAGCAAAGGTGGAAATGCCTGGCAGCCTCCACCATCTTCTCTCAGCATGGGCCAACTCATTCCCTTTTATTTTCTAAGGAAAATGACAAGAGGCTCCCCAAAGAAATGAATATCCTTTCATCTTGCTACTGCCACCCGTTAAGATGATTCATTTGACACCTGCTGCTGCCTTATCTGTCTCAGTTCTTGGGGTGAAATACCTCTGGGAACAAGATTAAAAGTCAGCAGTGAAGTTTAAAAACCTCTCCCTAGACTGGAGTGACGTACATTCAGCTGTCTGGCATATGGTGCTGGGTAGGAAGGGGGAATGGAAGATGTCTGGTGGGGGACAGGAAAGCCCCAGGAGCACAAGAGCTGAGCGTGGTGCTCCTTCCCTGGAGGTGATCCCAGTGGAAGTGATGATAAACGTTACCTTGCGCCTTGCTGACTCAATCAGGATTTAGACGCGTGCTCCAGCCCAAAAGGTTAGCTGCATGCTTCGTAGCTGCATTTTGGAGCTACAAATCTGATGTTGAAGTCCACTCATTGAATGGAAAAAGGGAAAGGACTTTGGGATTCAAAATAGTCTTGGAAGTCTTCATGGAGAACCCGCTAGCTGTATCAGACAAGGCACAGGGAGGCTCGCCCTCCCATGGTCAGAAGGATTAGCTTATTTAACATCCTCATCCCAACACACCAGATACGTCACAGAAACAACAATACACTGAGAAGAAGTAGAAACTTTATCACCCTCTCCTCCTGCTCAAGTAGCTGAAGCCTTCAGCACTGGTCATAGGATGTTCAGGTTGGAAGGGACCTGGGAGGATGCCCCACAGCTCTCTGACGCCCCTGCTAATCCCTCACCTTCACACCTTTTACCACCCTCAGCAACACCACGCCAAGCACCAGCAGTTCGAGCTGAGGTTGTCGAGCATCCCCTCCTGCTGACGGGCCAGCTGTGGGTGACAGACCACGGGCTCGGCGAGCAAATGCACTTATGTACACCAAGTAGCTTTGATTTGTCACTAAACATCGGGGAGTACCGGGGATAATTGGCAACCTCATTACATGAGGTTTAACTACTCTCCAGAAACGACAAACTATAATCATCATGTTGGTGCTTGAAATGAATTGTTTGGAGCATTACAATCACCAAGGCCCCTTTTTCCAGTTGGAGCACCCTACAGAGACATGTTTTCAATTTGCAGTAAAGATGAGGAACACAGAAAGCAAAGTAATAAATTAGAGGGAGGTTTACAGCCCAGTCCACCTAGGACAGTGGGATGGGAGAAAGACAAAATTTAGCATTGATCCAAAATACTACTTTCTAACAGCAACGTAGGCAAGTCTCAAATTTGAATAATATTAATAATAAAAAACAAAACAAAACAAAAACAAAAGGCAAGATCTGCAGCTTGCTTGAGGAATAAGGGATGAAGAAAAGAGTGAAGACAGCAAGAAAATACCTCCTGGAAAGAGGAAGCTCCTGTAATAGGGAGAGAGAAGATGGGATAAAGCAAGAGGCACTAGAGATAATTCAAGTCAGCTTAATATACCAAAGTTCATAAAATAAATACCAAAAAAGAGTATGAAGGAAAAGGATGACGCCCATGTCAAACAGGCTTCTTGGGCAGTGGGTTCCTATAGTCTATTGCCCTGCCTCCAGCAACAGCACCAACCTGATGTAGAGCATTTCATGGTCACCTGCCTCCCCTTCCTTACAATTAGGACTTCTCAGCAAGCCTTTTAGGTGTTGGTAAGGAACCAAGGTCTTGGGACCAACAGATCTGGGCCAACGACTCGCCTCTACGGCCATACAGCTGGAGCCCTCTCCAAAAGGTTGTCACTGGGAAATGTTAGAGCTGTAAATTTGAAACTCCTTGTGGGACCTGCTAATCCTGCTCAATTCCATGAATGCCCACAGAGGGATACAGGTTGGGACCCGTGCACAGCTGGGAGCTTCTGGCCCAGCACTACCTGTCTGCCCGGAGAGCACTCGTGGGGTCAGGGAGCCAGGACCCAGGGGAGCTCTCTCGAGGTACTCAGCAGATCGGCACAGAAAGCAGGAAGGAACCGAACAGAAGACAAGACAGCTGTCAGCTGTATATCTCAGCTCTCCTACGCTCTTGGAAATGAAGCTGGGTGGAAAGCAAAATGTTTCCAAATTGAGGGAATTTGCAGTTTTGAAATTCATTTAATTCCGCAGTGGGTTTGCTTTTAATTCCTTGTGAATGAGTTTCTATCTCCAAACCTGAAGGATTCCATATCAATTTCAATCCCGTGCCATTTTTTCATATCTCTCGCTAGACAGACGTAATGAATTTCTGGTTTAAATAATTACAAAACAAAATGCATTTAGAGCGGAATGCTTCGGGAGAGTTAAAGAAAAAGCCAAGGAAGCATTTTGAAACCAAATTTCATCAGCGCTGACCACTTGAATTCAACAAAAGTAATGTTTTCATAGGGAAAAATGGTTCTGACAGAGCATTTCCAAGCACGTCCCGGAGCAGGTGGTGGGTTAGAGGCAGCGTGTTGATGTGGAGCAAGGGGCAGATGCGTGGCAGACACGAGCAGAGGGCACAGGTGCCCTGACAGAGCCGAACGTCATCTCCGGCCCCAAATAGCAGAGAGGTCCCCAGGGCAGAGCAGAGGTGTGAAAGCAGAGCCGTGCCCCCGGGACAGCAAGGACTGCTGCAGCCCACGCCTGAATTGCTTTTGTGGACCACATGAAGAATGCTGGATGAGAACAACCCTGCCAGGCTGCCAGCTGGGAGCAAAGATCAATGGCAGCATTTATCCACCCTCTCCCTGCTATTAATCCTTTGCTTTCCTGTGCTCCCAAATGCTTTTGTGTTGCTTAACTGAAACACTGATCACAGAAAAGGGTGCAGCATTCGTTCTCCAGTTTGGTGATGGTTAGCACCTCCCAGGACTGTCCCCGGGCTTTCTTGAGGACAGCCAGGGGGACAAAGGGACTGCCCTGGGCTCAGCCTCCTTCCCCAGCTCTCTGGGGGCACAGAAGAGCTGCCCCAGCCAGCATATCCTACCTGCAGCACGGTGCATGGTTTTCATTGCAAGTTTGAAGCTCTTCTTAAAGATGCTTGGTTTCACATCGTGAAAATACCCCACAAAAAGAAATGCTATGGCTTCCCTAAAGCTGGCTCCTCCTTTCCATTTAGGCCTTGGTAGAGATGAAAAAGACTTTCCAACACTTCGAGAAGGTTGTTCCTGTATTAGTCACAGCTCTTCTGTGTGCTAAGGCTAGAGAAAGCCAAGGAATCTCACCCAGCCTTACGTCTCACTGTCTCTCAGCAAACATTGTAGTGTCTCAGGCATCCTCCCATGTGCCAGACATGCCTTGTCACTAGCTGACAGCCATGACCCAGCTGGGAGCACGTCTCCAAATTACACTACCCCCCTTCTCTCCTGCCACGTCTAGTCACTTGTAGCAGTCACTGCGAGATGTGAATTCTTTTTTTCTTCAACAGCCAAAAAGGACCTTCAGTTTAGCCTCCAAGAATGCCCTGTTGATTCAACATGTTCACACAAAGTCCAGAGGAAGAACTTTTCCTTCCCATAACTAAGCACAAGAGATGGACAATCCCACACCTCCATGCAGGCATGGACTTATGCCCCATACACACCTGTCCAGGACTGAGCTGCAGTAACAACAGATATGAAAAAGGTCTTGGAGTTACTGGCCACACAATTCCTGATGAACGTTTCCACCCACAAACCCACGTACAGGTACATTCTCTGCTGTTCAGCTCCACAAATGCATGCAAACCCTAAAGCCCATGATAGGACAGAACTTGTGACTACACGTACACATTTATATTTTTAACCTCTGTATGCAATTATCTCTTCTTTTTAATCCTAAGGAAAAGAATTAACAGGTGTAGCTTTCCCCAAAGGAAACCTTATACAGCCAACAAATGGATTAAGGATATTAGATCCTACCATGCAGGAATGCACATATATTTTCCAGCTGCTGGCAGAATAATGCATACACACAGCAAGATTCAAGCCATCACCTTAAACACTACTCATCAGAAGTGAGAGAAGCATGTTTGTCTTCCCTTGTGGGGTCTGGTCACCTCCTCCAGGCAGGCACTTCAGCAAATACGACTCCTGACCACGTTCTGACTGCGACAACAGTGCCAAGGGACTTGAAAGGAGATGGCAGCTACCAACACCATGTCATCTGTGACAGCCGCAAAGGCATGACTAAAAAGGTCGTTCCCTGTCTTATTTGATGCGATGTAAATTGTACTTCAAAGTCCATCTACAAAGAGACTTCTGGAGCTCACTGATCCGAAGTGGGATTTACCTGCAATGAGAAGACTAACGTGGAGGACTGTAGTGCCTCCTGATGCAATCAGTACTTTGAAGCATATGGAAGTGACACTTACATTTCTGTACTTCAACAAGCAATAGATGCTGTGGCACCCCCCCTCTACTGGCCTCTTGGTGTGCAAAAACCTCAGCTTGCTTAGCACCACCCCCAGGCAGAACTGACACCCTTCCTTGCAGCAAGGACATGCCATATATTATTCCTCTCTACAAAAATGCAAAAATGTCTAGTGCCCACTCCAAAAACTAAGCAGCCAGAAACAGATGCTCCAGTGAGTCGCCAACAAAAGCCACAGAATCATCCAGATGGACATACCATTGAAAAAGCCCATTTCCCAAACCTGCGAAAATCCTTGCAACAAAGACAAGAGGATCACAAAGTTCATTTTCCTGGCACATTTTCAAACAATGTATCCTTTTACCTTCCTTTCTTTTGAATTTTCTCATCAAGTCAAAGTTTCACATCTTTGACCTTCCCTTAATGAACAACCACATCAACTATTCAAACCATTTTTATATTTAAAGAAAACATTTTTTCCCCAAAGCCTCTTTTTTCCCCTCCCTCATGTACCTCGTTCAACTCCCAATTAGGGTGACTGCACAGGGAGTAAGTGATTTTGTCCTCATTTATCAAAATGTATTAGGCAATAATGAAACCTGCTCTGCCACTGTGACAGAGAGTGGGAAGCAACCACCAGGACTACAGAACCACCCTCTTGGATGAAAGACTTTCTGGTGCAGAGTACGGAAAGGATACAAACCCACACTCCTGCAAAATGCCAGGTCGTTAGCTGGCCTTAATTAGATCCAGGCCCCTTGACATCACTGCAGGACACGATGTAGGGTTTTCTATTCCGAACTGCTTCAAGCTATTTTCTACCCCGCTGCTTTGCTGCCATTTGGGCTGGTATCTCTCTCTTCCCCATCCCAGTTTAAGAGCTGTGTTGGTAAAGCACTTGTTGCCTTGTATCTGGGATTGCAGTAGCCCTGCTGCAGCCCCAGTGCTGGGAGCTCCCCGTCCCTTTGAAGCAGCCGTGCAGGCTCGCTCTCCGTTTCAGGAGGCAGAGGGAAGCAGGACAGTAGACTGGAGAGAAGTTCACAAACTGCTTAGGCAACTGCGTTCCCCTTCATTTTTATCAACCCTACAGGACTATCACGGATTTCAGAAGCTTTGTAGTTTAAAAAAAAATAAATCTTTCAAGTGGAACAAAGTCTCTCTTTAAAACGAGGACAATGCCAGAGATAATTAGAAGCTAGGGACTGAAATCTCAGGACACTAGGTTTGTATTTTTTTTTCTGGGTAGAGGTAGGTAGCCCGAATCAGAGACCAATTATAAATCCCGCCAGATGCTAGCCTGTCGCTGACTCTCACAGAGAACGTGACAAGAGGGCAGTGCCTCACCTCGCAGCTGCTGGAAGCAGGTCGTGCTGTTCTCCGCATCCAGCGGGTGCCGTAGGACCCCGTTGCTCGGCTTGGCCCTCTCGTAGTCCCTCTCGGGAAGCATGGCCTGCTCGCTCTCCCCGGCGTGCTCCGGCCGCGGGGGCAAGGACTGTGGGAACCCAAACATCGGCAGGGACGAGAAGAAGAGTAAGGCACCGCAGAGCAGGAAGCCTCCCCACCACGCACCGATCCACCGAGGGTCGTCCGGAGTGATGTCCAGCTTACCTGCAAGAGGGCACAGGTGTAAGTGGCAGGGCTGCGTGGAGGGAACACAAGGGGTTAATGATCCTGTAGGTTAGAAATCAATTTTTGGGGGCTCTGTTGGCTGGTGAGGGGCTACAGATCATCCCACACCCCTCTCCTGTGAGCCACCAGCACATACGGACCTTCTCCTGTAAGAGGTCCTTAGGATAAGCAACCCTTCACTTGTCTATCCTGATGGCATGTCCAGCTTCTGCAGCACCCTGAAATCAGGGCTTCTCTCCAGTGTCTTCGGCCCTGCCAGCTCCAGGATGCTGCTGTGTACAAACCAGTGTCCCCTCTGTTGGCACCAAGGTTTTGGGCATCACCAGCCCAGTGTGTCAAATGTGCAGAGGAAATAAACCCTCAGTGGCCTCTCCAAAAGCTGGCGGCTGTGGACGTGGTCTGTGAGGGAAATGGTTGATAGATAAAGGACGCTTGGGCTTTTTGGGCACCTGTGACTGTAAAGAGGGTGAAACACTCCTGAACACTGGTGAAAGAAACCCACTCACTGCAGCAAATTGGCCCAGAAATGTGGAGATATCAGAGAAGGAAGAAAAGCAGAGTAAAAAACGAGTATCCTACAGGCTGCCACTCAGCAGAGATAAGGAAAAGGGAGGCACTGGAGTCAATTCGGGGGAATAAAAATAAGCAGCAGGAGAGAAAAAATTGTATTCCCAACAGCAACCTCGCTGCCACAGCCACTAAGTGTGCTGGCGGAGGGTGCCCAGCACTGGGAGCTGGGTCCTGGGGGAGACCGGGCCCCACGTGGCTGGAGGAACAAGCTGCCCCATCACGATGTCTGTCTGGTTACAGCCACTCTGAAAAATCCGTCTCAAGTGAGGCAATCAAGTTGTCTCTCTCGCAGAGACAGAAGGAAACTCTTTTCTCCTTAGGGAAAATAACGCGTAGCTCTCAAATATATATAAAGTTTGAAATATAGTGTTCTGGGAGGATTGAATTCTTCGGCTGTTATTTCCTCCTGCCTGAAGTGCATTTTTTCAGGCTCTTGGGAACACAGCCACAAGAAGAGCCATATAAACAAAGGTCTCCCTCACATCCCCATCCTATAACAAGCCCTGCACGGCAGGCAGTGCAGCAGCTGCCCTGGCACCCTACACCTCTGGTCTGGAACAAGGAGCGGGATCGGGCTCACCTCCTGGAGCTCAGTCTCCTCGCAGTGCCCCAAGCTGCAAGGCAGAGCCAGCTGAAGGCTGAATCTTTTTCTGGTAACAAAAGAGACCGTGGCCATGTGTGCCCCAGACTTCAACAAAAGACCATGGCCAAAGGCAGCTGGACCTGCCCCTGGAAAGTGCTGTACCCTCCCTGTACCCTGATGGGCCCTCTAACTTTTCACCAGCATCTTGCACTGATAGTACCAACGGCAGGTGTCCAAAAAGTGCACAAGACTCAAGCCAACGTATTCCTGGTGTTATTCCTGCTTCTTGCAGTTTGTGGCTTAGGGACTTTTTAAGATAGATTTGGTGGCTTTTCCATTTGTTCTTCTATAATCTCATGCAGTTGTCTTTCAACCCACTTGCAAACTTTTAATGCTCTGTGGTGAGGAGTTCCACAGCTTCACCTACTGGATAAGGAATGTCTTCTTCTGCATATTCGTATTTCAGAGTGAATTATACTTAATGATCAGATGCGTAGCAGGATTCAAGCAAGCTCCTCTGCCTACAGAATCATATGAGTCTTTGAGATAGGTGTGCAAGGTGTAAGAAGGGGCCATGCCTCTCTGACCAAGCCATAGCTAAAAGTTTCAGCCATCCAAAAACTAAAAGACTTCTCATTTCATATTATTAAGATTTCTTCACCTGCCACATACATGTAAGACCAAGAAAGGCCAGCAGCACTTTTCCAGATTCGCACAATTCTTTTCTGACCACTGCAAGGCTAAACTTCATCCAAATGCATCCTGTGAAGATGTATTTGCAATATCATAAAACTGGAGCACACCCTCACAGGTGACAACACGAAGTCTTAGGTTTGCAGCCTACAGCCAGAGGGCTTGGGGAGCAGCGGAGAAAAGCCTGTTACACATTGCCCTCTAATGGCAAAGAGGGCACAGTGCAGGCAGCAATACAAGAATTTACACGTTTTTCTTAACGAATAAAAAGACAATTTGCCAACGATTTAACCCAAGGGCAGAGTCAAGGTGAGCAATAATTAACACTGCTTTGGGAAAAAACAACAATGCTGTGAGACTGAACTTGGTCATTTTCAGACAGTGCTGGTGTGGGTCTGATGGGTGGGCATCCCCCAGAGTGCCTGGATGTTCCAGGTGGCAGCTCTCCAAGGTTCATGCCCTGCTCTGGACACAGCCCCCCTAGCATGACTCCACCCATGCTGCCCTGTGTGCTCTGCCACTGTGATATTTTGATCTTTTAGCCACTACAAACCTGTTGCTTATGGGGATGAAGTTGAAAATAGTTGAATTCTAGTCAAAAAATAAATAAAAAACTTCTAAAAATGATACACATACATAAGGGGCACTCAAGATGAAATGAGAAGCAGCGTCCTACTTGCACGCATCAATGTTGTCATGCTGATACATCAATACCCTTGATTTTAAACAAATCCCCTTTCTCCTTACTTGTGTCAATGAAGACAGCATCCACGTAGATTTTGGTACAGAAGGAGCCCAAGATAAATCCACAGGCTGGCCCAAATACCAGCATCGTAAACAGGATCCCTACAAGGAGAGAGAAAATAGAAAATTAGTATTTGGCTCAGATTATTCCTTGCAAGTTGTTCTGCTTGGCTCCTACGAGACGGCATTGCCCTACTAACACCAAATAGATACAGATATGTCTCTGTGTCGAGTGCTTCAGACAAAAGGGCACCCTAATGCTTTTTGCTTTTCCACAGCCTTTCAGGAAAAAGAATAGATGAAGCTGTGATAATGCTGAAGGATTTCTATTCAGCTGGGAAGACTGTGGCCATACACTGTGCTCTGGTTGTCTGGCCACTCTGAAGGATGTCTTACTCGAGGTAAAGCGGACCCGTATTCTCTCCACAATGAAGGGACTTTTGCTACCCCCAGCTAAATCTGGGATATTTGCAGAATTTAGATCCAACGAATCTATGAAATCGTGAGTTGTCACAGACTGCTGGATGAAGTCCCTTTAGAGAGGTAGGAGCCCCCATTCAAACCCGTGAAAGCCTTCTCCCTAGCATGTATCACGTAGCAAATATTCCCCGAGACACACGGCTACTCAGACCTCTCCTGCAGACTCCCTCCTCCTGCAAAACCTGCAGGAAATTGCCAAAGCAATGCCAGGCAGAGAGCTCTTGTGAGACAACAACTTACTTCTTTAATACAATATTTAGAACCATTTATTCCCACTCCCATTTTGGCCCTGCAGCAGGCACGCCGCAGGCACGCCGCCAGCTCTCAGCCATCCCGGGCGGAACGGCAGCGGGACGCGAGGATAATCCAGAGACAGCGGCAGCAGAGATAACACAAAGCAGTTGTAAATTAGACAATGGGAGCATATTTAGCGCCTTCACGTGGGACGGACAAACAACAACAAGTCCCTGCGGAGCCTTGTAAGAGGCTTTCTGAAGGAATCACCGGCAAGGCTGAACAGCACGGAGAGGAGCTGCGTGTGTGGTGAGGACAGCACGGCCAGGGACGTGTTGGCCTGTGGTGGCGAGGCCATGTCTTGCTCACCTAGGACCCATAAAGCCTCCCCTGGGAGACCCCAGGTGCTGCGAAGCACCTTGTGGGATGTGAAGGAGAGCAGGGGAAGGGCTTTCTGCCCTGTGCCCACCCAGCACCATCGCCCTCTTTCCCAGGGCTACAAAACTTCCCGTGGCACTTTATAAAACATCCACGGCGCATTTTTTTGGTCACTAGATGGCATCGGTGTCTGTCACTCGCCCACCAGCAGCGCTGGCACTGAGGTTGTAGTGGAAGAGTTTAGTTTTAACAGAGTTATCCGGCAGGGGAACGGCCACGGCTGTTACCCTGATGGCACTCTGGCAATTCAACCCCTGTTGGGCTGAAGAGGGACAGAGGTTTGTCTGGGGATGGTTTCCAAACCACAGGCAGAGCTGTCAGACCACGTGTATATAAAGAAAAACACTACCAAAATGTGTTTCGTGGGGCAACAGGTGAGACAAACACACACACAAACACAAAATCCTTCAAAATAAACAAACAAAAACTGGGGAATATTTTCCCTTTTTCCAAAGCAGAAAGAAGTGGAGGCCTTTTGCCTGTGATCCATCAGCAGCAGGGAGATGCAAGCACGAGCAGTGAGCTCAAACAAAAAGCCGACTGCAGGAGAGCTGCCAGATGCAGGTACACACACACGTCTGTGCCCCTTTTCCCAAGGCTCCCCCTGCAATGGGTGAATGCTGCTCCTCCTCGAGCAATTTGTTTTGCATAGCTAACAGCCCCTTCAAAACAGAGCCATGTCCTCAGCTCCTAAAGCACCACCTTTTATATCCTGGCAGCTGAAATCCAGAAGGCATCACTCTGAAATGTTCTCGCTAGAGGGCAATGTGGGATAGGGCAGGAAGCTGAGGAGCTGAGACCTTACAGTAAGGTATTAAATTAACATTCACCTCTAGGGTAGGTGCAGGAAATGCTTGTGTTAATTGTGTTTTTACTTTTTCTACATTTTGTCCTAAAAGCAGGTAAACAGCAGACTCTCCCCATGCCCTTTTTGGTATCCTCTTTCAAGATACCAACAAAACCCTTTGACTGCAGAATTGTACACTTTGTCTCATGAATTGAACAGATCCTGGAAAAAAAACAAGGCATGGGCTGTCACAATCGATAGCCTGGGGCCTGGAGAGATCTGGATGATGTTCAAGGGTCAGCAGAGCACACCACTGGGCACAAGAAGTAGGCACTGAGGCAATGTGGATCCTACCTGTGGTTGAACATGTACGTGGAATTCAGCGCTCGAGAGGAAATTACCCAAATTAGAATTAGCTTAAGACATCCTTCCTCTTCCGAGAAATTCTGCATGATTGCTCATCACCACCGTTATTAGGAAAACACTTTCCATGTCAACTGCCTGACCACACAACCATGAAGCTGCTTCGTTAGAGAAGCTCGAGTAAAACCTCTTCTCCCAGCCCTGGGGTTGCTGCTAAGGATGAAGATGTCTTAAGCTTGTGGATGGCTTTAACACCACTTGCTAGGGCTTTTCCCATCTTTCCCTCTAACTTTTTATTCAATCAGCCTGATTCAGCACAGGTGGATGCTAAAGAACACCAATACCAGGAGCAAACAGATCCAAGATCTAATCCTGGCTCCATTACAGCCTCTTGCAGAAATCCCACTGATGGCAACAAAGCTGGCCATCAGTGCAGGATACTCCAGCCTCTTCCCTTTCATTCATAGCTTAAAATTCAGAGCTCACACTCAGAGCCATCACTCAGAGCTGCACATTTGGTAACAAACATAATCGAGAGAAGGGAAAACAAAGCGAGAAGTGCCAGATCCAGCAGTGCTCTGCAAATACACACCTCCTGCTCTGCACGGCAGGCTGCCCCTCTTCCAGGGGGGCTGTGCTTCATCCTGCACCCGACATCACAAGGATGAGCAGGGCATGTTCCCAGGGTAGCACTATACAAACTACTAGAAAGAAAGATGAGAAAGGTTTCTCCTTTGTGCAGTTTTTTTTTTTTTTTTTTTAATTTTAATTCTTTCCACATTATGACAATTCTTAAAAATGCTAAAGAGCTGAGGATTGAAACTAACAAACTGGCTTTGGGACAATTCAAAGTTTCCTTTGGTAACTCAAAAATACTTAATTTCATCTTGGTTCCTTTTAAAGCACAATTATGTTTTATTTTGAAAAAGCTCATCATTTTCAGCTTTCCTGTTCTATCCCTTTCTGCCACTCCCGTTGCCCTTGGAAAAGTCAGGCTGAAAAAAAAAAAGGAAAGAAAACCAGGCTGGACTGAGGAATTAGAATAATTTTCCTCCCCCTTTTTATCTAATGGAACAATTTGCCAAATTCTACTTTGTCCTGTCAACTACCAGACATTTTCCAGGGGCTGAGGAAAGGGCAGGGACAGAGGGAAGAATTTGATCTGACATTTCGTGATGGGACTTTATCACTTCTTAGTGAATAAGGCCTAGGACTGCTAATGCAGTTCTCCATTAGAGCAAAAGGAGAGAGCAACAGCAGGTGCGGCTACATCTGTGGAAAGAGATGTGCACAGAGATGCTCCATCAGTCATGCAGAGTTACAAGTTACAAAGCCAGGGATAAGGGAAGTCAATATTTCAGTAATAAGGAGCTATCCCCTGGCGATCCAGGTTGCTTTCCAGCAGCAGTAGGATCCCCAAACACTACCAAACTCTTGCTGTCCACATCAAGTCGATCTCTGTAAAGAATTACTCGGGGACAGTGACTCCCAGCAGAAAACTCCTGGCTGGAAATAAGACATTGAAGGAGATGCAGCAAGACTTGCCAGCCACGGGTTAGGAAAAAAATGCATGTTTTTTTTTTCTCTCTCTTTTTTTTTTTTTTAACATGAAACCCTGAAGCAAAATGGTCAAAACTCTGGGTATAGGTTTCTTTTATAAAGGAACTAAAGTAGTTTGTGATGGGATTTAGTGACTAGTGGTAGAGATGTTGGACGTGGAGGTAGAAAGTAAAGTAGCCTTGTTAGGTGTCATCTTGTCCCATCTCTCATTCCTTTTAAGCCCGGATATGAAGTGCTGCCATTATCTGCCACGTGCTTTGCCCAGTAACAGACCATGTAGCGATGACTAACAGCAGGATACGTGTTTCTGCCTTACTCCACACAACATTTAGATACGAGCTAAAGCTTGCTTCAAGAACATACGCAAATCCAGCACGTTAGCTTCAAAGAAACTGACCCAGAGCAGATGCTAAAACAAGGTTTATCCCCAGGGTAGCCAAAGGCTTCTGTCCTTCTCCACCTTGCTATCAAACTGGTACAAAACTCAAATCTCTCAGCCACAAGTCAGCGCCACTTCCAGGTTACACGTTGGCTCTGGGTTTGCCCAGCCAGCAAAGTGTGGCTAAAGCAGCTCTGTGCACCATGCAAACAGCCTGAGCCCAAGGGCTGTCAACCTTCCTGGCCTTACAAAGCTGCAGGCTGAGATGCAGTTGAGAAGCACTCACTTTGGAGAACCAGGGGACAGGAAAAAGGTTGGGAGGTGATGCTGTGAAATGACAACCTTTCCCCAGCACGCCCAGCTGTAGGATGTAGCTGAATTACAGCGTCTGTTGCCCCCTCAATTCTTTTCAAAGCCCTCCTGTCAGAAGAGCCCTGCTGTCAGTCCCAAGAGCCAGTGTCAGCAAGAGGAGTCATGCTTCAACCGTTCCCAAAGCGAGGATTTTATTTAGTGCTGAGAGGAAGGACATTTGTTCGTGATGCACTCTGGAAGAGCTCGGTTGCGAAGTCCCTGTGCAGAGCAACTCTCTGCCAACTGAGCCCCTGGAAATCACTACGAGAACTGCCTCCGGGGTCCTGTAATCACCTTGGAAGTTTGCTTGAGTCAACCAAATGCTGCTGAAAATGCTGCTTCCTATTTCCACAGCTGGTATGGGCTGGACCCAAGGTGCGTGTGCAGACACTGCACTGCTCCACTCCTCTCCTCCCAGGTCGGTAGGCAGTCAAGCTGGATGTCTTTGAGCACCAGGGAGTTAAATCACCTCTTTGACGTGCCTTGAAATGGTGGCAAAGCAGTGGTGCTTCCAAACCGATCCATAAAGCCAGCAGAGCCTGGATGGCTCAGCCCCCTCACCCCCCAGGAACAGCTGCTCTGTCGAGGAATGGGGTTTCGAGGGAAGCACGCAGCCTTTGGACAAAAATCAAAATGTACAAGCGTGATTTTTGACTCCACCAAACTCCTTCACAACCGTTCGCCTCGCTGTGCAAATCACTCGGACACGAAGTGGGCAAAACAAGCTCAGTTTGAGGGATGCGGGAAGCTCCCTCCGCTGCAGAGCCGGTGTCCTCGCTGCACCCAGTAACTGCATCCCTGGGGGAGCGAGCAGCGCAACACGATCTCCATTGAAGACGACAGTGACCAGATGGCTCAGCGACAGTCACCAAGTGCACATAGGGGGCAGGCAGAGGAGGGCAGGGCACACACACACACACACTCGTGCTGCCGTGGCCCTGCGGGTGCTGGTGACACAAGGAGGTGTCGCGCTGCGGGTGGCGGCCCTGGCCAGCTGCTGCGGCCTCCTGCCCTCCGCAGGAGCAAGCTCTGTCTGAAGCACAGAGGGAATAGTTTTGCAGAGCACGAGATAATCGCAAAACCCTGCTTGTCCCACATTTCCTGGCTGCGTGGAGGACGGGGCAGGCCCCTGAGAAGGGATTACGGGAGCACAGCTCGTGTGCTGTCCTTAAAGGGACACCGCTGCCCTGGGGATGGCAGGCAACACCAGGCCAGCTACAAAAGCTGCATCCTCCTGAGCACGAATTAATGGCCCTCAAGTGCTTTGAGATGGGCTTTGCTGTGGGCAGAGCTACCATCACTTTCAGTGGGCTTTCTGTCACTTCCATCAGCTGTTGTAACCTCAAAAACACACACTGTGGGTACGGGGTCGGCTGTGTCCTAACCAGATGGCTTCTTCCTGCGGCACCGCAGCCACCATGGTGCAAGGATGCCTGCAGCAACACCCTCAGCCTTTCCTTTTCTTCCCTGCTTTCCTGGGGACACCTTTCCTCGTTTACCATGGACAAACACCATTTTTCCTGCCACTCAGCTCCTGGTGTGCACCAGCGGCCGCCCACCTCCTTCTCAGGCCTGCTCCCTGGCCCCGCTGTGGCCTCATGGAGGAAACGTGACCGGCGGCGTTTGGATCTGTTCGGCTTCCTCGCTGCGGCCACTGAGGCAAAGGGAAGGCTCAGACAATCCTGGCAGATGTTTCCAAGAGCCTGCAGCTGATGAGGGGCAACTTTGGATAACTCACTTTAACGTCAAGGCTGTTCTGATAGGGATCAGAGCGGATCCAGCCCCCTATTGGTATCAGATGAAATGGGGAGGGGGAGAAGCCAGCTCTCTCTGTGTAGGAGCACACAGATTTTTTTATTAGCTTTGTCCCCAGCCTTCATGGGCTCAAAACTAGTAGCCCCTCAGCTGTGGGCATCTCTTGAGGGCTGCTCAGTGATGCCTGTGACTGGGAGAGATGTCCTGGTGCTGCCGAGGTTCCCAACAGCCTGAACTCCCTGCTCAGCCCTGGCCTTTGATGGACTTCTCCCATTTCTGTGGGGCTGCTTGCGATGGGAACCCCTTGCAGGGGTTCAGTATTTGAGTGCCCTGCTTTTAGCCAGTGAAGTAAGTAATTGCCTAGTTTGAAAATCAGACAGCTTTGGACATCTTCTGTCAGCTTCATCCCCTCCTCTCCTATCAAAGCTTTCTTCTTTCCAGCAATTTACCAAATCACTGCCTGGTGAGGAAGGCAGCCTGTAAAATCAGCTCCAGCTTCACAAGGATTTTTATTTTAATGCAAGCTACTCACCGCTTTATGGAAATGCTGCGGAATGACTTATTTGCCCCTGTATTTAATAAGCCTTAATGGCTGTATTTAAAGCTGGCCGGAGTTTTCCTTTACTTGTCAAGAGGCAGGGAAAAGTGCATCTGCGCTACAAGCATAACAAACTTCTAATGTGATCCTTCCAGAGCTGCAGAGAGCTCATAGTGGCCTTCCTCACCTGCTGTAAAACACTGCTTAACTCCTCAGCACGGCCCTTTGTTCTGGCCTATATTTAGCATTCAGATGTTAATCCCTAAAGAGGTTGCTAGGACGTGAAGGTACATTACAGAGGTTTCTCCCCAGACTACCAGTGTCCCTTGAAATATCGATTTCCAACAGAATTCAGGATTTCTTCGAGGAGATGTCTGCTGCCTTTGAGATGGAATCTCATTCCTATAAGCAGGTATTTTGCCAGGTGAACTACCCTGCATTTTCAATCATCACCAAACCTGAAGCTTGTTTTATCAGCAAATCCCTGTCCCCAGCACTACCAAGGCTCCATCTGAAAGGATCAATGTCATACGGCCAGCTGACAGTCCCCGGGGATCCCGATACACACACACGATGTTTGCAGAGCGGCACAAAAAAGTGGTTGGACCTCTGCATTAGGAGCACAAGCTCGGAGCCCAGCCCTGAATTTTCCATCATAACGCAGAGCACTTCTGCCTGCTCAAAACCCCTATTTGCTGGCTTCTGCTCCTCATTCTGATAAACACAGAAGTAACAAAAAGCCAAGCAAATAAACAAAAACCAGCCCAGATCCCTATTCTATTTGTTCTGGCCTTTGGGTCGTTGGTTTGCCCAGCTACTGAAACAGGATCACCACCAAGATTGCAGAGGAAAAAACACTGCAAGGACAAAAGCTCTGCAATCCCCAAAATTCATTTGCTTGCAAAATAGAAATTAAATAGTCAGGCTGTGAGCTCTGAAAGGAAAACTATGGGGATGCTCCCACTACAAAGTCTTAGGATTACTTCAGTCCCTACCAGCTGGCACTGGGTGCTAACTATTCCCCTCTCCTGAGCAGTTTTCCTCCTTAGGCAGCGGAGGGACTGCTTGCTGCAATTCTTCCCTTGCTGATGGGAAGCTGGAGAAGAAATTTGCTTATGCTAATCAATCCCTGGCACGCCTCACACCAGACACTAATCCACGAGCAATCTCCATCAGTCTCTGCATATTTAACTAAGGCAGCGAACACTCGTGGAGGATTATGAACGCAGTGGTATTGTTGTAGCAGTGTTTTCCTACCTAAGCGGCAATCGCTCAGACGCCCTGTCTCCTAATATTTACATCCACTGCACATGCAGGCAACCTGCAGAATCACTGGAGTCCATGCTGGACCTGTCCAGACCCTGTGTACAAGCCACCTGCACCGTGATTTAATAGATGTCCCTGCACCGTACAATGCTGGCTCCATTACCCTCTGTCAAAATGCTTATGTTCATGGGGGTTATTTATAAAGTACCATCCTTGAAGGTATAAATACTGCCTTATGCTTGTAAAACGTGCGCTTCTTCCTCCAAACTACTCACAGGTAGTCTGCACGTGCATTGCCAGAGATTACAGACTGGGGGCTGGCTTGAGCAAGCCTTTTGAAAAGGCTTTTGGTGGCCCCATTTTCCATCTCCTTCTGCCAGAATCAAACCCACACTGAGTCCACTCAGGTGCATCACTGACTTCAGTACTCCTGCTCTCCCAATGCAAAAAAGACAATGCTAAGCACTCTTTAGCATCTCTGAAGTGTAAGGAGAAGTCAGCTGCTCCACCTACCCAGCTGGCTCCGTTCTTGTCCCCAAAATTTGCTCCTCAACACATGTTCAGAAGAAGCCAACTCAGCTGAAGCGGGTGTGAGGATGTATCTAACTATAGCACACACATCCACGGCCAGCTCTGCACCCCGTGCACCATCCCCAGACACAGATTCCACACCTTTGACGTACCGTGCAAACACGCCAGCCGCAGCCGTGGGCTCGAATGAAAGAATTCCACATTTCAAGCAAGTTTCGCTGTGCTAATTACCTTGGGAAGCAGCCACCAAATAGACTCCGAAAGAAGTGTGCTTGGATGCCAAGTACACTCTGAAGGGTTTAAGTCACATGCCTTGGAGCTGTGTTCATCTCCTCCCAGCCGTTAAACACAAACACCTGCTTCACCAAATCTGTGGTGCTGCTTTAGCTAAAGAAGGCCAGATTTCCTCGTGTTATTTCACAGGAACTGTGCCAGCAGGAGGTTAGAATGGAAATGCACTTCCAGGGCACATTTCCCTCTCTACAGGGCTGTAATTCTCTGAGTTTGCTGACTGATTTCTCATTTAACACCAAGTGGTTTTGATCCTACGTAGGGATACATTAGGAAACTGCACAGTGTCCTTCCCATCCCTCGCTGCCCTGCTGGGGCAAGCTGTCTAACCCACCTGTGGGCACAGCCTGTGTTTGTGACATGGGGACGTGGCTCCGGGATGTTTTTATCTCCATCACTTGAATTCCATAAAAGCCAGCACCTCTTATCCTCCTTACTCATTAGAATACGCTAGGAAAAAAATAAAAACCAAGATCACACCACTGAGAGTCACACACTGAGAGCAAATCTCTGAGCCTGAAAAATCTGAATTTTGGCATTTGTCAGTTTGGAGGTTGGCACAACACCTCCTTCCTTTTTTATTTATTTTTTTTAAGCTGTGCACAGAGTTCAGCACAGATACATCAGTTGGAGGATAAGGCTGCCAAGACTGCCTTCCTCCCACTTTCACCTTCGGCTTTGGGGTATCCCTTCCCATCCCACACACCTTAGATGAGAAAACAGCAAGTCGGCCTTTCTAGCTGACGCTTTATGTCAATACTGACAGCTTGCTGCTTTCCTAAGCAATGATGCAGTCAGGAAGAAAAGTTCAGCTCCATTTCTTCCCTATTGGATCTATTCTGTGCCAACCTCCCTGTTTGAAAGGCTTTTCCCTGCAAAAGTCCCCAGTCTTCCTTCCTATGCTGCACGACTTGAAGGCAGAAGGGCAAGCACGGGTAAGCCCCAAACCCCTGCAACAAGGAGAGGCCTGGGAATCACCTACAAGGGAGCTGCTGCGAATGCAGAGCTGATAACAGTTATCAGTACCAGCCATTTAAGAAAGGCTGCGCTTTTCTCTGCAAAGTAGATTTAATCGGCTCCAGTAATGGCTGAGCCATCAGGAAGGAAAGGAAATTAAAAACAAAACTTCTGTTGTTCTGCTTCCTCACATTGTGAATGCCAGCAGAAAAAGTATTTGCTCCTGACAATAGTCATTCTTTGCACGGACCCAAACCTCGCTGAAGTTTATAGGAACTCTCCCCCTGACCTCAGCTGGCTTTGGATCAAATCCATCGTTCACTCGACGGGGAGGAAGGATGGCCAGGCACTTTGGGTGCCCCGGGCACTCCTGCTAGGGAGCAGCCGTGGCTGATGGCAGGTAGTGGTTGGGATCCTGGTGCCTCTTTCCACCCACCTCCTGCCTTTGAGGTCCCTTGTTACAGAAGGAAGCCATCCATGGATGTTACCACGTGCCACGCGCTGCCGTGGCTCCAGACGTGCTTTCTGCATGGCAGCCTCACTTCCCAGCCAGCTCTGGGCAAGCCGCTCAGCAGGAGGAATTTGGGAAGCCTTAAAGGTGTACTGTTTGTTAGCATCAGGAGCATCGCTGGGAAATTTAATTTGCCATGTCTGAAGCAGAAGAAATGCAGTCGAAAGCCTGAAGCCAGGCATGTGCTAATCAGGGCATCTTACGGAGATGTTCAGGAATAAATATGAGAGGAGGCTGGGACAGCACCGTGCTCCCATGGACCACTTCAGAGCAGGGGATGCCCTGGTCAGTCAGCCCCCTCCAAGCACCCCCTGCTCACCCCGGAAAAGTCCGAGGGATGCCAGATGCCAGGCTGCTCAGGGGGAGGGGGAGGCTGGCTGGCTGCAGGATAATCCCCCAATCTAAGATTACTTTCAATATAATTTCTGGCAGTCCCTAGCAGCTCGGTTGTGTTATAAGCACAAACCCTGGGGGCTGGAGCCAGAGGACTGCTCCTGCAGGGTGCATCCCCCAGCGTTTCATCCCTAGGGACCCCCATCCAGAGCACACCCTTCCCTCCACGTCCCCAAACTGCAGGGCACAGACTTTTTGCTGAGGCTTCTTACAAAGACAGAAGCCACAAAGAGCTGCAAAGTTCCCCCGTGCTGCTTTCGTGAGAATATTTTCCTTTGTGCCAGGGAGGACCCTGTCCCTGATGAGTCTCTCTCTCCCCAGGGGACAGAACAGCTGCTGCTATCATTAAGGGCTTGTCTCCCTTAATTAAGCACCCACAACCGAAGCACAAAGCTGAAAACAAAGCCCTTTTCCAGCCCTCCAGGAGCACTAGGAGGGATGTCCTGGACAAAGACAGCAAGAGGAACAATTCTCTCCCACAGTAAACCTTTCAAATTGGGAGGTGAATTAAAAGCACCTGAACATCCCATTTAAAGGTAAACGCACCAGGAGCCAGGTAAAGGTGTTCAGTGGGAGGTTGCACCACCTGTGAGGGAAGTAACCACACTGGGCCATGTAGGATCATCCTCCCATGAATGCAGGAAGGTGTGTGTAGCCTTGTTTCCAAAACAGGACCTCCACAGGTGTCCCCATGCAGCTCTCAGTGCTCAGGGACCTCTTGGGAGCTGCTGTGGCTCTGCCCAGCCTCAGCTGTTACCTTCCTGGCAGCAACACCTCGCTGATAAATGTCCGATTCCCACGTTGTCTGGGGATGACCACCTCTGGACTTGTTACTCATCGAGGAGGTTCATGCTTTCAAGAAGATGGAATTAGAGTTTTCCTTTCTTTAGCATTAAATTTTAAATTAATACAAGCTCCTTAATTCCAGCACCATTTGCTTCATGCTGGTTTTCTTTACGAGCATCCCTTCGCCCTGGTTAGGCAACAAACATGTTGCACTCGACCAAGTAATAGGTTTAACTCGACCAAGGTGTGCAGCTTGTTACCACCTATCTGTTGCAAGTTCTGCCAGCCAAATTGTGCCAGTGTTGGCATTTCCAAGCCCAGTCCCACAGAGCGATCCAGGTTAGGAAACCCACGCTATTAAACTACCCCAGCTGAGGAACTGCCAAAGGGCAAAAACAACAGACAGCTGGAAATGGTGATTTCCAGAGCAGCAAATAGAGGCATTTTTAAAAAATATTCTCATTTCATAAGGTTTATCTTTATTTGAAAGTCCTGGTAAGAGAAGTAAGTCCATCAAAGGCTTCCTGACCAACGTGCCACTGGAAAAATACAGCGGGTGAAGTCAGGAGGCTTCATGAAATTACGGCTGCTCGTCCTTAATTTCATTTTTGGGAAGGGAAATAAGGACAGGATTTTGAAAATTCCCTTTCTCAGAATTTCAAAATGAAACACTACTTCTGGTCTTGAAAAAACATTGTCACCTTTATGCGATAGATTTCATACTGCGGGATATGCGGCCACATAAAACTACGAAGTGGTAATAAAAACACTGACCTCGCAGACATTTTGTCCTCAAAATATTCCATTGTGGAAAATTTCACAAGTTGCCCTTTTTCCTCCATGAAGAGGCATGAAGACACATTTCACGAAAACCTCGCAGGGAAGGGAGCCACCAGCTGAAAGGGAGCACGGCCCCGCAGAGAGCCGGCCCCGCAGGACGGCGCTTGGCTGGCCAGCGGGAGCTGCCACATGTTTCAGCTGCTGTGGCTTTGGATGAGGATCTACTTTTATTATTTCTGGCAGGGTTTGTCCTATTCTTTAGGACAGTAATTACATTTTCCAGGGCAGGCTTGCTGCCAGAGCTCAGAGTTACGACCAACAGGCCCTTTTTAACCACCTGCTATGGTTCCAGCCTTGATTAGTTATTAAAGTGCTGCTGAAACCCGCAGCATCAGTCGCCCTTTCTGGTTGTGTTGCCAGCCTGACTCCAGGGAGAGGTAGGCTTGAAAGGAGAACGGGGAAATACCGTAAGCAAAGATGGATTTGAAAGAACTGGAAGAGGAGAGGTTTCCTGCAGAGGTCCTTAACGTTGTCAATGTTCAGGCAGCACCAGCCTTGTCCCCACTTCCCACATAAACCAGGATCGAGCATCTTTGATAAGGTAAAACCCACCTCTGATAAGCAAACCCGATGCAAACGTTTAGCCAAAAAATGAAACAAAACTTCTCATAGGAGTCTGGGGTCTCTTTACCTGCCAAGTATCCCATTTTCTTCATGTTCGTCTCCCATTTTCTTCATGTGCTCCAGCTGGCTTTGGGGAACGTGACAGGCTTGAAAACACTGGGATTGTGCACGTCCTGGCTGCCTGCTCCCTAAATATACTGCCTTCATGGACTCGTGTCTGACAGACTGCGAGGACCTTAAAGATACTCATTCTTGTCACTCGTGCATCTGTGGCCATGGAGAGCAGCAATAACTCCGTGGCCAAAGGTCAGGCAGGAACAGCCCGGCCGCAGGCTCTATTTGTAGGTGTTGCAGATGCTCATTACATGGGATCACAGCGATCCCAAAGCGCAGCCACGGGTGCATCTGTGGCTGGGAGGATGCAGCGAGTGTGCCTTGGCAGGGGAGCAGTCCTTTCAGCCCAACCAAAGCCTCTCATTTCCTCTGTCTTCTAATTTCCACCCTCTAATTTCTCCCATCTCCTCGCTCCCAAAAAAGAAATGACAGTTCCTGCCACGGTAAACCCCGAGCAGGGGGGCAGGCCTTGCACGAGGAAGAATCGGGCTCCCTTCTGCCTAAGTAAGAGGCTCCTGCTACTGCACATCACACACGTTGGGTATTTTCTTCATTAAATAAGTGAGAGAAGGGAAAAAAACAGAGGACTGAGGCACCAATGACCAAGGACATTTCCAAGATTTTATGGACCCTGGATTTTAATCTTACCTCTTTTTTCAGCACTGTTATCAAGAAATGCCCTAATGACACACAGACCACACTAACTCCTTTAGTCTTTGAGGGATCCGTTCTCATAGTTTGTGCACTCACCCGGTGAACTCTCTGTCCTTCTCCTTTTAGCACTCATCACGTCTTAATTTTACCTTCAGCCATCGAGCACAAAAAGCCAAGGGCTTGGCACACACCACAGGCACAAAGGACACAGGCACCTGGCACCTCCACAAAGCATCAGTTCCTAAGCGAGTAAGCACAATTCACCATGAATTTCCACTCTCTACAGCCACCAAATTTTAAAGGAAATATGACCAACAACATTCCTTCAACATGGTCAGGATTCCTCTGGCCAGGCTTCCTGCAGCATCCTCCTCATCACAGACTGCAGCTGCAGGCTGCTGGGGCTGGCTTGCTGCTTCCCTCCGAGCAGACCTCAATAAAGTTACCCACAGGATCCTGATAAAAATCAATGTGATCCCCTGCCACATGTCACCGAATCCGCATCCTGAGGGGGATACGATATATGAAAATTACAACCTTAGTTTTGTGGTAAAGCATCGGCAATGAAATGGCCATCTCCGGGGAACACTCTGCCTTTGCTTTCACTCTGTTCTTCTATCATCTCCCAGAAGGTTTTTATTATTAAACCTTGCAATATGTTTAAGAGGTTCCAGCGCAGACACACAGAAAGCGCTTGGTATTTTTTGTGCTCGTTTCTGCTTTGCAAAGCAGGCGTATGTCTGCCAGAGAGCTCCGCGTTTTGCCTCTCCCAGAGTAACCTGAACCCTGGGGAGGGGAAGGGGACTTGGTTTTCACATTATCCTGTTTACATTCCTCTTCACAATGAAGCTGCAACCCTAAAAACATTCCCCTCGTCACTTTTTTTCCTTTACATGGTTAAAGGTACGATTTCATCAGGTTAGCACTCCATGGAGATAAACATCTACAAACATCCCGCTGGTTCCTCATTGCGTGCCGGGCTGCCAGGAAAAGTCCAAGAGCTCAGCTTTAGAGAGCTGAGTTTCTCCATGGGAAGTTTGGAAGAATAGTTCAGTAAAAATATGATTTTTCCATCCCCGTGGAAATACTTCCTTTAGTCCTATGGCGAGACAAATCATCAAACCTGGTGACTTTTTTGCCAAAAGAAACATTCCCAAAATGCTTCGCTGAAATGACTGGATCGTTATGTGTTGATAGAGTGAAAAATAGCTACCACGGGTTTGTCTCGGCCCATTATTAGATTAAAAGTCTTTTGCCCCCATCAAAATGACATAATGTTGAAAATCTCCTTTTGAAAAATTGGACAAGTTTGATGTAATCCAGCAAAACACCTCAGTTCGAACGAATTGGCCTTACAGCAAATTGCCACAGCGAGCAAGGTGCACGAATGACCAAGAAGGTTTTCTGATCTGGAAGCCACCTTTATCAGCATCTTCAAACCTGCAGGCTGCAGAAGTTTGCACTGCAGACTTCAATCATTTTGTCGTTGCATTTTGACAAGATTATGCATGAGGCTGTAGTGGGGCAAGCGTCTGAAGGAAACTACCTGGGCCCTGAATCACAGGCTGTGTGCATCTGCAGCGCTCTAATTGAAGCCTGCGGGCTAATTACTGTACCTTTCCACTTAGGGAAGAGAAAAGTTTCCTTTCCCCGTGAATGACCATTAACTGTGTAATAATAACAGGAGACGGTAACCACTCTGTATAACTGAAGCGTGTGTCACGGAGAACAATTTGGCAATGTACAATTTTCAGAGTCCAACCAGATTAGAGTCCGTCCAGTTCATTACTGCAAGAAAGCACATCACAGCCCAGAGTATTATGGCAAAGCCGTGTTAGGTCACATTTACTCGATCGCCGTGCTCAGTGCAGGAATGCTCTTCCCTGCTTTTGTATGGGACTAATTTTCAGATGTACACATGTGCAGTTGTCATTTCATTACGCAAAACCGAGCATTTATGCTCGTGGTTAATAAACGAGTAAAGAAAAAAGATAGGAAAATGTATTCTCGTTAGTGTATGAAGGTATGAAAATGATATAGTGAGAACTACTTTTCCTTTAGATGGCAGGTGATATAACACAAAAGAGGTGCTGGCTGACACAAGCTGAAATTACAGAACCCTTCTAGGGACAGCGACGCTGTTTATGAGGGGCCCTTCATCCATCCTGACATGATGACACTACGCAGGCACTGCTGCAAGAGGTGTTGTCAATCCAGCCCGTGGATGGCTTGCTAGCAGTGATCCTTCCCATCCATGTTCTGTATGAGAACCGTGCTGCATCTGCCCTGTTTAGCAGCAGTGAGCAGCAAACAAAGCCCTGGTCCCTGGATCCACTGCTTTGTGCCACCTCTCCTGCTCCACAGCCTGCAGAGGAAAGTGCCTGTGTGGTCCTGGCACAGCCAGGAAAGCTTACGCAGAGGAAAACAGGGCACCTCTGGGTGCACAGACAGCCCTCTCATTAATATGTGCATGGGAAATAATTCCCGGCTTGCACAAAAGTGCCAGAGAGACAGAAAGGATTTAATGGGCTTGAAAGTGGGGAATGGAGCACGATGAGAGACATCCAGCATGCTATGGATGTCCCACCTACAGATCTCCTTCTCCTCACCTGCCCCTGAAGGTGGGCAGTCTCCTCTCTATGGGGGACGTTGCTCTCATTTGACCGTCTCACAGCTTTCCTCACGGGTGATGGTGAGATCTATAAAAACCCCGAGCATCTCCACCTCCCAATTTCCTTGGTGTTTTTGACCCAGCACTTTCAGAAAGAACTTCCAATAAGGATGATCACTGAGCTCTCGGAGGAAGGTGTTCTGCCAGGAACTAATCGCTCCAGGCACTTTATAAGTGGAAAAACAGAAAAAACACATTTTGAGACAGCTGTAGCTGAAGGCCCTGATTCATCCCCACAAGGAATTTGCCAGGCCATGTAAGGTACAAACCTTTCCCTCCTTCCACATAGAGAGAAATCTGCTAAGGCAGCCCTGGCTGGCCAGCAAGCTCCCCAGAGGTGTGTGACCTCCCCTCTGGCAATAGGGGGAGCAAGAGAGAACACAGGTTTTATATAAAGCACCTCGATTCAGGAGGGATGGATTAGGACGTAGAAGGGTAAGAGGGAGAGTTGTGCCAGACCCGAATCGCAGCGCTGGGCTGTCACGGCCAGCAGCAGCTCAGCTCCAAGATTCGCCTTTTCCTGCACCAAAATAGCAGTTAAGCCTGAGCAGAAAGTTCTGAAATATTCATAATGAAGGAATTAGAGGCAACACTTAATCCTCGTTCCTCACTGTTGGTATTTAGGCAGCATCCTGTCCCGCTAGAGAGTAATCTAGAGGCAGAAGGCAGAAGAAGTTAATGTACATGAAGGTGCTGTCATTTCAGAGACGTTGCTCAGTGCTGCCTATTGGCCCCGTGTTATCTTTGTGGGCAGAGAGAATACAAATTCCTCTCTCTAACTGTCATTGTAAGAAAAAGCAGAGCTGACATGAATAAAGCAGTGAGCATCCAGTTGCATATTTCTGCTTCCAGCCTCCTGGAGCCCTATTTACGGTGTAAGAGGTGCACGGAAATTTCCCTGCACATTTAAGGCCGGTTGGGTCCTTTCTGACCGTGCTGCATCTCCCCAGATGATCTTTGTTTTTCCTATGAGGACAGGGAAGCAGCAGCTCCCCATCACACCAACCTCCCTACCTTCCACCCACACTCTCCTCTCCCTCCTGGATGAAAGCTCTTGCTTCAGCCCGCTGTCACGGCCGAGGCGTCTCGCTTTCACTCCTCGCACTGAAGCTGTTCAAGAACAGAGGCTGCTGTGTCCCGATAAAAGCAGCAAGCACCAGGGTTTTCAGCAGAGGCTTTGAGTTTGCCATCTAAGACATCAGTCTGCTGGGCTGCCAGCCTGCTGAGCAGCAAGGGAGAGAGAGAGGAGGCATCCTCAGGGGCTCTGTACAAAAACCAGACCAAAATGGACTCACCAACTAATACAGCCCTTCAAATTGCTGTAGGGAAAGCAGTTTTCCTTCCTGCTCTTAGGACCATAAAGACTCACGTTTCAGTGCTGTTGCTGGATGCCCTGTGAACAAGGACAGTGCTGGGTACCACCAGGCAGCTCCCAGGCTCTGCAGGTCACTCCCAGGAGGGGGACAGGGGTACGAGTCAGGGATAGGGACCCCGCAGACAGGGCTGTGACCACAGCACAGTCACCCAGCACCCGTATCCCTGCGTGCAGCCTGCGAAGGGTCACCAAACCCAGCTCCGAAGCAAAATAAAATTTAAAAGTAAAACCTTATACTCTTGACTTGTGAGGTTTTTGTGAGTTTAAAAGCAGCCCAGCTATCTGCCACGGTGCAGAGCCGTGGCAGTAGCATCTGCCTTAAAACAAGAGGTGGTGCAGGGCAGTGCTCAGCTATCCCCAGGTGGCTCTGAACCACCTTCCAGATGCAGAGCAGGCACCGTGTCAGCCCTGCAGGTCGGTTAGAGCACGCTGCAAGGTGGCTGAGGGGAAAGAAAAGGAGATTCACCGATCAGCATGCGACGTGCCAAACCGCCGGCCTGTCCTTCCCCCCGCTGCACTCTGCCCTGCGGAGACAGGGATGCGTAACCACAGAGGAGAGCAAGATTTCCACCTCTGAGGTTAAAAACGGAGCAAAAAGCCTGCTGCTTGCTCACGGCTCCTCTGGGCCTTCCCCGGCGTGTGGGCAGCAGAGCTGGCTGCAGAGCGCTACCCATGGTGGCCGCTGCCACCCTCAGAACTGCCACTTGCGGCCGATTAATTAATGCTGCGCGGGTACGGGCTGTAGTGTTAATTAAGCTGAGGGGGAATTTCAGAAAGTGATGCTGATGAGTGCTACCAGGCACTAGAGAAGGGGCTGAACGAGGCTGTCTCTCCCCTCCAGAAGCAGTGAAAACAAACAAACAAGTCAAGTATAGACCTGAACAAAACGGGACCCAGTACGTTTTTAAACAGATCTCATTTGGTTAATTTCAAATAAATGCTAGGCAATTTAATTTCCAGGGCTATAGGCAAGAATAATACAGCCCTGCTGTGTTGTCTTCATCTGTCTTCTAATAAACTGATTAGAGCCCAACACGTTAAAGCCCCGTGCACCATTATCTATTATTCAGGTCCCTAAAAGATGTTAATTAACCCGCGTGCTCTGAGAAGCTCCATTGTAACATGTACAATAAGGAACCACATGGCACAGTCAGAGCACGTGTTGCTTACTCATTTTGACTTAATTACATGGGCACGACGCCAAGGTGGTTCTGGAGGAAAATGCTGTATTATTGCAGAGACGATGTCCAGATACTTGCATCGTGTTACACTGCAATATTTCACCAGGGAAAAAAAAATAAATAAAAATCACCCTTCTCTGTTCTTATATGATTAAAAAAAAAAAAAAATGCTGGCTCACTCCTAACTGGGTTATGTCAGGGAAACAGATATGTTTGGGTTCAATGAGCAGCACTGGGAAAGAGTTCATCCTGCCCGCTGAGCATATGCAAAATAAAACCTTCTAGAGGCTCACGGCATAGCCCAGGTTAAGCACACTTCTGTAGTGATGACAAAAGGCTCCTCGGAGGCTTCAAAATTCTCTCTCCCCAGACTGCAAGGCATAAGAGCACACGATAACCGTAAGAATTACAGCACCATTTAAACGGGGTAGAACAGCATGCGCTTAGCCAAAAAACGCCAAGATGGTCACTTGTGCTGGAAATCATTTTCTTTGCATAAGAAGTAATCCTGAGATGTGAAGTCCACGTGGAAATCCTGGGGTCAAATCGTGGAAGTCAGCAGGGCTGTAAGCCCTCAGGACACGGCAGCAGGCAGCTGGTACCGCTCCTCGCTCCACCTCTGGGCAGGTTTAACAGGACATCAGGCGGAGCAGCCAACCCTCGTAAACCCCAAAGCACTCAAATGGTGTCTTTTAAACCCAGTGATCAAATAAAAATCCAAAAAAAAAGAGGTAGAATCAGTGCAATCTGGGAAGGTTTCTGATCGGCCAGTGCCCTGCTTCCTGGCGTGGGGTCGCCGGTTCGTGCGATGGGAGCTTGCAGCAGGGTGCTGAGCATCCCTGTACTACATGGGTTAAATTAAATGGGAAAAGTTACCTGTGAAGCTGAAATGATGAATATCGACCAAAATTAATTGCTTACAGGTGTTAACTCTGATTTGGGGCCGGTCCAATCATTACCTGTGGTAAGTAAATATTACCCCTAGAAGAGATCAAACAGGATGAAAGCCAGCACTCCGCACGTTATGCTAACTCTCCTCCTATTTTGCAAACTTATTTTTTAAACAAGATACTCAAAAAAAAGGGAAAAACAAACAAACAAAAAAAAACTTCCCTTCTCAGCCTCCACAGACCATGGGGCGAGTGAGGCTGCAGAAGGAGCACAGTGGTCCCTGGTAGGAACTGGCCCTCTCGCCAGGACTCCCATGAAGTACCGTGGCAGGGCTTAGCAGGAGCACACCACATTCATTTTTAAAGGACTCGCAACACGCAGCTGGCAGGAAATGAGCTCAAACCCCACTCCTGCAGCCAGGCACCTGGCTGGGAGCTGGCTGATAAGGGCAGGACTTTGCTCTGGGGCAGGAACCGCCTCGGTCCCCCGGGGCTTTCATGCTCAGTCTCTCTGCCATAAATCTAAGCCAGCTCCATAAACCTGCTAACGAAATTTTCTGGTGGGAGTTACACAAACATTACATATGCAACGGGCAGCTTGGAGAGAGCCTACCTCCTTGTTCATCTCCTAGCGCTGCTGGGTTATTTGTTTTTTAAGTAGTTTAAGAGCTACTGGATCTGCCGAGCGGGCGTTGCAGCCGGCAGACTCAGCGGCCTCTGGGAGCCCAGCACGCGGTGGGTTATGTTTTATGGCCATACAAGAGCTTTGTGATGGGGTTTCTGATGTCTCTGATGTCAGGGTTTGGTACTTAAACGCGGGACAATTTGTTCCTTGTTCTCAGAAAGAAGGAACTTGAAGACATGACAAAATTTTTATTGGGATTTAGTGTTTAAATAAATAATTTGAAAGGGATACGTAACTCAAGGTGTTCTTAAGCCCTTGGCTATTGGAGGGTACCCAGTGTCAGGGACAAATTTTCCTCCCATGTGTATTTATTGAAGACCTTACCTCTTCAGCAACCCATGCTTTCCCTCAAAAAAGAGGGACCATAGGATTAGGGACCATGGAGAATATAAAGAAAAAAGCCAGAGAAACTCGATATTTACTGAAATCTCCACTCAGCACTGCACAAAGTACTCATCCAGGGAATCTTCTGCTGGCAGAGCTGCAGATGCTGAGCAGATCCCCTGCTGGCATGGGAGCACGGCTCGCTGGGCAGCAGCCTCACCAGGCTTTTCCTGCATCTTAAGGTCAACCCTTCCGCACACCCACCCGGCGATTTCTCCCGCTGACAGCGGCAGGATGTTTATGCCCAACCAATATCAGTGCAGACACCATTAATATGTCCGCGTGTAGCAGCACAAGTAATAGCGCGGCGTTAATTGAATGGCTCGGCGTTCGCTTCATCACGCATTAACTCTGCTGAAAGTTATATAATGCAGTTCCCAGGGAACATTTTAACTTATACCATAAACTACCTCCAGAAAAAAAAAAAGAAGCGAAGACAAAGCAAATCAGAAGATCAGATAGCTGAAAGCTCCTAGCAGCTTCTCCCCTTTTGGAAGGCTGTTATTTAATCAGCTTTTATTTCCATTATTTATCATGGGGAAGCAACTGTGCTGTTTCAGTTGCTGTAGCTTAAAATGTAATAAAATATGGTTGTGACACAACAATACCTGGATCCTCCAGCCAAGCCCTGCATTTCAGTGTCAAGATGTACAAAATATTAATCATCTGATGCAGCCGCTGCCGCCTTTGTGAGCAGAGCATATATTTCACTGCACCCTGCCACAGCTCTTCTCCTGAGGGCTTTTATTAAAAAGAGCCTGAGAGTTACTGAACTGTAAGGGTTGCAAGCCAGAAATTCAACCCCATACGCAGGTTCATAATGCTTTTGGAAAATATTTAAATCGATGATGAGACCCAGACCCTTAAATCACAGCAGAGTAACACCCGATACACTGTTATACAACAGATCTGTTTAAGAGGGAGCTGATGGAGCTTAGCTTCTGGCATCCTTGTTTGCACTGTTTTGTAACCAAGGCGGCCAGGTTCCTACCTACAGACTAGGTCAACAGACAGAAAAAGAAAAATATTTGGGCAGAGCAACCCTTCCTGAAGTTTTGGCTTTGAGCTGTGAGCATCACGACACTGCCATTAAGGGGAACGTGAGCAAGATGCGGCTGGGTGGCAGTGCCACGCTTTGCTCGGAGGGGAAAAACGAAAGGGAAAGCTCCCTTGCTGATGCTGGCTATCCACCCGTGCCACCAGGGCCAGATCCTGGCTCTTGCCTTGCCTGACACAGGGGTTGGAGCCGAGGAGAAGTGCAGCTCCAACTCCCTCGGGTTCCCCAGATTTTAGACCAAGCTCTTCCATTCGCCCCCGACTTTAAGAAAAGCGAATGCAGAGGCATGGAGAAGGGTAAGGACGTTTCGTTTGGCTGCAGTGTCAGTCCTGCTCAGAACTGGGTCATTAAAGAACAGCTATTTCAGCCATTCTATCTAATTACAAAGAGGAATCTGTCACTAAAAATAAAGCTTCAAGTGCCTGCACTATATTAAAGACAGATAATTAACAATCAAGTAGATGATGCCATCTTCCCCATCACAATAAGCCCAGGTACCCTGCTGGGACACATCGCTGGGGCGCATCGCTAACCCCACGTAAAGGACAACAGCCACAACTCCTGACTGATGACACCAATATCCAGCAACTTCTGTCTCGGTGCTTTTGAAAATGAAAAACACTGCTGCTGGGGGGTTTGCTGCCAAAGGAAACGTGTCTGTGTTGAGTTCAGAGAAACAATTGACTGGGTATCTGTTACCCCTCTCCAGCTCAGACACATCCCAGCGATCTAGACACAAGCGAGGCACCTAATTTACAGGCACTCCATCCTCTAAGGACATACCTCCGAAAAAAGTGCCAGATGTCAGGACTGCCCCTTCAGCTGAGGATGTCTGAGGCCAGCCTTCATCTCCAATTCAGTGGGGACCGCCAGGCTGAGCTCTCCCTGAAAGCTGGGAGCAAAACACCTTTGGAATAAGACGGTGTAAAACAGGGTGCAAGCTCGCAGAGCCAGCGCTCGGCAGGCTGGCCTCAAAGCTCGTTCTGTGTACACAAACATGCCAAAGATCAGACGGATCTCTGGAGCTCTTGGAATTGCAAAGCTGGAGTGGAGTCTCACAAAAATAATCTTGCTCGTGGTACAGCTTGTTCTTCCTATTTCTGAAAGTGATGGGAACACTGCGAGAACAGCCTCTGCCATCGCCGAGGAGCATATTGTATTCCCAGGCCGTGCAGCAACAGAAAAGCAGAAGTGAATGGACCAAAAAAAGCCTATCACTTTGGCATTAGCAGCCACAAAAAGACTGTGTTCAAAAAAAAAAAAAAGTCCAAATTGCCTAACACACTGTTTGAAAGTTTTTCATGTCCATTTTACCATCAGAGTAGTTCTCTCGGAGGTAATTTCAGAGAGAGGACCTAAAAGGTGAATCAGACTGGAGAGATTCATCCACTTTGGGGTGAAAGCCCTCCCCTCTTCTCCTGTTCTCCAGACCAGTGTGGATCCAATTTACCTGCACCAACCCAAGAGAAATGGCAGGGAGGATGGGAGGGAGCCAGCCCAGCTGCAGTGACGGAGGGGCATCGAACCCCAGCACCATGGGGCAGCTCTTGCTAAAACCTGGATGCATGCAAAGCAAAAATCTGCGCCCACTGCTGCCTTTTTTTTCTCTCCATCCCCCGATAAATCTTTCTTAGACTATTATCTGTTACTCGTTAAAAAAGAGCATTGCTATGAAGAAAACAAGACAGAGACTGCACCTTTGGGGGGTTCAGCTGAGGCTGAAAAGGATCATTAGGAACACATACCAGACAGCCTGCACAAGAACCTCACCCAACAATTTCTACACCACTCCAGAGCATCTGTTTGAGCTATGGCACATCCTTTAGATGAATGCTCAGCTTGGACTGAGAGACATCCCATGACTGAATTGTTCAGTGAATTCCTTCGGTGATTCATTAAACTCAGGATACAAAATGTGTCCCTTATTTCTTTTCCTAGTATGTCCAGCTTCTAGGTCTCATTTCTCTGCTTCCTGCTCAGTTAAAATACCCACTGCCACTGGATGTTTGTCCTGCTAAAATCCTCTGCTGGGTGCTTGTGTAGCACAGTAACTGGCAGTGCACAGCATGAGATCAGAGAGGCAGGAGCTGAGGCTGCCAGCCCCCCCTGCCCTCCTCCCAGGGCTGGGGAGCAGCACCTGCACCAGGCTGCTGAGGACAACCAAACCCTGGTGCCAGAGGTGCTCCTGTACGAAAGATGGCAAGGATGGACCGGGAAGAGGCTCAGCAGGAGAAGAACCAGCTGCAGAAACCACCCAAGCAGGGACATCCAGCTTTTTCAGCCTGTTCAGGTTCTCTCTGAACCTCAGTCTCTTGCGAATCCTTATCTTGCACCCTTCCTCCCCTCTCCCTTTTAGCCAAACTCTTTCCATCCCTCCCTCCTGACACACAAAGCATTTGCAGACACCATTCACCTGCCTGTGTATCACCCCTCCCATCTCTGCCACGTCTGTTCAGATCCAGCTCTTCAAGCACGCTCCTTGCGTCACATCTGCTAAGACTTTGTTAGCCTTACTTTCAAGAGCTTACAAGTGGGATTAAATAGCATCTAGTAGATACTGAGCTGCAGGAATCAGCATGTTTTTTCACACAGGGCCATTCAGGGTAATTACTAATCACATATTCATTGCAGATGCAACCTTTCCTGACCCAATTCTCAATAGGCAACATCTGCCCGCCTGCAAAAAACGTGGATCACTGTGCTACGACTCTCGTATATGTAGAAAGAAACTACTATGTGCAGAAAGCCTCTTGCATTTATAGGCTCTGGGATGCCTTGTTCTGAACCTAGGAACCAGGAGCACCAGGGCTGCTGCTGGGGCTGAAGGCTCGTGTAGGTGGGGAAGGAGCAGGGAGGGCTGCGGAGTGCCCTGAGCTTTCCACTACACAGCAAGCACTGCTCAGTGCCTGGGCTAACTGCCTGCTAATCCACATTTATTCACTGCTCACAGGTAGCTGCCTTCTGCTCAGAGTGGTACTGAGGGATGCAGAAGGAACGAAGGAAAGTAAAGTAAAACATCAGCACTTTGGCACTGGTTAACCCAGTTCGTGTCCTGTAATGGGCAACAGGCTCTTAACACGGCGACGTAGCGCAGAAGCTCCTGCAGCTCGCAGCTGGGAGCACGGCTGAGAGCTAGGAAGCAATCCTGGTTAAAAATAGGACAGTGCCTGGAAGAGGTAGGGTTTGTAACTTCTAAAAATAGCCTTCCCTCAAAGGATGCTTTTTACCCCGCTCACATGTCACACGCGCATCAGGCCACTTGGCCGGCACCGGCAGCCTTCGCAGGATTTTTGCCTGGTCTTAACTTATTATTGCAGAAACGTCTGATTTTAAGTCACAAATTAAAAAAAATAATTAGTATTTACCACGGTGACTCATTCCGAGGGCTACATTCACAAATCTCCCTTCCCCCTCCCAGGACACACATTCCAGGCCCATGTGAGCAAGAAAACGCAGCGGCAGTTCCCAAATACCACGGGCTCTGCTTATTTAACAATTTTGGCAAGCCTCTGTTTCCTGATTCAGTGTATCAGCTTTGCAACAACAGAAGTGCGAGATTACAGAGCAGGTTCGCGTGGAGGCTGCGATAAATGTAGGTCGACAAAGCTGAATTTCCTACCAAGTGTAGGAGAGCCGTGTTGTCACACCACAACGGTCTCCAGCTGTTACGCCACCAAAATACACAGCTCCACTCATGAGATGTGTGGATAGTGCTTGGAAGCGTGTACAGAGCCGGCTCGTCTCATGGGAGGTCTGCGGGGCAGTCACTAACACAGGGCCTTTATAGAAGGCAGCGTGATCACTTGGTGACACTGCGATGTAATTCAACCGAATCGTAGCGGGACAAGGATTAAATTCAATGATTCTCCAAGTTCCTGCTGCTTTTTGCTCTGCCAACATCCCCGCTCAGCTCTCTGTTAACACACAGTGTCAGAGTTGTTGTTCCACAGGGAGGAGAAAAGCCCAAACCATGCTGCTGGGCAGAGGGAACGAGGAGGCAGCAGCATCCACCGGGGTCCTGCTGCTCCCAGCCCTGCCGCTGCCCTACAGGCATCCCTCTGCAAGGACATCTCCCTCCTCGTGATCTAATCCTTTACCTTTGGGCAGAAACACCTCTTACGTCTCATCAGACCTAGCACTGGAACAGACGTGACCGCTACACACTGATCTCTGGCACAGTGGAGAAGGAAGCGAGAGGTTTCTCTGTTTTGTTTTCTCTGCTTCCAGCAACGGGCCAGCGTTTGGGCAAGCAGCTGCGGTGCCATGTAAATCTGGGGCCTGCCTGTGTAAGCAACGGCACCGAAAGAGATGGGTTGAAAGGATCCCTTTGATGCATCAAAAGCTACAGTCTGCCTCTCTGAACCAAACCGTAAATCAGAAAGGAAACTCTTCTGAAGTTTCTTTCTCCTCTAATTTGCATCTTGTTTTCTTGCTCCTCTTTTGTAACTTGGGCTGTGAAAGCACGTTTCCCTGCTAGCAGCAAGGCAGAGCTGGGAGGTGAGAAACCTCCCTCCTACCACCGCAGGGATCCCTTTGCTCGCTGCCTACGTGTCTTCCAGGGCTGGCTGACCCGACCCACCTGCGGGAGGCTGGGAGCTCCCTCTCCCACCTCACCCATTCCTGGAAAGGCTCCAGAGACCTCCAACTGCACCTCGACACTTCGGAAGAAAAAATGTGCTTCATCAGAAAGGGGAATAAAACCCAAAAACCGTAGATGCTTGCTGTCAATTTACACCCACCCCACACGAACACATGTTCCTGTGCTTTCCTCCACCTAGTTTTTAAGAGGATGAGTGGTTAACAACAAACTTTGCAGCGCTGCATGCACGGCCCTCTACAACTAGGCTCTGTTGAGCACCACATCACTGGGCCACCGTCTGATTAGTAGGAATGATAATTGTACATTTAATACCCAAAACATTTACTGATAATGGCAGCTAGGTAGTGCTCCACGAGGAGGTTTTGCACCTGCACAACAGCTTTCATGCAGCGTTGTGAAAGCACATTGCAAATTACAGCATCCATCTGAGCTAGAATTTGTTTTTGCTTTTGTTCTCTCCAAGAGACCCCGTCGCAGCTCCGAGCATATTATGATGGTCCCACTCTGCACCCAGACCCTCACAGGGTTCTGTGCTTGTGCCTCCTGGGAGATGGTTCACAAACACACATTTAAAATCTCTGCACAAGGCAATAAACCATCTCATGCTGCCAAATCCTAGGTTAAAGCACGTGCAAAAGCATCAAATTTTTCACTTCTCCACTCCTGCAGTTTCGTTTTGAACCTAGAACACATTTTTAAAGGAAGTTGTAAAACAACTAGGAGACCACAACAAAGGCGGTTGCACATTCAGACCATTGCCTGCTGTGTCGGTTCTGCCCTGCAGGAATTGTTACTGACCTGTCCTCCAAGTGGCCAAACACAGGCTGGACAGAGCTGTACCAACACCTCCAAGCCCAGTGGTGTGCACCTAGGTCTCAGCAAAACTGACAGCTCAGAAATTATGCAAAATTTGTGCAGAGATGAGGCAGATTTATCAATTTCCTGGCACCTTAGCAACAGCTCCATGGCTACAGCCTGTGTATCTAACCCTAAACGCAGAAAGGAAAAAAAAAAACGCATTTCACGGTCAAAACCTTGTGTTTATTTTTCTCATGAATAATGCAACAGCAGCAGGATGAAACCTTGCCTTCTGCCCCAATCACAGTGTCTCAGTCATCAGAATTCCAGCGGTGTCTTTCCCTCGCTCGCCAGCTCCCACAGGTAGATACTTGACAATTCAGTAAACTAAACTGAAATGAAGGCTCAACAGAGCACAAAATTTGAGGCTAGTTGCAGCCTTTGAACCAGACCATTATGATATTTTGGGTCAGCGAGTAGGAAAACAAGTTGGGATAGAAAAATGTCAAAGTGTAAAACTGTCAGGAAAAAAAAGGAAAAAAAAAAAGATGTCAGAAACAATACGCTTTTATTCCTCCCTGAAGATGACTCAGTTCATGATACAATACAAAAATCATTTTACACACCAGAGATCCATAAAGGCCTTTCAGATGGAGTGACAGCAACTGATATCTCGCTCTGGAGCGAATACAGTGAGCTTCATCACTCGATCTTGTGTTTCAGGAGTTGACTTGGACCATGAGATTTTATTGGTAGCACAAAAATTTTTTAGTAGAGCTAAGCTGATGGGTTAATAATGCTGAGAACAGGAGACACGTTCACTTGGATCATTTTGTCTCCTCAGAGATAAAAGTAAGAATTTGAGAAAGGTATAAACCTCAAAACAGAGATCTTTTACATGAGAAAGTTGAAAGTTTCAGTATTACTTCAGTAGGAAATGCAGAAGTTCAATTAATTTATGGATCATTCTGAAAACCTGACAGTCAATCTTGCAACATTATCTATATTTAAGCAAACTACAGCATAGAACCTACAATGTCAGCACCAGAAATATCTTTGCTACGTTTTCATAAGGATATTTGGACTTCCGACATCTACAACGGATAAATTTGTGTTCATTCATGTATTAAAGTCAATGATATGATAACATAATACAATATGAACACCTGAAGGATTGCACAAGCAATTCCGTAATTCTTAGCTGTGCTGCACCCTGAAATAATTTGGCTAAAGCTTTTTAAATTAGCCTGCTCTGGGTTCATTGATTAACCTCAGCTGTCACTTGAAGCATCTAGGAAACTCACTGTAAAAGCAGTACATAATTTGTAATTGGAGAAAGAGTTTCTTTCTACAAACATTTCTGAGTGTATACAGGATGGGAGAGAGGGTTGAAGGCTCCGGGTGCCTCAGGAAAATCACAGGAGATGGAGGTTTCAGATCTCTGCTGAGAGTCAAGTCACCACTAACCACAAGAGATCCTCCTCATCCTGCATCTGTTTCTCAACATAGGTAAAAATGTATTTGAAGGTCTCCTGCCTGATGAATGCTATGTCATGTGCATGAACTGGGGGCTTTGCTGAAAGCTCAGTGTCAATGCCAAAATTCTGGAGATGCAAAGTTAGGCAAGAACATGGAAGAACATCAGCAGGAGCTCTCCCCACCACTCAACTCTCCAGATGAAGACAAACACTCTTCAGGACAACATGGCACTGATGAGCATTAAACACACTTCAAATATTTTAAAATGATAGTTTAAAAATCATAGTCCTTTGCTTTTATACATTAAATACTGAGATGAGAAATCCCCTTGCTCAGCTCCCAGGGAAAGCCAGCACAAAGCCACTCTGGCGATCACAGCTATCAAACCGCAGCTATCAAACCCGGCTTCCCAAGGGGCACCCCAGCACACAAAGCATTCAAAGCCAGGCTGGATGGGCCATCAGCACACGTACTGGTGGAAATCAGCTTCCATTCAACCCTGAGAGGACAAGGTTGTAAATAAATATTTCCAAACCCTCATATCTCCAGTTCCACTGGATGCACTTGCGTTGAAAAGACAGAAGATAAAAGCCAGAGTTAAAATAGCCACTTACAGAAAACGCTCAGCTTGATCCGTCCAGGTCAAGGATCCTGGAATGCAAATACAATGCCACAAAAGGCTATAAAATAATGGATGTGATTGTTTTCAAGTATGTCTTTCTCTTTCCAGGAGAACCACCTTTAAATAAGCCACAGTGCCTCCTCAATTAGCAGAAGTAGTCTTTGAGTGAACTGTTGAATTTAATCTCGGATCTAGAAGTCTGTTCTTTTCTCATGCTTATTCCCTAATCAGATAGCCATTCAGAAGGAGAGAAGAGCAAAGACATTGTCAAGTGTTTTCATCAGCTGAAATGCATGTAGATGGCATGCAGATGGCATGCAGATGACCCCCACCTCACCTGCGATCACACAGCCTCTTTCCCCCCTCGCTGAGATCATTCTGCAAACCCAAGCGATTTCTTCCCAGGAAAAGTAATGCTAGAGATACCTGCCAAAGTTTTTAAAGCACCTAAATGACTCAGAGAAAGACCAAGCATCAACCAGACATGAGTCAGCTGCAGATAATTCAGAGGGAACAATTTGGCTTACTCTGATTTTTATTACACTAGTGTATCCCAAAGACCGAATGGACAAAAATACCTTTTTTCCAAAATTAATTTTTAAGTGGTGGAACTCACTAGCACATGATGAGAGCCAAAAGCGTGGATGGATTCGGAAATCAACTGGACAAAATAAGAAGTCTCTCTTACTGCCAGCTAGCACAGAATATACGTGTGGACAGGGGAGAGCAGGGTTTCACTTAACCTGCTAGAGATGGGACAACAGGCAATGTGATGTGGAGTTAGTATCACACCGAATCACCAGCATCCAAAATCCCAGCCCTGGGTCAGGACATGTATTTGAAGAGATAGACACGCAACTTATATCACCCAAGTGTATTTGCTGTTTAATATTTGCTCAGTATTTGGCCCACGCGTCTTCCATCACAGAGAGGTCCTTGTACAGCCACAGAAACGTGACAGCACGGGCAAGAACTCCCGTGCTCCTCTTGGCATCTCAGTAGTGATGGTGTTAACTCATAGGTTTATTGATATTGATTGTTTCTGGCACTAGAGAACATCAGGGACCCTCCCAACACCTTTAGGGAACAAAGAAGCATTACTAATTCTGCATAAATGTATATAGGATGAGACACAGAGGCATAAAGACATTGAACTACACGGTCACAAGCAAGAGGCAGTAGCACAACAACCCAGGTCCCAGCCCAGGGACCTTGACCTGCTGATGCAGGCGTGTCGGCATGAAACCTTGAAGCGGATTCTGGCTTCAGCTACGGTGCTTAGAAGCTCTTTTCTTTGCCTTTCCCTTCTAATCTAATATTTTACTTCTCAGAGATAAATGACATTCCTTTTAATAAAAGAAAAAAAAAGTAAATGCCAAGAAATTTGAGAAGGGAAGGATGATTGACAAAAACATGTCAGTTTTCAGAATTTAGCTGCCAGAGAGAAAACTCAGCCTATCCCCTTCCCACGGCCGTGATGGGAGCACAACACAATACACGGGGAGGCCTTTACCCCACAGAGCCATGATACTTGTAAGAAATGTCACGTCACCAAACCCAAAGCCTCTCATTTTGTCCCGAGTGCTCCTTCCTCAACAAGAAGACAAAGCTACTGCACAAAGATATGGAGAGATGTCTCTGTTCCAGCTGCTCAATGGACAAAGAAATCAGGGCAATTAATCTGTACTCACAGCTGGCACAAATTTAACTTTTCTTTGGAGACGCAGACCATAAGCGACAGCCCAAAGTCTCCATCACATAACCAAACAACTGTAAAGGTTGAGATAGTGTTTTCACAGGATGCAAGTCTGACCAGCAATGGTTCAGCATATCTCTTTTTAAACTTCTGCGAGTGAAAAAAAATAGAGGTAGGCCAGCACTAATTCTTTTTTCTATTAGAAATCAGTGCAGACCATATGTGCTCCGACTTTCTGGACTCAAGACAGCCACCTGGCACCAAAGCACAGCACCCAATTAGCGTGATGGATTGATTTCTCCAAGAGGCCAAATTAATGCAAAGCATTAGTGTTATCCAGCTTGTATCAGCATCTCACAGTACCCAGGAGCAGGTGACACCAGCCTGGCACCGCTCTGAAGATGAGGGGGAAAGGCGCGTCCCTGGCGCTTGCTGGCTGGTTGTGCACGCGGCCAGGATTTGAGGAAACCTCAGGTGACTGCCGTGAGATGTCTGCTCCACTGGGAAACTTCATTCAGTCGTGGATGTCTGCAGCCTGCTGATGCACCTTTTCATCCACCAGTTTCTCTTTGCCCAATAAATCCATGCCTTGTAGCACTTCGACTTGTCTTCTTGCGTCTCTTTTACCTTCTCCCGTTCACGCAGGGACAGCACTTCCCTCTCAGCATCAGTACAGGCAGCCTTCAGGGTCCCGTTTTGTTCACAACAGGGCTGCTTTTTGCAGGTGAAGAACTGGCTCAATTCATCTGCCAAGCCTTCAACAGCAGCAATGTGGATCACAATCAAAGGGCCCTTCAGAGGAAGGCTTTTCGGGCTGCGAGCAGACGAGCTATGCTTTGGGAACTCGCCCTGTATGGCAAAATAGCCCTGAAGCCCCAGCTGCCACAACAGGCTCAGACTCAACAGCTACAGCTTCAAAAATGAGGCAGAATTTAACCATACCGTAAGAGCAAGAGCAGATTTCTTTTTGCCTTTGAAAAGCCAAAAGCAGGAGCAAACCACATGAAAAGGAGTTAACACAGTAAAATGAGCTAGAGTTTGTAGGCATTGCTGCAATATGCTTCAGTGTAGCAGAATAATAGACTCTTCTCACTGTATTTTGGCTGCTGCAACCCCAGCTGGAGTGCAAACGTGCACCAAAAACCACAGAACAAAGAATAACGAAAATAAATTATTATTTTTAAAATGCTGGAAAAAATCAATTTGAATATGACGCACACATTTATTTTACTTTAAGACTGCTACAATAAGCGTATTGCAGCCTCATCACACACGTATAGGTTCAGGGCAACACCAACTGTTAGTTTATGACCATGAACCTTCAAAACCACAGGCAGGTAAGCACATACAGAGTAAGTCAAGCTCCTGTTTAAGAGTAAACACCCAGCGACATATTTGTAATTTAAATAGGGGGAAATACCCTCAGTTTCCAACAACTTAAAAAAAAAATATATATATATATATTTATTTAGGGTTTGATGGGTGCACCTTCAGCCAGAGCAGTGTGTGCTCCAACCTTGACAGTTTTACCATAACTGATGGCACAAGCTGTGGCCAAGAGGCATTTTGGTCCCACCTGCGAGCCCCAGGCTCCCCGAGGTAGCTGCCAGAGCATCAGGACACGCAGAGAGCAGGAGCCAGCCTGGTCATTTCACCCCAGAGGAAATCATGACTCAGTATCTTCTTCCAAGAATCAATTCAAACAACAGCAAGGAAAGCAGTAAGGGGATCAAAAGCCTTTACTGGTTTACTGATAATCTGGGGACCCTGACCATTTGAATTTTTTCTTCTGTGCTAACTTTATGGGACAAGAAAAGGGAAGAATGAGGAAAAAATAAAGTAGGATTTCACAGCTCGAACAATTTGCACAAGCATCTATCTTCCCAAACACCACCTTGGCAGAAAGCCTAAGCAAGACCAGCTGAGCAGTGACCACCAGGGCACAGCATGGCATAACCATGTATATGCACCGAGTTGTCTGAGGACATACAGCAGGGGAGGGGAATACGTCTCACTGTGAGAGGGAAAGAGTATGAATAGTCTCATAATCCAGAATAACATAAGGAAAATAACACCTAGGAATTTATGCTTAGGTAAAGGTAGCCAGGGCTTATAACCTCCATGTATCCTCCTCTGTTCTCTCTCCTGTGAGGCTTGCTGAAAAGGCATTTACGGTCCCTTTGTGTGGCTTTGCTGTAAGATGACTCTTTGGTTTCCTCCTCTTTGAGTTCCTTCTGACAGGTGTGCCCAAGGGCACACTGAGCAGCACCTCAGACATCTGTTGCTCAGGCTCCCTTTTCAAGCCTGCCAAGAGACATCAATTGGATTGCTTTGCAAATGCAGATGGGAGGATGCAACCTAAGGGTATAATCCACACGGTATCCCTTTTATAGGTAAAAATAACAACAACAAAAATAACCACAGCCTACGTGCAAACTTCAGCCCGTCTTTTTATCATATCGCGTTATGGTATCACCTGGCCACTTCTGCTAATGTCTTTTCTTTGGGGAAATGGAAAACAGGAGCTTATCTACAGGGATCATAAACCAGAAGGCTCTAATCTCCTGGAAATAGTGCACACCAAGAATAGTCACAATGGTGAAGTCACCCAACAACTGTTTGGAAAGCACTGACAGGAAAACACAAGTTCAGCCTTCCCCACAGCATCATATGCAGAAACATCTCCCTCTCAGCTGCCAACCTCTCAGCTCACAGCTTGACACTGCCAGTATCGCAGCTCTGGTTTCTGCTAACAAGACGCCTGCACTTTAGAAATTCTTCACAGAAGAGGCAGCTCCTTTCCTGCGAGACTGAGGGGTCCTCCTGCCACTGCCAGGGCAGTGCCACCTTCCTTCAGTGATGCAGGGACACAGCCTGAGGACATCGTGGTGACTTCCCCCTCAGGTGTAAAGACCAAATTAAAACGGTATTTTGTGTGCAGTGCACAAATTACGTTCCCAAAGTAGCCGAGCATTTGTCCATCATTATCAGGAGTTAGCTGATCAGCAGCCAGCGCCAGGAGCAGAATGAGGATCAGCAACCGTGGCAAGCGTTGATGTGAAGTGAGACAGATGGACAGAAAGGTTGCAGACAAGCCTGTGGAGAGCGGTAGCAGGGACTGATGGAGTGCCAGATGGTTACGCAGCAAAGTTTTGCCTGCCTTCACAGTTAACAGCATTGCCCCCTGAGCAGCTCCAGTGTCAGTGTCACGGCTGCTCTCGTTCAGGGTCCCCGTGGCTGATATCTGCTCCTCCTGCATGGGTGCCATGTAATGATCGGCCTAGCTGCTGCTGCAGCCACAAGCAAGGGAGTGGAGAAGCAGGTTGCCAGGTATTTACAAACCAAGTGCCTGTCTTGCAATTTAGACCCGGATAAGCCATTTGGGAACTTCTCCCGGTGATTTTGGTAGTCTATAGGAGCTGTCAAATGCCTCAGTGAGATACTGGGTGCCTGGTTCTTACGGATGGGAAAGGCTTGCCTGCATGTCTGTGAGCACACGTGCATGGGGTGATCCAGGCTGCCTAAAATAACTGCCTAAGCCCAGCACACAGGCAGTCAGAGGCAGATGTCTCTGATGACCTTGATATTGAATCTTTGGAGGTCATGGGGAAAGCCTTGTTTGAGGCTATAGCAACTATAACCCTGAGCAATATTCGGGGAAATAGTCTAATATCAGGCCCAAGCTATGCAGCTGTACATGCAGGTTCATACTTCATAAAGCAAATACAAGTTTCCCCACGTTATGGGATTTGGGACACTGCAAATACCATTGCTTCGTCCTGTCCTTAGAACTGGTGCTAAACCCACCTCTAGGACAGGCTATATGTCCCTGGCATGTTCAGGAGCTCTGCTTCGGCACTGATGGGAACAGCACAAGGATTGTCCTCTCCTCTTGACGCAGACAACGTAAGTGAAAACCACAGAATCCTGCACAGTACGGGCATCATTAAGGAATACTACCAATATAAAGAGTAACTTCAGTAGCCAAAGTGACTCACAGACAGACAGTGGGGCATATACACCACAGTTCCTCATGAATATAGTAAATGTGATTCCCATCCAGCAGAACTGTTCCCAAAGCCTCATTCATCTCCCAGGAAAGAGAGTGAACAGCACATTCACACAGGCTCCTGTACACAGAAATCCCAGGCAAAACCTACGGCTTCTACCCCACGTTCATGTGCTGACACCCCAGCCGCCTGCCATCCTGCTGCTCTACAATTACAGCACCGGTAACGATATAAATAGATGGTGATGGGCACAGATGACGACAAAGATGAACTGTCAGGGATTTACAGTCCGTCAGGTGTTGCATGAGCAGATGACGGCCAAGAGTAGCAGAAAGGCCAAGCAGCCACCCAGAGCTTCTTTGCTCCATTCATAGGGCTCCAAACCTGCTGTAAGGGTTCCCACCTCCTGAGGTAAAATTTCGTCACCAGAACGTGGAAGACCGCGTGATACGAGGAGGACTGGATTTGGCCCTATGGGTTTAGTGTTATCTGGAGGTTAAAACACAAAATCCTCCCGTTTCACTTAGCTCTGACCATAGGACAGGCCACAGTGAAGTGGCTCTGATGGCATTCACATGGCATAAGTAGTCCCCTCTGACACCACACAGTGACCAAAAGGCCCTGGGCCTAATGAAATTTCTTTAAAACGCATATTTAGGCACTTTGTCTCTCTGTTTAGTCACACAAATACCACAGGACAGGAAAATTCAACAGCACAGAGAAGGGAAGGAAGAAGTGTAAGGGAAGCAGGGAAAGTACTCTTGGCTGTAAACTGCCCAACTATGGGCAAGAAATAGAGAAGTGTGAATTCTGACCTTTAAACGTCACATTTCCATGATGTTTTCATGAGAAAAACATCTGTGCTCTAAGGGCTCAATTACTGACAAAATAGCACCGACGTGGGAAGGGTGCTCAGATTCACAAAGAGGCCTTCTGGCCTTAACTACAGTTTAAAAACTCATCCACCACCGTATTGTGAGACCCTGGTGAAACTTGTACAGGACTTTAAGGCTTTCAAGGGAAATTTTAGACAAGCAGTAACATTTTATGGATCAGACAATCCAATTTAAGGGTTTAAGGCTAGGAAGTTTGCTGCTTTTACCAGCCTGTGGTGGCTGAAGTGGCATCCTGCTCAGCCAGCCCCAGGCCTCACCGTGGGTGCCATTGTGCGTGTAATAGTGCTTGCATTTGTATAGGTTATTCACTTTTGTGAGCAAAATAAGCTATTCCAATAAAAAATGGGCTGACATCCTTTTCCACCCTGCGTTGTATCACCTCCAAATTGGCTCTACGTGGAAATACACTTTCTTCTGCAGCAAATAAACTTCTCCTTCTAGCACAATAAGTTTTCCTTCTCACTCAATTCTCTATCATTTTAAACACAAACTTGCTCCCCTTACACTAATTTCCTAACACTAATGGTACGATACACAGGCATAAAAGAGGATTCCTGGTAACTCCTACTCGTAACACCACTCTGATCCTTGGTCAGGATGTGACATTAGCAGAGCCCCTGCTACCAATTTACTGGAACCATTTTCACATCAGAAAACTTGATTTCTACTGGAGTCTAGGGCACAGCCTGAGCAAAGTGCTCTCCTCCTTGCCATTTCTGCCTTCCCCCACAGAAACCCAGCCAGCAGACAACACAAACAGAACCTACTGAGCATCCTCCCTCTTCTCTCTCCTCTTTTGTTGTTTAAACTGCTCTGTAAATTACTGGGCTCCAGAACTCCCTCTCTATTAAATAACGTAATTAGCCACTTGGATCTGGAGCACTATCATTAGTCTGCAGCTTAACAACATAGGTTAGAAATTGTGCAGCTTATATACAATGCTGCATACAGGCTTGGATCATGGCTCGGTGTCAGGGTGTGCTCATGTACCACCACAAAAAGCAGACGAGCTTCCTGAGTGCTCGAGTTCTCTTTGTTGCAGAGAGCTGCACTTGTACAGTTTGCCTTTCCTGCTCTCACCCTTGGTCTTCTCTTCCCCATGCCACAAGCTGCAATATCTACAAGTCACACAGGGTCATATGGTTGTTTTTTTTGAGTGCTCCTGCACTCCTGAGCTCTGTTTCCCACAACACTGGGAAACTGGTCCTGCAGCAGGACCTTTCCAACAGTCCCCTTGCACCAGCAATCCTGCAGCTCTGCCTTTGCCAGGTGGATTTAGCATGCACAAAACTGGGCTGGCATTAACAGACAGAGCCCTGGCCCACAGAGCAGAGGAAGAGCTAAAGCTACTATCTTTCCTCATTCAAAGTTTGTGCAATTTGAGCTTTGGTGAAATTAGCTGAAGGTTCCTCTGTGGTTTCTCCTTCCACCCCATCTGCTCTTGGATAAGCGAGATTCTTCTTATCTAGGTAGCCATTCCTACGTGTGGTTTCATTAAGCTGGTGGATGAGGTTTTCTTATCCTCTGCAATCCACCAGAGTGGTGAACAGAACTGTCTTATGAATAACGGATGCTCTGAGAAGGGAGAAAAAAAGAAAAAAGAGAAAACAGACTCACTTATCCTCGCTATTTGGTGTTATTGAAATAGGTTTTCATTAGCTGATAAACACTGACAGTGCAATTACTCCAAGAGAAATCATCCTACAGAACAAATCAGTACATCCTCAAGGCTGTCTCTGTTCTCCAGCCTCCACGGGAATTGCTTCCCCCATCGATCAATGCATAGGGGAAGGAGATGCTAATTCTTCACAGTAATACTTTGCCTTTCATCTGAGATTTTCAAAGCACAGCGTTGAGCGTTTGTTTTGTCAATGTTTAGATGACCCAAGAGGAAGGAGAGCCTCAATGCATTAGGAAACGTTGATACAGGCAATACCGCATCATCCCTACATTGAAGACTAGAGGTGTGTCAGAGGAAACCAAGGCAAAGGAGCTTGTATATAATCATCCATCAAGATAATTATGAAGACAACTCTGTTTCCCTATGTCTCACCATTCTCATTCACTGGATCAGACTGTGAACATTGCAGCCAAGCTCCCTGTTCTGGGGCACAGGAGGCCTCATCCCCATGCTACAGAGAGGAGTCAAAGCTCAAAAAAAGGCCAAAGGAGCTTTGGCTTACAGGAAGCAAAAGTCAAAACAGCAGAGACTTACTTATCTGGACCCTAAAAAAAGCCTGATAAACTCCCTGATAAACTAAGGCTCAAATACATATGTAGAGAGATCTGCCACAAAACACAGGAAGAAACGTGGAAAAATGGCTACGTGAACAACAGTCACTCCTCTTTTCACTTACAGTATTTTCTTCCAAAACAGAAAGCATTCTGTATTACATGAATCTATAAATAATTTATAGTTTAGATATCCAAAAGAAAGAAGACAAGGTCTTACAAATGAAGGTACCATATGCCTACACACACATATTTGTTTATGTACACAAATGTATGCACACACAACACGCCACTATCCTGGCACTCTGTTTTCTCCAGACAGCTCATTTCTTTCCCCTCTCCTCTCCTCCTTTGCAGGATCACAATAATGAAGTTAGGCCTGGCAACATTACTGAAGCACTTATTTAATCCACCCTTTCAAATTCAACTGATATCTGCCCAGATAATATCAAGAGAGCAGCTGAGGCCCCTTTGTCAGCAGCCTTGAAGGAGTCATAAGCAAGAAGATAATAAGAAATCTTATTACCAGCTTGGAGATGAGGGAAAAAGAAAATATGGATTTGGAGAGACATATAAGTCAAAATTGACCTTAGGCAAATGCGTGCGAATAGGTCTTTCAAATGCAGTACATCAGGAGAGTCCTATAATAGGGTTTTAACTGTGTACAACACAACTAACCAATTAAAAAGACATTTTATCAGATGTTGGGCAGCTCTATCTCTATCAGGACACAAAAGCAAATGCTTATCTTCAGCTGAAGAAAATAATTTGCCTTACTCTTTCAAGTCGAGGGCCTGAGTTTTCTTCTGGTCTCCCCTCTTCCCTTCTAAAGTATCAATGAACAAAAATGGCATGCTTGGTTTACATAGAGGATGCTTTTATACATCTCTTCAGACACACAGAAACTCTCCACGTATGTCTGGAGAAGCCACCTAAATCTTAACACACATTCCAGAAGACGATTTCAGTGACAAGATGCTTTTGAAAGGCTCTATCTTGAAGAGTAATAACACTGCGTACTTGCCTGAAAAGTAAATGGAGTCACCTACTGCTTGGAATATCTCAACAGTTGGAGACCTGCCATATTTCTGTGCATTAGTTACCTCCTATTTCTTGCCTTTTTTTCCCTTAAAATTTTAACCAATTGGCATTTTTATACTTGAAGCTGGATAACAATTAAAGAGATATAAAAGCCCCACAAAGAAGAAACAACCATACAGAAGAATCACAAAGAACAGTCTGATCCCCACGACAACCTCCACAAGCCCTTATGCTGACTGTTATAGAAGAATCAGTTGTTTTCTTCACCTGTTTCCTTTCCATCTCTGAGAAGAGCTCCAGCACACCACTGGGAGTTTGCACAAGACGGAAGAGGTTTTGCTAGCAAAGACACAAGGACCCATCACTACTTTACCTTCAAAGCCAGGGCTAAGCAATGCTTTGAGGAAAACATTTTCACCAACCTGTCTCAAAAGCAAAAGAGAAGAGCACATCGTGTTATTAACAGATAGCTCTCAGCCACTGAGCTTCACCAGGGGAAGTCTGTATCATTTTCCAGTTTTGGGGCTCGGAAACCTGAGACACCGCAGAGGCGAGGTGGTTTGCCAAGGGGCACTCACAGTGACTCTGCTCCTTCTGATTTATTAATAAACTCTATACACATTGTCTCAGCTGGAAAATATGATGGCCTCTAAAGCCAGAGGATAGCTGGTTTGTGGCCCAGAACAGTACCGCTAGTTGACTAAACTAAACTAAAGCCAAAGTTAATATGTGCTCCTAAGTGACTGCTGCTCTCACCCTGTTAGAGAAAGTCACTTGAGCTGTGCACGCAGCAGGAGGGCAGGGCCCCCACTGGGGGTAGAAAACTGTTTCCTCAAACAATTGCCCGTATCCTTGTTGTTTTAACCTCAAAACTGAAATAGGAACATTTTAAGCTGGCCCAAACCCTCGGCTTCATAGGACCTATTTCTGACTATGATGACCCTGGATACGTCAATTAGAGGGAGCAGTGGGGTGCAGGCAGGGTGCAGCATTGCTGTCCTCACTCGGTGACACCCTACTGCTGAGAATCCAAAGCCTCTTCGCCATCACAGATTTGGGGGCAGAAAGACCATTTCCAAAGGTTATATTATTTGCACATCAACCATACAGTCAGGACGTGGACCCACCTCATCCACTGGTTTGGGATTTATGAAACAAATGAATCAAGTTTGCAACAGAACTATGGACTTAGGTTTATGAGGCCATGCAAATATGTCCTGTTGCAACAGGGACCTTTTAGGGACTGCTGTGCAACCCCACGTTGTTCTGACTCCTGTGCCAGCCCTCCTCGTGCTCACATCTCTGCCTGGGATACATTTGTGAGCTGCACTTAGTACAGCTCTGTGTCTAATCAAAATTAAAAGCCTCTTACACAGACTGCAGTCTGCCACGACTTCAAAGGGAAGGTTAGTTAAACAGCATGACTACCTGCAGACCTAGAGGAACGAGAATTTGTCTTACTGTCATAACCGAGAGGCTACAACTGCAAACAGCTGCGTGTCGTGGCAGGGAGCCACGCAAGCAGCTCCTTTCCCTCTCTGCACGTTTTGCCCATCTCTGAAGTCATCCCTCCTGCCCGAGCAGCTCTTTCCCACAGCTGCTACATCAACGAGGCACTCGGCCAGCCTCCAGGATCTGCTTCTCCTCTCCAGTCCCTCTGCAGTTAGGCAGCACCAACCTCGAGAGCTGACAGCCTAGGGTATGGTGCCACACTCGCCTCCTGCAATGGATGTCTGAGTGATGTCGGAGAAGTTATTGCATCTGCTGACATGTCTGCATACTTTGCAGTCTGTGTCTACAGAAGCAAAAGGATGTAAGCCTGAACATCACTCAACGAGGTGATCCCAAAGGGCAGCCAACGTTTGGGCCCCTCTCAGAGCACTGCACCAGCTCCTGCAAGCCTACCTTATTCTGCGGCAGGCTTTGACGCCTGCCTAACTTTGCACCTCCTGCCTTTGGTTTCCACTGAAATGAATCAAGCTGTTCCCATGGCTGTCCTAACCGGAGCCTTCCTGACCAACTCTGAATTAAATCTAATCACCAGCTTATTGCCTAAACTTGATTAGTGGCCATGAGTGGCAGGAAACAGGAGATGTTCTATAAAATTGAGAGCAGGGTCAGGCTTGATAAAACTTGTTAAAAACTAACTCTGGCAATAAATGCACTGATGGTGCCTAAAAACAGGCTCCATAACAGGGGGAAGCAGCTTGTCCTGAGTGCGGAGCCTCCACAGTTGGATTGCTTCCTGCATCTGGGATGACCTGCACAAAGCTCAACATAAACCTTAAGAATAAGATGACAGCACTTTTTTTTAATAAAAAAATCTTTAGATGGAGACAAAGACAGGAAGAAAAGATAAGGGACAGGGCAAGTAAGAGCAGCCAGCACGTCGGAGGAGCAGCCTGCTTGTGCTTTAGAGACACAAGCTCCTCGCTGCCCTGCACACAGATTTGAAGGGCAAGGCTGGGCTACAAACCCATGCCAACACCACCATAGCATCCCAGGAAGCCCCGTGAATTCCTGAGCAGTTGCACAGAGAACTTGTGTTTATATTGCGTTTGACCCTACATTTTTTGGGGGGGTTACGCTAGTTTAGGATATTAAATACTTCTTATCAGCTGCTTCTTCCACAAGTGCAGATAACTGTCCTGCTTCCCCAGCCCAATTTTACCCCTACAGCTCTGGGAAAAGCAAGCTTACTTTGTTCAATGCTTGTTACGACACGGAGCAAGACACGCAGCAGAGCTGAAGCCTTGCCGTGACACCAAGTAAAACTGCTGCCAGTCGGACTGGCAGCTCGAGTGGAGGAGCAAGGAGGGGGCCGTGTTTTCTGTGTAGCAGCTCAGAAAGCAAGCCACGAGCTTCTTTTCAAGCCCAGCCCTCATTCAACTGAAAAGATTCGACCGAAGACAAACAGTAAGCCATTCTCAAACCGGCAGGGCAGGAGGACGACGAATGCAAGCAAGCAGCCTGCATGCAAAAATCAGATGGTCAGACAAGCAGCTGCTTTAGTTTCCTCCTGGAAAGCAGGCTGGGAAGTTAGAAATTGCTTGGCTCTGCAAAACTTTGGGTAGTATCAACCCCCAGGTGACCAACAGCCCTTCCCAGAGCCGTTCTGTGGCAGCTTTCAGAGGTGGATCAGCAGGGTGTTACAGGGAGGCAGCCCAACAGGAGGGCTCCAGCCCTGGTGGCAGACTCCTGTCTGGTATCGAGGATCCAAATCTCAGCTCAGGCAACCCTTCTGCATGTGAAACCAAATTGGCTGACAGCTCCGGCTGTGGGCAGAGTTGTAGAAAGGCAACGAGGGGAAAAGCACTGATAAAACTGTTTCTACACCATCTTGCTGTGGTACGGCATTATTAGCCCAGGCAGCATGCAGGAATTCTGCTCCGATCTCGCTCTCTGCTCCACTGGTGTAAAGAAAAAATTAAAACTAATAAATATGACCGATACGACTCTTTGGCATAAGGGATGCCCACTATAGTTAGTGGGCGCAGGGCAGCCCCATCCAGCACTGAAATATTCAGATTATGCCAAACCACAGTGGTAAAATAAAGAAACCAGAAACGTGGAGATGTACACTGGTATCTGAATGCTGTTGCAAAGTCTCACCCTTTTCACCACCTTCTTAAAATTTCTACTGAAATATTTCCAGAGCAGCAATTGCCATTTGATTTTATCGCTCAAAGATTTCTAGCCAGCGCTACAAATACAGGCAGCAAGGCAAAAATAAACTGCTGTAACTGTAGGGCTCAGAGCCCAGTGGAAAGCAAAGCACTTTTGTTCTGGTTTCTGTATGAAACGAGCGGAAGGAGCAGGTACCTCAACAAGAACTTGAGAGCTTCTTAGGCCTTCCCCCACTTCTGCAGCTCTTCCAAGCCGCACCAAGTGGCACATCTCTGATTTCACTAAGTGCCACGTGTCACAGCGCTTGGGTGTTTTTTCCTTGAATGCAAGCAGAAACAAAGCTGAACGCCAGTGATTCCCATCACCATTAAAGTATTTGACAATATCCCAGTGAGAGCATTTCACCGCTGCAAAAAGCCCTTCATTAAGGACAGGAAATGTCCAGCCACGACCCACGGGGAACAAAACATGGCTCTATGTGGTTTGACAGACATTTCTGTCCTAGTAGCAGCGACCGCTTTTACATCTCTGAAAATATTACTCAATAAAGCCCACAACACCCTGTAAAGTTTTACAAACAGGGAAAGCATAATTGAAATCATTCATCCAAATTCTTGGAGGCAGCAGCGTCTCGACTGGACTATAACCCAGGCAGTTCTCCAGCCCTGCTCCCCAAACACGAACTCACGCTTGGTTGCTGAAGATTCGGAACCAACTCATTTTTACACCACAAAAAACCTGGCTGTTTTTGCCGACAGAGTCCCCATTCTGCAATCCATCCGTTGTCGTTACGGGAACGCAAGGTAAAATATCTGACAATGAAAAATTAAACAGATTCCACCAAGTGCCTCAGCTCCGCACAAAGAGCAGATGTTAAAGCCTTCGAGTGGTGTCAAAATATCTCTCTCAAAGGTGGCAGGTTTTGAATGGTTTGGTAATTAAAAACTCTAAAGATTGCTGGCTTTAGTTCAGCACACTTCACATTCGCAGAAAGGCTCATTTCTTCCCTTGGTGCCAGATATTGATGCACGGCTGCGATATTCAAAAAGCCGATCGCCTGCTGAGTTCTATCAGAGAACGGCAAAAGCCAGCAATGCTAGAAGCCCAACAGCTGCAGGGACTGTCCACACATCAATCTGCCTGCCTAACGGAGACTAAAACTTGCAAAAACACACAGTCCACAACTAGTGTTCACATCTAGGAGACAAGGGAAAGGTTTCTATGGTTGCTCCCCAGAGCGGAGGCATCGCCTACCTGAGGCTATTCCCGTTCAGCCACCCCGTGAGGCTTACAAGTTTTTGTTCTGCCTGGAGTAGATAGCAAAGCAAGCTGTCCCATGGGAACCTGAGGGCTAAAAACATGCGGTTAGCAGGCACGGAGAATCGCCCAGAGGCAAGAGGAGCTACAGTGGTCCGATTCTCATAGCAGCAGAGAGAGACGATGCCCCCTGTGCCCCAGCAGTTGGTTTAATACCTCACGGAGGTATCAAACACAAAGCCTAGGGGAAGAACAAATGAGAAGCAGAAAAAGCTCAAGCAGGACATGGAAGCAATCAAAGACCTTGGGAGCGAGGTGTTTCCCAGAGGGATCTCCATTTGGATCATACTGAATAGGAGGCTCCAAAGCCGTTGTGTGTTGGCCAAACTCCATCACTATTTCAGGAGCAGATCTGGGGCCGTCCCTTCCAGGATATGCAGAGCACACTGAAGCACGCAAACTCCCCCGTAAATATGGTATAGATCAAGGAGAAAACCAAGTCTTCTTTTTGCACCGAGAATATTTTCAACCCGAAAACCATGTTAGCAATTACATTTTTTTCCGAAAGTGGCGCACAGCAAGGGTTAGTCATATACCTCCCATTAACTCTAATGAGAGCCTTATGGCTAGAGCAGCAAACAGCTTTTTCCAGAACATGGTGGGTGGAAGTAATTTCTATTTTAACAGGCCAGAAGTAGCAAAAAGACAGAAAAATGGGAAATAAAATGCCCTGCGTGCTTGGAAGTGAAAGATGTGTGGCATGTGTGTTCTCTGCCTGATGCCAGGGACTTGAGAAGCGTCTTCAGATTAGTTCTTAACATTTCAAGATGATACAAGAAACTAATTTTCAAAAGAAATGTGATTTGCTTTACTTGTTCCTTCCCAGAGGATGAAGAACTTCCACAAGGAAAGGACAGAGCACCGAGATACAGGCATGGAAGCTGATAAAAATAACTGGGGCTTGAGAAGGTTGACCTACAGAAAATGCTATAGGCCGATGGTAATTCAAGGCTAGGGTATTTAGATTACAAGACTAGAAAAAGTGTTTAAAAAAAGTCTAGAGCCATGACATTTTCAAGCCAACAGGCATTGCAAAACGGAAATGGAAACACCCCTCTGCACCTGTAATCGCACATACTTATATATAAGACAACCCCAACAAAGTATAAATTTGAGGTTTCACCTAGGAAAGCTGAAAATGGATCTTGCAGTGAGGATTTTAAAAACACTGGGTCGTGAAGGGCATTTTAGAACGGAGGAGCCTTGCATGGTGCCCACACCTGAGCAGAGCCACGGCCAGCCCTACAATTCCCACCTCCAGAGCAGCACACCTGGTGCAAGCGTGGAAGCCCAGGTTGCTGTAAAGCATGGAGACAGTTTAGCTTGCGTTCCTTTTATTTGATCATTCTGTAACTCCAGAAGCCCTATTAACAATAACCTTTATATTTGTGTAAGGTTCCAAAGCTCTGAACAAACATCAATTAATCCTCTCAACAAATGTGTGAGGTAAGCAAATGAATATGATCATTTCCATTTCATGGATGAGAAAGCTAAAACACACAGCGGCTAAAGCCGACGTTTTCAAATGAACAGGTGAACATCACGAACCTGCATTTCTGCTTGAGTGAAAAACCAGGCTGAGGGGGGGGTCCCATTTACACCGTGATTACATGGTTCAATGGTAATTGAACAATTCAGTGGTGCAATGGGTAAGAGGCTGCTGACAGAGTACAGCAAGAGATGGGTCCCAGGATCGTCCTTTCAGGAAATACTGAATTCTAACAAGCAACCCTTATATCTCCCTGATAATATTTCATCCCTTAAATCTAATAGGTCAAATCTGCTAATCCTGAGGATACCACACGCAGGGATGGGAAGTTCGAGTCCCACTCTCTTCAGGACTGCCTGCAGTGGTTCCTTCCCCAGAGCCAGGGAGCTCACCCAGCTGCTGCTGCACGCTGCAGAGGTTGGTCCCAGATTTGTTTTCATGTCTGGGTTGTTTTGACCATATTTGTCAAGGGCACCTAAGTGTTTGGGCTGGGAATTTATCATCTTGCTCTTATAAATCCAAATAAAACATCACATCTGCTAGAAAAATGGATTAGTTATGAAAAAGCATAAACATGAGCAAGCAAAAAAAATTTTATTTTAAGGCCTCAAGGAAAGGACACGTCCAAAAGTCATTAACGTCTGGAAGGATAAAGAAATAAAATGAATGGTGCATCAGGAGCAGCAGAGGCTAATTTATACGAGCCAAAAACCTTTTGTACAAAGTATACTGAACTGTGAAACAGGTTTGACCATGGGCCAAGTTGTGTTTCCTAGGCCGGTGCATGATTATCCAGCATGACTTTGCACTACAACACAAGGGCACTGGTGCAATCTACAGGAGGGAGCTGCAGAAAAATCTCAGGTGAAGACTCAAAAGCTAAGCACTTTCAACACAGAAAGAAATGCACATTTTTATTTCAAGTGCAAGAAGCTTCAAGTTAGGTCAGAGTTTTTTATTGCAGGGACTGGAAGAGCAGAGTAAATTAATTTTGCTCGATGTATACTAAGCAAGAATCTCGTCCCTTATCTGCTTATGCTGCTGAAATATAAACTGATTAGATATATTCAATTGACAACAATGACACTTATCTTTGGAGCCAAGATGAAAAAAACCCATGGATTTGCTGTCAGCACATGGTGTAAGACCCAGATTTTCATAAATCTCAGCTGTTGCTCCGGCAACAGCCACTTTCAAAGAGCTAACACGCAGAGAGCACTTCCACCAGCCCAGCATCGCATCGCTGTGACTCAGTTTCCTTGCTGCAAGGGCTGAGAACCTCCCAGGGAAAGCAGCATATGCTCCACGGCCCTTGCACGAGGAAAGCCTCCACAGGGTCACTACAAAAGCTGAGGCATCCCAAGGAGAAAGCTTTTGCGGGGATGCAGGCTGGAGCAGGGCTGCAGGGAGGAGTTGCTGCCCTGTGGATGCCCCGGATCCCTCTGCAGTCACAGAAGCCCTGCAGGACCACCCTGCCAAAGCCAGCGATTAACAGATCCGAAGCAAAGCTAGTCCCAATCCACGTGGCTACAGATCCCGAAACCTAGAAAGCAGCTCCAGGGCAGGGCAGAGCCTGAATCCTCTGGTCCCCTGCCTCTCCCTCCATTGCAGTGTGGCATTTCTGTCCTCTAAAGGCATTAGCTTTTAATTTTTCCTTCCTCTGTTTCTCACTGCCCATAGAAAAGCAACTCATTCGCTGTTCCTACTCACCTGATCCTATTATTTCAGCTCATTCTGAGTGCCTGCGTGGGAAGGAGTGCTTAATAAATCAGCAGCAAGTGTGTTATTACCGGATTTGTCTTTACGTCTGCTGGCAAGGTGGCACATGTATGTCAGCATGATTCAACTTTTCTTGCTGAGCACTTTGGACAGAGCCTCAGCGTTGTTTGGGAGGGAAACCTCACAGCAAAAGCAAAGCACTGTTTCAGCACAGAGCTGAATTACTCTACATTTAAGTATCATCCTCTGATCATACCAAAAAAAGATGCTTCTTGCAATAACGCTCAAAGCTCAATGAAATATCAGTAGTCTGCTTTGTTCTGCGCATTGCAACAACAAAACCCACTTATTTCTTTTTTCTCTGCCTCCAATCAAATAACATTGGAGGTTTTCAGCTTGGAAACAATTTAAATGTGTATTTTCCAGCAGTCACTGGAAAGCACATTAATAGCCGGATGGCAGCAATAGGGCACAGATGACTTTTAGGTGTTGGATCTCCCTAAATAGAGAGGGTGGCCTGGAAACTGGGGGACCTCGTGCAAGGGCTCTATGTTCAAAAACTGGAACGAGAGCTCCAAATAATATTTAAAGAAGAATAAAGGAGAATCACAGGGAAAGAAAAAGCACCAGGTGAGAGGCTTCAGAAAGGAGGTACAAGCACAAGTGACCATCTTGCCACAGGGGAGATCCCAGTGAGCATGCAAAGCAGCCTCCAGGCCAAGGAGAGGGGGGAGAAGGAGAAAGGGATTCAGATGTGGAGCCAAAGCCAGATATCCACACAAATAGATGCTGATTTGATTTGCCTGTGCAGCAGCACTCCTGTTACCTGGCATGACCCCACAGAAGGAGCCCAGCAGCAGCACGGGTCGGGGGGAGAAGCCACATCGTCATAGAGATGCAGGGTTTTAGTAGGTTAAAAAAAGAACAAGGCAGCTCCCTTGGTGCACGGCAGTAACACAGCAGCCTCCCTGCTGACCCCACAGAGGTAAAAAGGCAGAAAGACACGAGGGTTTAGCTGAAATTAAATAGACAGTGGATTAGCATGGGATTTTTTATCTTTGACCTGGCTTTCTCTTGGGCAGACAGCTTACTCTCAAACACCTTGGCATAAGAGAAACCAGCGGATAAGTGATACCATTTTGCCTTGGCGCAATCAGAAGGATGAGAAGAAGTTATCTGTGCTTTTCTGTCCAAAGGAATAAAGAACAAGCTAAACTTTTCTTCTTATTCTTATCCTCTACACATGCAAAATTTCCTTGGAAAACACATGGAAAAGTTACCAGCTGCAGACAGCGGCACGGAGCAGGATTCTCCTGCTCTCAGCCAGTTCAGAAAAATGCAAATGAATCAGAAACCAACCCCAGGAAGTTTGCTGCCATCCCTTAGCTCCCAGCACGAGGGTTTCCCTTCCCCAAGCACAAGCCGCACCAGCGAGCGCCTCATCCCACGCCCCAGGAAGGGATGCTGCAGCAGGAGGTGGCTTGTAGTTAAAATATAGTCTAGGCTAAATGCAGAAAATGCTTCAGAAGTACAGCCTGCAGCCCACCCACCACCTTTCCATGCTGTATTTTTGTAATAAACCCCAGAAAATCCCTTCCCGTGACATTGCTGTGACCCAAGCTGCCAAGATTTTGACAAACTTGCCTATGAAGTCCCCCCCCCAAAAAAAAAAACACACAAAAAACGCCTTTCTGCTCTCAAAGTATTCTTTGAGAAAGGAAACCACCCCTACAGCAGCTACCCAGCAAGCAGTACATCAGGAGGGGTAAAGGCAGCAGGGAGCTTCAGGAAGATGCCCAGAGGGAACCTTTGGCCACGTGGCAGCACGCAGAGGGCAAGGCACACGTGCCCCATCCTGCACACATCTCCAGCCATGGGCACTCCTTTTCCCACTGGTTTGGCTCTCTACCAGTGTTACTGTGGTTGAAAGTGTTCTTTTTTAACACCTATTTGTGACCTGAATCTCAGGTTCTTGTGTTTTCTAAGCAAGCAACACCTGCCTTTCCTGAGAATTTGACCAGAAGGAAGACTTTGCTACTCAGTCCCCTACAAATCCCTATTCAGTGTTTCAGTGTAGTGGGCTTAAATTGCTCTGGTATATAATACAACTGAAAGAAAAATGCTCCCCCGAGCAGCTCCAATTGCTTGTTTTAGAGCAGAATAATCCTGTGTAGCTCCTCGGGATGGATCAGGAGAAACGCTGGAATTCTGTGATGTTAACATCCCGACCCAAGGTGACTCGTGTAATCCTTTGGCTTTAAATCAAAAGCCAACAGAACCTCAGAGTGGACACTTCTGCACTGCCATCTCTGTGGTGAAGCGAAGCTGCAGAATAACAACCCATAGAAGTCTGTCCCAGAACGACTCTGAGGACAAACCATTACCCAGGCTTTCAAAGGGAGAAGCAGGAGAGAAGCAGAACCGCGCGAGCACTCGTCTCTAGGGCTGTCCCTGCAGCAGTACTTCACAAGAGCTGCCGAAGCAGCTGAGCTTTTGGGGTCAGAAGAGGAAATCTCAGTCCTCGGGCAGTTCTGTTTCTGAAGCTGGGATGCTCTGGGAGCACTCTGTGTGCACACACGCATTTTTCCATGCATCCCCTCACCTCTCTATTGACGGACGGCGGCACGCTCTGTCCTTCTCCCCATTCTTTCCTGCCGACACTCCGACTGCAAGCCAGCTCTGTGGAAAGGAGGAAGCTCTAACAAAGCAGAGGAAATCGATACGTGACAACTATAATTCTCTGCTCGATAATTACACAGAATTTACACTGCTGAGTAGGCTCCCTCCATTGATTTTTACAAAAATATTTACTGCAGCAGGAACACAGCTCTAAGGCTAAGTTTTGAAGCTCTGCCTTTTTAGTGCATTGATTTTAAAATAATAACCAATTTCATATTGTACAATGCTTTAATGCCTTCATTCAGAGGCACACCTCCACACAGATGGGCACCTGTGCCTGCAGGGCTCTTCTCCCTCTTTTTCTGTTCCTTTTTCAAACCAACAAAGCATTCCCAGTCCCGCTGCTCGCGAGTCCTGCTCTCAGCTCCTTGCCGCAGACTTCCCAAACAAATCACGTTCCAGTTCAGCAGCTCCTGAGGACTTATCACAGTTTCGATAGGAAATGAGTCATGCTAGAGAAAGCCCCGAGTCCAACGAGAGAGGAGAAACATCCCAAGAATCAAGTTAACCACCCTCCGCCCCATGACATAATTGCGGAGCTGTCAAGAAGACCGGACAGCTTTAATATCTCAGCACCGAGTTATTGCAACGTCAGGCTGTTAATTACAGCCATGGGAAAAAACAACTCCTTCCTCACACCAAAAAATCTCTCTAAGAGCACGCTCTGCAAAACTGGGAGAGGGATGAGAAGGGAACACCATGATGTCACTGTCTGGCACTGAAACAAGTCTCTGTCTTTTATGAATGTCTGGCCACCCAACCTTCAAAACAATAGAAAAGAAGAGAACTAGGAAAGTAGACAAGGTGAGACAGAGAAATCAGAAACATGGAAGGCAGAAGGAGAGAGCCACTATCATGGGAATTTAAGAAGAAAACAGCAGAAAACTGAATTGCATGGAAAAGGTTAGCAAAAACCATCTACTCCCTCCTTTAAAGGAAGAGCTTATGGGTACCCAAGCAGAACATTAAAAGCGATCTGAAAGAAAAGAATTTAGTTTAGGGAACTTGCTGCTGTGAGATATTGCAAGGCCCAAAATATAAAAATCAGCTTCAAATCAGGTTAGATCAATTTGGCAAGTTTGCTACCGGTCACTATGGGAGACAGGGTGCAGGAAAGAGGGCCCCCAAAGCTGCTCCTGTGTTTAATGTTGCACAGAAGCTGAATTACTGCCAGGGCAAACAGCATGAGCGTGTGTGTGAAGGCAAGGGAAACCCAGCAGCACCACAGAAGGATGGAGAAACTCCTCCCAATTTCAAGGGGAAAAACAAACAAACAAACAAAAAATAAACACCATTTAATTACTTCTCTGATGTTGATGCTGTCCATTGGCAAAAAATCAAGGTGGGCCATGAATCCAAGAGTGTTTTACAAAACGCCAGTGTACAGCAGCTCCTATGGGCTTTGAGAAAAGAAACTGCCTTTCTGTTTTAGGATGAGAAAGAGAAGAGTAAGCCTCTGACCCAAGAGCAGAGGTCTTGATTCAAACTAATAAATCACCCTGGTAGGTAAGCATGAAGAGTAGATGTGTTTTCTGCATTTGCCTCTCAATTTCAAGTTTTTGAATTTTTTTTTTTTTTTTTTTTTTTTTTTTAACATGACGGAAAGGAACTGCACTTTTAACTCCAGGAGAAACAATGGCAGAAGGTCAATACTGCATAAGAAACCTGACTTCTCTTGGTTTTCCCCTGTGAGAACACTGATGCTACTCGTGCCGGGAATTTTTTAAGGGACTCATTATTCAGGTAATAAAACCTGCTTCCCCCTACCCCAAAGTGCTCCGAGAGCAGGGATGTTCAGGAGCATGCTGAGGGCACCTCGCAGTGGGGCAGGCAGGGGCTGAGCGTGCAGCACTGTGCAGCGATCACGTCTTGAAAACCTCTTGCAGGCACTTGGCACAGCCGTGCGCTGATACATGGCAGATCAGTGCCTGATGTGCTGCAGGAGAGCTTGCTGCAACTGCTGTAATTACAAGCAAAGCGGAAAGGCAAAGGCAAGTCTTCCAAGAGACAAGCATTAGGAACATTTGTTGAACAACGCTTCTTGGGGTGGTGGCAGGCCCCTTCAAATCCTCCTGCAAGTCCTTACGTTTTCCCTGTGCTGGGGAAGCATCAAAGCCACAGAAGCTTCCACAGAAGCAGTGAAAAAATATTAAAAGGAATAAAATCTGCACTCGGGGTATAGAATAATAAATATTTATTGCCTTTCCTCTTTGCACGTTGTAGAAACAGATGCACGAAATAGTTCAGTGACTTGTGGGAAGCGAGCCAAAGGCAGCTTTACTGCTGATGCAAACGAACAGGGTCAAAGGAACAGCTCCTATTTACCTTCCTAGTAGAGCAAAATGTGGCTCTGTCCAGCCAGGATGGATCTAGGATACCATCCTCTTGTAACCCCTGACATCCCATCCCTCAAAAAGGGCTGCCTGCTCCACTCCACACCTCCTAGTCCCAGTTCCTCAGCAGAGCTCCGTGCTGGGCGCTGCAGATCCCGCAGTGCCAGGCACGACAATCCACCGAGACGCGGCCCCTCAAACACCGAGACGTCTGCTACTTACTCCTCAAGCACTGCCAAGACGTAGCAGCTGCTGTCAGGAAGCCAAATTGCAATAGCTTCTGTTTGTCCAAGGCCCAGATGCCAGCTCCTTCTCCTCCCATGGGATGAGGACCTGTTTTTATACCTCCGACTCGAGTCCTTTCGGGGAAGCCTGCTGTACTCTCTCCGACCTCTTGCAGCATAACCACGCACTAATTAAACTGTTTGTTCTCTTCTCACGGTGCTGTGAGCACGCAAATACTACAAAAAGCCACACACAAACAACGCGACTGCATTCTGTTTGTTGTTCCCAGATTAAAGGCAAGTCCTACCATCCGAAATACAGCATTAAAAAAAAAAAAAAAGCAGCTGCAATATAGAGAGAAGAGGCTTAAGAACAACTGTTATCACAAACTTTGGATACGGGGATCCCAAATCTAACTTGTCTCAGAGTCAGTAACCTGGCTTTAAAGGGGATGGGTGGGAGCTTCCATTTCCAGCCTTTCTCAGTGGTTTTTGGTTGCTCTGTGTAGTCATGTTAAAATTACCAATCCCACCTAATATCTCAAATGATATGTCCCCCTGGCTCATCCCTCACGGGTGAGATACAGGGGCACAAAAGGATCTCTCTCGTTATTTAGCTGGTGATACATCAGGCAGGAAACAAATCTGGCAAAGTCTTCCCAAGCAGCTCGGGCTTAAAGCACCCCGTCTCCAACAAGGTGGCAGAGCTCACGCACACACCCACAAAACAGACACGGTGCTAGCTTAAAAATGAGCTGTGGAACGAGACCGGGGTGAGGAAAGAGACCGCTGGGGGAACAAGAACCAGGGAAATGATGCTTCCTCAAAGCAAGAAGTTAAAGGTGGGCAGAGAGAGGACAGGCTATATATATATTGTCCAAGACACATTTCTTTCCATAAATGAATGGCTGAAATGCATTGCAGAGAAACACGTAATGTGAATCAGTTCAAGGAAAGAGAAACCTGGGGTGGTGGTTGGTGACACAGAACCCAAGCAGGTCTCTGGGCTGGAAAGGAGGAAGGCTGAATGCACTGCAAGGGGACCACACGTACAAAAGTCCCCGGGTACCTCTGGTGACAGCAGGTGAGTCGGGCAGGTGCAGCTTCACGTGTTCACAAGCAGCTCTGCAAACAGCAGTGCCTGGCAGGCCGTGGAAGCCACTGCTCTGTCTCCATGCAAACTCTGCCCACTGTTTCCTAATGCAGTTTGTTTTCCTCCGTGTCTGAAACATCTCCAGTTCATTTAAAAAGCCACTTTCTTTTTGTGGAAACAGGAAAGTTCTCCATTATTCAGCACTTATTCCACATGGATGAAGGTCGTCGTCCTCTTTAAAGAGCTCTCCTGCAGCATGTAACATTAATAGCTGGACCAAGATGAAATTAACTTCATTTTCTGAGATCTGACTTTTGACACCGAACTAAGCGGGTGGGAAGGGATGGAATGGCAGCAGCAATTCCTTGCACAGCTCTGGGGGAATGACACCTGCAGCACCGGGACCAAACCCCACCGAGCTCCTCTGGCCTCTCTTCCAGAGCACGTGAAGGGCCCTGGGGTGAGCTGCTCCTTCCTGGTTAGCACCAAATCCCAAACTCCTGCTCTAGAAGATGACATTTAATACCTATAAATACATCAGTCACTGCTCTTCCATTTGTGACATTTGCAACACGCAAGCATGTTTGTAGGAGACTTCCAGGAAGTCTTCCAACCCCTTAGGAGCTTAATAAGGTGAATCACTGTGTAAAAAGGTACTTTAGTAATCAGAAAGAACCCGAAGATTCAAGCTGTGCCTAGGGGTGAGAGTAAAGAAGAAAAGAAGGAAGGAAGAAACAGAACAAACAGCAGTGAATGGTGTAAGCACCCTCTCATCTCCTGGAGAAGTCATCATTGCCACCTTACTTCCAGTGTTCAGAGCTGGGTCCCAACAGCTGCAGATCTGCAGGAAAATAAAAGGGCAACCAGCAGAATGTTTAATAAAGCCCTGAAGATATGATTTAAGCTCATTATGGCAGATCCAGGCCATACAGATGGTCCCAGGATCAGCTCCATAACAGGTTGGCATCAGAGCAGTCCAAAGCTATCACCTGGGCTGAGGCTGTGCCTCAACTTAATCCCAAGAGGTCAGGAACCAAAATTCCCCCCACTAAGAGGGTGCAGCAGAAATAAGTGTAAAAATTCAGAAGAGCTGACCTGAGAATAAAGCAGTGAAGAAACTCGTAGAGGTGTCCGTGACCTGGCTTAATACAATGGGTAAAGAGAGCCCAGCAAGGGACGAGCAGCGGTGCCCTGCTTCCCTGACCTACCCTGCTCAGTTCACGGCATCAGCTGGTTCATGGCATCTGAAACAGCCCAGAGGAGATTTGCCAGCATCACATAGAAATCACACGCCAGTTAGAGGCCCTGGAATTAGGCTGACTTTGTAATTCAAACAACAAACACAGGAGGAAAATAGATAAAAAGCCAAGGGGTTAAGAGCCAGGATCTCCCTCCGTGCTGGAAATACCGCTCGTGTTTAGCCTCAGCTTAGGTCTCTAGGTTCACAGGGCTGGGAAGATATTGGCATTCGGGCAGACGTCAGCAATTCTTTCAAGCGAGCTATAGATACCAAAGGCTAGTAAGTCAGAAGCATTTCAGTTGTGTAAAACGTGCCACGCCGAGATATTTAGTCTGTTGCAAATGATGCTGCACATGAACCTGGAACACCGGGCTTCTCGCAACCAAACAGCCCAGCCTTACACATGGAGATCTCCTCCAGCTCTGCTGATGCTCCTGGTCCCTTATTCATCCCAAACTGTGCCCCCTCACAGGGCATTTGGGACTTGCACAGCATCCAAAACCCTAATATGAGGTTCCAGGGTGAAAAACGAGAGGAAAATGAATATAGACCAGGCGATGAGCGCACATTATGAGCACAGACTACAAATCAGCAGCAACAAAGAGCCACCTACTACCTGTTAAGTGATTGAGCTCACGTTTTCAGCGTCTGCCACCCTGGATAGGGTTTTTTCTCCCTGGAAGGACCCATGGAGGCAATGGGACAGGAGGAGGGCAGCCTGGGACACGCTGCCCAGCTCCCCGCGGGAGCACTGCCAGTTCCCACGGGCAGCAGCGCCTGGGCTGGGAGGACCGGGAGCAGCGGCAACCCCGGGGGACAGAGCTGCCCGAGCGAGGTTGCTTTTAACCTCCCTGCAAAGAACAGGCTTTTTTAAGCTGCCGGCCAAATATTAAATGTCACTTTCATGCTAATTTTCAAGCTTGGACACCAGCGTTTGTTTTGCAGAGAACGCTCCAGAAAGCCTCTGCCTTCTGCACAGATGGGTACAGCCAAGACCGAGGGAAAAAAGCCACCAGAACTGAAGGTTGATTTCACTCCTCGTGAAATGATCGCTTTTGTGATTTTGTTCGACATGAAAGGTTACAATTAAAACTTGGAAAAATGAAAGCAGAAGATAGCTTTTGTCAAGAAATATTGCCAGTACTTCTGCTACACAAAAAGCATATTAAAGGCATCCCACTACTCAGAAATCAATATTTGAGTTAGTCTTATTAATTTTTGAAAGCTTTTTTGTTCTTCCATTTTTAAGCTCTCTCCAATTTGCAGCTACAAAACCCTGAAACAGTAAAGAGAAGAGGGAGCCCGTGTATCCTGTTCGGGGTTAGATCATGTCCAGCTGTGTGAGAAATGCAAAAATAAAAACCAGAAGGGAGGAATTCAGCTTCTGACTTGGTGCCCGTAGGATGTCACAGCCCTGGGAACCACATCTCTGCTCCTCTCCGCAATTCCAGCTAGCCCAAAGGGCAGAAGATGAAGGCGCGGCTCCTGCCCCACGTGACTGGGTGTGCAAGGACACCGCCACCAATATCTCCACTGCACATTAATCTCTGTATCACCCCTGAAATGGGCCAGAACCATGAAGTACTGATGAGCCTTCAATTTATTAATAACTTTCTTTGCTCCCTAGAGGGAAGACATTAAAAAAAAAATCCCATTTTAATTTCCCTTGAAGTAATTTAAGAAATGATCATTCTGACCTAACCTTAGGCTTTTTTTTTTTTTTTTTTTTAAAATAGCCTGTAACGCCCCCTCCAAAGGCAGCAGCAAACCAGTTGTCTGTAAACGGAGATTTGCTCGGTCTCCAGTTGTATGCAGGGGGGATTAAATCTCCGTCATCGTTTTCAGAGCATCATGGCTGTACACAGAACACCGCACAAACAGGGAGCTGCGCTAGACAAATAACAGGTCGCCCATCCAAAAGGGCTTACATTAATTACGTTAATCCAGCGGAGACAGGAGTGTGATTAAACAGCCTCTGCTGCCCGGGATTTGGCTGTTAGCCAGCAGTAATCCCGTGCAATCTGCATCTGAAGTGTGTGCGAGGGGGATGCTCCCACCACCTCCCTTCAACAAAGCCGGAGCAGGGCAGGTGACGGCATCCTCAGGGGCAGGAGCAGTTCCTGGAGAGCCGCCTGCACCTCCCAGGGCTGCTGAGAACACGAGGACCCTGGGGACTTCAGGTTAGGTTTTAACTTTAATTAAACCCCAAAAGTCTCTTTAAGGGAGAGCAGCACTAAACATAAGAACCACAACTTTGCTCACCCCCCTGCTGCACAGATACCTGGCAGCATCAACGGCATCACGAGCCAGGCAGCCTCAACCAAATCCTGCCTGTGACCAGCAGAAAAGACAGGCCTTCAGGCAACCGAGGTCACTCTGTACTACGCAGGGAAGCTGTGACTAATACACCTCTAACTGGGTCGGAGCAGTACGCCTCGACGGGCACTCCTGGCCCTTCTCCTCTCCCAGCACCCTCCTGCAGACAGCCAGGGCCGGAAGGTAGGAAGAGCAGAAGGTGCAAGCCTTGCAAAATCGGTCCGTGGCCGCTTTTTTTTCCAGCAGCAAGGCAGCGTCACGCCGGCGGTGCCTGCCAAGAGCGCTCGCTGTCCCCGGCGGCACCGAGGGTGGCACGGGGAGTGACACAGCAGGACGCGGCCGTGACTCTGCTCCTGCGGCTCCAGGGTAGCAAAAGGCTCCCTGAGCTCCTGGCCCAGCTGGCAGCAGCCCCTCGCTGCTGCTGGGTTTCCAAGCACCTGGTGTAATCAGAGCCCAGCTCGTTTATTTGGCTGGCTGTGCCAGGCTGTCTCCTGGCCAGAGGCGTCTCCCAGAAAAGGGAGCAGCAGCCTCAGGTCACTGCTAGCAAGCAAAAGGAGCTCTGCATACCCAACTCCGCAGCTTCTACCAGCCCCTTTGGTCTGAACATCACCTACAGCAAGCAGACAGCAGGTCTGGGCTACCTGGCACTGCCCCAGAGAGGTGCCAGCAGGAAAAACAATGAATTATCTGCTAACTTAACTCGTGACAGTGCTATCGTGGGCTCTGCCGTGCAGCAGCTGGGTTGGGCGCTGAAGGTTGTGAGGAAGATTGTGAGGAAGATGCCCAGACACACAACTCAGGGGATGTGGAATGGGAAAGCTCCACTCCAAAACATTAAATCCCATTGTCAGCTCTGAGCACAGAAATTAAGCAAAACCTTAAGTTGAGAGAGGGGCGTTTAAGCAAATCCCATTCTGCCCCACTCCCCATTGCATCCTTCTCAGAGAAGTCACCAGGATATTGTTGAAGAATCAAGGTACACTCCTAACAAAGACAGAGGTCCTTTCCCTACTTTTGCCTCCTTTGCACACATCAAAAATAATCCGTGTAAAGGCAGATCAGGCCAATGCTTCATTGCTAAGCCTCCTCACCAGAAAACTAAGGTAGTAACTTAAGCCTATACATTCATGCAGAAGATGATAGAAAGATTACTGAAAGCTGTTTCTAAATTCTCAGTCTCATTTACCGACTGATGTGCTACACGGGGCGAATCATTTCTTTGTCTCAGCATGGGAGATGGGACAGAAATCTGGCAGACAATGCAAAGAAATGCTCGGGAAGCGCCTTGATAATGCGAAGTGCAGATCACGCCACACGGTTTGTTTTGCAACGTGTTATTTCAGAGTTAGGTAGAAAACCCCACTTGCATAAGCAGGGAGGGATGTGAACGTACAGCCAGCCAACTCCGTGCTGGATAAGCTCAGTGCAAACCGTTAAAGAAGAACAAATTTGGGGTTTTGTTGTACCTGTTGTTCCCAAACAGAGGTGCTTTTCCATGAGCTGCTGACAGGTCATTTATTCAAAGTTTGCATTTTGCTGAAGAATGCCAGCATGCCCAGAATAAGAAGCAGCAACGTTTTCCCTGGGTCAGCAGAACAGGGCATACGCAGCTTTTGTTTTTCACCATAACCCTAGCTGGGGAGGCACGGCTCGCGTTCAGAGGCACAAGTAGTCCCAGGCACACGGATGGAAACGGGCTGGGGCTGTATAACATCATCTCATTCACAGTTGGAGGTTTTCCAGTTAATAAAACGGCCATATGGGGCATTAAAAAACAACCCAGAAAACAAAGCATCTCCTTCCTTTGCCACCTCCAGTCTCAAAAATTCCTCCAAAAAATGCCAGCCAAAAAGTAAAACAGCAGACAGCAGCACTCCTGAAACTCAAGAATGCCTTTTTTTTTTTTTCTTCCTTACAAGCTTTTTACCCACTGCAAGTGTTATCAGCACCTTTGATCAGCGTGCTATAGGCAGGAGAGGACTAACGATGGGCTGGAAGCAATAATTAGCATCTTCAGCAAACACTGGGATCTCTTTGGGAACAAGGCCCCCAGCAGGCTCGCTTCCCCTCCTGACACCACCCACACCCGCCAACAAAACACGCTGCTTATTCACAAAACAAGCTTGCCTTGCAAGAAAACAGAGGCCACGTGCAACCTGTGGCCTAGGAGGAGGCACACAGCAATGCCTTAGAGAATCGCCCCGGGACTGTGATCCAGAAAGGCAACGCTTAGCCCAGATTCTATTTAGACACCTAATTCCCATGGTTATCGGTTAAAACAAAGAGACCGAATTTTCATAGAAATTAAAGAGCTTTTTGATGTGAGGACCCAGGCTTCTGTGCACTTACTGGAAATGGCACATACCATGGTTTTTCCCGGACGGGCTCATCTCCCACATTAACTCTCTTTGCTCCAACACACCTCTCCCCACCTAAACATGCTGCTGCTCACCACCACGCTCCTCCTCCCTTCCCCTTTCACACTGCCTTTTTCTTGCCTCTGCTCGGGCAGATTTCCTAAATCTTCACCCCATCCTGAGCCCCCTGCAATAGCTCCCCAGTGCATCATAGATTCGATTTCAAATTGCCTTCCTGGCCTTCAGTGAGCAGCACGGACTTCCTCGAGCACATCCTTACCTTGCACTACGCCTCCTCTCCTGCCACCTCCTCTGCCTGCTCCTCCAGCTCACTCCTGGAATTTACTGCCCCTCCAGGGCTAATAAAGCCCAAACTTGCTGATATTAAGGCACGGAGCAAGTCTCATCTGTTTACCCAGACTCTGAATACCACAGGACGGCAAGACCGATTTATTCAGAAAGCTTCGCTCCAGCTGCTGCAGTCACCACATTACCAGGGCTTGGGGTGTGCTGTGTGCGAGAAACTAAGAGCTACACCCGGGAGTATTTTATCAACACTGGAGAGCAGCACAGCTTCATCATCACTCTCTTCTTTATCTGAAATGTTCACTTCCATAGGTCTTCTATGAATCAACCAAACCCATTTGAAGCTACATTTTTCACCTAAGGGGATGGCCTGCCCCAACCTTTGCCAGCTGCATCAGCCTGTGCCTCATCTTCCCCCCAGGCACCTTTTCAAGGGATTTCCAGAGCACTCCTACCCCTGGTGGGATCTGGCAGCAGGAAGGCAAGGGCAGGGTGCTGGCACAACGGCCACCTCTGGCACCGCAAGGTTTCTGACTGGCGGATGCCACTTCCAAAACATCTTCACGCCAGGGGAACAGCTTCACGCCTGCTTCACCACCTTCACAACCTCAAAGCCAAATCCCGAGCATCCAGGCAATGAAAACTGGCATCACAGAAAAGAAACAGACTTGGAAGAAAAATGTGCAGGCCACAAGCAACATTAAAAAGCAACAGGACAAGCCCAAAGTGCATTCCTTGTGCTGGGGGCTCCTGGAAGCGGGGTACAGAGCATCAGGGAGTACAACTGCCCTAAACCCACTTCTTGCTCCCCGTTGGTCTCCCTGCAAAAGACAGCCTTTGCTCTTTGTTTAACCACCCAGCTCTTGGAGACAAATTAAAAATAGTTTGCCGAGGTGGGGCAGGATGGTGCTAACAGACGAGAAGCCAGACCCGTTAACCCCTCTGACACCGAGGAGGAAGGGCCCAGGAGCTGCAATGCGCTGCAGGAATGCAGCAAGGAGTTTCAGGTGTCAGAGCGAGAGCAAGGCGCTGGCGTCAGAATTCCCCGAGACCATTCTCACCCTCCCACTAACTCGCTTTATAACCCGGGAGACATTGCTGAAGGAAGAGTATTTGTTTAACCTATGCTCAGTTTGGGTTTTACTACTGCTTATAAATCAAGTCCCTCCGGGATGCTAAGCACCTAACGAGATGCTGTATCCAGTTACAGGCCAGGCTGCACTTCCATTTGGTGCGTAACTCTCACCAACGCAGGAAGGGGCTGGAGAGACAAGGAGGTATTTCTCCAGCTCAGGTGACAGTGGGGAAACAAAAAGCAAATCTTTCCATACGAGCAGCGATCCTGGTCAGATCAACACCCAGCAAGCACAAACATGCGCTGTTCAACTGCCTCTGCTGATCAAGTAGGTGTATGTCTCCCTACAAACCTCTTACCCCGTTACCTGTGGGAACTTCTTCACACATTACTGAGGACCACAGCAAATGGCTCAGTCTCCTGCAGTGCTGCCCCTCGGACAGTCCACGAAGCAGCATGCTCGTCCACGACAAAATGAGTCCCACAGCAGCAAGATTTACAGAAGAGAAACAAAGGCACACATTGCACAAAACAGCACAGTAAAACATCTTTGCCCGGCAGGGATGTACCTTGCATATGAAACGCCCCCCCCAAACTTCACCACATTACATCCTGTTACAAATGAGAAAATACATCTAGAGGACAAAACCATCAACGGCCCCAAATAAGAGACGACCCACAGCTGAGGACCAGAGCATCAAACGATGCTCGTGCCTCCTCCGCAGCACAGCCAGGGATGTTTGCAGCTCGCTCCCCACAAGCCACCGCCCCTACGAGGCCCCCCCAGCGCGCAGCTTGTAAGGGGATGGAGGGGAAGCTCTCTCTAACAAGCATTATCCTTTTGATGATTGAATTAAGACATCCATATGTTGTTAGCTGATGGCTAACAAGATACAGGTGGTCTTTCATCACTGGGGTAATTGGTCTCTGCAGCAATGACTAACGCAGGAAAGTTGTCCCAGTTGTCTTTTTTTTTTTTTTCCCCTCTTAATATTGTTTCTTTTCAACTCTAATAAGCAACATCGCTGTCTCGTACAAGCGGCTGCAGCAGGAATGTTTTATCTAACATTGAAGACAGCAGTGTAAAGCAAACTGGAGGGAAAATGCAAGCAGAGGCAGACAGGAAGGCAAGAACTGCACACTGCAGCTTGCTTCCTACCTGTTTAGCTCTTGGATTTCCCCTGCTGCTTCGATCTGTTGCCTTTGGTTGGAGTCTGCACCTTGTAAGAGTCTTGCCTAGGTGCAGAGAAGTGCCCTGAGGTATTAGTGACCTGCTGTTAACGCCCATCCCGGGTACTACCGAAATCCTCAGGGATTAATTAATAAAGGGCCACATTTGGACAGCCTCCCTGAGACAAAATCGCTATCACTGAAATCAAAAGGGGACTTAGTGAGGGCAGGCTTCCTCTAAGGAGAAGCCAAACGCCTCATTAGCAGCACAGTTAACGAAATGGCCGCACCTTGGCAAAAAGAAATCAGCAGATAATTTCCAAGTGCTTTCAAAACAGCAAAATTCAAAGGACAAGTTTAGGGACCAAACCCCGATGTCTAAGGCAAAGCCAGAGATTTTCCTCCATGGAAAAAAAAAAGATCAAAAAAGCCTCAAGTGTGCTCCCAGGGTGAACCAAACCGTGTACGTGACAGAAGAACACCATTTTCCACCTGTGCTGTGCCATTCCCTGCTGGAGCTCCTGGGGTGCCTGAATGGCCGATTTCACCTTTCCCAGAATCTGCCTAGGTCCTTTCCTCAGCGTTTTGTGACAGCAGAGCCGGGTGGGAAGATGCGGCTGATCTGACAGCTGTGAAGTGACAAGTTAGTCAGTGGGGAAACACCTTGGCACGAGCATAGAGGCGGCCGTCCTGCCAGCACAGCAAACAGGGCTCCAAACCCCGGAGTCAGATCGCTGGTAGGTTAAATCCCAGCGCCAGGCCCCTGGTGACAAACCTGCCAGGTGGGAGGGTTTAGTTCGTCACCAACCCGTGCAGACATGGCCCTGCCTGACCTCCCCGAGCCTGCATGCTACCCCAGGGATGGTTTCCTCTTCAACGAGCTCTTCTGACTGGCTTATAACACCACCACAAAGCATTTCGAACATTACTTATTTATTTAATATGGTGCCTACCACTGGATTTCATCATTTTTCTTCCAGGTCAGTCCATTCGGGGTAACTGGATGATTGTAGTTGATGGGACCGCACCGGTGGCTCTACAGCAGCTCTGCCCCAGAAACATGTACTATTGGGCTACTCACACCTTTGATTCATGTCACAGCTGTTCCTCTGCTGTTAACACCATTAATTTCTAATTAGACAGGTTCACACACTGAGCCTGACATGCTGCTCAGGCACCTTTCAGATGTCTCGTGTCAGGTAACGCACACAGCCTTGGGCAGGCTCGTCCCAGGGCTGGCCTTCCCTCCCTGCTGTCCCTCCCAGCCCCAGGGAAAAGCTCCTGCCAGCCCTGCTCCCGCAGCAGCTCTGCTGCATTTAGCTGCTGTGCTGGGGAGAGATCACTGCCTGACACGTGTGTTTGTCGTGGCACTGCCAGCCTTGGCAAAACCAAACACTGAGGTAACTCAGATAAGCGCTATCTGGCATGCAAAGGGTGTGAACACCAGCAGGCCAGGCACCCAGCTCCAGCCAGCATGCTGCAACCTCCCCCCTTCAAAGGGGGAAAACAAATAATAAAAAAAAAATGGTTCAGCCAACAAAAATGACACGCTGGCTCTTGGAGCAAGTGAAAAAAGTCTATGGAAAGTGACAAGAAACACAGGTCATGGACATGCTCATGAGCTCAAGCAAACTGAGCTTCTGTGAAAGTTTTGAGTGTACTTAAACACTTCTGTGAAGCACCTTATCCTGCAGATAACCACACAACAGCTAGCCATAGGCATGCAGCCATGCAGGCAAGCTTTCCCCCAGGCTCACAAGGCAGCAGACATCACCCAGTGCAACCGAGAGCAGCAGTAAGAGTGCTGAGCAAGCTGCCCCGAGCCCCTGCCTGCCCCCCTGTGCAGCAGGGCACGTTTTGTTAAGCCCTGCTGACACCAGGCAGTACATGTGCGTGTCAGGATACAAAGGAGAGCAGGATCTGCTTGCGACTTTAAGGCAGTGATTATCTTTTAACACCATTCCCCCTGCCATTCAGTTCACTGACCTTCTTTTATTGCAAGGTTACAGCGGTACAGCAAAATTCATGGAAGCTGTCTTTTGCTCACTTGGGTGAGGATGAGTAGGATAATCATTTCTGACAAACCCTAGAATATCCTCCATACCAAATTGTTTTGGTGAGAGAATAGGACAACACAAGCCTCGGTATCATGCAACAAATAATCACCACTGCTCTGAGGCCAGAGCCCTGATTCATGCTGGCAAAGGGGCAAACCCTGCACCTTGTCCTGGCTGGCTCCTGCAGCCTCTGATGGCACACGCAGGATGACATGTTGGCTCTGGCTGCTGTTTGTGCCATTAAGGAGGTACAATACGGCCTTCAGTTCTTGACATGGTCAGCTCAGCACCTTCCAATCTATTTAATTAATGTTATGAACTTCGAGCTAATACGTACCGTCCTCTGCGTGTCTGCCATTGAAATGACAAACAGCTCTCTCCCAGGGCACTGCTTCAAAGAGGCTGCCACAGAAATGATGTACCTCATGAGGCTCTCAGATGATAACTGTTTTAAATACATGACAGAGAAACCAACATGTTCAAAAATTAAATTATTTTAAAAAGACATCAAAATCAGCAAATCCCTAAAGTCAAAAATCAGCTGTGAAGCAGACAGAGCGCAGAGTAACAGGGAAACAGCTCCCACCCTCAATATGGTCTCACAAATTCATTTGTGTTGGACCCAAGCCTTATTTACTCAACTCTTAACAAAAAAAAAAAAAAAACCAACAAAAAACAAACAAACAAAAAGGCTATTAGCAGAAGGTTAAGGTAACTGGAGCACTTGCTGTAAAATAATGGAGCCCACAGCAGTTATGACTTTGTGCATATAGACATTTAATTGAATAAATACCGCCTTTCCCAACAGCCCTCCTGCCTGTAGTGGGGAAGGTTATTCCTGTTAATTGATTATTGCTACTGCTCTAAGACACCCTACACACTTGTTTAGGTTTCCATTTAATTTTCCAGGATATTATCACTGGCAGTGTAAAAGGGGCCATGTGTAACCATGCCAGCCCTGCTGACACACAGCAAATGAGGACAGAGATCTCTCCCCAAAGGGGGATAATTTATTATAAAAGGCTGCAGGTTATCAATGGATCAGTGGGCTAGGCCAGCACCGTTAATAGTGGTATATCCACATGAAGCTGTGCAATTTAAACTGATTGGAGTTAGTCCACAGGGAAGACAAGAAGGGAATTTGATGCGAAGACACCTCCCAGTAATGAACAGGCAGCACAGCACTCACGTTGGCAACAACTCTCCTTTCAGTGCTGTGCTAATACCTTGTCTTTCTCAGCCCTTTGGAGACGGTGGCAGAAAGGAATGGCTCCCCAAATCATCTGTAGGAGGATGCACTTACCGAACAAAACGATCACAAAATTCTGTCAAATCTCTAGGCTAAAAATACTTCGTACCTATAGAACCGCACACCCCAGCGGGGAGAAGAACAATTCTCTGGAACAAGAGCTCACCCTGCAAGCAAACGTGCCCACGTGGAGGTGGACAGCCTCACCAAACTTGCAGGTACTTGACGGGCGTGCAGAAGATACACAACAAATAGGAAATGTCAGCTGAAATCCCCTATGGAAGGTGTGGGAGAAATGAGCTCTTGAAAGGAAGAGGGCTCAGGAAAGCACAAGGCTGGCTGAGCTTTAAGCAGGTGAGCTTAGGAAAGCAGCACCCAGGGGTAAGGCAGAGAGGGAATCTGGGCATGAGAAAATATTCTAAAGAACTGGGAAGGGACAAAACAATGCCCATCTCGACACATTTCTGCGGGGAACGAGGGTCCTCACCAGCTTTAAATAGCGCTTCTCACACCGCAGAAACCAAGCTACGTGCAGAACAGAACATGCTTCCAGCATGAAAGCCCGATCAGCCGCACAATCTGCTTTCAGCTCCAAAATATCCGTGTTTCCCAGCATTACATGCTGTGTCCCCCAGGAAACAGAACTCTTAGGCTTCTGAATAAATGGGAGACATTTATTCATTATTTTTCTATCGTGAAAGGTGCCACCACTGACTGCTCATTCTACACTCCTCCAAATGTGCTAAGTTGCACACAAGGACATTAGACAACAGAGGGGTTGCCCTGTAGATGGTTAAGATTTTCTGCTCTCTGGTTTTTATGGCTTTTTCTTTAATGTCATGAACTGCATTTTTATATTTGCTTTTAAAATCGGAAGCCCCCTTTTGTGCTCTTTTTCCCTGTAGGCATTTAGTGATGAACCCTACCATACGTAACACCAGATACGCAGAAGATGAATGGTTTCAAGGTTCACAGCAACTGCTTAGCTTGCCAACAGGCGCTTCCTAATAGAAATCTGAGTACTATTTCTTTGTATTGCCACACGCAAAATGTTGACTCAAACTCTGATGATTTCAGCATCTTACGCTGATAACTTGCTATTAACTCACTGCTATAGATACGCTCAGATTTAATTCTTGTCAGTAGCGAAAACGCTCCTGCTCCTCCAAAACACAATGGTTGCTGTCATTTTGACTGACGTAAGCTACCATAAGTGATTTTTCAAATGGACAAATTTATCCCTGGAGACAGCAAGATTCCAACTAGGGCACATTTGTCTTCCTCTGCGGCAAATCTCGAGTTGATGCTTACAGCAAGCATGGAAGGCACCAGAAGCGAGCGCGAGCACTGCTCTGCAGTTGTGGTGGCAAAACCAAAAGCGCTTCCACACGTCCGATGTAAAATAACCCCTGCCAAGGTCAGGGTCAGCAGTGACAGCGCCGGGCACTGCCCCTTTCCTGGGGCTGGCAAGTCCCATCTTGGCAGAACTGGGCACCGAACACCATCCTGTTGAGTTTGCCTCTTACATTGGGGTCAGCAGTGGGAGCAGCCCTAAGATAAACCCAAATACACATAGTACAGACCGAACAGAAGCTGGGAAGATGAGGCAGAAGAAAGCAGCTAAACGGACACATGCAGCAGTGCTGAGTTCTCTATTTTTCTGTTCTTCCACCCTTCCACAAAGCAGACCAAGAGGTGTATTCCCCTGAGCACACTGAGGTCAGGCACACACCCTTGTACTGCCCATAGAGGAGAACCCATCGCTCCTTATCACTCACTCTGGCTCAGGCTTGCCCCTTCTGGGACTTCCCTCGTGTCAGTCTTCCTCTTACAGCCATTTCTGTGAGCCACCAGGACTCCAGTCCTCTGTCCTGAACACGTGGGGTATGTGGACATGAAGTTAAACACCGAGACAGCCTGGGAGAACCTGATGAAAGTCCCTGGCACGTTAAAGACCAACCCAGCATTCTTCTGAACGAGCCAAGCTCCACACAGCCTGGCACTGCTCCCCTCCAACATCAATATCAATTTCCTCCATCAACAGGAGACAGAATAACAGCGACTTCCTCCCTATAATGCAGCCTTTAATTGTCCCAGATCAATTACCGGCTCCCTGCGCTATTCATTGTGCTTTGCAGGTAACTGTGGTCTAGACGAGGTGCAACAGCTTCAGCAGCAAATGGTAACTGCTGCAGGAAGCCCAGAAGGAGCATAAGGAGGCTGCCAACAACATTCACCTGCCACGGCCCTGCCCTGGCTCTACCTGAACACACAAACCACTGCTGACACCAACGGGGGCAACTCCAGTGACCAGAAACCGCTTGCAAGCTCTTGCTCATCTGGGAGGCAGCAAATCCATACAACCGCTGTCGTTTTCCCCCTGGATCAGCTCCGTGATGCCTCTGATCCCCCTCCCGTGACACAGTCTTCATCGATTTCCACAGAACTTCGCAAGAGCTCGCAGAAGAGGCACAGAGGAGGGAAATGTCAAGTGAGTCATTAGCGGGTAGAAAAAGGAACTGTGTAGTAAGGAGTCCTCAAAATGCTTTTCCCCCTTTAAAGCAAACAATGCCACAAATCGAGGGGATTTGAACAGCAGCGTAACTGCAGCAATGAGTCCTGCAGCCTGAGGGAGCGAGGAACTCCTCCCTCGGAGGGGATGCTAATACCAAATGCCAATAAATGCAGGTGTCACTGTCCTGTTTGATTTGAAATCTTTGGAGTCGAGACCTTAAATACGACAGCAGACAGGGAGAGAAAAGCACCATAACAGAAGAGTTCTCCGACTTGAAACAGCTAAGAAAACTCCTACATTTTCTCATTTTTTCGATGTTATTGCCAACTTCGTGACCTTTGCTCTTGGTTGAGCATCCTCTTGGTTGCTGAAATGGAAGGGAATGTATTTCCCATCATTAGCAGGAGCAGACGTGGTCCTGCTACCTTCCAAACTCTGTTACAGCACAAATGTGTTTTCTTCTGGACATCCCTTGGCGTGTGCTCGTGTGCATGCATCTTTGTGATTTGATTTGCCCTCAGTTACCACAGCACAGCCCTTTTCCTAGGGCTGGTTACTACAGCAACAGAATCTGTTTGAGTTTGTTAGCAGGCATCAGAAAACCTCCCGTAACTGCTGTTAGCTCCAGAAACATGAAGCTACATGTCAGCAGCCCGTGCCACAGAGATACCTTCCCGTAGGAGTTCACCCTACCTCTGTAATTACGAAACTCCATCAGTCCCCACCTCCTTGGAAGGACAGCACAAGCCTGAACAGCCTCTGCCTTCAGAGGGTGCACAGCAGAGGGGCACTGCCCATCTCCTGTGTGCGTGTCATCACAGGGAAACCACAGTGTGCAGGATTTCACAGATTCAGGGTCATAGATGTGTTCTATTTCACTCATGCTATAGGCTTTCATTACTACTGAAAGTAAAGTCCCACTTTAAATCCCGTGTAGTAACACATCTGCATTCTTCTGCATACACACATTTATATTAATACATACACACACAAAAGTTGTGGTTTCCTTTTTTTTTTTTTTTTTTTTAAATTATTTGTTTGTTTTTGTTACACAGAGCAGTCTCCCTGTATTGTCACTTCCCCGCACGGAGGTTGGAGATTACCTGAAGTTGCTCCACTGAACTCTTGCACAACTTGGAGGGAAGGAAAAAAAACTCAGCGCATGGGTTTAGTTCCGTCTAACTCACTGCCTTGGGACAAAAGAGGAATTTTATTGCAGGTGAACAATTACTGGCACTAAGCTGCCAGGTAAGAGACTATTTCTTCCCCCCAGCTACAACAGAGCCCAAACGCAGCCCATCCATACCTGACAGCAGCAATATACTGGAGACAGCACGGCCTGGTCGATCTGATCATTTCTTCCCAGCCATGGTGGAGAGCTTGGCCAGACTATTACCACTGTTATTAATTAGTTTCTGTCCTGAGGGAGCAGCCTATGCCAGATTTGCTCCTAATTTAAACTGAGGGAACTTACCCAAAAACGTTTCATCCGGTCACACACAGAGTAGCCCCTACTGAGCGAGTGTGCTATTATGAGAAAGAAAACTGCTACAAACATAGCCCAGTGACAGTACACGCCGCAGTTATTTCCGCTGTGAAACAGGAGAACCAAGCGGGTAAGCTGCTCAGCCAGCTTTCTGCTAAGGCCACTGAAAATTGCATTGATGACATCAACAAAAATAATCAGTTAAACACAAATCCAAGCCCATAATTCTCAAAGGGTGCCTTAAACTACGGAACTGGACTACCTCTCAAGCACTCACAAACCCGAGGAGACACGTATTTCCACCTGCACCCTCTCCATTTATATTCATCCACAGAATACATTTTTTCCTGTTCATTTCTTCCTGCTAGCTTTTATTTTCACTAACCAAATTGATTGCAGTTTGATGTAAGAATTAATCATCCCCTACCCAAAAACCTACTTGTGATGGATAGCTCGGGATAGGACTAATATTAAACTTCATTCAATCAGCTGATCGGTTGAGTGTGCACACAACGTGCACTCGTCTGCGACCCACCATTTATATAGAGAAGTCCAGATCAAGATTTGATGATTATGATACATTCTAGCTGCAGAAAGGAACGCTACATGGTTAGAAGCGAGTATATGAAGGAAAAAATCACAAAACTGCACGTAGCAAGAAGAAATTATTTTTTCTGGCTGTATTTTCCCAGCTACGGTTGAGCTGCCAACTTTAAAGAAGGTATTTTAGCATGCAAGATGAATGTATCTAAGGAACTAAAAGAATCACTCTTCCTAATCTTCCTCTTACGCACCCTCCTTAATCCTGTTCTCAGACATGAAGCATTGCTTTCAAAATGCCCACGGAACAGCCTGAAAGAAGTTGCTGCTCCTCCATATCGTTATTTATAATAGATAATCTTAGAACCGCTCTTAATTCCAACTCATCATTTATGGCATTGGCAAAGTTGCCCCAGTGAATTTAGTCCCATTATTCACCTTTGGGTTGTACAGTACCTTGTGTTTTATATATCACCCCGCTCTATCCAGAGGATCCCTCACAAGCACTTACAGAACCAAGTGAAGGTTAATAACAACCAATACCAGAAGTGCCAGGATTTTATGGCCGGTTAAAGGAAAACACAGACACACTTTGAATATGTAGAAGAACATCTAAGCCAGACAGAAATACACCCAGGAATGCGGAAACCATGCTATAGAGTCAGTCGGAAACCATGCTATAGAGTCAGTCATTCCAACAGGCCTCTGCGCTATCCCAAGACATTTAAGATCCTTCAGAAAGTCAGTGGGACTGCCCAGCTTTGGCCATCCCACAGCTGTGTTCAGTTATAAGTGTCTTAGAAAAAAGAATAGCTACCAGTGGGATCACCCACTTAGTTGATGTTTAAAAGCAAAGTGAGGGGTGAAGGCACAAGTGCACGCAGTTTTTGTCACTAAAAACTCTACTAACAACTGCAGAAGGAATCCAGTAACAGCAGCACATACTTCAGCTGTATTGTGATTTAATGCACTGGAGCCATTTACCTGGTGGCAAGTCCTGAAGAAAGAAGAATGAGCCAAGACTGAGTTTTTTTTTTTCCCCAGAGAACAGCTTCACCCACAGCATCCTCTTTAAAACTGTCACAGAGGGCACCGCTGCTGAAACCCATGAGAACTTTACTGAGATACTAGAGATGTTTGACCAGGTAACCGAACCCCAATTTCATATCTTAGCCATCTGGAATAATTTTGCAACATGATCACCAGAATCATGAGCTCGACTCTAGGCTCACCAGATCTCAAAATAGACATCACCAGCTTCCGCATCCCGTTTCGTGACAGGGATCGCATTATCTGGGGTCCTGCCACAGCACGCTGGGTCACAGCACCTCCTCCATACCAGGCACTTGCTTGCTGAAACGTGATGGTGGTAGTGCCACGACACGCATCCCTTCTGTCTCCTTATACAGCAAGGACTGCTCAGATGCAGTCAGGTGCTTCGGAAGGGAAAAGGAACTGGGGTGCCTTGGGACAAAAAAGTTATCACCACATATGCTACTTGGAAAATCTTCAGCTAAAACTCAACCGTAAACAAACAAAATCAGAATTTAAAGCAAGACGGGTACACACAATAAAAGGAGCAAGCATCTTTCTAATTACACACTAATAATTACCACAGCTGTCAACCTCTACCACTTCTCCAATAAAGGAAAGTATCAGTGTGCTTCCCTGCTGCTTACCAACCACTTCGGTACAGCCCAGTGCTTCGTTACCTTCCCGGGCATAGATGCACACAGATAAGAAATGTCAAGGCATACCTTGCACCGCCAACAAAGATGACAAAAGGGACACGCCTGGCCTCAAGGAAAACTTTCAGCGAGCCTCACCTATGTACAGAGAGGAATCTTTCCGCCTCACGTGGTCGTCGATGTAGGAAACTCCCAGGGGCTGGACGGGGGTAGCACCAATGCCCAGGAGGACCTGTGCTCCGATGAGCAGCAAGTACATCATGTTGGTAGCAGTCCGATTCCTGCAGATAAGGTCCGGGTCTGGTCCCTCATCGCTGGTGGACCCGTTGGCAGCGCACACATCCCTCCCTTCGGCTCCCCAGCGTATTTCCCCAGATTCGTATTCATACTGGTGGGTCAGAAATTCGGGCAGTGCGGAAAGCAGGGCGCCCAAGGCCATGACTATCCCTCCACATCCTATCAAGCGTGGTCTGTGTCCTCGGGCTCCGAAGTAGCTCACAAAGAGGATGAGGGCCAGGTTGCCGATCTCGAAGCTGCTGGCAATGACGCCCACGTCAGCACTCTGCAGGTTGAATCGCCGCTCCAAGGTGGTTAAAACACTCACCTACAAGAGAGAAATGCAGATAGAGTTACTGAGAGGGAACACAGACTGCTTTCTGTCCTCCTCGTATGCCCTGCTAACGTACAAGTTTCCTCGCGTCTCCCTTACAGCCAAAAACCTACAAATCAAGGACACACAAATCACAGCACAGTAGCAGCTGACATCCAAGTTCAAACAGAGCCCTGCTGGAAGGTCCTAACAGCAAGGGACACTTCGTGACCTACCACTTGTCTGCACACGTGTTCATTTCCAACTCCTCATACATCAATATCCACATTTTGGTTGCTTGCAGAGCCCTGAGACTCCATGATCTGTCAGCCTCTCTTAAGGCTCCTTTCCATCTGACCGTGCAGCCTTCACATCCCAAAAACACCGCCCCACAGGACCAATGTAAAACCACCCCAAGCAACACATCACACCAGGCACCCGATCTTTCTCTTGGAAAGAACCGCGGTTATTGAGCAGCAGAAAACCTTGCAGGGACTTGGCTCACAGGCTAGCATGAGGCCACGAAGTCAGTCAGAGACAGTGACGCACAAATAGGCAATTTGGCTGGCAGAGAAGGCTTTTATTAAAGCATTTAAATAAAACGCCGAGCAAATGGCTTAAACTGTTTGTGAATTGGTTAATGACTTGGATCTTCAATTGCAGAACAGTTCTGAGAAGACTCACAAATTAAGATTTACATAGAAGATCTCAATCTACAACAAAGAAGGGAAAATTTAACAAATAGCTGTTATTTAACATGAAAGAGGTACAAGAGCAGTCTTCAAATACCTCACATTGCCGCAGAAAGGAGTGATTTGTTCTTTGCCTTCAAAATGGGCAGCACAAGCAGTGACAGGCTTAACCTGCAGCAGAGATGATTCAGGTTAAATGCAAGGTTGGGGGGAAAGCAGCCTTCTCCTGGCGAGGGTTGTCAAACAGGGAAGCAGGCTGCCTGGAGAGGCTGCAGAGCTCTTTCAGAAGAACACAGGGCAGCAGCTGTCAGGAACAGCACAGGTACGGCTGATCTCGCCAAAGGGCAGGAAAACGGACCGGCTGATCTCTTGAGATGTCATCCAGCTCTGATCGTTCGGTGCAACGCAACACAGCGTGGGTTTTACGCGACAGCCAAGGCACGCATCAAAGCGGGGAGACGAAACGTTGGGTGCCTGGCTCGCTGTCATCCCTGCTCAAGGGAGAAAGCTCAGCACATTCTCCTGTCTACAGCAGTGTCCGTTTTACGCAGGAAAATCACACACAAAAAATGGAAAGTGTCACAGAAATGCCAAAAATGTTTACCTTGGATAAAAGACTACCTCGCTTTTCAGGCTGCGAGAGATGAAGATGTTTAAGGTTGTCCTTAAACAGGCAGGTTTCTCCGCCTGTTAAAAACATATTATAAAGAAAGAAAAAAAAAAACAAACCCAAAAACACATTATAAAGACCTCACAGCAGAAGGTAGCCCCTGGATAGAACAAAAATAGCCTCCCACTGGAGGCACTGAAAATCTTTGCTGATAAACCTCACGAAGCAGGAGCCAGCCTGACCGACTTTAAAGTATTCTGACAGCAGCTCTTGTCCGGGGGCAGCTAGCTTCTGCTGGGGGACACCAGGGCACAGCTTGGACAAAGACAGCTCCAGCAGCCACAAAAGGGAAGAACAGGAACAGCCCACTGCTGCTGCTCTGCACCAGCAAAAGCCCCCAGATCTCAACCTGAGAAGTGTCAGAGTCAGCTCTACAAAACCAGATGGGACTCGTGATTTTTGAAAATCCAGCCTTTGTCCCATACAGGCAGTGGCCATTTTGTGCCAGTGCTGTAATCGTCCTGGACTGAAGAGCCAAGAGATGAACAAGGTCAAAACCAAACAAAGAGAAACCCTACAAATCCAGCCCCTGACTGCAGACAATGCAATAATTCTTCCCCACACCAAACCCAAGTGAAGATGTGTGGGTCCAAGGGAGAGGAGACCGTGGCTCCATCTGACACAGGGGTACAGTAGCTGTTGGGGTGAAACAGCGCCGTGACTCACCAGGAGAAATGCTGACCCTTTCCTGAGGGCACAGCACAGTCTGTCCCTGCTCCAGAGACCTCCAGCCAACAGTGCTTGAGCACACACAAGTTCTGCAAAGCCAGCCCCCTGCTATGGGAACCCCCTTCGTGCACCTGGGCTCTAAGCACAGCCTCCAGCTGCTAAAGCAGAAGGTGATGGGTGAGGCTGCCGACCGCACCGGCACGGAGAGGCAGAAGCAGGCAGGCGCCTTTGGACTTCCCTAGGGAACTGCGTGGTTCCTGTCTGCTGGCCCTGCTGTGCTAGCAGGCTGCAGGAGCTCCTGCTGCTGTTCTGATCCTTACTCACACCAAGAGACATCCTCAGTGTCTGAGATGCAAGGAACATCCGGAATGCAGGCAAGCTCCTTCTCTTCCAGATTCCCCAGCTGAAAATGCCTCGCAACCAGGGCTGTAGTTTGAGGTGCTGTGGTCAGAGCCGGCGGTGCTGCACCCATCGGAGGCGTAACAGCCACAGTGCTCACCCAAGCAGTCCTCCTGCCCTCCCGAAACCCAGCCACCACCTTCAGCATGGCCCCAGGGAAGCACGGCAATAGCTGAAGTCCCAACAACATGTGGTGTGGCAGAAGGGGGAATCTCTCCAAGATGAGCAAATGACGCTGAGCATGCAAAACCACTGACAGTCATGGAAAAATAACCCCCAAATAAAAATAGGGCTTGGAAATAAATGGTCATCATGCAGATTTTTAGCCGGAGAAACCAGGAATATAACTGTGTTACCTCCAGAGTGGCAGGAGCTGAAAGCACAGCCCCAATTTTTGCTTTGACATTGGCTGTGACCTTAAGCACGCGCACTGACTACAACCCCAGCACTAGCACAGCAGAGGTGTTACCCGCATTTACCCAAACCCAACCTCTGCCCACGGTCAAATCATTCTTCTCACTTTCTTCTACACCCCACGTTTAGAGGGCTTCCTGCATACCAGCAGCCCCGTGTGTAACCTGACCAAAGGGCTGCAGCTTGCGTGCGGGACACGGCTGGCTGAAAAGCCAGCACTGTGCTGTGTATTTGCTCACGAGCCTGCTCCCTGGGAGCCATCGCAGCTCCTCGACACTAGCTCCATTTACCCAGAGTCATGTAAACGTTGCAGAAGACACAACAGGTCCCTGTAAAATAAAGACATCATGCGAAAAGGCTGCGAGGATTATAAGGAGTCCCTGTGTGCTGAGACCAGGTTGAGCACTGGGGAGTGCAGCCCATGAGGCGGCTGCTTTCCCTGCAGGGATGCAGGGCACGGAGCGGGGTGGCAGCACGGGGCCTTCAGACGGACAGCCTCCTGCTAAAGCACAGCGGGACGTGCCAGGAGCCCACCTTGTAGCTGTGAACTCGCTATTTCCTGGCTGCTGGAAGTCACACAGCTGTTTTGTCACGGCTGCACTGAACAGGTTGGGAGGACGTTCAGTTAGTTTCTGCTCTATGATGGAAACAGTGACAGGGCTGCTGATACAAACACTCTGTAGAAGTCAGACGGACAAGATGCATAGGCCCAGTGCCTAGGAATGAGTTTTACTGGGTTTATCCCCAAAAGGTAACAGTGTGAAACCATGCACTGACCAGGCAGGTCCAGAGGAGTGAGATGAGAGAGGCAGCACAGACAGTGTTGTGATTATGGCAAACGCCAGCACCCAGGCATGGTGGCAGCAGCACTGGAGCTACAGCCTTGTACGGGTTTGCAGCAGGGCTGAAAACAGCTCTGCTTTGCCTAGATCCCTGTTACTTTTATGTCCACGTGTCTTTCCTATAGATCAGTCCTGAACAGGCCACAGGGCACTGAACCTGCAGAGGTTCAGGGCTGGGGATCCCAAAATGCCAGGGAACCCAGCCTGCTGCCTTTGCGAAGGCACCACCTAACACACAATAACCGTAATTTAAACTTATACGATGCTTGTGCTATCTGCAAACTCATGTACCTCATTTCCTTCCTCCTCTTACAGAGCCCGGGAACTCTGCACAATGTGTCCGTCTCGGTTTCCAAAGGCATTTCAGCATTCACAAGGACCTGGGCTAAAGGGGCCCCCTCAGTCTCCTCCGAAACGCTCTACAGTGACTGAAAGAGGAAAATGATCTCACACGATGCACGCAGTGATAAACTACCTACATTAAAAAAAGGGGAAAAAAGCAACAAAATCAATCACCACCTTAAATTTTTTTTCAGCCAAAGCAACTTATATTGCAGCCCCTGTAACTAAACCCAGCGAAGCTTTTGTCATGCCATTCTGGACTCAGTTCAATAATGCTCGCTCACATTCATCATTCCTGTCTGCCCCAGATCTATAGATCTTGGCATTTCTGACCCAAGGTAGATTTGTTCTCTCTAGAGGCTGTTTATTTTATATTAATGCTCAGCAAAAACGCAATCCGCAAAGCTGCCTCACGCTATTGCCCCGCTTTGTCACCAAGGAATGAATTGAGGGCTGGGGGCACGGCTACGGAGCTGTACACACAGTGCATTGAAAACGAACATCATATTGTTCGCATCTCCAGTGATAAGTCATATTCACCCACAGAGTCTACAGATAAATTCATTGTATTAATAACACGCGGTTATATATAGAAAACACATTGACTTTATGCCTGAAGGGCCTTTTTTAAAGGCTGCTTTTTAATGTAAAATACATTTTCTCAGTTATGTGGTAAGAGATCGGACTTGAAGAGACATGTCGGCAGTGCTACAGGGTGTAAAATAATTGCCTGGCAACTCCGTTCCCAGAGGAAAACAGACGTGAACCGTCTCCCACAGTCTCCATTACAGAGCTGGGAAATGTACGATTCCTCGAAGGGCCAAAGCAACCGGCCCACAAACAGCACTGCTGCTTCCACGTGCCTCCACCCGTGTCTTCAGGTGTCGCTTGTCCTCCCTTCCAGCAGCCACACAGGACAGGGCCAAATCCTGCCTTTATTTAGAGGGCCCATCTCCTCCTGCTGATGGCTACTTTCAACGCCGTTCCCAGTCCAGCCAAGTCAGTGGGAACCTAAAAGATGCTCTCACCAAAGATGATGACACCTGCGCTGGCTTTGGGCATGCGAACAGAAGAGCAAGCAGAAAGGGTGGCGATGCCAACACACCCAAGCTGGCTCTGCTCAAGGTCTGGAAATTGTCTCTGCATAGAAATTTGCATTCACGTGACAGGGATAATAGTGCAGCAGCTGAGAAGTAGGGTGTTATTAGCTTGGCTGTTGCATGTGCTTACGCTGTTTCTAGGCCAGTACCGGTAAATCTGCAAGTTGCTGTGCCGGTGCCACGAGGAGCGTGCAGCTCGGATCTGTGCTCACCAGGCAGAGTGAAGGACAATTTATTTTATATTCTGGTGACCAGCTCTGAGCTTATTGACACAGCCCGAATTAAGCACACGTTCAAAGCCAGGATTTTCAGTGGCCTGAGCAGAAAGGATATTAGAGCGTGCAGCAAGAGAAGCAGCACCACGCACTCGTGCTCGAGGTGAGATGCACGTTGCAGTGCAATGCTCACTGCGCGCTGCAAGCGGTGCAAAGAGCAGGCAGCACCCACAGAAGATATCCTGTTTGGTCAGGAGTCAATACGCCCATGGAAACCCACAGTTCATTTCAGAATAGCTTAAAAAAATAGTCATGTGCCTTGCAAAGCTAAACGAGTCTGTTTTCCACTAGTGTAGCAAGAGCAGGCTCCACACAGATCAAACATGCAGCATGAAAAACCTAACCTCAGTAATGCAGGCAATCATTACAATAAACAGCCACGCAACGGGCTGCTGTTAACCTTCTGCATTTGCTTCCCAAGGATCCTGCATGGGACACCACAGACTGTCCCCCTTTCCCTGCCTCCCCTGGGGAAACAAAGCACTGCCCCATTTGGAGAGGTGTGAACAAAAAGACTGCTGGGGCTGCTACCTGTCACGGCAGGATGGACTGAGTCACGGGCAGCTCGAAATAGACACAGGCACTGAGTACCAGGCCACAGCGAACTTCCTAGAGAGGCTTGAAAGGCTTTTTCTGTTGCTCTGACACAGATAAACATCACAGCTAAGATGGGCTTTTTTAAGACAAAGCAAAACTTTCGAGTCCCAACCTCTGCATATACTTTTGCAGCCACAAACCAAGCATCCACAGAACCTTTCTTCTTCCAAACCTGTTCAAGATTCACCTCACCATGTGAATGCAGGTGATATTTCAGTTTCTGACAGGGTATCTGCATAAATATATCCAGTGCCAGAACCCATTTGTAGCCTACACTTCTCTTCAGCAGCACGTGTACAACAGAGCTAGCGGATATCTGAATCCTGATTTATTTTAAATGTTATTGCACTTTCACTGGCAGCAAAATAATGCATCAGAAACATGCAAGGAGCACAAACCTCAACCCCAGACTGAGTTTCTGTGCGCGTTAAGACATGCAGCGCAGAAGTGGCACACTGCAGGCCAGGAGGATGAACAGTCCACGTGGGATAAGCAGACAGCAGCTTTGCAAAAAGGGGCTGCTGCTCAGCTCTGTGAGAGTAAATGGCTGAGGGAGTGCAGTCGGAGCATCTTCGACACGTTCAGAGATAAATCTCCTTTTCTTTTTTTTCTTGTGTCCGGTAAGTAGCAGAACAAAGCCAGACAAGGTAACCTAAGCTGTATTTAACAGCTTAAATGCAGACTCGTACAGCATGAAAGACACTTGGTGACATGCAGGACTGGCAATACAATTCACACACAAACCCAGGACTGTGCAAATAGGACAGCATCACCCTGGGTTTGGTTTAAGATGAGGGGTTCTGATCTGCACTATGCAGATGGATCAGAAGAAACATTGAGCAGAGATGAAGTGCATGTCTCTGGGAGGCTCCTACTGGCAAAAAAAGCCCCTTCCTACGTACTGTCAAAGTACCAGAGGCAGGATCCCGACCTGTCACACAGCAGCAGCCTCACTTCTCTTTCCCTGTGGCCCCTCCATCAATGCAAATTTGGTTGTCTATCTAATAAAATACTCCTAGCACAACACGCTGTGTCTGCAGATAAGGCTGTGCACTATAACCAGGGCCACTCACCGCAACAGAAACCATGATGCAAGCCTGGCAGGAAAACCTGTCAGGCAAAGGACTTCATGTTATCTTAATTTATGATCGAGAGCTGAGTTCGGGGCTAAGGGTTGCATCCGAGTCATGCCACAGTGCAGATAAAGACGAGAGGCCCGCGGAGCCGCTTGCAGCAGCGTTCCCAGCCGCCAGGCAAGAACCAGGGCAGAAGTGACACACGCAGGACACTCTGAGGCAGCATTAATAAAAGCTTTGATGGAAGCTGAATTCAGTTTTCACGGTTGGAGGACAACGGTGATTATATAAAGGCTGGGTACTGAGAGAGGAGGTTTTCTGACAAGTCCTGCTACTTTTCTCCTCATCTGCTCTGGCTCTGCTGATCCCTCTCCTGCTCCTCTCCCCACCCAGCAGCAGGGATGCCTGGCCACAGCAAATGGGAACTCGGATTTAGGAGAAATAAGAGGCAGTTCTCATCAACCGGCACACAAAATACTTTTACTTAGTAAGCGATGGGAAGAAGGAAGCCGTTTAAAAGGGAACTAAAGAAATGGCCACGTTGTGTTATCAGTCCACAGCACTTCGTGGTAACTCAAAAGTTAGGGGGTCTCTAGCAGCTGAGTACCAACACCCCAAGCTAATACAAAAATAATGAGACTCTTCTCCCCTGCAGCCCACACAGGAGCTGTCCAGGTCATCCTGCTCCCCTACTACTTGTTCCTCCTTCCCCGTTGATCTGCGCAGGGTCGAGGGCAGGAAGAGGAGCTGCATGCCGGCTGCTGCCAAACCTCCCGGTGAAGAACAGGGCAGGTTGGGATGTAAGCACGGGGAGAGTGTGGTGCAAACAGACAAGAAGTCAGGGCGTGAAGGTGATTTTCAATCTGTTCCTGAGAACCTCGTCGTTATCTGAGCATCTCCTGTGCGAAGAACGAGGGGTGGAAGTTGTGAAGGGCGGGCTCGTGACGTTTGCACATTGAAGTTGGGCAGTCCCGAGCACAGCACAAGCCGTGCAGCGTTACCTCCCCTCCCATCGCACCATCTCCCCATTTTGCCATTTCTCAGAAACGGCAAGCCCTTTTCTCCTGAACAGAAGGTGATTTACAAGTGCTCTTTAAAATAACACACGAAAAATAACACAGAGGCAATTAAAAAAACATCTTGTAGTTAAAGAACAATTAACCGGGCGATCTAGCCGTAACTTGCAGACTTGTTATAGCTCACTTGGACTCGGCGCGTTCCCTGTAAAACAGACACAGGCAAGAAGATGTCTCGCCAGATGACGAAAGCTCTGTTCCTTGGGGTTCACTGGGAAGTGAGCTATCAAAAAGCCAATGAATAAATGTGTCTGCTGAGGCTGTACACACAGATGGCTGAATTTCACCTCATGCCTGTGGTATTAACAACAATCCTTGTTAGAGAGAGACATGGAGCAGCAGCTTATGGGGTCCCCTCACTGTAGAACCACCAGACCCTGCAAAAATTCAATGAGTATGTGTAAGGAAAGCAGAAGTCACCACCACTTACCCACCCGATACCAGAGAAGTTTTCACAGAGGACCACTGCTCCTACAGCAGTGGCACAACAAATTCTGGGAGGAACCCCAAATTCAGACACTGCAGTCAGAATGGCTTTGCATACATTGCTCAGCACCAAGCCAAACCAGAGACTCACTAACCAAGGGATGTGTCCAGCCCAGCTCGCACAGGGGAAGCTGGAAAACAGGGACCTGCAGGTTACATTAACTCCAACTGTTCAAAGGATCACTCTTTATGCAAGCTCACTACCTGCTAGTCTAGATCCTTTGTCCGCTTTAACATAAGCCTATTAAAGTTTTCCTTGCAGCTTCACACCCATTTTCTTCCTATCGCATATCCCCTCCTCACCCATTTCAAATGCTGTGTTTTCATCTCCTTCCACAGTTCTTCACTTATTCTTTACGGACAGCTTTTATATGAATTTCGTTCCCTTTACACCCAGCTTTCCCCTGGTTCCTGCCTCCCAAAGGTACTAATTACAATACAGTTTATTAGCCAGGCTCATAACATTTAGGCTTTAAATCCAGACTGCTTTACATGGGCTAGGCACCACTGAAGCAGTCCACTGCAATCAGTAACAGGCAGAAAGATTTTTCAAAAGCACTTAAGTGGCTTTGGAACAAGAGCACCATTTTCAGAGACACTTAGAATAAGTCACTTTTGTCAATTAGAGTTTGGCTCGGAAAGTATCTTTGAAAAATAATACCCTCAGGCTCTTAAATCCATCGCTACCCACAGAGGAAGGAAAGCAGCCCCAAATAGCCAGTCCCTGGGAAGGCTCAGAAGGCAAAGGGCTAGATGCTCAACACCACAGCTCCAGGCAGGTGTGAGGGAAGCAAGGATAGCATTCAGGTGGCAACAAGGCTGCATCATAGCCCAGGGTGAAGGAAGATGCCTCACAGATCAACCACAGGTGGAATAATACACAATTAGCATTAAATAAATTAACAGACTGGTATCAACTTCATTATAGTAGCTGATAGAGACCTGGTTCAGGGCACGCCTCTTCCACTCTAGTCACCTTCACTGTGGAGGCTGAGCATCCACAATCCCAGCCCACAACAAAGCCTGACTACATCACAACTACCCGATTAGTTAATGTGGAGATAAAACCCAAAGAAGGCCTGAGGAAGTCAGTGACAAAGCCAGAAAATGAATCCAAACATCCCAAGGTCCCAAACTGTACCTTCACCAAAAGCTACCTATAGCTGTTGCTGAGCCAACAAGCATTACTCCATGGCAAGGCTGTCTTCTCCTAGCTGTGACACGTGTCACATTGCTCAAATGCAAATGAAAACAGATTTCTCTGGGCATGTACATTAGTCTTGACTGATGAAAGCAGTCAGTTTGAACATGACAGCTCCGGACAGCCAAGCAAAATCCAGGTTATAAAACATAACCCACACATGGCAGGAATGTTCTGCCCCTGCCAAGATGCCACCATCAACAGGTTCTACCCAGTGAGTACAGGCCCAGAGGAAACAAGTTGCTGTTCCCCCATTTATTTCACCTCTTGGTTGTGTGAAACAGGGGCAAGGCAGAAAGCAGGGAAATTCCAGGGACACTGACTCCTGGAAGCACTACGTGAATTTAAATTTTTGTGACCAAGAGTCACAAAATGTAATTTTTGACACCAAAAGTTCTGAGCACAATCAGAACATGGAAAATCAAAATGAACATGCCTGAATCTATACCTTGTGTACCACTGGGGGCAAATAAAGGAGAAAGCAAAGGTAATTTTCATTTCAACTTGCATTTCCAGTCCAGAAAAGTGTTGTGTGTCTCTTAAAGAATGCATACCTTGAAGCCTCACAGTGCGACTTCTGAGAGACATCCATAATGGATGGATGTCCCCTTCCTTGACTCACAATCCCAGCTATGCAGACTCTTCTTCAGGCTAAGGGTTTGAAACCAGGTGAAAATATCATGTCCTAGGTGCAAACAACCTGGTTTCTCCTGCCGGCAACACTCTGGTCCCAGCACTGCACTCAACGCAGAGAGACTTTTGCATTCAGATTTACTTAAGTTATTACCTAGCCAACCAATGGCTCACTGAATACCTGTCCGCAGAATACCAAAGATGCAGCTTATTAATGTGGGAGCATCTTGAAAAAACAGATGGCTACAAGGGACCCTGGGCGCTGTTCAGACATGCACATCAAAAGTTCGCAATCTGCATTCGAAAACAGCACAGAACTGATTCTGGAGACTGCATCCAGTATTTCCCAGGAGTCATTATATACAACTACAGTTATTCATTAGGGATCTTTTTAAATAAGGAAGAATATTCTGGCAGAAAACTTGTCCAGAATTGAATTAAGCTGAATGATTCAAATCAATAAATTTCTTCTCAGCTACAAAAGGCTAAACCATAAGCCCCAAGTGCTTCCACAAGACAAAGTGAGAAGAAATCTGAAACTCCTGCCTTCTTAGTAGGAGCTAGATCTGTGATTAAGAGCAAGAGCAATACAGCAGCCTTGATGCATCCTAATTCACAGAAAACACTGGACTTCTGTAGAGGGCCAGCATTAGAGAAAGCTTGTACAGTCACGCCACACAATGCAGCAAACTGTAAGCAGCAAACCCACAAAGCTGTGCCTCTAGCACATGGATTGCTAGCGTGGCTTGACTTCAATAGCCACCGAATAATTCCCAAGCTGTTTTTGAAATCCATTCATTCACAGAAACATTTGGCAATGCAGAAGTGGCCTCAACAGAGCAAATAAGCTCTTGGAAGCAAACAGTTTATCTAGGTCCATGGAACGCTTGAAATCTTCCCTTTTCAGCCTTTGTTCTCAAGATATTTCAAGTTGCTGGAGTGAATCCCAAGGACTATGGGATTCAAATTTTTTGGTAGCCACAAGCCAGCCGCCTCGATACACATTTTCTTTTTAATATTACTAATTATGACAGATTAAGCGAAAGAAAACAAAACAATCCAACCTAGACTAGCACTGCAGCCCCAGGGCTCAAGCTAGCCATACATTTTTTGATGCCACCTTTCAATGACAGAAACACAAACGTGGGGGCAAACCACCCCTCTGCACAAGAGGTAGTGAGGACAACACGGCAAGTGCCTACAGAAACCCAGCTGAGCTCAGTGAGTATTCATGGTGCTGAGCACCTCAGATGGGACTGACCGACCACGGGATCACCCAAACCAGATGATAACATCAACTTAATGCCACCACCCTTCACAAACAGGCACCCCCAGACAAGGCATCCCTTCAGCGAGAGCTCCTGTCCCTCAGCCAGCAGCTGTGCTGACTTCAGACATAAGGACCTGCATTATAACGAGCAAAAGGCAGCAGGAAACAAAGTGTGCATCTCATGCGGAGGCTGAAAGGCCCATTGTAATTAACTGCTCTCGGCCCTGTATGTTGAGCAAGACAAAAACAAAAACACAGTTTTCTTTTGCTGGTAAGCCCTAACAAATGCTGCCCACTGTTTCTCATAAAGGGCCTACACGCTCGATGCTTTCTCTGCGCATCACAAACTGCGGCACTTGGTGAGGCTCATTCCCACAATTATCAAATTTTACAGACAATGCCAGCAGGAGAGGAAGAATATCTGTTTTAGTCGCACCCTCCGCAGGCACTAATTTCTCTATGGCCTGAATGTGGCTGCTGCTCACCAGCCCACCCTAACAGCCTGCGACCAGCCACCAGGGGCTGACAGGAGCCAAGCAGAGGGGAATTCATTTACCCAACACCAGCCAGCATTTCTGCAAACAGCATGCCAGTGCTGACACATGATGCAAATTTTACTTTATCTCCCACACCAGGGTGGACGCTCTCTCAAGTGCAAGGCGCAGCCTGTTGGGGCCTGAGGGGACACGTCTCTTGCCTCCCTCTGTTTCAGGGGTCTCCAGACTCAATATGGCCAGGTAGGTGGTGGTAAAGGTCCCACTGCCATTGGAGAGAGAGCATAAACCCAAACCAGATGTCCCCAGTGAGGTAGAGGCAACTGGGGCAACTATGATGAGAGGCTGGGCCACCCCAGGCCCGGTTCTGCAATGGCCCCGCCATGGCCACCGCAACAACACTGAGGAAAACTTACTTAAGAAAGGACAAAATGCCACATGGAAGAGTGAGGGGGAAAAGCGTGAGAGAAAATCCTGTTGTCTTAATTTTTGCTTTCATTTCTCAACATTCAAATCTACTTTACTGGGCAACACATTAATTTTCCACAAAGTTGAATCGGTTTCAGCTATGACAGCAATTGGTCAGTGATCTCCCTGTTACTATCTCGACCCACAAGCTTTTTCATCTCATTTTCTCCCTTGTCCTGTTGAGGAGGGCAGTGAAAGCACATCTGGCTACTGCAATCCACGGTCAGCCCACCACATGGTGGATACTCTTCAACAAGAAAAGTGAAACCTTAGAAGAAATAGGAGAAAATAGCTTTACTAAACTGTGGCAAATACAGCCCTTTCTGCATCTTAGAGAAACCATGACAAGCAAACCTTAGGACTGGAAAATTGGAAATCCAAACTTGAGTTTTTCTCTTTAAAAATCAAGACCCTGTTACGTACTGCATTTTTTTTCTGTTGTTTCCCAGTTGGGGGGAAAGAAAGGATCTACCCCTAATTTGGCATCTCCATCCATCATACAACACTGCCAACCGTGTCAGGATGAGAAGCAAGCATGTTTCCAGCAGATGAAAGTCATTAGCATGGCACAACAAGCAGCAGGATACTACTGGGGCACTCCTCCTTCATATTTTTCAACACAATTTTCTTTTAGCCAGTATTTGTCACTTATCTGTTGGAAGCTTCTGATGCTGCACCTCTTCTCCCTCGACATTTCTGAGTATAGACGTGTACGTCTACATACAGGTCTGGTATTATTCACAGGTGTGGGGGACTCACCAAATGAGGTACATGCCAGTTCTCCTGTGGCCTCTCAGAGATTTCCTTCAGGCCAAAGCATGAGGTTTAGCCTGCACTTCAACATCCTTACGCTCCCAAACAATTCTCTGCTCTACTTCTAATGTTGTGCCAACCTACGTTTGCACAAAGCCAAGCAGAGAAGTAGAAAGAGGTAGCAGCTATTTCACATCCTCCTTTTCAGAAATAAGAAACAAAACCCCCCGAACAACCTTTTTGCAGCTCTTCCTGTTGAAACTCCACCAGAGAAAAATAACATTTGTTGTTCAACACAACGGGCTGCGATTCTATGTAGTTATGCTATTTTTCTTGCTCCTTATTATCCCTTTGGAGAATTAAAGGAATGAAATAAATCTGCATCTACAGACAACTCAGAACTCTGTTTTGATGTGGGGAACCTTCCGCATTGCTGCTGGAAAGCACGCAAACCTAGACAAAATGCAGTTTTTCTTACTGTTCTGTCTGTCCTGCATTTGGATGTAGGTGCTCCCTGCCAGCTGCGAGCATACAAAGCTTGATTGAATACACGTTCCAAGCAGACTCGATGGAAAATACTTATTTTTCACCTTACATAAATTCACAGCATAATTCATCTGCTTTAGGAATTCTGGGGGCATCACTTACTGCTTGGCACCTCCACTGTAAATCAATTCCACATCATTTCATTAGGTACTGCATGCTTTAACTGTTAAGCATCACCTTACAGTACACATGCAAAATATACACCTAAAGGCTATTCCTTATATATTGACCCAAGAACAATGCCAATCTCAATTTTGACAGAAATTTAACTTTTAGTTGGAAAAGAAAGTATACCACTATAAGTTTCTAAAAATGCCATCTACTCAAGTATTCCTATATTCTTCCACACCCACACCACAGAACTCTTCCTAAACAGCCACGCTTTCAGTTTCTTTGTGGTAGAGTTTTTAGTTGCCTTTTTATAAGGAGAAAAAAAAAAAAAAAAAAAAAAAAAAAAAACAGAAAAAATGTTAAGATTCAGACGCAAACATCAAAGCACCAAAAAACTTGAAAGCAAATCTGACATAGTCGCTTCAGAAACCATAATGCTGATGAGTCACGAAGACCTCAATACAACTGAATTACCCAGGTTCTTTCAAACACTTCACTGTCATTTTATGGATCACCGTAACACTGAATTTTAAGTCCTTTTCCACTTTTAGTAAACTAAGGCATTATGAATTATACAGATGAACAGCACGGTAAGTGTTTTAAAAGTACATTTAAATATTAAAAATAAGAGAACTCCAGCAATCCTTGCCCAGAAAAACACATCGTTAAGGAGCATGGAAAAACAACTTCTCTGTTCCCACACCTGCCCTCACAGCCACACATCTAAAATTCATTGGGCCTGCAAGCTCACAGAAATCATCCATGAGATCACTGCAGACACCAAAAAGATAAAGATGTTCAAAAACAGAGGGGAAATCAGCTGTCTGGCTGGCAAGCAGAAAGGATACTATGATAGAGAGGCAACAGAAAGAAAAACAAAAATCAAAACAAAGCAAATTGCTTTTCTCCTTCTTGGACCACGGAAAAATAAAGTAAATATTCCAACAAACCTGAAATAAAGATTTTGCTCTTGTGCTGCAAGAAGTCATCTAAAATTATCAAGCGCTTTCAAGCACTGCCACAGTATGAGCCCGTCACTGATCTGCAACTTCAACACAACAGGCACCATGCAACAACAAAAAGAGGGGGCCTGTGTCCATTAGTTCAGCAAGAAGCATCCAGGGATCAAAACACAGGATATCACATCCAGAATAAGACTGGAAAAGGGAAAGTTGTTGAGAGCTTAAGAAATCTGGTTTTAGTTCAGAGGTCTTCCTTTGATTTGCTAGGTGAGGAGGGGCACTTCTAGCCATATCTGCATCGTAGGTCTATATGAATACAACAACTGCATCCTCACTTAAAATCTGTGGAAAGGGATGCTGCTTTTTCTTCATGCTTTTATCCATCTACTCAAACAGAAACATCTTGGATGCAGCACACATCTTTTTAAGCATGGACAGAAACCTTCCCCTGCCAGCAGAGTCCTCAGGGCACCACCAAGAAGAAGCACCAGACACTCCATCAACAGTTTGCTATCACTGTTCATCGTACTGATGCTGTACGAAGAGTGGCAGTGTGAAATCTCTACACCATGGAGCAGGCAATACTGTTTGCATTGCAGTATGTATCTACAAAGAGAGTCTTATGGTTGCAACAAGGCGACCTGGAGATAGGACTCTTGGGGTTCCAGCCCTGGTTTTGCTGCAGTTATAATGAAACCTTGTAAATCAAAATCTGCAGCCCAATTTTCCATGCAACAGGAAAAATGAATTCTTTTTGACTTCACTGGAGAACTTACAGGGGGTACTACACAATGTATTATCATGTGTTTGTTTAAACTTCCTCGAATCGTGATTAAAATATAACACTTTGCAGATTCATCTGGTGTTGATCAGAAGGTCAAACTACAGCAATTCATCCGAGCTGCAACCTCGCCTATTAAACAGTATTCCTTTGTTTAATCTTGCTACCGTGAAGGAACAGCGAGAGACCAAGGAGTATACAAATAAAGGAACATCTTAGATTATTATACACAGAGGACAAATTCTTCTTGATAAATTGTAAAATAACTTTATTGAAGCAATGCATTTATGCTGCTGTAGCAGAACAGAAACTGGCTTTTCAACCAATATCCTGAAAGTAAGGGAAAAGAAAGTCCACATAACCTGAGAAACATCCCTTTCTGGAAAACAAGCAATATCTGCTTGCTTGCAGAGAAGAAGAGGGATCACAGCTCAGCCGACCCCTTTATGGGCCAGGTGCTACACTACCATTTAAAGGCTCATGCTGCATAAAGTTACTGAGCAAGACAAATCCAGACCTTCGAACCAATGTATGCTCTCATCTAATTCAAGATCCCTTTAAACTTCAGCTGCATTAACACTGCAGGATGTTAAAACTCACAGACCTACTTGTCACAGAGGCGCACAGCAATTGCCGAAGAGATTTAGGAAGCTAAGGGTAGCCAAAAGAAATTAAGACTTTTTTTTTTTATGGTGGATCATAACATTTCTAACAGGCTGCTCTTTCTTTCAGGGCTTACAAGTCCTGAAAAAGTCCTTACAAGGAGGAGCTGCCAAACTTACTGCTAGAAATAATAAAAAATTTCAACGTTAAAACCAATCAGTCCACACTCGTGCATGTCAAATGTGTTTTGCCTTTAAATGCATTTAATCAAGAAGCCGTCGGATTTTTAGTTCAGCTTTACTCTGCAAGTGGCACGGAGCATACATTCTAAGAGACAAACACGTAGCCATCCCCATTTCCTCTATCAGTAGTAGTTGAAAGAAAGCTTTAAACCAAAGCATAAATGCCAGTTACTCATAAGCCTTCCTGGTACCCAAAGTCCAACCTAGGTATGGGCCAGAATTTGTTCCTATTCATTATATAAAGTTTGAACATTAATATGTCAACGCTATGCTCCTGACCCAAACCACACAGGAGCCTGCAGGCATCAGAACCCAGCGCTGGATCAGGTTTCCCCTCGGCTCCCCAGTTAGAGACCCTAAAAACATCAAAAGGCTTCTGAGAGACGTATGAATGTACTGAAAAGAGCTAGTTCAGAATAACTTTCTGTACAACTCAGCTGCAAAACAGACAATATTCTCTAATGGGAAAGGCATACTAGAAACAACTTTCCAGAAATAACATAGCCAGCAAAGATGTATTAAGAAAAAATGAACTGTAAGCAATAACCAGCCAATGCTTGGCAATCTTCATCCCCGCTAAAACATTTATTTTCTCTCCATGTTTTTCCCCCCTTAAATGCCCCAGCGACAAATAAATTACGAGCATTACAGCTAATTTATTACTCGGCACTGCTGAGGATGGAAAGAATAAAGAAGCACAGCAATATTTTAAAGCAGATTCTTATTCTAGGAAAATAAATACTTGAATAAAAACAATAAATTCAATGGGAAAAATGCTCTTGCAGTTTAGTCACTTGAGCGAAGCACCTGAAACTGGAATTCCTTGCTGTGCCAGCCTCTGCTATGCCTAAGCCACGTGGATTCTGCTGCTGCTACCTAGGCAGAAGCATTACCAACAGCTTCAGCCAGAGAATCACTTGCTTAACCTTTGTTTCATTTTCCCCACCTGCAACTTCTCTCCCACCCAGTCTATTCAGATTGCAAATGCTCAGGGGCAAACATTCTTTGGGGACGATTGTACAGCACCATGCACAAAAGGACACCATGAGGCACTGCAGTGCTCCTATAAAACTGCCTTCAGTGGCATCCTCAACATGGACCTCTCCACCAACTTCAAGAAGAGTTTGACCAGGTCACTACACCCCACTTTTTTTTTTTTTTCCAACAGGAAACCAGTAATTAGAACATTAAAAAACAAAACATAACAGTATTTAGAACATTTACAACAGGGAGGAGGAGTTGTGCACCAAAACCCCTTAAAAATCCCAAATCCAAATTCTGCTCTTAACCACTCAGCTCCCTGGTGTCCATCTCACAGGACCCTATTTGTTTCAGGAGGAGCCCTTTGACGATCGACCTCTGTATTTATCTCTAATACTTCTTTTTCCTGAAATTGGAATTTGAAATTCTTCATTACTCTCCCAAACCCCACTAGCAATAAAGACCAACAGAAGGAGCCTGTCCCAGATGCCATATAAGCATACACTATCTCAACTGGACTTACACGCTACTATTTTTACTGCAGATACGTTAAGAGGGGGTTTGCAGGCTGTAGCCGAACACCGCTGCGCAGACAGAGCTATAGCGGGAGGTTAAGCGTGGCTTGAAAGTTTTCATTCAGGAAAAACAGAAACAATTTGGCATTCATTCCCACACAAACACCGGGGCACCCTCCTTAGGAGGGACCAATTATTTTCCTTTCTATCTCATGCTCAGGCCGGTCATCCTCTATCACTTGATAAAGCACATGAATAGCTGCATTCAAAGCTGCAGCAAACAGAGACATCTCAGTGGAGCTCTGTAAAAACAGCTACCCAGAGCACACCAAATAACTGCTTCTCAACGTGCTTCCCATATGCGTGCCCTTTATCTAAAGAAGCCCGTGACTTTGGCAGATGTTGGGTGCTTGCAACTAGGTCAGTTTGAACGGGAGCGAGCTGAGGCTAAAGGCTAGGGAGAGAAAATTAAATTGCGCTCCCGCTCCACAAACTGTGGCTGTCAGAGTGAGAGCTCTTTGCCTTCTGCTAAAGCAATGATTTCACCACTGGCCAGGCAAAAGATTTGACTGGCAGGGTGATGAAATGCCTCAGCGATAAACCATCAGGAGCACTCGGAGCGCTACTACCAGTGAAAATATACCAAAATACAGTGCTTGTAGGAATTCGGGGTGGGGAGGGGATGGGAAGGAGCTGTTGCCAAGGTATGTGAATCAGCCTTATCAAAATCCTCATCGGCATGACTGATCACACTGCTGCAGTTGCCCGAAAGGCACAAGGCTCCGGCTGGAAACAGAGGTTCCCATCCTTCCCTGGAGCTCCCGGCTGCACCAGGTAATGCTCAGCTCTCTCGTCCACAGAGCTCGGCTCCCAGAGAGCAACCCGGAGGAGATCGCCTGGGCTTTTCAAAGTTGCTGCTAAAACCCTGGGCAACTTCTGCAGCAGGAATGCCTGCAGACGGCCAGCAGCATCTTCCCCAGCGCCACTGCAGTTGCTGGGAAATTCAAGTTTCCAAAAGCACGCAGGAGTAATTAGATGAAGCCAAATAAACGCATATACAAAACCTTACAAGAATATGCAAATAATAGGGTGTATTCAACAACCCCAGAAATTAAGGCAGCGGCACAGGCTTGCATTTGCATAAGCTATGCAGGATATGGCACAGAGTCATTCTGGAACACGTGCAGTTTGCAGGCAGCAAGCCCGATAATTGACAACTATTCTGGAACGTGGCATTGATCAAACATCCCCTAAAACTTCACATAAAGAACCTCAGAGACACCACACTAATTAAACATAGGCGTCCACTTTTGGCATCCCAGGGTATTTTCATTGCTGAGTTCCCTGGGAAAAGAATTGGACTTTATAGATTTTTATCAGCATTTATTATTTATAAAGCCCTGTTGGCAAGCACAATGTTTTATGAACAAATAAAAGTGAATGATCTTTGCTTCAAAACGACATAATGAATGAATGTATACTTTGTACATACATTCAGGCTGGCACTGCTACTTTATTGTGCAGAGAACATGGGAAAAAGGAGTTGTTACATCTCTAAAAAGATTAAGAAGTAAGAACAACCACTTCTAAATTTACTGACTTGAAAGTCAAGCCCCAAACTGAGCTCCTCGATCACTCCTAACAAGCTGAGCCCCTGCCTCGTTTCCTTACCAAGCTCAGTTTTTGCCCTCATCATCTCTGTGCAGAGCCAGGCAGACAAAACCGAGGAAATCAACTTGTCGCCGTATAAGGCAATAAAAAAAAAAAAAAGCAGAAAGGTTTATCTTCCTGAGTTGCAAATAACTAGGGAAAGTCGTACATGTGGCCAAGCAAAGCAGAAGTATGAACACAGTACTCGGTCACTGCTGACAAGCTAAAATTAGTAGTTTATTCAACTGCCCAGAACAACACACCGTGACTGCCCCCACAGCATCTCCCTATTTGTCTCTCTTTCTGTTTGTTCACCCGTTTGTCTCGCCTGCTAATTTGTCCCTCGGGGAGCAGCCCAGCACTCGGCTGCTGAGCCCAACAGCCCTGACTTACACCAGGAGCCTGAGTGAATTAATATTCACTCGCAGCCACACCTGGGCAACTCCGCAGTGCCTCCACTGAATTCTCTCCCAAGACAGCACCTGAGAACAGCACCTGGCCCCACAGGACACTTGGTCTGCAAAAATGATTAGGTCCTAGGTACTTTCCACCAAGCATTTTTCAGCTCCTGCTTTTGCTCCCCCACGGCACCTGTAAGCACCGCACTCGCACGGATTCACCCTCCAAAGACAATTCCATATTTGCATCCGATCATTGTATCGAGAACTGCGTGGTATTTGCAATGACGGGTGATAAATTATACAGGGAACGGAGAAACATTTGCACAGTGCAGCTGGGCCACTGCTTATGCATGCTGTGGATTGTTTGGAGTTTAGTTTTCTTTTTTTTTCCCCCTATGGAGCAGTTGGCTGTTACTGTCTGTGGATCTGGCTGGCCATTGGGCATGATGTCAGGCTGGAGAGGATACAGTGCACTACCACCAGGCACCCTGAGAGTGGCATGGGGCAGGGAAAGCTGCTCTGTAGCCGAGTTAAATACTCGGAGGAAGGAGCTGAGACTCTAGGAACTGTGACGGCAGCACATCTTCCAGGTGGTACAGCTGGAGTACGTTAAACGCTCCAAAGGAGCAAGAGGCGCAAGTGCACTACTTCAGTGCAGAGCATGCTGCAAGAGTTGGGAAAAACAGGACAAGAAACGCTAGGCTGGTGAAGAGAGAGCAATGCAAAGGGGTTTGAGGGAAATGCTATGCTCAGGGCTCTCTGCCCATCCTGCGTGGCAGGTGTTGGGGCACTGTAGCCAAGTGTGCCAATACACAGTCCTCCAGCAGATCCACACATTGCCAGCATACTGGTGCCCACCGAGTGGCATCACCCCAGTGGGCTGGTCCTTGGCCATTACTGTAATGAAGGATTATCACACACTCCTTCCTGACAGCTCATTTTGCAAGTAGCTCATTGGAAACAATATATTTACTTACTAAGTCGTTACTCACCTAAAAGAGAGACGTCTCTCCTAAAATTTAAGTGATGCCCACCTCTATCCACACAGACTTACAGAATTTAGCTCAGTAGAAGCAACGCAGTTTCCTTTGGAATTACAAGGATGTTCCAAACTCAACTGGCACGCTTTATTATATGAAGGTGACTGCAATTTTCCATTGCATATTAATTGAGAATATTAACCACATTAATTTTAGCCACATACCTTGAAAAAATTACAGATCACATCCAGTACAAATTTACATAATTAGCTGAGTGCCAGAGCAGCAGCGCTAAATGCTGAGCACAAGTACAGAACGTGGAGCTCTTACACTTACTGTATAACGTATTACGTATGTGGCCTCAAAAAGCCTCGCAGATTACAAATACATTTCTTTTCCATGGAAACTCTAACTCTCAAATCCAGCGAGCTATTTTGAGAAATTTAAATCAACTACACGCTCGCATCTGCTGGAAGAGCACCGCTCGCTTGTCACAGGCTGTCTCCCTCTGCGTGTACTCGGAGGCACGAGCCCAGCCTCACGGACATCTTTCCAACTCTTCTACTACAGTTCCGACACCAGATCCCAACGCATGGATCCAGCACAAGGGCTCCGCATTCAGTGCGAGGACTTATTTTGAGCGCTCTTTACCCAACGCCGAGCAGCGGAGACTTAGGGGGCTGCTGCACTTAGCGCTGCTGCACCCCTCGGGGAGGGCAAGGAGAGCGAGTAGGGGGGAAAACGAGCAGCAGAGGAGGCAGGAGGTGAATCTCCCAGCAGATTTCCCCGCTATTTACCGGGCACAACCCGGGCAGGCTGCCGTGGAGCACCGGGCACAGCCCGGCGGGCGCAGCACCGCTCCGGGGAGCAGCCCAACTTCCAGCCGCACACCGAGAGGGGCGGCAGGCGGGGAACCCCTCGGCAGTGCTGAGTCATTTAAGCCGGGAAAAAAAATAAATAATAACAATTAAAAAAAAAAATAGGCTGCTGGAAAAACGCGCCTGGGTGCGCTGCCCCCCTTCCCTGGGGGGAGCTGCCCCGGGCTCACGGCAACTTCCCCGCAGGGGGAGGGAGCCGGCACTCACCAGGTAGGCTCCGACGGTGCCCTGGGCCAGCATCAGGGCGCACTCGGACACGAGGAAGAGCTGGATGCTGGAGAAGCAGGACACCTTCCTCCGCCGCCTCCGCTGCCGCGGCGCCCCGGCCCCCGGGAGCTCGCTGCCGCCGCCGCCTCCACCTCCACCGCCGCCGCCCGCCGAGCCCCGCTTCCCCGGCATCCTCCCGGGCACCGCCGCCGCCGCGGGATGGCGGCCCCCGAGGCTGCTCCGAGCCTTCCTCCTCCTCCTCCTCCTTCTCCTCGGGGTGCCGCTCACAGCAGCAGGAGCAGCAGCAGCCCGCGGCGGCTGCCTCTCCGCCCGCGGGCTGCTGCCATGGCCAGCTCGCCGCCTCCTCCTCCTCCTCCTCCTCCTCGCTTCTCTCCTCCCCTCGCCCTGCCGCGCTCCCTCTCTCCGCCGGATCCGCGCCCCCGCCGCCGAGGGGCGGAGGAAACGAGCACGGGGCTGGCGGCGGCTCCACGGGGCTTGGCGGCGGCTCCGCGGAGCCCAGCGCCGGGACGGGGCCGCTCCGCCTCCTCCCCAGCCTCCCCCGCCGTGCCCCAACGCGGCCCCGGCGGTTTTGGGGCCGGGCTGTGGGTGCGGGCAGCCCGGGAGGATCCCCCAAACCTCGGGCTGGAAGCTCCAGACACGGGGTGAGGGTGAGGTCCCGTCCCCCCCCCCCCAAGAGGCCCGGCCCTCGTCTTCCTCCTGGCTGCCCCGGCTTGGAAGTCCTCGCTTCGTGTTCTGCTGAGGGGTGGAGGGAGGCACTATAAATAACGCATGTTGGGAAAAATAAATAGCAGTGGATTCATGGAATATCCCGATTTAGAAGGGACCCACAAGGATAGAATCATACAATCTTTTAGGTTGGAAAAGACCTCCAAGATCATCTCATCCAACCTTTAACCTAGCACTACCAAGTCCACTGTTAAACCATGTCACTAAGCTCTACGTTTGGGCATTTTTTGGAAGACCTCCAGGGAGCTCCTTGCTCCACACAGGACCACCCAAAAATCAGACTGTGTGTCTCAGAGTGTTTCCCAAATACTGCTTGAACTCTAGTAGGCTCAGTGCCGTGACCACTTCTCTGGGGAGCCTGTTCCAGAGCCCAACCACTCCCTTGGCAAAGAACCTTTTCCTAACACCCAGCCTGAGCCTTCTTCTGTCACAGCTCTGTGCCATCCTCTTGGGTCCTATCACCGTTCACCAGAACGAAGAGATCAGTGCTTCCCCCTCATGAGGAAGCTGCAGGCCACCACAAGGCCCACCCTCAGTCTCCTCTGGGCTGAAAAAAAGCAACTGACTTCAGCCACATCTCATGCATCTTGCCCTCTAGGCCCTCCACCATATTTGTAGCCCTCTTTTGGTCACTCTCTAAGAGTTTTATGTCCTTTTTATATTTTGGCATCCTGAACAGCACACAGATCTCAAGGAAGGGCCTCTCCAACACAGAGTAGAGTAGGAGATGTCCTGTGTTGCGGCACCACTTCCATGTGGACAAGCTTTTGACCTGAGGCCTGTGCTTCGTGGCCACAGCTGTGTGTCATTCTGATGATGGCTTTTGTTGTCACCCCCACCTTGAGTTCTAATTTCAAGAGATATCTTCTTTTAAAAACCACTAATCATCACTTCTTCTATTACAGATCGCATTCCTTCTTGACGTAACAGCAAAACCTGATCTGCTTTGCTCTTCGAGCACACATTTCCAGTTCATTTCTGGCTGTACATAGGGGGCTGCTGCCACATATTTTTGTGTTATTCAACTCCCAGCTAAGTGGTATTGAACCATTTAGTACTGGTATGACAGTGGTCTTTGAGAAGAACAGTTTTCTATGGAAAAAGAAGGTTACGTTTTTCAAAAGTAACAACACGATTTAGATCCTTAATTTCATTTTCAAGGATGATTTAGGCCTCAGAACTCCTAAATACTTGGGAAGATGCTTTTGAAAATGGAAGTTAAGAACATCCTAATTTCTCACAGCATTAGCTAGTCATCACCAGTCACACTGGGAAGTCAAAAGAAGCATTATAAAGGAACTTACTTTTCACCTAGCAACCCTGTTGAGTTTCTTTTTCCAAAATGCTTGGGGGATTTTTTATCTTGCTCTTCTTTTATAGTACTTTCAATAAGTATGATGCTGAAAAATTAATGTTGAGCAGTCTCCACCTGAGTTGATGAACCTTTACCCAAGCCCGGAGCTGCAAACCATTGCCTGATAGCCGCGAGAGACCTGCCATGCTCAGCTGTTGCCCTTTGCTCATTTGCTGCCAACATCTCCCTCACATGCTGAACTTCAGATCTTTGCAAGTTCTCTAGAACTTCTGGGTTACAGTGGGTGTCAATACCTGTCCTAGGGCAATGGACTCCAACACTGATGGCCCAAGGCAACAGCACCAAACAGCTAGTGAGGAGAACAGTCTGGTAGCTGGGTGGTCTCGGTATCAATGACTGATGTCTATCAGTCTTTCAGACATGGAGCACCTCAGGAGATACACATCAAATGCTACCCGAGGCCTCAATTGCCAAAGTTTTTTCATGAGGTCATAAAAACTGGGCTCATCACATGTTTCTGCCAATTCATAAGGTGGCTGCTTTCCATCAAGAAAAACTGGTTCTTCCACCAACAGAAAAACGAAAAAAAAAAAAAAAAGCCATTTTCATGAATTCTCTTTAGATTAGAAAATTGCTCATCTCCTTCCTGTTTATTTAGGGACCACTGCTATAAAAATTCTGGTGTTAGAAGGCTAGAAAGGTCTCTATCTCCATATCTCCAGATAGAGAGATTCAGAGACTAATTCAATTAACATAGCTAGACAGATGCTTTGCTGCAGATGGATTTTATAGCGCGTTATAAACACGATAGATAATCTAACGGACTTCTTAATGGGTGAAAATAGAACAGCGTCTCTTAAAACACTTGAAGATTTAGAATTATGGCAGGACAAGTCTTGCAATTCCCTGCAAAAATAAAGTTTTGGAATTTGCTGGTCTTGCCAGTCAGCTTTTGGAGGCAGAGCCAGCTTATGCTCGGTTATGTGCTAAAGGCAGTAAAGGTCTGAAAACACATGTAACCCACCAAATGTGTACCTGGTGACCCGTGTGAGCTCCCACACATGCTTCTATTCAATGCATTTATTCAAGCTAGATGGTTTAAAGCTCTTGAATATATATATATATACACATATATATGCAAGTGCCATCACACATCATGGTCACGTCTTAGACATCCTGTTGTAGGAGTTTGTCCAGGAAGCAGATATACTGCTTGCCTGTCAGAAAGAAAACAGCTGCTATAAAAATCTAACTTTAATACTAATTATCTGAAACATCTGGTTAGTTAGTTTATTGCAGCAGAATACAATTATCAGTTAAATTGCCGTCCAGAGGAGACAGAATGCCTGGATTTTTTTCTCTTCTTTATTTTGTACACTTCCACTTATCTTCGTTAGAAAAAAATCCTCCTGTATTGCTCTGCTGGAAGAAAGAATGGAGGTCTTGTGTCTCCAGCCAAGTACTTCAGTAGACCTAAGCTTGCCTCCTGTGAACTTTTAACACACCGCATTCCTGAGGGATCTAAGTCGAGTGCTTTAGGGATGGACAAGTGAACTGTTTGGATTTAATAGTTAATTATTGTTACACCCAAACAGTTTTTCTAGTCTAAATTGACCCAGCTTTAATTACTAATGTGTGGAATGCTAATGTTCATGGATTATCATTAGCACAGAAAGGACTTTGTAACTAGAATAGTCCCTTTTCCTTAGGGCTCAATAGTTTTGTCAACACAATTCTCAGCTATTTCTCTGACCAAAGCAAGCATTAACAATTCCTCCCCACCCCTCATGATAATTTAAATTAAATTTCTTGCAGTCATCCTGTCAGATTTTCATAAACACTTGGATAGCTGGGAGGCAATGTGCTGTGGTAGATAAGGTTGAACACTACAGACTTAACAGAGTTGGCTCCCCTGAGACATTCTTGCTATATCTTGTCTGCTGGACATCTCCATGTTGAGTACCTGTGGGTTTGTGTCAACTTTCACCTTTGGGTAACCTTAGCAGCTGAAGTTTTCTTGATCTATCACCTTATTAAAACATTTTTTTGTTTAAATTGTTTTGTTTTTCTCCCCTCCCCCCCCCCCCCCATTCATGGTTAATCTCAATGAAATTTAGCTATTTAGTCGTGTTTTGTTACAAGGCAGGTGTAACTTGTTTCATCTGTATCTAGAACCACTACCTGTGGTTTATGGGGGTCATGACTGGCATGGGAGAAGAGCTATGAAGGAGTGATGGCTTTAGTGAAGCACTTAACTCAAATCCCACACCTCAAGGGGCAAAAGTGCAAACTTAGAAAGAAAATCCAAAGTTAACCATCAAGCAGTGTTGGCAACAGGAGGAAGAACAGGAGAGTAGTGACTTTCCTTAAATAGAGCTGGTGGAAACCTCTTCTGTGAAATGTGCATCTCTACAGTTGTCATTACAGCCATATTCCCAAACCCTCCGGATTTATTTTACAGTCCGGGGAGTTAACGAGTGCCTCATCCAGTTCAACCGCACTGGAGCAGCAGTGGGCACCCGTTGTACCTGTTCTTGCTGAGGATGCCGCACAGAAAAGCAAGGAGAGGTGCTAAGAGAAGACAGTGGTCTCATAGGAGACACATCTGTCCTGTGGCATGGATTAAAAAATTTCAACAAAAGCAGTGCTACAACCCTAATTATTATTATTATTATTTATTTTGCCAAAGCTGCTCATTGCAGGGCTCTGAGCATTTTCTGCAGGGCGACTGTTTCATTGCTCTCCTTGACACTGCTGTACACTGGGAGCTGCTATTAGAGTTTGATACTCACCCAAGTGTCTAAATCCTCACCCTTCCCTGCAGCTATGGTTTTATGACAGGTGTTTGTACAGTGCGATATTAAGGCTTCTCTCTTGCCCTGTGGTCCTGGGTGCCAAGCTAGTTGCAAATCACTGTTAATTTGGTGTAATTGAGGTCTCTTCCAACCTAGAAATTCTGTGATTCTGTGATTCTGTGAATTGTGAGAGCTACAGAGGAGTATCATCTTGAGAGCCACCTTTGGGGCACGCCTGTGGCAGTCTGCAGGCTTGATGCTTGTTCTGCCCTTTCATCTGGCAGAGTAGATGCTTCCACCTGGCTGCTAGGAGGTCATAGCGCAGCATTATGTGCCGGAAAATAACGTTCCTGAGAGGCCTGCATTCTGCTTTATTCAAAATTATGCCAGTGAAGTTAAAGTCAGACGCAGCTGTCTTGGATATCACTCTCAAACTACACCCATCTGGGTTTCTCTCTGGGACTGTGCAGCCATGTTAAGGCCAATTTTCATTTGCTTTAAGCTATTTGGATGAAAAGAAAACTCATGTGCTGCCAAAATGGATTTGCATGTAGCATAAATCGTGTCTCCTCAGCACTCCTGCCTGGTCCTACTGTGCACATTTGTCTGAGCGAAGGCTTGGATGTAAAGGAAGTGAGGAGTAACTTCAGATACGTTCAAAGAGCAAGGAAGAACACATAAATAAATAAGAAACCCCAAGATGCCAGCCAAGAGGCTTTTCCTTGGGATTTCTTTGAAATTGTAATTCTCTGGTGCAACATCTTGTGGGTCACCTGGCACAGGAGGGAGGTGACAGGAGAGGATTTTGATGATCTACCAGCATAGAAGGGGAGTATGAGTATGCACATCAGCCAAGTGTGTACAGCAGAAGGGAGGGTTGAGATGGGTACGGCATGTAGATGGATCAGCAGTCATCATTTCCAAGATACCATGATGCCAGCAGCTTTAATGCAATTTCTTTCTATAAACACTTCTGACTTTACTGCCTTGCTATTTTGAGTCCTGCTGGAGACTTGGACTCATTAAAAAGGCATTTCCTTCAGACAAGCTGATTAGATAGCTGTTCCTTCCCCCAGATGATGAAAAGCTGGAGAACACCTTAGTGAGACTAAAAATTGCAGAAAATTAAGACACGTTATTTTAACAAGAGGTGCTGGTTCACCTTGAAATCTCCTACTATGAAAACAGTTTAAAAAAAAAAAAAAAGAAAAAAGAGGAGATTCATAAATGCAAGAATTGTATGACATGTCTACAATCTACATTGTATAAACCTGGCTCCTAACCTCTAATTATGGTTTTCCCAAATAAATGAAACTCAAATCTGAAGGGAGCTGAGTAATCTCTAATGTCATTGACTCCACAAGACCTGAGGGCATGCGACACTTTTACAGGGAAACTAAGCACCCAGCAGGATCGTGGTCTAAATGGGAATCAGAATGACTTCTGAATTAAAGCAATGTGATTTAGCAAGCACAGTGTAATTGTGGAGTACCTGCAAATATTGATATCAGCCTGACGCCTCATTTAGTAGGAAAGTTAATTTGCAGAATCAGAAATTGAAAGGCAAATTACTGGACAATAGACTACCACTTTTCTGACTGTTAATCAGCATCTCATAAGGAAGTGATTGTCCAAACTATAAGGTGACACACAAGAAAAATATTTAATTTCTTTATTCTAAGGATGAGACATTAAACTCTAACTCTAGAAGATAATTCTATTTAGTCAGTCAAAAAAAAAAAAAAAAAAGAGGGGGGGGGAGAGTAGATGTGGGTATGTGGGTGTGAATTGTTATCTGTTTGTATTTTACAAATTGTTGTGTATTTATGAAACAACTAAGATCCCAATGGCAGGAACACCTTATTACAAATGTTCTGCTTTCCTGCCACTGTCACACTCCGGAAAATGTTCTTGGCCAGACTCATCCGTGGCTGATGATGCAGCAGAAGGCAATGTTCCCTGGAGTCAGTAAGAATTTGTCTTCCAGGTGGCGGGGTGGTACAAGAAGTGATGGTGCCATCTTTTGTGTAGGAAGTCACACCAAGCTCTCACACAGGCACAGTTGCTGGTGATACACGCTACTTCTGCCCAGCTCTGAGCATCAGTCTTAGTGTGTCAGCCCAAAGTTCATCCCTGGGATTACATTGTGGCCCTTTACTTTGTTTTTCTTTTTTTTTTCTCCCCTCTCTCTGCTCGCCCCCCTTCCAACAATCACCTTCTACTTCCTAAGTAACTTCATGTAATAGCAAAATGCAGCAGAAGTTTATATGCAAGTTTTCCATGTGTTTTGGACCATGGGGGCTGTAAGCACTTTGAAAGCACCTAGGGTTCTAACCAGACACAAAACAGCTGTTCCCTTGCACTTCTTGCTAGATAATAATTTGAAGGACCCAATACTTATAAATCACATTGGCTACCTAATAAACAAATTATGTACAAAGATACTCAACAGCATCTTGAAATCTAGCCCTGTGTGCACAGCCTGTCTTCCTGTCGAGCCTTTTATTTACTGTCCACGATGATATTCTCTGTGGATCTTGAACTTTTGCATGAATGCTTTCAATCTGCTGTTCATGCTTCCTTTACTCAGCACAGTCATATTTTGTTCTCTGGATGTTATGTGCAGCATGAATCTGTCTCATGACACTGGTCCCTGAATTTATTGAAATTACTGGTGTATCTATTTGCAGAATAGACTTTATCAAAATTTCTGACCTGGTAGCAACGTGTCTTAGGGCTTTGCTGGATTAGCCTGGATCTTCCTCTTGGAAGTGACTCTCGTGTGTGATTTTTACAGTGAGTTTGTGGTATTGGAGTCTGTAATACACGTTGCAGCTGTAGGTGAAAGACCTGCCACGTACCACTGTGGGCAATATTCTATCAAGCTAAGATAAGGGTCTTTCTTCATGGGACAGTTTTAAGCTAAATATAGAGCAGATAGTTTTAAAAAGTGTCCTCTGCTCTCCACGAAAGAACCAAGACTATTAGCAAACACAAAGTAGGAGCAGTGCAGGCAGAAGGAGGAGCTGCATTGACAGTGTCTGTTGTGCTGTTGCATGCCAGCTTCTCCAAAGGAAAGCAGCTCCCATAGGCTAATTTTTAGGGTTTTTTTTGGCCAGAACTGGATTCTCTTGCCCCATCAACTAATGCGTGATATCAGTTCAGTTCAACAGCAGCTTCTTCTTAGCAGCTACCAGTGCTGTTGGGTGTTACCTTATATACTTATGTAATTTCAGTTGAGCTAACTTGATGTAAAAGAACACCCTTTTGTCACCTTAGCTATACCAATGCCTTCGGGCACCATAAGGTCAGTCACCATCTTTTTGACTGATTACATATCCCTGAGCTGAATAGTGATCTCCTGGGTTCACCTTAATAAGCAATGACGTGCCTTCGAAAACTGGCAGCAACATGAGAATATAGCGAGTATTTTTGCCAAAAATAAATGTTTCTCTTGGGTCTCATACTCTGCTATAAGCTCTTGCAGTAGTTGACTTCCAGCATTGTTGACAGCCTTTGGTCCTCAAGAGGTTCATACACAGCTTATGAGAAGCAAATAGAGACCCTAGGAAAGAAGTTGGATAATTTTACTTATTTCATTCTAGGGGATGGTGATTAGTCCTCACCGTGCTTTATTGCTTCAACTTTGAGAGGTAGCAGAATCCCTATATTCCTCTGAGTCTGTGAAATCAAGTGAGACTGAAGTGTCTGTAACACCCTGTTGTAATAAATAATGTCGGAGTATACTAAATGGAATTTAAGGCAACGGTCATCTGTCATAAACACTTGAACCGAGTGCAAGACGACCTTTATGAAGGTACTACAATAGGCTGCAGACCATGCTGCTGCTGATTTCTTGAGGAACTGTAGGCATCCAAGGACCCTCGTAGTCCTGCTGCAGCTTTTTTTGTCTTTAAGGCCTTAGCTGCAGGAAATTCCTCTTATGAAGGGCCCTTACAGCATTTGCTATGAAGGAGTCTAATCTCTCTGAAGTAATGATAAAAATGCAGGACTGAGGAATGCAGAGGAGATGGGAGTTGTTGACCTCACTGGAACTCAGATAAGTCAGTGGAAGATAAAGAGAACTGCACCGACCTCCAATATAAAAACAGGGCGATGCAAGGAAAGGTCAAAGAATTAAAACAAGTCATTTGATAGCACCTCAATAAGGCGGCAAAGAGTTTCTCTACTTGACCTTTAAATAAGCAAGGCCAATTGGGGAAAAAAATGGCCAATTCCTATCGCTTTACAGTAAGTAATGGAGCCCACAGTTTTGGATGCCGTAAAAGAACAGATCTCCTGTGACCAACCCCTCAGCAGAAAAGCAGGATATGAGAGAGGAGGGTTTTACTAAAGGAGATTTGCAAGCCTATTATCTTGATGCTTCTCAAACACAGCCCCATCTGAATCCAGTTCTAGAGCATTTAATGAACATGGAGAAAACGGAGCAAAATGAAGAGCAACAACAAGAAAAGTCTGACAGATTCCTATAAAAACTGTTTTCATGCTCCACTTTTCATTGACATTTTAAGAAGAAAATAATTGGGTTACAGAAAATGCCCTGAAAGCTCCAACATGAATGTTTGCTGTTTAGGTAGAGTGACCTGCAGGTGAGCACTCAGCAGTTAGTTTCCATTTAAAAAGAGCCACAATTTCTCTCTCCTACATTTGCAGAGTGTGAAGAGTTGTCTGCAAGCAAAGAATGACATTCTGCTAATGCTGAGGGGAAGTATAGCAGAGAATGGCATGGCTAGTTCAAGTGAATTAAAATATAGTTGATCTCTCACTATTCATTTAAAATTCCCTCCCTTCTAGATTAAGAAACTAGTCCCATACGTAAGAGGGGGCATCAAGAGTTTGGACTCATTCCCCCACTAAAATTGTTTATTTACCCAGGGGAGACCACACGCACTTAAGAAATTTACTGACATGGCCTAACCTAGTGAAACAAATAGTCTTGAAAAATTGTTTTCCGAGATATTTAGTGGCATTTGATGCCATAAAACCACCACAACTATTATCGTCACCACAAGGAGGAGAATTATGTCCCATTGCCAACCCCAGCTCCCTAATTTCTTCTTCTGGTCTGCGCAGGAGATACATGAGTAATGACAGCCACTTGTGAATATCATCCAGTATCAACCTTCACAGCTGTATCTTGGCTTCTTTTCTGGTGTTCAAAGTCTCTTTTCTGAAAACATCCTGACTATCAATTACCGAGGATATGTTTGGTTGCATAATTATGGATGAAGGACAGTTGTACAGAAGGCAACATATATATCTATGCTAATATAAAAATCTCCCTGTAAATCAATCATAAATGTCTCTTCAATGATTTATGACTAGTATGTGGAAGCTGAGAGATAGCTTTGAATGCAGATTTTATTATAAATTATTTCCTAGAATTTTTGTCCTAAAGGCAATCGGTTACTATTATTAATAGTCTGTGTGCATCACATTGAAGCGAAATAGAGTACAACGTCTTAAGACAATAAATAACATCAACAAACTTTCTTGTACAACTTCCTCTGTGTGGATATATATATCATTAGTCTTTTCCCAAGCAGAAGATTCTTGATTCTTTCCTGTCTTAAAACCAAAGAAAAATTGCAGTTCTGAAACAGCGCCGTGAAGTTGTACTTCTGCTAAGAGAAGGAGAATCAAGCTCTTTTCATAAATAAACAAATAAATAAATAAATCATCTTTTGTAGAATTCAACTTTGTTGTTTTACATAAATTGCAGCAGTGCTGAACTGACCTGTTGGGATCGAAGTTCCAGAGGCCCCACTCTGCCAAGTACAAAGTCTGTCTCCACTCTTGTCTTTGTAGATATTCATTTACCACCTGCACCATACGATATGGTAACGATCATTCACTGATTTTCACTGCAGTCATTCAATTACATCAACATATTTTTTCTTGATCAAGCTGAGTAGACTGCCAGTGAACTAATGCTGTGGTTTGCCAAAATAGCTCATTACCAGATCTGATCAAAGTATTTATATGATATTTTCCTTACCGTTGTTTTTAGTGAGAGTTGCTTTCCCTGTAATAAACATGCATATTTGTGTGAAACATTTTGTTTGTGATTTTTTTTACTGAAAGCAGTATATTTTGTTTACTTGATTTTCTGTCACAATTATTCTTTCAGTAAATAAAAACTACAATGTTGATTTTCATACCTTTTATCTATCTTTTCCTCTGTGTTTATCAGAGAAATTCATTGAAAAATGTAAAAACATATCCATTCTAAGCTTCAAAATGGAAACTGAGACATCAACATTTTTGTCAAATTGCTTTTTCTATCTTGACTAATTAGCCAGCTGTAAGGGCAGAAAGTATCTTATAGCTCCCTGTGTATTATGAATTAGTGTAATACTGCTGACATTACCCAGGGAAACCATAATGGTTTTCACATCCTACTGAGCTTTTTGTGGTTTTATTTTTCCTAATAGCAGCATTAGAGGGGCACATTTACTTGCTTGACCTGATTTATGAGTACATTTTATTTGTGGGGAGATTAAATTCTGGTGGGTTGGATCTGTTTGGGTTTCCTCGATAGCCTCTGATTAGTTTTGGTACCAGTAGCCCTTGCAGTAAATCAGGTGTCTCAGCTGATTGACAACAAAGTATGGCTGTGACTCATTACCTGGTAGACGAGCCCTTGCTCGTTTGGTAACTCATTAAACTGAGAAGATTATTTACAATATTTGCAGCCACCCCAGCCATGGTGGCACTTAGGGCACTCAAAATTTCTATATAAAATGTGAAATATTTGATAGTTCATAGATGACTCATTAAGATCTGAACTTCAAGACATGCTTTTCTGAGGACAGCTCATCTGGGTGGTGAATGTGACCCTCACTGAGCTCCAATGGTCACCTGGCAGCATGAAGAATGTCCCCTGCCTTTGTCCAAGGTTAATGTATGTGAGGTTTTCTTCGAAACTCAGTATCTCTGCAGTTCTTTAACCTGCACACTGAAGTGCAACAAAGAAAGTGCATCCCTAAAGACACGCAGGTCCCAGCTGCCATGCTCATTTTTTTGGAAGTCAGCCACGTAGGCCCTGTAGAAACTGCACAAGGACAGGCTTCAAGGTGGAGGTGGCGTGAGCGCTGCTGAGATAAAGAAGTCCCTGAGCCTGGAAACATGCCTAAGACGAGCCTGAGGGCAAGATAGTGCCTGATGCTTGCAGAGCATCTGAAGTCGCTCCTAAAAGAGGAAAATTGCAGCAGCAAGTTTAGTGGTTGATCATCTCTGTTATTAAACATCATCAACATTTCATTAAATTTCTTTCTTTTTATCATGTTTTGGTGTTAATGCTAGTAAAATTTTAGTGCTCAAATATACTCCTTGACTCCATGAACTGTCATGCCATTCCTAAAAACTCACAACCGTACCAGCGCATCTACACTTCAGCAGCAAAACCAGTCCCCAAATTGCTGTGTCCACCTTTACGGCCCTGCCAGGAGGATCCTGGCCCTTCTCATTGTGATATTTGTTTTATCGTCACTTGGATGTCTAGTCTGTCACTCGGATGGCAAGCAATCCGAGACAGGGTCTGTACTCATGTTTTCCATTAAGCAGCGAGCACACAGCAGAGGCAGAGGGGGATATTAAATAATAATGACAATAATAATACATCTGATAGAGTTCAGTTCCGCTTTAGCACTAAATGGAAAGCTGAAAGCCTCCCTATGGATCTTTTCCATCTTGAGCATCAATGAGTGTAACAGATGCATCAGTTTTAAATCAGCGCCTTGCATGACAAATAATACTGATCCATGTGGTTAGGAAATCTGGGCCTAACTGGCACAGTTTGGTTGGCTGCAAATGATGCTGCTGTGTTTGCAATGTCACCTATAAAATCTATAGATGGGGACCACTTTTTTAACTGGAGCAAAACAACATAGATTTCTTGAAATGGCACGAGTCCTTTACCTCCAACTTGATAGGACTCTTATGAAATAAAAATAAAAATGATGAAAATAAGACTTTCTTTTATGATTTAAAAAACACCTGCAAACAGGAAAGGATTAGTAAAAACCAAAAGAGGAATGAGGAAACAACTGGCGATGAAAACCACTGATCCATTTAAATACAGATGAAACGATTTGGCCATGCACTGGGAAGGAATATTAAACAGATACAAGCTATTAATTTTCACTGAGGGTCAGCTTGGGAGCTCAAGTAGCAGGCAAGGTTCAAGTTAACCCTTCACAGCAGGGAGGATCTCACCATAAATCACAGGTTCTTCCTGAGCTCACAGACATTGCAATTTGGGGTCAATTGTGTTAAAGTGCAAGGAGGGGTACATCTTCCTTGTCTCCTACCAGCATTGTGCTTAACATGCCAATCTCTGCTGGGGGCTGCTGCTACAGCTCCTGTAATATCTGGGAAATGTTTTGGACAGGTGATAATGTTTGTAGAAAGAAGGGACCATTTTGAAAGTGGAAACTCATCAAAAATTACCAGGAAAGCTAGCAAATGGCAAAATCGGGATGAAGAAATATCGATCCCTCTCATTTATTTCTTACAGGTCCAGGGGGAAAGGCTGTGTGGTGAGACCAGTCTCCATGAAACATGCAGTTTCTGCTATTAGGGCTTCTCCTGGGAGCAGAGACCTTCCAGCTCATAGGTCAGCATCATACATTGCAAACTCCCTGCCGGCTGGACTCTCCCGGTGGTTTTTAATGGCTTCAGAATTTGAGCATCCTCCATGGTGAGCTGAACAAACATGAAACTTGTATAAGACTTCAGGAGGTCACTGGCTTATCTTTAATTTTGAGGTACAAACTCTCTGCTCAGTTTTGTTGGAGGGGAAGAAGGATGCTGGGAAAATATGGGCACTTAATGCGAGGAATTTCAGCCTTGATGCATTTATTCTGAGCACTCCTCCTATAACAGAGCACTTATCACCTCTCAGCTGCCTACCCAGCCAACTTTTTGTCCTTGTCCTTAAAAAAAAATAAAATAAAAAATTAAACTGTACAAGAAATCACTGCATTTGTCCACAGGGGACAATAAATGCCACTCTACTCAAACCTTACTACTCTTTCAACTATTCCATTCCCTACTGCTAAAAATAACAACGTGAATGCCTTTACATCAGTCTTTTCTATTACGATTAAGACTGTGCCAGTCATAAAGGTCACCATAAGATAGACTACAGACCACAAATCCCCACCTGCCAGCATGACCAACACGTTAAACATTGGAGTGCAGCTTGGTCAAGTGACTAGTCTAGAGTGAGAAATGAAATCAATACCCACTCTGGTGAGAAATGTTAAAGATGAGCATCCACCGTCGGCTATATTCAGGTGGCTGAGAGTCTGGAGTGCCTTATTTTCATGTTTTTACCCTAGAAGTTACCTTAAAAATCACCCCTGAAACTCTGTAGCAATGGCAACTTACTCCTGCAAGCCTGTCTTTGAGTTTATCCAGGCATTCCTGCCGGGAAGGACCTGCTCTGCCTGGCTGTACTGGGGAAGATTTGGGTTGCTTCTGCCTGTGAAAAACTCTCCAACAAAACTGTTGTAGCTGGTCGAGGGGGATTGTATTTCTATCCCTCACAAGAGAAATATTCCAGGTATAGCTAGATGTGTTTTTAATGAGTGGAGTGTGGAGTAAAAGCCCTTATGCCCCCCTGTTCTCCCTTCCCAACTCTCTCTGTTGTGTCATATCCTTCCAAGACAAAAGGCTTGTAAGTGAAATATATTGTGCATAAATCCTAACAGTAACTGCTTTTCCTAACGAAATCCTTTAACCATGTTTGTAATGTGTTCAGCACCAAAACACACGGCAAATCCGTCAATGGTGATTTCAATAACCTCTGCCACCATTATACCATGTTACATCTTATTGAATCTGATTTAACCATAGGTGTTTATAGAGGGCAGGCTGATCTCTGTCTCCATAACTATTTTTCAGTTGTATCATTCTCTATTTGGTCTTTGAAGGCAGCTCGATTTTCTTCTTCTACATTTTATTTGGCTTTCAAAGTTGCCTCAGTCAAGCAAACAAATGGGAGTTCAGATTGATCTTATTTCTGTTTACAACAGGTTGATCTTGAGTTCAGAAGTATCACCATTTAAAAAAGAAGTGAAGTTTTAGTCATGAATACTGGAGTGTGTTTTATGTGCAACCTTCTGGTCTTGGAAACAAAGAGAAAAACTGAAGCATTTAGCAAGTATGTTCCTTGAATATGTATTTTCAGGTCAGCCTTAAAGGCAGCCTCTTCACAAAAGCAAATCCGATACTGAAGCTGTAAGTCCCGACGCATTCTTAAAACTTGGCCCTGTCTGAAAAATAATTAATAAGAAGAAATAAAATTATGTTTGTGTAACCTTTCCATAGAAGATACGTCTAATTGGTACAGATATCAGTGCAAAGAGAAGCACTCGGAAGAAGCTTTGATTACAATTCACATTGGGACACTGCTTACTAAAGGGCAATCACTTCTTTCATTAATTGCTTTAAAAATAAGATTTAGAGAAAGCTTCTTATGAAATAATTATGGGACTCTAATGATTCCTGTTGCAATCTATGGCAATGTTTCCATTGAGTTCAGTGGGAGAAAGTTGTACCCTCTCTTTCAACAGCAGCAAGCAAAGCCACAGCTTGGATTAGCCCATTTGTTTCACCTGGGTTTGGTTTTAAGGAAATTGGCTGCTGAAGAGGTGAGTGTGGCAGAGAACTGCCAAAGCTGCAGGTCTGGTTCTGGCTGCTGAATGGAAAACACATGCATAACAAACACCTCAAAAAGTGCAAGAGAGAAAATTAAGTCTGGATATGTTTCATCTCTCCAGGCAATTTTTCTTCCTAGGTTACAAGAATCTATTCTTTTCGGTTGTTTAATAAAAAAAAAAGTCACAGAGTGTAATTGTTAAAACGAGCGGTGGGAAATGCAACAGCCTGACAAGAAATTACATGTCTTATTTATCTCCACCTAAGTTGCTCCTCCAGGAGGTGCATGCTGGTGAAATGTATTGCATTCGAACGTGCGCCTCCAATGCTTGTCAGAGTTATTTCCCCATGGCTCTGCAGCAGTTTCTTCCCCACCGTTAAGTCCTGTAGGTAAATACAAACCCAGGCCTGGACTACCTATGGTCTTACTAGAGCCTCATTCCTCCCCTGCCCTTGCTATTAATGCTGAGGCAGGAATGAAGCAAACGAGGCAGAACTGGAGTTCTGTGGGTGGCCTCCTGGCTGTAGGAAAAATTAAATCAAAGCTCAAGGAGTAGATATCCCTGGGGAAGAGGGTTGGTGCTTACAAGCTTTCTCTGCAGATGCTTGAAAAACTGCCAGAGCACGATGCACAGCACGCAGTCCAAGATCAACGGGCTTTGGCTGGAGTATAGACCTGGAGAGGTATGACAAGAAGAAAATAACATTTGGGGTACATTTGATTCATGGAAGGTGCAGTATAAGTCAGATCCTGATTAACCCGATTGGAATTCTTCTGTGCAATGATTTAACAGGATACTGATGTGCCGATAGCATTTGCACTCAGCTTAGTTAATGTTGGTACATCACACTCCTGTCCTACAAAAATACGCTGGCTTTCACAGATAGCAATCTGAGGGCATCGAGGGTCTGCTGGGATGGATGGCTTCTTCTTCTGAGGAACGTAGCTACTATTTTGATCAGTGCAGTGTAAAAAACCTGAAGGGAATTTAAATTAGATTTAAATTATTTCTTCAATTTTGCCGTCCTTATGTATATTGGGAAGAAAGAGAGCAAGCAAATAATGAACAATATTGCAATTATACCTTCAGAGCGTTTGGCTTATGTAGGGCAACTGGGCCAGCAGATGGTGAATGCAATTTGATGTACAAAAGTATGAAATAACTGATCTGGACAGAAGGATTAAAGTGGTGTGTGTGTATAAATTGCACATGGATCACAAAAAGTATATTGGGCTATTATGGGAAATCACTGAAGCCTGAGCACAGATGCTGCAAAAGACAAGAAATCAAACTGCACTGGCACAGTAACAGAAACAAAGACAAAAGGTGAGAGTGCTATTGTTTTAGTCTTTTGTGCATGGTGCACGCTTTGATCCGCTGGAAGAAGAGAGCTGCCTTGGGGCAAGGCACCGAGGGATCTAGTTGGGAGCAGAAAATTCACAGAGACTGGGCTAACTGACAGAGTAAGCTACCAGAAGACGTGATTATAGAAAAACATCTTTAAGGAAAGGCTCCATCAGGGTGTTGCATTTCTTATACTAGCCCTCAACAAGACAGAGCATCTTATTAGTGTTGGCAAAGTGGGCCTGGGTGGGGAAAAAAAGACCAGGCTCGCTCTTCCAAAGCACAATGCAAGCACAGAATATGTAAAATGAGGACATGCACTTGAGAGTACTTAATGGGAAGCACCAAGTTTTTAGTTGGTAATAGCCACTTAATCAAATAGGCCTTATATAAAGTCCTTCTAATCCTAGCTCATCAGCTGAAGTTATGCATCGCTGGGGTACTCCCAGGACAGAACTATAGTTTAGCTGGTAAAGAAGACTAAACGATACCAGGAAATTTGGGTGATGCTTCAGGTTGTGTTGCTCACTCCCTAAGGGGATGTGTGCACTGGTGGGGATCCCTGGGGACATCCTGGCTGAGCTGGCTCCCAACATGGGCTGGGGGATGGCAGACACCGATGTGCCTGCATTGCTTTGGGAGCCTCCCTCTGTCTCTGCACTGCTCCATGTGGTGCTGTGCATCCCAACCCAGAAATGTTTGTGTTTCCTGCTGAGCTTTTCTAACAAATGAGTGGTGCCATGGAGTCTCTGCTGATCTGAACTTATGTCTTACTGCCTTCATGCTTGGGGAAGATTATAATGTATGGCTAACATAGACCAGCAGGACATCACTGTTTTCCTTATTTCCTAGCTGGCTAAGGTACTTTTGGCTGGACATTTGGTGGGTGGAGAATTGCTTCAGTTCATTTCCCATCCGTAACCGAGTGAATCAACTCATTTAGGCAGAGCTCTGATTAACAGACCTGATGTAGAGGCATGAGGAAGTTCTTACTTGCTTTTCTGTCCACCCACAGTCACACAGTCCAAAATCAAATTAAAACTTCACCCTAGAAATGTGTCCTTTTGTGCGATGCGCTTAATTCCTGCAAAGAACCCCAGAGTGCTGAGGAGTCAGAATGGCACAGCCTTAAGGGCTGAAGAGCAGTAAAAACCTGACTTTTGGATTTAATGTCTGGAATAGAAAATAAGAGTACTGGAGAAAATCAGTTTAGGGGAAGTAAAAATGGATATTAAAAAAAAAAAAAAAATAGTTTTCTCCAGCTTTGGATTATTTACCTTTATAAACTTTTCTCCCTTTTAAAAAATCAGTTCTAGGTCAATATTTTCAGTAAAAATTCCTGTCTCAGCATGAAGAGGCAAATCCTTTCAGCTTGAAAACCTACTCCTGCAAATGCCATGCCAGAAATGAGATATTTCGTTTGAAAAATGTGTACGTGGAAGTTAGGACATAAGAATCTGCTCCCCTCACTTTTTCTGTCCTTCATTGTTAGCCTAAGTCAGCTTGAATGCATAGTCTCAGTCTGTCTGAATCACTATTAGGGGGAAATGCTCTTGCTGAAAATACTTCAGCTGGATCCTTTTCTAGAGCCACCAAATCCTTAGATACCAGTTCTGTTTTGTCTTCTTTTTTATTCCCTTCTTTGGAAATCTGGGGGCTGACAGATGGAAATGAGAAATATGCTAACTTGTTTGACTGTTTCTTGCTCTTTCTCTGCTCCTGTGGATGATCTCCACTGCCCCAAATCCCCAAACCTGCCTACATCTACAAAGGAGGTGTCAAGCTGGAAGACAGGCCAGTGATACATAAGCCAGGAGCATGGGTAAATTTGTAGTAATTAAGGTGGAGACCTGAAACAAAAGCAACCCTTAAGGGATAGGTTAGCATTAGTTAGCTTTAAAAGAAATTACAGGAGTGTGCTCAGACCTTATTAGTGGATATTCCCTGGGTAGAGAATACATAGGAAATCTTAAGAGTTAAGCTGAAAAAGAAAAGCTTCAGCAAGGGTTGCTTGGCTCATACGAAGGCCAAAAAGGATTTCATTTAAATTTAATTTAGCGGGAGTTTTCTGGCTAAGAGATGTGACCTGCTCTCTTTGCAACTTCGCTCTTAGAGCAGAATTCGCCAACATGCCACCTCTCCAGCTCTGGCAGTAGGCAGAAAGGACAGGCTGAGTACAACAAACTGCCTGCACCAGCAAAGAAAACCCATAGCATGGGTGCCAAAGCAGGTACCGGAAAGAAATTGGACCCCAAATACATGACATGTGAAACAAGGCAGCAAGGAAAGTCCGTTGTCCCCATCTCCACCAGACCCCACCTTTAGCAGAGAAAAATTGCTGATAATTAAGTGTTATATTTGGCATGTGGTGTCTTTTGGCTTCCTTAAATTCTATCCCTTCTCCCTGAATTTGTGAGACAAAATGCGGTGTGGCCCAGCAAAGTTTTCGATGCCGTGCCTCCATCCTATGATGGAGCTCCTCATGGAGATGCCAACACAGGCCTAGTGGTGGCAGAGCCGTGGTGACGTCTGGTGACACCTGCAGCACCTGAGCAAACAGGCTGGCTCTCCCAAGTCCTAACAGCTCGCTAATACTGCTTCCTGAGCTGCACGTACTGCCTGGGCACGGATTAAGCCTCTCTGCATTGCACAGTGTGACCTCTTCTTTAGTCATCCTCATTTGCCAGAATTTGTCCCTGCTGTGAGCCAGGCCCCTTGTGCAGCCCAGTCCCAGAGAAAAGCCTCGGTGCTGGGGCTGCACGAGTAAGTAACAAAGCGTGATTGCCCCCAACATGAAAAAAGAGAGAAAGTGAATTTTGTAGCTATAATAAATGCATTCAGGCCTGGAGTGGGGGCTGACAGCAATTCTGCTCTCTCAAGTGGCTAAGCTGGCCTGGAGCTCCTCACTGCAATCCATGGTGCCTCCAGCACTGCTCTCCATCTGACGCTTCACCCAGACAGAGCTTTCCTCTGCCCCGATCCCCTCCCCAAGCAGCACAGGCATGCTGGCTGCGGTAGTGCTTTCTGATATTGAGAACAAGGGGCATTTCTGAAGCCTTTTACATCTCTGTAGCATCTCACAGATACTAAGTAATGTTAACTCTCTGGCAAGTCGACGCTGCTTGCCATCAATTCCTTTCTGTTCGTTTTAGTGCAAAAGGTTGAAAGGAAAAGATGCTGGCACAGTGCTTTCGCTGGCAGAAAGCCAAATCAAGTGTGAAAGACCCCCATCGGTTATAATTAGAGATATAGATCATCTTCTCTCACACTGTCAGTACAAGAACCGTATTTAGTATTTAAAGGCATGGGGCCACAGTTCCTTATGACATTTTTCTTGTTCTCCACAGATACCGTCTTGCAAAATCAGATGGTTAAACAAATGTAATTAAGCAAATTTCTTTTGATTATTGGTCACTCTTTGTAACTTGAATTTAAATAACTGTACTACACAAAACACTAGTTTTGTGAGTTTTGTTTTCTTTGTTGTCAAATGCAAAAATCATTTTTGCCTGTATCCAGTATCAAAAAAATGAAGTCTGCATAATCCCATACCCTGATCACACTCCCTGACGTCAACCCAGATAAAGCATCACTGCATCCAGAAGAAACAAACTGTTGTCAGGTCTGTCACCTTTAGGAAAAATATCATCCTTTTTTCTTGCTCCTGGCTTATCTCCGAAGTACTTCTCACTTGAGTGACTCCAGTTTTGATGATTAATCAACCTGTTTTCAGGCACCTAAAAAATACCTTTCTCAAGCAGAAAAGGACCTGGATATTAACTCTGGCAGCATCGTGCTTGTATACAGACCCATCACTGCTGTTTGTTAATCATGGTGGTGTGCCTAGAGGTTGGGGTTTGTAGTGTTTGGGGAAGTCTGAACTCCGGTCGGACCATCCATCTATTGTCTCTCTTTTGAGCACATTGTCTAGTGATCTAATAACGACCACGGTTCAGCCTTTGCCTCAGCTGAAAATTGGATTCAGATGAAAACTGACTTCAGGTGAAAGCTGGCAGAATTTGACCTCCAGGCCTGGTAGTTTGTGGAGAAGGTTAGGGGCAGACATGAAGACACGGGATAATCTCCTGAACCTCAAGAAGCCCAGCAAACAGCAGTTAAAAAAATGACAGCAAACAAATGCTATGCTCAGTGCAATCATTATAAATGTATCCATAGGGCTTATCTCAGGGAAAACCCACCTACTTGGCTGGATGTCCCTGCCCTTCTCCTTTTGCCCTTCACTATTTTGCAGCCACAACCAGCAACGATTCTCCCCTTTCCTCAGGCTGAATTCAATTTCCCACCACAACGGCAGCTGGCACCACCTCAGCAGACACAGAGACATTTTGGGCACTGCCAAGCCCATTCACATTGCCAGAGGAAGGATTATTATCTGCTGAATCAATGAGACCTGTGTCAAACTCAACTGTCTTTCCAATACCCTGAGCACTTTACTGCTGCATATGTCTGAGGAAATGGGAACTATTTAGTGATAAATACTGAGGTGCAATCTATATCCCATTGCTGCAGGTGTTGTATGCTCTAGGTTGTTTCCATGTACATGGAAACGTGAAATAGATGCAATAGGTATTTGTACTTCTCGAGGCACGCATTTTGAGCTATGAAAGTTCAGAAAAAGACCTCCCTGTCTGGAAATGAAGTAACAGTCACAAAGGTTAAAAAATCTTGAGTGGCAAAGTTTGGGCCCTAGTTATAAAACAACTGCAGTGTCAGAACTGCGTGTGGAAATTTTTCGGGTCATCCCAGCAAAGAGGACTTTGTGTAAGCTCCCTTTCCAGTAACACTTTACTCAAACCCCTGCACAAACAAATACACAAATGCTGGCAGATGCCCCTCTGCATAGAGAGAGCTGGCCACATGGCAGGCACCATGTGTGAGAAATATACTTTGTCCCACACTGCTTGAAATCCCAAAGATTTCCAGAGAAGTGCAAACATTGCACTGTAGGTTGGCCACTTCCACCCCTTGCAGTAATCTGAGTTCTCCCTCTAACTTCTGCCAGCATTTTTAAGCAGGGCTGGGGCAGCCCCTATCTATAAATACTCCTCTTCCACACCAATATTTGAAATTCCAGCTGATCAAATTCTGTCTGCTACACCGCTCTTTTATTTATTACACATTAATGCTTTGTGATACCCATCCCATTTCTCTTCCCTCTTGTCACTGCTAGGTGAGTCTCGCTAGGACATGCTCAGGCTCTGGAGGTTTAAAAAACGTGTGTTTTTCCCAAACCAAGAGCCGTGTAGCTCTCAGCCTGTGGTGTTTCCAGGATGTGAAATAACTCAGTCAGCAGGACAACATGTCAGTCACTAGCACAAGCCAAAAATAGCCCATGCACAGCCAAAGTCAAAGGGCTAATATGGTGCACTTAGAGCAGATGTTTAAAAGCTTGTGCACGAGCTATACGCTTATTAGACAGCCTGGATCAACTGCAAAAGGCCTTCGGGAAGTATTAAAGCTCTTGGCTAGGACACTCTCGTCTCTGTTGGAGGCACTGGAGATTAGTCATTCTTAATAGTTAAAAAAAAAAAAAAAGCGCTAACCTGGGCTGAAGTCTTGCTCAGAGGTCTCCTGGCCCTGACGTCATTCTCGTTTTGCGCCAAGTGTTCATTAAATGCACCAGGAGTTTGGTCTCAGGAAGAACTATCCAGGGATATTTATGGCTCGGGAGAGTGTTGTCTTAGGGAGAATGGGGCAGAAGCAACTGCTTTAGAAATGGGGAAAGTTGGTAACTATGAAAGGACAAGAGATATTTTACAACAAAAAAATAAATATTATATTATTTATATAGGTTTGTATATACATATATATAAATATATTAAAAAACACAATACGTTAGTAACACAATATATTAAATAGTATCTGAGGAATGGTGGCAGGACTCAGCCAGCCCAGTGGCACTGTGAGCTTCATTTTGCTTTTGGACCAATGTTTGCTGAAGCACCAGATCCTGGTAAGTTTTACTTCAGGCACTATTCAAGATTTTGCCATTTTTTCCCACCCAGTATCTCAAAAAAGCTCCATGATGAGCAAACTATTTCCTGCCCACCTTTATTGTTTCTGCTGTAACTTTACTCTTGTACATTTCCTAGTTATAACTCAAGTCTTTTTAACAGAAGTGAGCCACTTCTAATATTTTCTCTGCTCTTGGTGGAAGCCAGCTGAGGAAAACCCCCTAAAAGTGGTCCTTAATCAGAGTCCTGTGAAAAACAAGGATCGTTGTTGTTGTTTTTATGATAAAAAACACTGTGGTATTAAAAAATTAATCCAAATATGTGATTTTTTTTTTCCCCTGACCTTTCTGGCATGGCTGTGTAAGAGCTCTACCAAGGGCAGAGGCAGAAGTTGCTGAAGGCAGTGTATTGTGGAACAATTTTCTAACAGAATAGGGCAGAAACTGAGAAATGAGCACTGGCTCAGCTGAAAAGCTCAGGTTAAGTGCTAGAACAAAAGCCCATTGAAGAATTAATTTGTAGATCTTGCAAAGAGTAAGGGAATGAAATCTCGCTAAATGAGTTATTCATATTTTTCCTTAGCAGGAGTAAGCATGAGCTACTGAATGGTAGCACAATGATGCACTGATCTACCTGCAGTGCATTAACTGGTTCATTTATTCTGAAACAAGGTTGTAGGTAACAAGGAGCTTCATTAAATGCTGACCTCAAAAAAAAAAAAAAAAAAAAAAGGTGGCTTTGTCCCACCTTTACCTTTTTCAGACCCTCCTGGGGGTACTGAAGCTTACTGGAGCTGGGAAGCATGTCTTAGGAAACCTGGTGGTGTGGGCAGGCCAGGTGGTCCATCTGCTGGGGGTGCGGATTCCTGAAGCTGCCGGTGCATTTTGCTCCTCGCAGCACATTGGATCTGGTTCCCTGTCATCAGCTGAGCTACCTACATTGTTCTGATTGGATTTGGCACCTGGAAAAAGCTTTCTTTCAAGAGTGAGAGAGCAGCAGTACTGTGTAGTGCAGCTGGCATCATCCTAGGAGTGAGAAAGAGGGCTGGCAGAAAACAAAAGTTTGACCTATATAGAAAGATCCATCTGTTTATGGGAATGTTTCTTAGAGTTAGCTTCTACACCCACTTTACCTGTTGGTGTTGTTCTGACAGCTTAACAGAAATTGTCTGGTTTTGCCAGAAAGGGTCTTTTTTTTTCCCTGCTGCAACCTTTCTCCCAAGATTACTGCCTGAAGCGTTGTGCTGGGGAAGGCTGAGCCCTCAGACCTACCATCCTCGTATGGTTTTCAGCAGCATACTGAGTTCCCTTAAGGCTGTTCTGCTCTTTTTTTTTTTTTTTCCTTTTTTTTTTTTTTTTCCCCTGTCAGCTGCCTGCATTTGACATGAACTGTTGTATTAATAAATAGACCTTTCCCCACACCAATCAGGCAAGCATATGGAATATGGAGCAATAAATGACAAAGCAGCCCCACATCTTTCATACCGTCGTTGGCCTTCATGTCTTGCAGGAGAGAATTTCCTCCATCTGGTTTCACCATGGCTGAATGATCTTCAGTATTAAATGCAGGGCAAAAGTGAAAGATCACAACACCAGAATCCTCCGCACGTAACATTACAAATGACTCTCCTGCAAATGGAATGAAATGTCAGAAGATGATATCAAATAAATGAAGATATCACCACAACTACTCATGTGGAGCATAACGTCTCAGACCTTCTCTCTATTATTTCAAAGGCACTCACATTTCAAAAGAGTGGTTTTTTTTCTCCTCATCACAGAGAAAACTGATGCTGTAGAATTGAAAACACAATTGTGGTGCATGCTGTGTGAGAAGCAGCCACTTGCTGCCTTGGAAACCTTGAAAAGACTTTGTCTCTGATTCTAGTTTCTCTTTCTCTCACCCTCTAATTATGTAAGCCCCACTCATTTAGATTTGGATTCAGCATGCTTTTCTTCCTGGTATCCATTACACCATTAGTCGGTCGCAATGTCAGAATGACCTGGTGGGAGGGTGAAAACCATCACGGGCTGATTGAGGAAGCAGGGTGTTGTTCCTGGATGAGCCTTCCTGTAAGTGGGATACAATGGAAGAGATTCTCTGCGTCAATTGTGGTGCCAGTGTGATGGCAACAGCCACGCCGCCTGCTCAGCCATCGGGGTAGCTGAGCTGGTAATTTAGATGTAATTGGGCACCACTGAGTCTATTTAATGGGGCCCCTGATAAATAGCTCTCCTGCCTAATTGGTGTAGTTACCATAGAAGGGACTGGCCCAGAGTGTGGAGCAATACAGGCACCTTACTCCCACTGAAATCAATTATGCTGAAATCAATGAGAGTTAAACAGCTGAATAGCTTTAAAAATCTGGCCCTCGGTGCACCCCAGAGCTATAATTTATCAAAACACCAAATAAATGGCATGCCTAGTTGATTTCAATGGGTGTGATAGGTTTATGGGAGTTATTACTGGAAAGCCCTCAGCTTTTAATAGATATTCCCTGTTATTTCTCCAGAATCTAAGTCTGTTGATGTGCAAGTGCAATGAAAATGATTCTGCTTCAGGAAGGCTATCAGGGTGGAGTACAGCATATCTTGATTTTGGCCATGATGCGGGAGGGGATACTGGATTAGACAGGCCTCTACTCTCATCCCATGTAGTTCTTAGCAGGGCGATTGCTTTGAGACAAAATTCCGAGGTCCTTGTTGCATCAAAGCTCACCTGAACATCACTGGGCACAAAACCAGCAGTGACAGTAAGGATGGAGCCTTTTTTGTACACTGCAGTGTTGTAAAATCATCTGCACACAAAAATGGGAAACTACCGTGAGAGCTTTGGTTTTCCAAAGAAAAAGATTATCCAATTAGGGTGAACTGGTGCTTGCTGGTATGACCTTATTGCTCTGTTGCAGCTGCTAAGCAGAGTGAATTATCTTTTTATAACTGTTGTACGGTGCTTCAATGCTTTGCATGTTATTGTAGGTCTCGTTGGCACCAGATACAAAACCATGCTTCAGTCCCTGTGTCCCTGAGAGCCAGAGTCACATCAGGGCTGGTACTGACCAGGCATTTGCTTCTGCAGGGGTCGGTGTTTAAAAGTGCCCTGTAGTTAATGGTGTACTAGTGAATGACTGATTTATGTCCCACAGTAGGAATATGTTGTTGTTCATTTTGGTAGTTCAATCACAACACATTTAGGTCAAACTTTCTACCTACTCTTCTATTTCCTCATGCCCGTTGATCCTTTGACTTCAGAGTCTTTGTAGAGGTGTGAGTTGAAAAGAAATCAGAAATTCTTTTTCTTGATGTGAAGGTTGAGGTAGCAGTATGCTGGATGCCCTCAGAGAATAAATGGCCAAACTCTGCCTTGCTGCAATGTCCCTAGGAATCCCAGCACCGTCAGGATCACAGCAGGGTCATTTGCAGGCTCTGATGGATTAAATGAATTTGCTCATTTACCAGAACATTTTCATGATGCCTCATAACCTGCTAAACCAGATGTCAAGTATCAGTCTTTTAGAGAGTGACAAATAATCTCAGTGCTGAGATGACTTCATGTTGCTAATTGGGCTGCTGATGTGGTGTCAAAGACATCAGGTTCTGGCACCCGTACTTGATGACAATATGAAAACTCCGTGGTGATCTACATACTGGCTCAGTGACTGACTTTATTCTTTCCTGCTCAGAATAGCAGTATTTCCTCACCCCTCCAGTGAATGACATGTTTCTCACATTTTTGTGGCGCAGCTTGGTCAAAAGGCTTGAAGGTGTGAAAGAAAAGTAGCAACAAAAAGTTGCATCACTCCTTCCCAACATAACTCATGCTGGCACTGTTTATATTGTCCTTGTTAAACACACCAGCGTGCTCTTGAGTTTGCTGTGCTGAGTGGCAAAATCTGCTCGCAGCTGTGCTGCCAAGGGTAAGCCAGGCTTTTTCTCTGCCTATGATACCCAAATGTCTTCACTTAGCACCAGTTGGTTTGCCCCAGCCTTGAGCCAAGCAGCAGGCACTAAAGAGGAAGTGGAAACCTGCTCAAATGTGAGCTTAAGCCCTAGCTGCAACAACAGCATGGATGTCTTACCATCCCCAAAATCCTGCACTGCACTGAAGGCAGCTAAAATGCAAGTAGGCTTTAGTACCGGAACACTTCATTCCATGTCAGCAGAGATACAAGGCCTTGGGAAAAGCCGTGAGATGCCTCTTAGTCCTTTGGTGTATTTGGAAATAGGACGTTGAGTTCCTGCTTAAGATCTACCACTGAAACCCCCAGTTTGGTGCAACTGATATATAGCTGCCTCCAAGAGCTAAGCTCATGGTTCAGATAGATTTGCTTTCTCAAGGATGCCTGGAAGGGGCACATTTGCAATGACAGCTGTGTATGTTTAGTTGTGCATGCTTTTCTTTCTTTCCTTCTCCATCATAACTTTCTTAAGGTTTCCTTAAGGCAGCAGGCATGCTCTTCAGTACGGTCTGATCTGCTATTCCATGAGCTAATCTATGCCACGTGGATCCAGTGGCAGCAACGAAGCAGTATCCATCAATATCTTGCCTATTTATGATGTAACACATCCACAAAATTCCTACAAGTCCTCCCCAACTCTACTCGCAACAGGCCCCAAGCATTGCTTTCACTCCCTTTTTACCTTGCTTCTGAAGTGATATGTTTCTGTCACTGGGAAACATTTTTGTGAATTTCTGTATTTCTTAGAATGACCTTGCTGGCATTTTGACCACAGTATGTGAGAGACCTGAAATGCTTGCAACCTAGCAAATATGAATTTAATAAATATGTAAATCAGTCTATGTTTATTTATAGCCTGGCAGAACTCAAAAGTCCAGATTCTAGCCAAAAACACTCTGCTATCTATCATTTCAAGTGGCCTAACACCTCTGTATCTCAAACACCAGGAGATCAACACTGATAAAAAGAATATTTTAAAAAAAACAGCACCACCACCAAAAAGACAATTAAATTACCTATCATTTCCTCCTGTGTAGGTACTGAGTACAAGCTATGACTTACATAACTCACAGAAACTTAATTTTCAGAGGTACCATTGCCCTGTGGAAATCAGCAGGAGCTCAGCATATTGCTCAGCTTTTCTTCATATTATTTCTTAAACACTAAATAAATATTAAAAAAACCTATATAGTCGTGGGTAGAGACTCTGTGTTTTTGCAACGTTCAAATGTCATTCAGATTTTCTACCTCTGCCAACATGAAGTTTTTTTCCCAGTCAAAACGTAAACGCTGAAATTTTGAGGAAGCTCCTCTCCAACAATGTGCTATGGGTTTGGCACAGTCAAGAAGTTTAAGGGCATATGCATATTGTCTTGATTTAATTTATAGCATGACCTAATTTTATCAAATTAATTATGGACTCTGTGATGGTTTACATTTTCCCTTACTTAATTTAAGATTAAATCACCAGGTAACTGATTTATGCTGGAATACGAAAACACAATTTTAAAGTAGCAAAAGCAACTTGACGTGATAGCAAAGAGCACTTCAACTTATAACTGGCTTAGTTACAGTAGGAAATTTGTGTGTAGACTAATCTTAGGAAGTTTAAAGGCCATTCCTTTCTGGAAACCATTCACCAGTGATGAAGGAAGAAAGTTGCCCTCCTCTCATGTTCTGAATGTTCTTATGAGGTGTTAATGAAGCATTTCATCCTTTAATGGGACCACTGGGATTGCAGTTGTCTATATTTTACTTTAATTGTTGTTCATTTTCCAGGGATCAATACTTAGTTCCTAGAAAAGTTGCAAAAAATTCCAGTAATGTAAGGCAGAGAATTACTATGTACCTCGACAATTAATATATAGGTAATGAAACCAACTCCACAGTGCGAGCCAATTTAAAATTCTCTACAACATTGATCTTCCTTTCCAGATGCAGAGGGGGAAAATAATCATGTTGTGTAGCATAAACCGTCAAGATAGAGCAGAGCCCCGGCAGCTTATCACATATATGCTTTGGACTCAGTCAGTCATTTAACAGCACTGCTTCAGTGGTGCTTTGGGTGAGATAAAAGAGCCAGCACACGGGGTGGAGAGGCCACAAGTATCGCAGAAATTGATGCCAGGGTTTGTTGCCACCAACACTGCTTGATGCTCTCAAGAAGAGAGCTTGCATTTAATATAAGCAGCAAAGACTTTTCTGTCATCAGTTTGATGTCCAGTTGCCACTACTTGAGAGCTTGGCATGAACAAAGGCTGCAGGATTTAAGCACTTTAGAGTGCACTTGCTACACATTTTTAAAATGCTTCTATATCTTCTGAGCTGTGGTAGTCTGGTTTTTTTTGGCTGGATATCTTTAAGTACAAGAGGCTGCTACAGGATATTTTTACTTGTATCAGGAATGACTGGGACTGCATTTGAGCAGAAAACAGACTGCTGGGGGAAAAGCCATGATTTCCATGTGTATGATTGTTATTTCTGCTCCCAGACCAGGTCCATCACTATCATCTGGCTCTGTGAACTGTACAGTTTTGTATGGAAAGCATGCTTTTCCTTTTCTACCTCAAACCATCCAGAGGAGGAGATGATCTTAGTTGCTGTGTAAAGCGTAGTAGTGCGGGCTGGAAATTTTCAGATGGATTTTTTTTTTCCCCATCAAAAATTTGCGAATTCAGTGAAAAAGAGACTCCCCCATTTGCTGGAATTCCTGTGCAGATCCACCAGGTCTCTGAAGCAACCTTCCTTACCACGTTTAAACCCTGCCTGGTTTTCTGCTGGGCTGGCACCTCAGGAGGCCTTCTGGCAGCCCTGGTAATGCTTTGCTTGGCAGCTGCTCTATTTTAGAACAGTTTTTATTAAAAATTATGGCACGCACCCCAGAATGAGAATTTCATCTTATAAAGTATGGAACTGCACTGATGTGGTGGCTGTGTTTCCATAACTTCCACAGTGTGGTTGCTAAATGTCTTTGTAAAGATTCTCCCCAAATCACTGGGAGATTTCAGTCAGACATGATTTTCATGCATCAGTTGTTGTTAACAATAATTGTTTGATATAACTGAGACTATGCTAGATACTGCTCCACATACACAAAACAGAAGCACTTGTAAGGTGTGAAATGAAGCTATAGAGCGTATTGAGTGTTCCTGCAAAACTGAGCTTGGCGACAAGCTGTCATTCAGAAGAGAGGTCAGAGAGAGCCTCAACTGTTTGCCTGGACCAAAGCAGGCGTGCTGAATGGAAGGGCAGATCTGTGATCATGAAGGCACGTCGGTTTCAGTGGAGTCCCAGGTATAAAAGCCAGAAGGGAGAAGGCCTAAGATAAGGTCGGTAAGATCCCATTCCAGCCTTCTCCCCACAAGGCAGGAGTGCCACCCCGGCCAATACTTTGCATCGTTTCTCCTCTCTATTGCTCCCAGCCAAGTAAGCTCTGCTCCTGCTTTTTCACAGTCCATATGCAGTGCAGCATCTCTTGCAGGCCAGAAATGGTTTCTCATTGTTGCTTGTGAAAATCAGATGATTTGTGCCCCATTGTAATGGAAATAGCGAAGCGCTCAGTGCTCCTATAGCCATGCGAGCCTGAGAGGAGAGCTGGCAACTTCCCCTGACATTGCCAAAAAGCTCGCTGTATTTCCTCTGCTAAGTGATGCTGTGGACAGAAGCCCCAAGACCGTTCTCCCTGTCAGTTCCAGAGACAGGCATTTCAGGGAGATGCAATTAATCTCTTGTGATTACTTTTTCTTTTTTTTCCTAACAACTAATTGCAAAGTAATCAGGCTGAGGGGAGGGAGAGCAGGGTGGCAGCACAGGTGGCTGTGACGAAGGGGACTGTCAGCCCCAACGCCTGGCAGAGTTAAGCTGGTGCTACATCACCTGTGAGTTTCAGTTACCAGAGCACTATATTTTGATACACGGTAATTATGCTTCCACCTCACTTTTTGTCCCTTTCATTTGTTGCTGCCATTGAATTTCAGGCATTATGTGTCACGGTAGAGAAAGACTTGAGAAATCCATTAAAAGCTTCCACAAAGAGAGCAATTTTTCAGACAAATGCACAAAGAAGGAACCGGTCCCCTCCAATGATTAATACCAGTACCTATTCATCAAGCCAGGTGCCAGGCTCTGTGGTAGGAGAGGAGCATTAAGGGCTGTGATGAGTAAGGCCTTCTAGGCCTGAGCCTAGAAACTAAACACATCAGCAAACGCACAGGCAGCAGCTAGCAGAAATACAACATTACCTTTAGTCCCTGTATTATTAAAACCCTATTTTCACTAGCAGGCTGCAGTTGCCAACCCATCATCAATCTGCCCACGGAGCCAGTTCTGTAAGCACCGCTGGGTCAGCTCTGACCCTTTGGGTTGTTGATATCTCACCCTCAGGGAGATTCACGTCTCTGTATCTGCGTGGGAGTTTTGACTGAGAGCATCTGAGGTCTTTAGTCAGCCAGAAGTGTAACCAAGCTACGATCACACCCAGCTATAGATCAGGTACCGGTGGTGAACAGTTAATCCACTGGTTGATGTGCATTAGAGAGATCAGGAGGTCGTTGGCTGTGGTCTTCATGGGGAGCTGAGTGGCACTAGTTTGCTGCTTCGCATGCCATCAGCAGCATGGTGACCCCCCAGTGTTCAAGCAGAAATCCCCCTCCCTAAAATGTCACTTCTCATCTCCTTCTACCAAACTTAATTTTACACTGCATGAAGTGATGCCCCAGATTTCCAACACAGAGAGCTCCTGTTAGGTCAGAGCTCTGTATGTTTTATCATGGGAGCTGGAGAATAACCTTTTTGACTGTGGCTAGGGTGAGTGATCTAGTGTTCTCAGATATTCTTTGAGTACGTGTGCTGTGGGGTTTTCCTCCTCACAGCCTCCTTCCCAGAGAAGGGAGCCGTGGGGAATGAAACAGCTTTGGCATCCTGCCAGCCTCTGCTCCTGAGCCTCCCGCTCTGATCCCACATAAGCCAAATTCCCTTGAAGTTGCACTTGGGTAATTCCATTGAAATCAATACAATTTTTACAGTGCGATCAAGAAGAAAACTTGTAATACAAGTTTTTTTTTGTTTTTTTTTTTTTTTAAGATATATTTACTTTATTGTCTCTCTCTTTTTTTCTTCTGGCTAAAGACACATTTAGAGCATTCTCCTTCCTTCTTGCTCTCTTGTGTGTACTCTTTTTGAAAAATTCCATTCTTGGAAATATCTAAAAAAAAAGGCAAAAAGAGATTAGTTGAGTGACTTTTTTTTTTTTTCTTTTGCTTTCCCTAAGAGCTCTCCCCTGCTGAAGGGCCTGCAACAAGTGAAGAGAGAATGTAGTAATCTGATTCTGCCTTCAGACACATGTAATTCTAAGGTGAAGGCACGGGTGCCCTTAAGATGCCAACCTCAAAGTGAATGCCATTTCTATCAGAGTAACAAAGGGAATATTAACCATTCCCTAGTGATGGAAACCTAAGCTACAGAGAAATGAAACAATACTCCCCTAGTTACACACACACAGCCGCAGAGCATTTTGACCACCAAGCCATGGATTAGCTCGTTGACCACTGGCAAATCCTTCCTTTCGGTTAGTCTGCTGCTAATAGGAGTAAGCCATAATGCTGGTTTCCATCCAGAAGCCTCTGGTGAGCCAGTGTTAATCTTGAGCTAAACTGATGTATTTGATCTCTCATTGCAAAGATGTGTTTTGGCATTATGTAGACATAAAATATCTCACCAGCATCTATTCTCATGAATGAGAGAATCCACTAATGGAAACTCCATCTCAGTCCGGAGAGACAGAAAATAATCCAGCTGTGGATCAGTCTCCCTAATTCCCAGAACAATCTCATGCTGTATTTTCTGCCAGATGAAGATACCTTGTGCAGAAAGGATGTCCACGTTACAGCCCAGCATGGGCCAGCGCCCCCCAGTAGTTTCTGTTTTGTTGATTTAGACATCGGCAGCATCATAAATGACAGCAGCAGGAAATTCAGCTAGCTCTTGTAATCTAAATTCTCATACAGGACCCTGCATGTGTTTGCTGAAGCCCATAACGTGGAAATCACACTTTTATCAGAGCCTAGGATAACTAAGCATGGTAGCACAAAAAAAAAAAAAAAAAAAAAAAAAAAAGGTAGTTACTCGTGAAACAAAACACAAAGGATCAGGGGAGTTCTGCACCCCCACTACATTCCTGTAGTCTTTATATAATTTCTCTTTTTTATTGTTAATTTTATTTCAGAGTTTTACAGCTCTCTAAGTGCACAATATTGAACATATAATGGTTCATTTAATTTAGAATAAAATCTATAATCCACTGACATGTAACCAAGTCTCGGAACTAGCATCCTGCAGCAAGTCAATCTTTCCTTGCTGTCTGGTGTTTGAGAGCTACAAACCACAAGTAATCACCAGCCTTCTTGACTGTTATTCTTAATGGAAAAAGGAAGGACTTGGGAAGATACTGCTTTTAGGAAGAGCAAACTCCATCACTTTCCTTAAAATGTAGTGTAAGCGTCTTTCTCTTTCCCTACAATGTTGCTTTAGTGTCTTTCTTTTACTTCTCAAAATTAATCCGCCTCTAAAAAGCAAGATTTTTTTTTAAAGGAGCAGAGGGTGTTTTTCCATAGCCTGTCCTCAACTCAGCACTGTGTTTAATAGACAAAGTAAAATACAGAGTAGAAAGCTCATTTTTATCAAAGTTTATCCTCTCTTGACAGATTATAGTAGGGCATCTACTTTGCAGCTGAGCCACTCCAGGCTTTAACTTGAGACTTCTCTCCCTAAGAAAGTTTCAATTTCTCCATTGTTTTCTACCTGGTTCTTCCATGGACACAACTCTTCACAATACTCATTCTTCATTGGTGAAATTGTCTCAAGAAAACAGCATTAACAGGATGTTGAGATTCAACAGTCAAGTGCTCAACGCGTAAGATACACACTGAATTCAGTTTGTCTACCCAATTTTAATTCATATATATATGAATTTTGAATAAGGAAAAAAGCGACATTGTTCCCCCCTACAGGCTCTGATCTGAAGGGGGTCTTATGAGGAAAATCATTCGGCAGCTTCACTATAAATATCACCTCTAATTCTGCCTTTAATGAGAGTATCATTGTTCTCCAGATAAAATGCTACGATGTCTTTGTGAAGCATTAGATATGAGCTATCATTACTGCATAGACACAGAGTGTTATTAGTGTATCAGAGCATGTTTCTTGTTCTATCATCTGTAACCTTCTATTCGATATTTCACCGGATCTCCAGGGAGGGTCCCTTTTCAGGCTGTGATTCAGACTCCACGCCAGCAGAGCACAGCTAACTGGGAGATGACAAATGTTTGCTGTTGGACCGCTGAAGATGGTTGTGATTCTGGATCCCAGCTGTCTTCTAGGATGACCAATATATTTTGGCTGAATGACATAATTAAATGCATGACTAAAATTCTCCTCACAGCCTCTGTTCTTTCCCCACGCAACCACAGATCTCTGAACTTTTCTTGCACTGTGCTGTTAAAAAGTTAGCTATTTTCTTCCCTTAGGAAGGATGAAGTTGATCAAGTGAACTTTTGCCTCTTTCAGAGATCACGAAGGGGATCTGTCCTTCAAAATATCGGTGGACATTTCCTAACAGGCAGGTATTTCCCTATGAGATCTTTGTATCATGCTTCCCACCACCCCTGTAAGCACTGGGGGTCTTCCTTGAATATCACTGGGTGAACTTCAGATAACAAAGCTGCTTGAGATGACCTTGTGAACAGTTTACAGGAAAAAAAAAAAAAAAGTTACCCATTAATTTATTTTGGTTAGAGTGGTTATACAAGCTTATGCACTTATTTTGCCTCACAGAATCTTTTCAAGCACCATTAGTTTTCATCTAACGGGAGGCACATTTCTACCTGGGCATTAAAACCCCTCCCAGCTGCACCAAAGCCTTCACAAACCATAACTGATCTCGCCTAGTGCTCTCTACCCATGTCCAACATTTCTGCTGATCGCCACCTCCTCACCCCCTTCCATTTCTCCTCCAGAGCATTACCTCTGTGGTGCTGCAGAGATGATGCTCTGGGACCAGCAGGTGCTGTAGGGTGATTGTAGTGGTGAGGCTTTGAGCTTCCCAGCATGACAGCCTGAAGGAGGCTCAGCTCAAAGTCCCCTGTGACCACACACCACGAGCACCCTGCAGACTTGCTCCCTTCCTGGTGATAAGCAAAAAGCCACAAGAGCTGAGCTTGGGTCCCCAGAGCTGCAGCCTTCCTTCTCCCTGTGAAAGTCACTGCCCAGTTCTTACCATTAGATGGACTTTGATGGCCTGGCACCTCCCTTGTAGCAAAGAAAAATGTGTAATATACAAAACCCCTACACCAGCATTTTGAGAATCTTTTCCAATAAAATAAATCAAATAAAAATAGAAGGAAATTTCCAAGTGATAAAATTGGCCCAGCCTGTCAGTGCTGCTGCACTAAAACAATCAGTCATACCTGGAAGCTAAGCTCCCATGAAAGGCAATAGCATCCTCACGTTGGTAATGCTTTTTGTCATTGCAGTATGTCTTTAAGGTACCTCCAGCCCAAGTACGGCTAGTTTAACATAATCTCTTCTGATAGCAAATAGGAAATTTAACTGTAGTCAAAAGGGCTTGACAGTGTTGCCTTCATTTTTGTACCATCCACACTGAGGAGCTAAGCAGAAAAACATCAAGAACAATGCATCAGCTGGCTTATATTGTCACAAAGGGTTCAAAAAAAAAAATTCCCACTACTACTTTCTGGTGCCTCCCTCATTAAATCCCACTACCCTGGAGCATGATTAGTGTACACACAGACAAGACAACATTCAGGATAACACAGTGAACTAGCAATAGCTACTCTTTGAGTAATTCCGAGTCATCCCTGATTATCTGGTGCATGATCAAGGAAGGAAACAAGCAAAGCCAAGCTGTTTTATGCTCCCGATGCAATATACTCTGCCAAATTTGGGCTACCGCGACTCCATTGTCCTCAGCACTGACTACAATGGCTCTACATCAAGGAAGAATTTGGATTAGTGTGTGCTGAGGAATTAGTGTCTGCCAAAATGAAACAAAGCAAACAGTGGGAAAGGCATTATTTGGATTCATTTGTGATGTGACGTTTTGTAAGTTCCCTTGGAAACAGTTTGGTGTTTGACATCTGATGCTTTCTAAATACATTGCTGTGTTTGTAGCATTTTTGAAGGAGAACCTGTAATCATCATGACCTCTTTAATGCACCACAATGAAAGCTGACTGTACCAATAAATCATAACTCATCTTATTCTATTCTCATTGATTTTGGTGGAATAAGGACTCAGCCCAAAGGAATAAGACCATGCGAATATTTGGTTAGTTTCCTATCACCTCTTTCTCAGTTCATTACTGCTTTGCTTTCTGCTCTGATGACTGGTCATGAAAGGCAATTTAGTAAATAAATCTGGTGAAGGAATTGTGTTCTCGTTATATGTGAGAAAACTGTTTGTGTTTCATCTGCAAAGAGATTAGTAGGGTGTTAAATCCTACAAAATATGTAAACAATATGATACTGGGTTTGTCCCCGATTGGTTGAGAATAATCCAAAAATTTTGACTTTCAGGAACAGGTATTTCTAGCTATGTTAAAATATACTTGCTGGGAAATTATACATGTATGTAGTGGTCCTGGGGCAGAGACCATGAAATGGCATAGCTTCTCCTCGTTTTAACTTATCCTAGGCTCTCTTTAGACTGGCCTTGCAGTCCATGCCATAGCTCCATAGTCTCAAGCACTTCATGGAGTTGGGGATAAAATATCAGGGTGCAATAGGAGAATTTGCTTGCAAAATGATTTTCACAGCAACAAGGCGCAAGATAGCTGGCTGAACAAAAAGCAATAGCTGCCACAATGAACTAACTTTAATTTCCCCCCCACTTTGCTTTTTCAGTTTACTTGACTTAGTACTCAGGCTCAGAAAGATGGATTATTGGAAAATAGGCTCTGGCAACCAATGAGGATGCTGAATGCATTTGATTAGGTTTCTGTTTAAGGGGGCACATTCTCTAGAAAATCAAGTCTCACTCCTAGTTCAAGACTGTAATACCAGCTTATCAGATGGGGGGATAAGGGGGACAGGTGACATTTTCATCAGCTGCTAGTGGTACAACAACCCCTGAATTTGAGGGAATAATTGCTCCAGCTAGCTTAGATTTGAAAATGGAGAAGATTTGACTCACAAGGTACCAGCAAATGAAATTTTGGTTTTAATTGGGAAGCAGCAAGGAGAAAACTGATTGTCCCGTGACTGTTGGTGTGACCTCACTACCTGAATCAGGGTGACTTAGGACATTGGCATGAAGCTGCACCGACAGCACCAGTTGTGTGCAAACCTGCAGCTCCTGGTGGGGAAGGAGAGAGGAGGTAGCTGGGGCTTCTGTCCAGACGTTGCTTTGAAAATTTACCACCCAAGAGCTACCTTAAATCTATAATGCAGTAACGGTGTTGAACAAGGCAGGGACATTAAAGCACTGGCTTAAATCTTGGATTGCCCTAATGCTATTAAATAGGACGATCACAAATCTAGCACTTGGTCTTGATTAATTATGTGAGAAGGATATGCTGGACTGACCAGCGCTGTCATAGGCAAATTGCTTATTAAAAAGGTTATGCTCTTTTCTTTCCCTTCCTAAATACCTCCTAAATGCTCCATCAGCTCCATTTGAATGGAAAGAGGGGACGTCATTGAGGTCACCTGCAGGTGAGTATTCCCTCAGGACAACCTGCAGGCTTTCTTCTATTCCTGGCCATGACAGGGCAGCAGAAACTACCTTCTCTACGGGAATTGCAAAGCAAAAGGCAATCCCTTTCCACCAAGCAATGCTTTATATTCTTAAGTTGCGCCTGTTTTATAAGGTGAAGAGCAGGTACCTACAGTGCTGGATTGTGCTGGAGAGGATGAGGGGTAAGGGATGCTTTGCTGAGCACTCCTAAACAGAGACTTTTGTTTTGTGTTTTGCTGGTGGCTCTCTAGTAGCAAATCCTTCTACTGTAAGATGGGAAGTGAAGGGTATCAAAGGCTGCAGAAACACAGGGCTTATCCACAACTGTTTCTGGCATCTCTGCCCTTAGAGATCTGGAAGGAGAAGGAAACCAGCCTCACATTCAATCCACACTGCTGGACAAACACATTTTTCTTTTCCTATTCTCATTCTGCCTCCCGTCCTCCCGTGAAGTTTGCCTGCAGAGAGGATGCCAATATTCTTAGATGCTGTTTTCACAAAATAGAGCAGAGCTGCTAAAATGTTTCAACTAGTTAGAAAAACATATTTTCCTGAGAAATGCAGTTAAGATTTGTTTGAAGCTTCTGAGAAGCTTAATGAACCATAGCAATGCCTGTAGCTTTTCCACATTTGAAAACTTTTGTTGCTAATTAACTTCATTAATAGTAGTTAGAGGCACATTGGCCAATATTTACTGAGAGCTGGCGTTACTGCAAAGTGCCAATGGACTTAGTGGCTAAGCTAATGGATTCCCTGCAGAAACCTTGACCAGAGTTGAACTTGTTGTGGCCAAATCATTTCTCCTTTAAAAACAAAATCCAAAAAACCCTCATTGAGGCTGTTGTTTAAAAAGCCACAAGATGCTAAATGAATAGAAGGAACTTCCTAGCCCCGCTGGGGCTGTTATTGATAGCAGCATTCCCACAATGAACTCACAGCAGGATCACACCCTCGAGCCGAATGTGGCTGCACGAGAGCAGCTCTGACTTGCAGAGAGTCTGGAAGCTCAGGGGAGGGCTCTGCAGAAGCATCTGCTCCCAAATGAGCCCAGCTCTGCTCGGTGGCACCGAGGGACATGTCTGGGAAAGGGGGTTATGGCTCCGGGTGCCTGGCCTGTTTTGTTCTAGCTTGGATGACTTTAGTTGGGCAAAAGTTGTGACAATTCAGCATCCCTTAGGTAGCCATGGGATATACCCTCTGTGCACAGTGGGGTGGTGGTGCTTTGTGAGATCACCCTACCAAAAAACACTGCTTCTCATCAAGTGAGGAGTTGCATTGACTCCTCTGTCCCCTACACTCATGCCCTCTAGAAATGCAAAGCTCTTTCAAGGGCACAGCAAGGTCAAATCCATCTAACTGGACATTGCTGTCCTAACCAACTGATCTCCTGAGAAACTGCTGTTACCATTACCAAACAAGCAGCTGGAACTATTTCTTCCCCAGACTTTCACACATTTCTCCTCTTTATTCTCTTCCTTCATCATCTTTTACCTCTTTCTTAACCCCTATTTTTACAGAATATCCTTCAGGGGACACTGTTGAGCTATCCACTATGAAACTAAAATATGAACATCGAGGTTGGTATATGTATGAAAATAGATGAGTCTCTTTGACTTAGATTTCTAGTCAGTCTCTCCAGATTATTGTGTTCTACAAAGGGACTTCTACTGAGCAGAAAAATGTTTAAACTAAATTTTCTTTTTAATGTCACATGAGCATTTCTATTGGTCTGAGGGTTCTCAGATGCTTCTTTTCAGCCCTTTTGGCTTTTATTCCACTGACAGGATTTCAAGATGCTCTGGCAACTGCTGAAAAAAAAAAATAGTTGAAGGCCCCTGGGATATGAATCTTCTCCTTCAGCTTTTGCTGCAATTCTTCTCTCTTTTTTGACATGAGAATGCAAAATCATGAGGGACTGCTGAGATGGCGAGGGCATCTAAAAGAGGAGGAATAGCTTAGTAGGCAATTGCTACAGGAGCAAGGAGATTTGTTAAAGCTTCCTCATGACCATGCTATTATCCACAACACCAAATTCTCTTTGGTCTTGTACAAGAAACATATCCCTTAGTATCTTACATCATGGATTGCTGAATTTCTGTTAAGAATTAATATTTTTATATTAATTCCATTATCCATGAGGGTAGGATATGGGAAAAAGCTAGAAAGAGAAAATCCTCATTTAATACCCTGGTTTTAGGGCATTGCTGAGGGTCCCCATGTGCTCGGTGTAGGTTGGGCTCAGCCCCTACAGATAGCCATGCACTGTTCCTGCAAATCTTAAATAAAACCAACCCAGTTAATTTTTCTTTGGGAAAAAAAAATCCACAAAGATAAAAATGAATGAGAAAAACAAGAAAAAGAGCAACTAAGCCTTAAGGGGATATCTGTAGCAGGAACAGGGGAATAAGCCACTAAGGGAGTATGCACACCCTCCCACACTGGAGATGTCAGAGAACGTTTTGCCGGAGCAGCTTTCATAAAGCTGAGGTTCCTCAGTGCCCTGCTGCCTATCACTGTGGCTGGGATCACACTCAAGGTCTCCATGAAAAATGGGATAGGCTTGTGCACAAAAGGAAGGAAGGATCTCCAGGGAGCAGCATTCCCTCCTACGTTTTCATAGGGTAGAAAAAACTCTTCGTTTTTTTTTTTTTCTGAATAAAGTGTTTGATTTTCTTGAATGTGGGGACCTCACGGGTAAATGTCTAGTACCTTAATTAATAACTTAACAGCCAAGATTCATGCTGGTACTTTCTTAGACAAGAATGGAATGGAAAGATCAGTATTAAACATGGTTTTAAATTATAAAGAAGGTATATGGAAGGCAGACAGGGACTTAGGAAATGACAGTGCTTTTATGTAATGTATCAAAATGAGTGAAAAAGCATCTCTGTGCAAAGACCAGAAGGAAGGAAAAAACACACTTGAATTGCTATCTCAGGGCCCAGGTCTTCTCCTGCCTTGTTAACAACAACCAGACTCCTAGGAACTGATTCTGCAAATACTTTGCACCCTAGCTCTCTTTGAGTCACTGACTTCAGGAGCCCAGCTCTGCTGTGAGCAGGATCGGACCACTGCTGTCAATAGGAAATGAAAAAGAGATGAGTTGCTGCAATTACAGGGGCTGGAAGAAATACACAATGTACGCAGCAGCGAGGTGTTTAGTGAACTCCTAAGGCATTTCCATCACTGGCCAACCTCTGTGGGCTGTAAATGGGTCTAAGGCTTTGGGATGGTTTAACCATCTCTAAAGGTCTGTGGAGGTTTTATCCACTTCAGCTCTAAGCCTCCAGTGCCAAATCCTGGTATCTTGTAAGTATCCATCGAAATCACCAGGGGTTTCAATGGGTGCAGGATCGGGTCCCTTGGAGCACTTTAAGTAATTTAAACCACCCTAAATCCTTGAAGCAGCTTAAGTGATAAGCTACTTGTTCCAGGGTTTGCAGCCTGCAGACCTTGCCTGTAACCTGCTCAGGGCATCTGGGCATATCCCTCACTGCCAGCACTCAGAGGTGTCTGCTCTGAAAAACGGCCAACACGGTGAGCCTGTTGCCAAGCTCTCAGAGTGTTTTGCTTATAGAGAAAGGGGGGCTTTGTGAGTTTTCACATGCACAAAATAAGTTTCCAGCAGCTAAGGTGCTGTTCCCTCAGCTCCAGCAGGAGAGAGAGTGCCAAAGGCTGTGGGACCAGACCTGGCTGCTGCTCACTGCTGTGTTCCCGACCATCCTGGTGTCACCATAATCCCACCAGGAGAGAGTCTGTCCATAGCAATGAGCCCACCCGTTTTCCATAGGAAGCATTGCTTTTTCCACATTTCCTCCATGTAGGATGCAGGGGAAATCTGAATCCTTCAGGGACTCCTCGAGGTTCCTGGGAACTGATGGGCCCTGGTTAACCCTCATCTGGCTGAAAACCAGATTGTTCTTATTTCTGAAGTTTGACATGAAGTGAGTGGTGGAAGAGGAGATCATGGTGGCTGGTAGGAGACAAGTACCAGTCCAGGGGCAGCAGCAGTACTCATGGGTCAGTGCTTTTCTTCTCTTGGAGGAAAGCATTGCTTCTCTCAACCCTAACTCAACACGATGTGACACCTTTTGTGCCAGGGGCTTTAAGGGAGCACCAGCTCTTCCTGATGGGCCATGAGACACTTGGAGGGAGAAGAAAAGTGATGCACACTATTAACAGAGACAGAACTACAAACCTTTCTGAAAGCTGCTGATAAACTTCAGTGCCTGCAGCTTTGAGAAAGGTAAGAATCAGAAATGTTGTCTTTTCCTCCAAGCCCTGGCAAAAATAAATAAAAAAGCCAGGCACCACATGGACAAGAGCAGATTTCAATCTGCAGCTCTGCAGTTCCAGCTGCTTTCAGAGTCCCAGCAGATCACCAGGCAGTGCTGGAGCAGAACTGCTACAAACAGATAAGCATCTTTAAAGGAAAAGGAGGGGGAAGGCAGACACTTTTCACTGCTTTCCTTTTTTTTTTTTTTCCATTTGCATGAGAGCACCTGTTTCACACTTGCATTTTCCAACTATTTTTTGCACATCTGCAAATCAAGACAATTATGGCCAGGCCTAGTCAAGGGGATATTTTAGGGAACTTATTAAGTCTTGCAGAAATCAGAGTGGTTTGCTACTTAGCGTGTGATGGCAGAGACTAAGATGTTGTCTGAGGCTTTAGCCAAGCTGTCTCCCTGGAGATGCCTGTCTCCCTCGTGCTGCAGGAGATGCGATGTTCCTGCAGGAGCGTGGGAGGCTCTGATGGAGCCCAGCTCACTTCTTAGTGAGCTCCACAAGCAGACGTGGGGATATAGGGACTGCATTTCTGTTGGCCATCCCAGCAAGAAATCTTTACTGTCTGTCATTGCTGAGCATCATCTCAATATTTGTCCTCTAATCCATCTGTCCTCCCTGTTAGACCAGGATCCTTTCTTCCTTAAAGCCACCAGAAGTTTTTCTTCCCATTTTGTGTACTCCTCCACTTCCTCTTTTCCCACCCTGGTGTTCTCATCATCCTCTGGCTTCTCCAGCTTCCTGCCCTTCTCCTTATCCCTCCCCTCCCAGCCTCCTGGCTGTCCCCAGATGGATGTCATACCCTCAGTAACAGCTGCAGACCAGAGGACAGGACTCCAGTGGCCAAATCCTGCCAGCATTTATGAGCTTTCACAACTTAACCTCTCCCTGCTTCTCCTTCCCCAGTCTACAAGCAGAAGCTGAAAAAAAAAAATGGTACTGTCTCTATCTTTAATTTGGCACCATATAAATGCAGGATGTGATCACCATTAACCTCTTCTGGAAGGAGGAGTTGGACTGGCCAGATTTTCTGGTGAAGGCCAGTGCCTGTCCTTCTTGGCTGTCACATTTGCCATTCCAGAGATTTTTTTCCCCCTCCCAGTCTGTAGTGTGCTTGGCACCAGAGCTGCAAACCATACAGTACTATTAGTGAATAAACAGTGCCAGTGAATGATTAAAACCCAGACAGAGCTGCTGGTATTGATTTTTTTTAAAACCTGTTACAGAGATGCACAGAGTTTTTTAATGGGCATTACAAGGATAAGTCAGGTCATCCATAGGGAGTCTTCAAAATACCACTCTGCAAGAATGCAAATAGAGAAGCTTTTGATTTGCAGAAAGTCTTCCAGGGACCCGTGCCCTGGGCTGCTGCTGCCAGCAGCAGTAAGCACAAGGCACTGGCTCCAGGGGATGATTTCTGTAATTTCAACCTTATAATGAGAACAAAACTGCTGCCATACTGGGAAAAGCAGAGGGGCTGCAGGAACAGGCTGTGTGGACACCAATAGATATCAGTAATATTTAGTGGCCTTTTCCCTGGAGCATCTTGTACCGAGGCAGAGCCCTTCCTCCTCTCCTGCCCATGTTCCAGACCCAGCATGACCAGCCTCCATGACTATTTCTCTTCTTCCCTGCCTTCTCACTGTCCTCCTGCCCTCAAGTTAAGCCATCTCCATTGGCATGATGCTTACAGCCATCCACTTTCTCACTGTTTGTCCTACCTCCACTTCTCAGTAGCACTTCAGGACAAAGCATCCACTTGACCTTCCTTAACCAACACAGCTACATGTACATCAGTGGATTTCATGCTGGAGCAGACAAGGAGCAGCACGGCTCTTTACTAGCTCATGCTTCATAAGGGGAAGCCTTTCACTATTTAACCTCATAACCTTTCACAAGGTGATAACTTCCAGGCTGGTTGAGAAGGGGGCTCTTTAATCATCCCTGTGATTCCCATAGCAGTTGTCTAAGCAGGGTGCCTCTTACCATCAGAGAGGTCTCTAAAAACTAATACAAAAAAGACTCTGAACTCAGATGTTCTCTGCTCAGAATAATTTACAAATATTTTTGCGTGCAGAGAGAGAAGGAAACATTTCAGAAAAATGCCTAAGGTATATATGGGAATTGGATCCCCAGCCCTTATTAAAAGTCAGAAAAATCTGTGCCTAAGAGTGGTTTGTCTTTGAAAAGCTCTCCATTTGATTTCAGGAGCAGAAGTGAATGGCTCCTCCTGCACAGAAATTCCTCAGTGAAGCCACTCACCTTTGTGACTCAGGAATATTTGATTTAGGGACTTAAAACCCAAATCCCATTTTAACACTCAGTTACACACCTACAAGTCCAGCTTGGAAGAATGCTCAGGAGGTGCCTCTGCACATGTAAATCTGCCATCCTGCACGGCTGTTGGAATTGAAAATTTAATGCACTGGAAAGCAGTGATCCCTGGGGTGTTGGATGTAATCTGGATGCTGCCCTTCGCTCTGATAAATAGTAAAAAAAATAAAAATAAAAATAAATAAGCTTCTTTGCAGGACTGAATATCTGAAAAGCAGGCCTAAAACCCTGACTGCAAGCAACAACCGTGAGAGTTTGTGTGGAAAGAACAGGGACAGTGGAGCAGCAAGAAGATGGGCTGCACAAGTCCCTGCCACTGCATTGGAGCTCACATGAAGGAGAGACCTGAGCAACATCTGTATGTCTGTGACCAGGGGTGCTTTCAGTTCCTGGGGGTCATGCACAAAAGTATTTTGTGTAGTCAATTTAATTCATCCTGAAACAATCAAAATCACTGCCAGCGATGTTGCTTTTAAATAAGAAATAAATAGTTCTGTAGATTTCAATGGGCCAACATTCAGCATTCTTTACAGACCCATCTGCCTAAAGGCCTGTATCTTATCTGATCATTTCCATGGCAACAGCTCTGGGATTAGAAGAGGATGAATGTTTAGGAATAGTTGTTGGAATTTCATGGAAGATGATGAATTGAGGATTACTTCACTACCTTCGTGTTACCATGGAAATGTACATTTACAAATTGCACAGAATTTAAAACATCACCATTATTAGTATAAATTTGTGCTGCTTTTCTAAAGAAATCCAGGAAGGGAAGGATCCGAAGGCTCCTCTCCCATTTCACACTCCTCTACCCCACCAAGCAGCTGCCTGATCAAGAACCAGAGCAGTGCTGGCTGCACAAGTCACAGCAAGTCTGCTCCTGGACACGATTCTCCCTCAAACTGAGCTTCCCAAATGAAGTACAGGTACTGAAGAGGGTTCAGAAATGTGTACCTCAAAACCCCACTAAAGTATGAGAAGCTTTGTATATGTATTAATAAAATTTAGTAGATGGATGACTGGGCTTATGAAATGACACATTGAAAATGACTGGGAAAATCCCTTTCAGTCTTGCAAACAATGCCATTTTTAGACTTGCTTAGACTTCTTAGAGAAAGTTTGTTGAAACAAATCTATAACGTCTTCTCATAAACTCTTCATGACATCCTCCATAATGCATTAACCTCTTATGTTCTGCCTCCAGGACTGAAGCCGTACTTGAGATTAATTCTTAGGAAAACCCTGAAAAATAGTTCTCATTCTTGAAGCACAAAGCAAAAGGTAGAAGTAATCTCCACCTATACACAAAGCATGAAAATTCAGAGGGTCATTTGAATAACCACTGGAAGTTTTTATCACAGAAGCACCTCTCCTTCAGAGCCCAAGCAAGCATCTTACTGTACAAAAACAAATGTAACAAAAATAGAATGACAGAACTCAAGGATATTGTATCTGAACAGTGAATTACATCTAAAGATTCCAGAGCACCTTCGAAACAAAAATGAAGATGTGCTGCATCTCAAGCTGGAAATATTAATGTCATTTTGTATACTGGGGAAACTGAGTACAGCGATCCTACCCTGAGGGTCAGCAGCCCAGCTAAGGACATGAATCCAGTCTGGCATCAGGCAAAACTCACTGGGATCTGCTGGTTATAAGCCTTAAAGAAATGAGGGGTTCGGGTGTCACAGTGATGCATGTAATCACGATGCAGATGTAAGGACCACCTCAGGGCAGGGAAGCAAAGGTACCCTCTAAGGAGCTGTGTGGGTGAGACAGCTCCAAAATGAATTCATCAGCACTGACAGTCCCATCAGTGTCAGGTCTGTATTTAGGCTGACATCCTCCCTCCATAGGGCTGAGGGATCTAAGCTGTGACAAGAGCTTTCTAAGCAAGACCACCTTTTGGTATAACCCAGCTGCTCTCTTGTACTCTGTTGTTGGCCTCTTACAGATCCTGGGCTTGCTGAAAGTGTATTGTAGTGATGATCATAAGGGGTTCTGGCTATCTCAGTGGCCTGGAAACAGGGTGGAAGGCAGAACAAGTTCACACCATATGCACCAATGTACCTGTGCTGCATTTTGGCCATAAGGAACAAGCCGAGCAGCTCCCTCCAGTTAAAATCAAGGACACAAGCGGCTCAGAGAACATTCTGCACACTTGTCCTTCCCATCATGGGAAGAAACACCCAGAGGTGGCCCAGGAGTGAACTCTCAGCACCACCAGGGCTCCCCTCCCCTTGCCCATATGCCGCCTCCCAAATTAACACAGCTGATTAGCCAGATCACATTACACTTGGTGGCATGATTTACAATGGCTTCTTTTAATGCCCTCTCTTAACCACCACTTACTTGCAGGCTTTTTCTTTAAGCCACCTCGATCCTGTTTTTATAGCAGAGATTACTTTGAGCTGCACCTTTCTGGGAGAAATAGAGGGGATCCCCCTGCCAAGGACATCCTGCCCTGCTTAGCCTCCTGTAGGCTGTCAAAAACGATTATCACAAACGATTAGGAAACACCCAAAGAGCAGGGAGGATGCAAGGAGGTATGGCATTTTCCCCACAGCAAGAAAAACAGAAGGGAATCAGCTGTTTCAAAAGCCTCCACACCCCTTCCTTTGAGATAAGCCCCACTGCTGGACACTCGAGCAGAGACAATGAAGGAAAGCAGCCTGGGAAGGGCGAGGTTTCCACCTCTCTGACCTTTGGGACCAACATTTCCAAGGGCTTTGAGCCTGTGGTTGGCTTCACCACTTCTGTAGGCTCAGCAGGGGCAGAAATAGCCCCAGCACACCATGAGTATGGAGCCCTGGAGCCTGGCTGCTGCCTCCTTCAGCACAACTGCACATGGCTGCTCAGAGATCTTGCACAGACACCTGAAGCCTTACACAGCCACTGCAAAGGGGCACTGCCCAGAACCCACCTTTCCAAAGGAGAAAAAGAAAATAGGAGTGTTATTAAGAGTTACTTGTACAGTTCTGAACTGGCAGCTGCTTGGGGCTGCTACAAGCAGGATTCTGTGCCTTAGGAAAAAAGCCTCATTAAAGCTCAGGCAATGAGATTCTTCTGTTTTCTTAGCAGTTTGTTGACGGTTTTCAAGCTGCTGTTTAAATATTGCAGGGCAATAAGAAGGCTATTTTGGAGGGGCCTCAGCCAACTGCTTGAATACCCCTTCTCTTCCATCCCCACACAGATAAAAATGCCTGTAGTTTTCCACACAAGGAGGCAGATTTACATGCCAGAAGTTTTTGGAAATTGAGATATATGAAACCAAAACTGAAGTCAGACCAAGAGGGGAGGCTGCTTCTCTATCAACAGCAGTGGTTTGGGACTCCTGAGAACTGTCTTCCTCCCATCTTGGAGAAGGTTCATCTGTGCTGCACCTTGTGATTTGTAGAAAGATAACATGCACACCATGAGGTAGTCTTCCCTTAGTAACATGCAGGAAATAAGCTATCCTCTTAAAATATTTTGAGTTTCTGCATGCAGAAGGGAGCTGGGATTTTTCTAGAAGGGAAGAAAATATTTTCACACAAAGAAGGCAATCAAATACCTCTGAGATGCTTAACCTTGGGAGATGAGAGATCTAGTTGTCACCTTCCCTAAATCATTATCAGAGCAATTGTGTGATTTAGGAGTCTGCTCTGTTGCAACACAATTTTGTTGTCTGACATAAATGGAGCTGCAGACCTGACCCCCATACAAGTTCACTGAATCTGCAGCACAGGACAGGTGAGAAATATTACAGCAAGGTGAACAAAAGCTCTGAGTAATGCATGGGAATGAGCTGGTCCCTGCAGGTTTCTCCACACATCCTTAGCAGTCAGCAAGTTAGCAAGAGGGAGAGAAGCTACTCAGAGCTAGACAGAACAGATCCCACAAATATATAAGTGCTCAGGATAAAAAGCCTGCAGGTGTCCCATTCTGTAACCACAACCCCAGAGGTCTGTGCTGTGCCCAGCAATGCAGGGCAGCCTGTTTGGTTTTGGGAGAAAACAAGGAAACATTTGACATGAAAAAAACAGTCTTGGGATTTACAACCACAAGTTTACCTCTTCTCCACCACAGACCTCATACATCCCCCCACAGGTTTCCTATACTAGTAACACTCCTACAGATTCTGGGTTACTGCCGCAAAACACTCAACACCACAGCCCTGCAGTATGTTGTATATTTACATCTACAGCCTTGTACATTAGCACAGGGCAGCAATACCTTGTCCCTACATAAATGTAGGTGACTACACAAAACTGTGGATACAGCCTGAGGGCTGCCCAGAACTGCCCTATTCAATGACAAAAAGTCACAATAGATATAAGCTGAATGGAAAGCCCCTGCTCATTTCCCAGGAAGAGGATTCTGAGCTCAGCACACCTTCCAGTAAAGCTGAAATTTGCTTTGCAGTGCTAGAGGCAGGCAGAAGCGAAACAGTGATAAGAGCCTCCACTGAAATGAATGGAAAGTTCCCGGTGGCATTAGTGATGCTGCATTAAGAGAAACTTCAGGCTTGCTCCCCCACCCTCCACCCCCCTTTGTACACCCAAAATAGCTGTAGGAAGCAGAAGAAACATGACTCAAAGAAAGACTTTTCCTCTTAAGGCCTGGCTTCCTTCCTTGAACAGTTGGGAGAAATTCCAGCCAAACATCTACAAGTGAGGGGCTTTCTTTGAATTTCTTCTATTGTTAGGAAAAAACTCCACCAAAACCCTGTGGCCTCTACAGCAGACATCCTGGGTCAGACAGGTCACTCCTGGAATACAGGATCTCACTGCTTTAGGATGCTATTTTATTCAGGAAAGCAGGATGTGAAGTCTACTCTATCCTTTTACTCTTAAAAAAAGGAGCAAGGACTTGAGGTTTTGGTCCTTGAAAGATGTCCTGGCACAGGAGTTAAGTTTAGCCATTTAAGCCAGCATATCTTCCACCCACATGACCTGTGTCAGCCACACATCCTATTATTTAGTGTGTCACACAGGACATATTCCAGGATGGAAATGTGCTTTTATCTTTTCTGAGCTAATTATTGTAGCTAAATGGGAGGTTTAGCTTCCTCTGTTTTCACTACAGTGCTACTCTTTCCAGTGCTCAGCCTTCAGGAGGTGCCTGACATGGTGGGAAGGTGGGAAAGAGCCTGTGTGTGAATAGGAACAGCTTAAACTCATGATAATTTCTCTCTGGACACTGACAGCCCCTCTCACAGAACATGCACCATCATTTTTTGTACAAAAAAATGGGATTTTACAGCAGAATTTGAAGCTTCAAGGCTGCAGCAGTTCAAGGGTTTTAATGGACCTTTTTAGGGGTAGAGATTATTTTGGAGGAACGACCATCATTTCTGATGAATTACTAAAATGTATCCTTATGCTAAAGATGACATTCCTGTACTGGAAACTTATCAAAATCTAAGTGAGGAATCTTGGGAGAAAAGTTAAAAGCCCTAAAACTGTGGCTTGAAAGAGCCACAGATGAAGACAGATCACATTTCCACACACATGCAGTACTTCAACAGCAATTACAGGGTTCTCCCATTCCTCTTTCCAGCCAACTAACTCCTTTCTCTGTTTATTACTTTTGGTGCCAGTTCTCCCCCCAGCCAGGCCAGGAGGCATGGTGTAGGGGAGCCCGGGCTGCCCCAGAGGAGCAGGCAGCCAGGGGCAAGGGCTGACACATCTCTGCCCCAGGAATCCCCAGACTCTGCATCTTCTGAGACTGAGCAAATGATGATTTCCACAGCCATGCTAAATCCTCCATAAATTAAAAGCAGGGAGCATGCTGTTCCAAGGGCTCTAATCCACCTGGACAAGTGAGACCAAGGAGACTTATCCCAGAGGATTGAGAAGTGCTGTTCCCCATTTTCTCAAGGCGATACTGCCCCTTTTCTCATCTGTTCTGTGCCTGGAGGCTCCTCAGCTCTGTCAAAGGGCAACATTTCTTTAATTGTTACATCTATAAACACAGGCCACCAACTGAATTGATTTTTGAAAGCTAGGTGAGAAAAAGCTCCCTGAAAATATACAAAAATCAGGAAGGCCTCATACAAAAAATTGGAGTCATCACTCCAGTCTGTTAGTTTATTTGCCCCTCAAGATCATAGCCAAGCACAAAGATGCTGTAAACAAAACATCATGTTATTCAAGCTTAGAAAGCCTCGAGGCCATTATGAGCCACCGGTTATCACGGCAAAGCTGGATCATCATAAAATGTGCCCAAAAGACACAATAAAAGACCCAGTGAAGGACACCAGAGGGAACCCTGAGTCTTGCTTTTCCAAAGCTGAGGAGTCTCTGGGGCAATAAGTGGTAATGTTATTACCCAGAACAAACTGAAAACCCTTGCCTAACTCTGGTAATGACCACTGTGTGATTTATAGGGTATCTCACAGGCTGTGACACAGCAAGGTCATGCTGGATTGAAACCATGCTTCTAATTGCAGAACATTGTCCCTTGACAAGGGACAGAGGTCATCTCAGGATAGCAAAGTATCACCTAGATCCAGGTGCTTGTCCCTCTGGGAGGTGCCAGTCTGTTGGAGTTGGGGAATCCAATACATTTACCCTGCGGCCATCAGCTTTGCTGGCATCAAGGAACATACCTGGTGAACATTCACAGGTAGCTGCATTGCCCTGGGGCTTGGGGGTTTGGCTTTCTGCTCCCCACAGCAGGCCAATTCTAGCCATGGTGCCAAGGTATACAGCCAGAGCTGCAACAGCTTAATATCCACTTTAATTCTGTATTCCTCAATGCACTTGAGATGTTTAAGCCATTCACTGTTTCATAAGGCATTTAAGCATGTCGTATATGGGATGAGCCATCAAGTTGTCAGCTGAAGAATGTATTTTTCAAGACACTGAACATTCAGTAGCTCTAGCTGAAATAAACCTTTTAGAACAAGTTTTGTCCTTTTACTTCTATCCAGTGAACGGGCAAAGACATGGGAAGCTTATTGGATTTCACTATTCAAGAGTTCTGCAGCATGGGGTAAAACCACCAAGAAAATGAGACAGATCTGTAGAAAGCATTTTGCCCTTGCAAGCATGAATTTTTCTGATCTAAAGGTCAATGTGAACAGGTAGATAAAATGGGAAGAACACCAAAAGCTAAATTCCCTTTTACCAGGCTTTAGACTTAGCAAGTTCACCCCAGCCTTCACTCCTCATTGTGCAATGAAGTCTAGCATGGGCAATTTCCAGAAATCTCATCTTCCAGCAACCTCATTCTCTTAATGAGCATACCACAGGGTGATGAACTTTTATAGTGGAATATTTCCCCCAAGATGCTGCCTCTCCAACTAAGTAGGTCCTATTCACACTAAATGCCAGGTGGGTAAAATACCCTCTGAATTATTTGTCATTATCAAACAAGACAGTATTTGCACACAGGAATAAAACAAAATTATCTTTTCATATGCTTGAAAAGGATGTTCCACATCAGATTATTTTATCTTCATTATTCCAAGTTAGAGAATTATGTAAATACTAATTTAGAGAACCCAGAGGATGCTGAAGATTCAGTTTAATGATTTGTAATGGTTTAATTGGACTGTAAGCTAGCCCCTGCAGGGAGTTGAGCACAGGTACAAGTATATACTTCATGTCCCTACCAAAAATGTTTAATTGTCAGCTTTTGCTTAAGCAACAGCTTCTAACTTCCCCCAACAGCACAGCAGTTTCATATTTGAGTACAAAGATGACACTAAGTTTTGGCTAGGGAATGCCTATAGCCTGGAGTGGACACAGGTACTCAGACAGCAGAACATCCACCACAAGCAGACCGTGAAGACAGTGTATGGGGGAAATGCCATTAGCCATGAAAAAGAAAAAGTCATAGCTCAATTACTTCACAATGTCCCTTGTATAGAAGATGCATGTGGCAGTTCAGGAAAGCAGGCAGTGCAGGAGTATGTAAAACCTAGCATTTTCTGGAGATCTATCCAGCATTTTGGGGATGTGCTGTGAAGGATGCTTTGACAGAACTACCTGAAAACACACCTAGATAAACATTTCCTCAGATGTTGGTTCAACAGATCTATAAAATCTTTAGTTCTCCAGTGGAAGCAGCAGGGATCTCAACCTACTGAAGCAGAGACTCAGCCTCTGAGCAGAGGGTCCAGCCACACAACCAAACCCTCTGCTGTCCCTCCCAGGGAGAATAAACAAGGCAAGGAGATAAATTACTGCAAAGGGCAGCAGGTGTCCAGAGGAAAAGAGGCCAGAGAGCCTGAGATTATTTCTGCAGCAAGACTAACTAGCTTGACAAATGAAACATAATGGAAAGTGCAGACTCTGCTCCACTCCTCATCCACCTCTTCTCTGGTCATTTCACTCACCCTTCCTCTTGAGAAAATAAAATGAAATGCATATTTTACTGTAAGCTTCTTTACAGTGCAGGCTGCAAGAGGCTGGAGGGCTTGCCTAGGGGGAATAAGCTAACCAGCAATTTTTTTCATCCTTTAATTCCAAAAGCCAGGGACTTTCATTTTCAATTTCCTTTTATCCAGGGCTTTTCATTATGCTCAGGTTGCTTCTCCACACTCTTTTATTAAGTGACAAGTGTGTACTGAAAGGTGACAGACACCATATGTATTCCTGATACTGGAAAGAAACACCAAAACCTGCTCTGCACATGTTCGGAAAGAGCCCTTTGCAAACAAAGATCTTGATGAGTTACTGGACTGTTTGATGAGGCTCATTTTGGTATCGAGCCATGCAGATAGGCATCTCATTGCTAAATGTGATTAAAGCATCAACCAAAAGCATCAAGGCTAGCAAGAGATCAGATATCTGATTATCTGTACACTAACCAGGTTTTATTGAGCAGAAAACGGATCCAGCAGTTTTCTGGCTGTTGGTTTTATGGGATTCATTACCCCCTACTTCCATCAGTAGGTGCAATATTTTACTTGGTTAGATGGTATCTTACTTGGACAGGATGAAGAAGCTATGTCATAGGAACACAGGATTGGGTCTTTGACTATCTGGCCATCTGCAACACATTTTTCTTTCCAAGCCATCCATCTCTGCAAGTACACATTATCACAAAGTATAGGTTGTGCTGCTCCCATCACAGCCAGGCTTAGATGCCTCCAGACCTTCACACCAGGCAATTACAGCACACTCCACCCAGGAAGGGCAGACTGCCTCCCTTACCATAAGTAATCAACTAGTTATCAAACTTATTCTTCCAAAAGGAAGACAGAGCCATAATGGTTTAATACCATACATTATACCTATCCTCATATTCATTAATAGCCAGGCAGACCTGGTCTGGTAACCTCATGTTTGACTAAAAAACAAGTAGAAGTCTCACTCTAAATTCCTATGACTGATCACTGGCTCTGAACTGAAGTATTGACAGAGGACTATCATCCACTGCAATGCCATAAGATGTCACATGTATATGCCACCACCTTCCTGTCAGTCCTGATTGGCAACAGTTTTCCATATCAAGTGGGTTAACCATCAGTTAACCTCGTATTTTGAGATGTTTTTTCTAAATATCAGTCCTCTTTAGTTTATTCCACTCGAGAAGGATTTGCAGGCAGGTTTTGAAGTGGCACAATATTAGCAGCTCTCAGAGGTCAGACAACACTGCTGGGACACTTAGCCAGCAAGTATGACCCCTGGGGAAGAGCCACTTAAACAGCACAGTAGATGGTTAACTTGGATGCACCAGGTAGGCTAGACCTGCACAGCAATTACATAGAATATATAAATACTTTATTTCTATGTACAGCTAATACATACATACAATCACACAAAAGCAATTTGAAGGTGATTATTGTATTTCACCACAGGTTCAGGTTACTCAGAGGTCAGCATCAAGTGCTATTTCTACAAACTCCCAAGCATGGCATAAAGATGCAGAGGGCAGTTTCTTCATCTTCCCTCATAATCCTCAAAAATATTACCTTGCATGGTCATCATGCAATTATTTGAGAAAAAAAGGAAGCTGTAATCACTTTACATTTCCATGAATGGAAGATGCATTACATCTATTATTTTACATTTAAGCAATAATTGAATATGTGAACAGCTAATTACTGTGATATATTGAAAACATCTGTAGCCCTAAACCTGCAATTCTTTTTTTGAATTAACTTAAACACTTCACATAGAGTAAGTCTCCTTCTTTAATTCCTTTTGTTTTCCACTTTAAATATGCTTTGCCTTATTGTAAATTAAAGACAACATAAGTCTAGAAACTCTTAAGAATTTAAATATTTCAGCTAGAATATTAGAAAAAGTCCATGGAAAACCTGAGTTTTTTAGACCATCAATAACACAAGTTTCAGCATAATGCCAAGCGCTGGATGGAGAGATTAAGATGCAAGGACAAAGGAAAGACACCATCAAGCATGGAGAAGTGTGCTGCCTTCCAGCTCTGCTCTCCTCCATCTCCCATGACTCTGAACCTGTTCAATAAAGCAGAGCCAAACCAAACCTAAGCACCTGGCTCCACATTACTGTCAAGCCAGGAGCATTTTCCTTCTAGATTCCCTTGAAGACAGCCCTAATAATCCTGTGCAAACAAGCAGGCTAGAAGTGGAGCTGCTCAGCAGCCAGGTTGTCTTGTATTTGCTTTCACCTCTGTTACAGGCACCACATCCAGGAGCTGAGTAGCAAGGAAAGAGACAGTCGACTGATTCCGGTCATCAGTTTTCAGACTATAAATTCTAAATTATTAAGCCAATGGGTTTATACCTGTATAGACCATTGTGACAGATCAGAACATGGCCAAAAGACTGACATCTTCCATCCATTACATCACAAAGCCAGGGGCTTGTCAAAAATAATACCCCAGATCTCTACAGCACTGGATTCATTCTATTTTGCTGTGAGACCAGGTCATCCCCAAAGCCCCCATTACCTGCACTGGTTATCTCCTGCTGGGGGCTGTAAGCCCCACATGGAAGCCTTTTAAATTGACATACACTGGCTTCACTAGAAGATGGAGGACAACCAGTTTCTTGTGCAGCCCTGCCTCTCCTGTGTGAGCCTTTAATTGCCTACCAGTCTTATTGAGCTTCTGACCCAGCAGAAAGCAAGGTACAGAGGGAAAAAGCTGTCCTACAAGTATTGCATTAAGTACAACAGGGACTCTAAGATCCTCACTTATCACAGAGCACTGAAGTATAGCTGTTAATTCATCAGGGTTCGGTGGCTGCACATTTGCCCTGATTTCTTCTAATAGAGGCCAGCATGGCTGCATTTCAGGGAGCAATTGACTGAAATCAAATGAGGGATAGTCCATTTTTCCATATCAGATCAAATCCTTGACCATTCTTGCTTAAGAGTGAAGCTGCTCACTGATGCAGACTCTTGATATTTTGTTAAACACCCACAATGCGCCATTTTGCAGCATTCAGACTGGGGCAGACCAGCACAGCAAGGCAGTTCCCTGAAGCATAAGATTTGATTAACCTCGTTAGCTTGCCTTGCAGAGCTGCAAATGTTGTTCGACATCATGAAATTATCCAGCCCTGTTTAAAACCCAACTGTAGTATTTGGCCTGGTGACCTCCCCCAGCAACAAATTCCTCAAGTAAAGTGAGCCACCACTGCCAGGAGCCCACGGGGGCTCCCAGTCCTCATCCCAGCCAGCAGCTGCTTGTACTTCCCCTTCAGGAGTTCAGGGCTTCTTCCATCTCTTCACCTTAGCCCAACTAGGCCAGTCTGACCTCCACTTCAGGCCTCAAAAACCTGAAATAGTCCAGATCAGCTTAAATATTGATACTGCTGCTCATCTGCATCTGTAAAGTTATCTACAGACTCCCAAGCACTTAAAAGTTAAAGACTGATGAATTACAAGTATTATTTAGTCATTTTCTGAAGTTACACAGCATTATTGTGGCTGATGATTAGGAAAAATAGGTTTATATCTGCATGGACATGCAAGGAAATACATTTTATGCATCACTTAAGTCAGCGCACACAACTGCTTTATTACCAGGGTGCCTGGTCCACTGTTTGTATTCATTACCAGCAATCTTCAGGTCTGCCAGTCTAGGTCAAGACCCAAGCAGGTGCTTCAAGAAGCAAAGCAACAGACCTTGTCTGATTGCTGGGAAGTTTCTAACCTAAAGAAAAACACCGGAGGTAGAAAACAGCAGCAATATAGCCACAGGGCTGCAAGAGCTAACACCACTCACAGTGGGATGGCTCCAAATGATGTGGAGGCGTTTCTCCCCATCTTGCTGATTTTTATTCCATCAGCCACCCCACTGGTTTGCATTGGTTGCTCCTTTGGGCCCCTCCAGAGCCTGTCTGTTGCTTACCCTGAGTCACAGCAACAATAAGCATTCAGAGTCCTCCTGTTGGAGGCACACACCTAATCAATTACAGCAACATCATCCTTCTTAATCAAGGTTAATTTCTGCGGGTAACATTTTTCTCTGTTGGAATATTGTCAGATGTTTTTAGATCTCCAATTTTATATAAATTTAGCCTCCAAATTCTCAAGGAGAGAGTTGCTAAGGTAACCAGAGCCAGTCATATTGCTGTATGTTCTCCCCATGGAGCTTCATTAGGGTCAATCAGTTATTTCCAGGGTAATAGAATAGGTGGCTTCCTGAGATAAGGATGCATCTTCCTATGGTGACAGAACATTTTTATTAAGTGTTAACCCCCTCACCCTATTAAAAAGAGGGCACTGACCCTCTTATCTTGGAATCCTTTGCCTCATTTCTCAGGTATTTGGAAGACTAGTTAGCAACTAAGGCCACATCAGAGGAAGTCAGCACACCTGGGGTGTGTCAGCTTTAATAGTAAGGCTGGGAGTGGTATGGGTGAGGATCACATCTGGTAAGGGACCCAAAGCATTGTTATCTGCCAGTAACCAGGCACAAAGCCTGCATCTGAAACTGATCTGACCTGCCTGAATTAAGGGTTTGGTTTTTCTTTTGTGCCAGTGTAGACATGAGTTCAAACTCAGCAGGTAGTCCATACCTGAACAAAGACATACCTGTCTTTCACATCCAAGAACTGTTGCACACTGGTTTATTGGATTTATTAAGAGCTACTTTAGAAGACTACTTGGATCAAACTGCTGGTATCAGCCCAATTCCCAAAGACTTTTTTCTCTTTCCCAGAACCTAGAGATCTTCCTGATTTAAGATAGCTGGAAAACTCTTGAGAAATGTACCTTTCTTGGTCAAAAAGGCCCTGTTTTCCTAACTGGAACTGTATCTCATTGACTATTAAAGCTAGTTTCTGAACACATTTCACATCCACAGTCTTCCAAACTCCCTTTTCTCTGAAGCTTCCAAACCAGCCCTAAGAGAGCCCCGCTGTACCTTCTGCTGGTTCCTTAAAAAGCACGTCTAATGGTTAAGTGAGCCATGCTCCCTGACCTGTGTTTGCAGTCGATGCCTCCAGCATGGACCTGATCTAGCTGTCCACTAGCCAAGCTGTTATCCACTAACAGGAGCAATACTTTTATCTGTGTGCCTCCTTCTAAGCAGGAGTAGCAACAGCATCTGAGCAGGACCTGACTTCACCTTATGTAAAGAATTTCTGATTAGCATTGAGAAAATACATTTGCTACTGATGCATTGACAAATTTTTGAGCAGCTCCCTGTGCATCTCAGTCTTCATATCCAGCAGGGCTGCTCCAAAGTCCTGTGCTCAAAAGCATGAGACACCAGAAACACAAGGGAAACACTTCCCCCTTTCCTCCTCCATTAATCTCTTTGGAAGTTCCTCTGTGATGCAGAACAATATAGTTACACCTCATCGCTCCAGCTCTCCTGAACATCATGTCTATCTTACTAAATAATGGATATAAAACTGCAGCCAGGAAGGACAGCATCTGTCAGCCGATACCATATTTATTGTTTTCCCTTGAAAGAGCATTATTGTAATCCTGTAGCAGCTTCACTTACAGATAAACAGAAGTTTTAAATAAAAGAGGCAGGATCCTTTGTGTTGAAGAAGCAAAGGCAGCTGGGCACTTGTGTATGTTCTGTCATAAGGTTTTTCTTGCTGCTAGCTTTTCTTATCCCATTAGTAAATATATAATTTTGTGAATTTGAATAAGATCCATGACATTATAATCACAATAATGGTTTAAAATGCCTGAAAAAAAGCAGCATTTGCAACACATAGGTATTTAATGACCATCTGAGTAATAATTCAGCTTCCTTCAGCATGAATTCACATTTCATGCAAGCACAGAGATCAATGAAATTCAGTGCAATCACCACACATTTACATCTGTTTTGCATTTTGTTCTTTAAAATAGATATGTAGGGCATGAACATGCATTTGAATATGAAGAGAGCAGTGCTGGGTAACACCTAGGCAAAAAGCAAAATGTTTAATTTTGGAAGTTCTTGGGACATAATGCTCACTTTGTTGGGTTTTCTTCCCCTTCTAACATTATCTCTTGTCTCCTAAAATGAAATCTGCTTGAGCAGCTTGGAGATCTGAGGAGGAGATTTCATGGGAAAAGACTGAGAAACACCATTACATCAGTCCTCTGCTCATGCAGCAGCACCACAGGTCTGGCCCTGCAGGAGGATCAGTACAAACTGAAACTGTCCTGCAGGTCCCAATCTGCCAGCCCTGCAGCTGATCTTTCTGCTCCTTCTCTCCTGGCACCACAGCCACACTGCCCACAGCTGCAGTTATTTCCTCCAGGCCAGAGCATCCAGTTGCAATGCTTGGTTCAAGCTAACATCCTTCCATCCTTCCTCTCTAAGCAGAGCCAAGGCACTGGGAACATCCCTCTTAGCATGGTTTAGGGAAGACACTGTTCCATCAAATTACATCACTAAGCTTTCCACTTGCCACCATTCTGCCCCAAAATGTGAGACAGGGCTGGTGAGATGTGGATGTAAGCTAACATCCATTTATTTCATCTTCCCAGGGGAGAAAAGTAAAGAAAGCTGGAGGCATCTTCCTCACCATCACCCATACTAATGAGCATTTAGCATTCAAAGCTTAACTGGTATCTCAGCTGAAGCTACACAGAGCTCAACTCAAATAGAAAGGCCCTGCAAGCTGCAGGGAAGATGCTCAGAGCCCAGGCTCCAGCGGAGTATCTCTCCATTAGTAATCATTAAGCACTGAAGGAGGAAAATTAGAAACAGAACCTGTTCTGCTTTAGTCATCTTTGTCAAACTCCCTGGTACAATGACTACCCAGGTTTTTCTTCAGCCTTCCACTAATCTCCAGACAAGCATGTAACCCTGCAAACACACAGCCATTGAAATCCTGGGCAGGCTGCAGCTGCTTGTAGAGCCACAGGGAGCAGTTTCAGAACCTGCACTCTCCAGGACTGTCCCCTTAAAGAACATGCAATGGCTTCTCTGCTTTGCAAGTCAGAACTTCTTTCTAACAAAAGAAATAATAAAGCAATAAGGCAGCAAATTAACCCCCTGCGGAAAAACTGTGTTCCTGGGTGTGAACATCTGCCTTAGCTGCTTTGTGGAGCAGCTGAGAGGTACTGTGAGCATCATTAGATTCAAAAGCATTGTGGGGCAAAGCTGCTTGATTTGGGAGCTCCGTGGAGGATGTGAGATCACAGCTGACATTTGAACTGTTGTCAGCCTTTGGTGGAGGAAGACAACTTGCTTCATACCTACGAACACCTCCTATTTCTCTCCTGCTTAGGGCTCAGTTCCCAGAGTCCTGTCTCCCATATTCCCCCCAGGATCTCTCTCTTCAGCTACCCTCAGACACCACACACCTTGGCTAACTGTTGTGAACCTTCTGAAAACAGGATTTCCATGCACCCAGGTCACCCTCCCCTGCAAACACCTCATCTCCACTTAACTACAGGCTGCCTGCTGCTAGGCTGATCTCTGCAGCTTTTTCATCAGCCATAATGATAGCTGTTCTTCATAAGAAAGGAATATAGAATAGAAGTGCACTAAAAAGTACAAGTTCAATACAAAATACACACTTATTTCTACCCTCAGACCAACCTCTAACAAAGCCTTGGGACAATAGGATGTTCTTTGCAGCTCACAAGTAACAAAGCCCATGATAACGATGCAAATGACATATATTATCTTAGCACCCATCAAAAGTTTTTTCCAGCAGTTGATTCAATACAAAATGAAATCATCTCTAACTGCAGTTATGCTTGTACCAGCTAAATATATGAAAAATCTTGTGGTTTTTGCCATGTGCAGACAGGCTCCCTGATGTGATCCAAAAGCTAAGGTAACAGAATTCACAAAATAAAGGCATAGGAGAAAGCATTTCAGGAAGCTTGCATTCCTTCTTCTTTCTCTCCAATGAAGGGGACTTGTTTATGTTTGTTTCACTTTTCAGATATGGAAGCAGAACAGCATCCCACTTTCTGCAGTGCTACAGATCACAAACAGAGCTGCTTAGGCACTGTTGCTCAGCTGGAGATTATGAACAATTCACTGACTATTTCAGATTTTGAGCATCCTTCATTCCTGCTGGAGCTAACATCATGCTGATAAGCACCCAGAAAGTTTGAAAGCTTATGCAAAACTTGTCCAAATAAGCCATCTAAAAATCCCTTGATCTGCAAACCACAGCAGGAAGACAACAGCTAAATCAGCCTTCCGTATTTTCCAACGCTCGTGTTTCTGGCTGGAATTAGGAAATGCACAGTCACGGAGACTGGTGGAGCTCTTTCTAGTTCCAAAATCCAGGGCCTTTTGGAATAAGTGCCTCCTTAGGCCACCCTCTTGCGGCCAGGGATAGTTTTGCAGCCAGTGTCCTGCTTTCCTCTCTCCACCACACTCCAGAAGCCTGACAGCTTCTTCCACCCCCCGGCTTGGGGAGTTCCTGAACCCACCCTCCTTTGGTCCCTTTGTGGCTTTTCATTTTCTCCTGCTAGGGATTTGTGCTGTAAAATAAGCCTCCTGAGGAGATGCATCACTGCTGGCAAAGCTACATGGGGATAAACCCAATATTTGGGGTTGATTCCTCGGGTGGAAAAAGGCAAGTAGTAAAAGCTTGGAGCAATAAGAACATAACACATACTATGCCCTGAACTCACACTACTCCCATTAACCTGCTCCTTGCCTTGGAAGATGAGCATCTCCCTCAGATCTACCTCACCTTGCAGGAGGGCAGAAGGGCAAGACTGAGCTTCCTGCACTGTCAGAGCCCCTCAGCACTGCAGGGCATTCAGCTGATGAGCCTGAACAAGGCAGTTCAGTGACCTGATCTGACAGGAGGGGGGAGAAAAAAAGAGCACCCTTCCAGGAGATCAGTTTCTTGACCTAATTTGCCCTGAGTAGGTGAAATGAAAGCAGGGGGAGGGCGAAGGTGGGATTTGGAAGGGGAAGGTGATGTGCAGCAGCATGACCCTGGTTGGATGCAATGTTAAATCACAGCCTAAGCCTCTCTTCTTATTTTTCCTGTTTGGGTGACAGAAATGCATACCCACATTGCCACTTCATCAATGCATTAAAAGATTGTTTCCTGGCATCAGGAAATTCCTTCCCTGCATAAGTGCAAGGCAGAAGCTTCTTTGCTCTTCGTTCCTCTGCTACAAAGGTAGCCCCTACCAGGGCCAGGGCCCTACAAGTGGCCAGAACTCCAGAAGAGCTGCCCCACATGGTAATGACAACTACAGTGTTGTAGTTATTCAGATCTACTCCAGCTCCCTAGCCTCACCCTGGTCTTTTCTCACCCTCTACTTAAAAGCTTGAAGTCACATTTCCCCCCCAGAAAATAGCAGATCTAGTTTTTCACCTTTTGCTGCACATTGTTTTATACTCAACACACACAACACTTTCAAAATCTCCTTAAACCACACCTGAGGAGCAAAAAGCCTGCTCAGAATTGCATGAACTGTCTCTGCCTCCCTCTTTTTGCTGTCTTTGTGATTTAGGTTCCCTCAGACAACACAAACTTAGCCTCCTGGTTCTGCAGAGATGGATGGATCTGCTTGTACAAGGCACAGATAGTTGCTCAGATAAAATCTTTGTCAATACTTTCTATTGTCAAATCCATCTTGCACACACAAATAAATCCTCTTGCTGCCCTTTCCCTTTGCATTACACTTTGTGTAAAGCACACATTGCTCCGTGCTTAAAAAAACTACTGAAACATGAATTTATAATTCCCAAACTTATCCCTTTAGGGAGGAGAAAATGCCTAAGTTAGCAGAAGGGCTGATGTTTTATACCTCCTTTCTTATCCTCCTGATACAAAGCAGGCCAGCTGAGAGCCTGCAGAGGAGGAACAGAACAACCCCTGCCTCACATTGTCAGGATCCCAACAAACCCAAGTTAAAGCTGCTGAGGGCAGCACTTCTGCAGAGCAGCAGGTCCAGGATTCTCCTGCTCTAGGGGAAGCAGAGGCACTGCACAGCAGCCTAACAGGGTGCTCCACTGAGCAGAGGCAGGTGTTATTTATTGCTCTGGACTCATTAGAAATAATTTGCTGAGCAGAGCTGTGCAGGTTATAATGAAATGCTCATCTGAGTGATTGCAGCTAGCACATTTATAACAGCCACTGGGATGCGACAGAAGCTGCCTAGGAAGGTGCTACGAGGACAACCAGGTCTAGCTCTGATCCAACCAGCTCCATGTGCAATAGCAACATGGGGCAGCTCCTGGCATCTTGTTACAGGTCTGAAATGTGGGCTGTGGTTCAACCAGATGGTCAGTCTGGATTCTAGAGCATCCCTCAAGGAGCTCCTGTTAACATCCCTAAGCAAACACAAAGGTTAAGCTGGATACAGAAGTCTCCCCCCCCTTTACAAGATGCCCAGAAGCTTTCATTGCACCCTTATTCATCTGGGCCTTATTTTCAGGATGAGTAGCAGGGGCCACTTGAACAGGGAATTGATTTGGCACCATTACATACCATCCATTTGGGGCAAACAACACACAGGAGCTTTCTCTGGTCTGCTGGGATCACCCCTCTAAGGGCTGAAAGCTCATTCTTTGGGAACAGGCAGGAGCCACCCAGTATATAAGCAGGTCAAGACTGGATTTGACAGAACACATACAACCTCCTCCATCACAAGGAATACCCAGAACATCCGAGAAAGCAGCCAGCCTGCCCATTATTTGTGAGCCAGCCCCAGGAGAACCATCTCCTCCTGCCTCTGTCCTCAGGGAAGCACCACCTCTTAGCAGGAAAGAAATATTGATGCTGAGAAACACATAAATAACTTTGGCAAAGGTCTTTGTTTTTCCTCTCAAATTAGGTACTTCACATTGCCCTGATTCATTGCTGTGGTGAGACACGTATTCTCATTTTTCTTAATTATTCCTGACACATTATAAAAGCTATGAGGGTTCCCATAAAGAAACCTAAAAAAAGCTTTCTCCCCCTGAAGAAAATGTAGTAGAAGTTCAGCAGGCCTGTAGGCTTCAGTGTAAGGAAGGCAGAAAAAAAAAAAAAAAAAAAAAAAAAGGGAGTAGAAAAAGGTATTTTTGTGCCTTATAGCCCCAAGTTTCTAATGAAGATATGAGGCCTGACCTCATTTCTCCATAGAACCATGGCACATGGAGAGTATAGGAAAAGCACAGCCCTGACACCAGGTCCTGAATCATCATTGCCACAAGAAAAAAATCAGGTAGCAGTCTGAACAGCTTGATGAGACATCTATCCTGAGGGCATGACAGGCAGGGACGCACAAAAATCACAGAATCACAGAATCACAGAATTTTCTAGGTTGGAAGAGACCTCAAGGTCATCGAGTCCAACCTCCAACCTAACGCTAACAGCCCTCCACTAAACCATATCCCTAAGCTCTACATCTAAACGTCTTTTGAAGACTTCCAAGGATGGTGACTCCACCACTTCCCTGGGCAGCCTGTTCCAATGCCTCACAACCCTTTCAGTGAAGAAGTTCTTCCTAACATCTAGCCTAAAACTCCCCTGGCCTTTTGTCCATCTCAAGCTCTGGGTCCCCAGGACAGAGATCCATTCTCTGCAAGCACTCTGGTCTGCTATCTCACACAGCAGAGCATGCACACCAGCACATCTCCCCAAGGGTTAACACTTACAGGCAGCACACTCACATCACCTGCCCCTTCCAAGGCCTTACATCTAGCAGCTGGTCATCATTTGCTCTGTTAATGCAGCTTCTATGGCTTGTTACTGGTGACAACAGAAGTAGAGTGAAACACGGATTTCACCCTAGCTGTGACCAATGGGTTACCAGAAAGCAATAGCCAGAGAAATTGACTGAGCAATTTCATTAGGGCACACATTAAGCACTGCTTTCGTTCTTTGCAGGAGGAAGGCTACCTTCCAAGGAAGATATCAAAACATAGCAGAGTATATTTAAGAAATAAAATAATTTGGAAATTGGGATAAGGCTTATAATGTGGCAGTCTTTTAATGTTCTCTAGCATTGGTGTAATCCATGACCCACTCCCCTGTCCCCTTTGAGACAGGAAAATTAAGCTGTCCAAATCCCCACCTTGTTACTTCAGTAGAGGGCAGAGGTTTCTGGCCAAACACCATGCTGTTTTTACAACACCAGTACCTATAGTAAGTTCTAGGCAGAGCTGTACACATTTTTCCCCTTTCACAGTATGCAGAGGTCTTTTTTTGACCATGTGCACACACCTCACACAAGAGGAGCCTAGCTAACATACAGGGTGCAAGGCCACAGGGGACCCAAGACTGAGTACAAGGTACTAACCCAATTTAAATCCATGCATTTAGAGCTTTCACTCAGAGCATACTCAGTGGTGGATGCAGCAGCCATCTGCTTCTTTCCTGGAAATGTTGCAGCTTAAACCTCTACATATTAACAAAATCCACTTCTCATTTCTAGTGCTGACAATAACCTGCCCAGAAACAGCAGCACACAAGACACACACACATCCTGGTGAGATGCCCTGCTGCAGGGCAGGTCCCCCCAGCGAGGTTGGTGTTCCCAAGGTGTGCAAGGAGAGAAGTTTCAGCAGGAATTGGAAGAAAGTGATTATTTCTTTCCATAAAACTCCCCAAAAGCTTGTGAAAAGTCAGTTTCTGGTTGTGCTTTTTTAAAGTAAAATTTTTGTCTTATTGGAATTAGTGAGCTGGAGACGCAAAGTTGAAATTTATTTGTCTGATATCTGTCCAGAGCACCTGGGAATCTTCATGCACAGTAAATCCTGAGGATGTGATGAAGTGCCCCAGCTGGATCTCATGCACCTTCAGGAAATGTTGGATGCCATGTATCTAAGGGCAGAGATGGAGTAGTTTTGATCCAGAAATACCAGAATCAGACAATTTCTATATTTCATCTTATTCTTCCCTGAGAAGAAGAGATGAATGAAATGAGTGATATAAAGACATGGTCTTCCTTCAGCGTTTGCTCTGAATATCATGAAACCACTCTCATTTGTGAAGGTTTCTTGCCTGTAAAAATATTTGCTAAGTCCTAACTCCTGTATGATGTCTACCCCAAGCTGTTTGTTCTGTGTCAGGAAAACACCCAGCCCATTGTCAATACACCAGGACTGCTCGTGGTGCTGCTGCACATCCCCTCGTGAAGATGCAGGGAGGCAGTTTCTGAGACAATGCAGCCCACAGGCGGGAACGCAGATGTCCAGGTGCACATCCCAACAGGTGGGGAGCATTTACACAGGATGCTGAAGACCCAGAAAAGCAACAGCATCCAATTAATTAATTATTTTTAATAACTACAGTAGAGGCTTTCAAACAAAGGAACTTTAAAATGCTGTGTACAGCTGTATGCTAGGGACAATGAAAGAAAACAAGATAAACAAATCTTTGTAAGTTTAATTGTCTCTGAAAAAAAAAGTGATTGTTGGACAAATCTCTCTGTGTGTACACATGCTTTCATTCTTTACCTAGGTCTTCAGGTATTTACATTTTTAGTGGAAGACACTTCACAACCTTGTTTGGATAAGAAAGATTTTGGCCAGACAGCTGGGCAAATACTTCACCTTGGGAAAACTGCCAGCTGATTTGCCCTGCATTTGCACTCTGATAAGAAATAAGTTTTCATGGGCTCACTCACCATCTTAAAAGCCATCTCCAGTCCTGCAGTGCTGCTGCAGAGCTGCTGAGGAGCTGTGGGCCTGAGCACACCACAGGGTTAATGAGAAGCCAGGCTGTAAAAGCAATTGCAGCCCCTGCTAATCCCATCCACTGAACTCTAAGACCGCTCCCAAGCTTTCCCAGCACAGCTTGTTACTGTATGTGCCTTTATATTAAAGCAGAGCTTTTTATCTTCCGACTGAATTTTTTGTAGGACTCTTGAAAATTGTGATGCTCCAAGCTGCTCTGCTCAGATAAAGGCCTGGGGCTGGGCTTCTTGAAAATGCAAGATTTGGGCCCTCAGGCCGTATTCTGCTTCTCTGAAAATGCCCAAAGTGCCCCTAAACTGTGTGTCAAGGGAGGACATCAAATAAAGATTCCAAGCAGGATGCCTTTGATTTTCTCACAATTCAGAGATGGATTTTCTTCTTCTGGGTTCACTCCATGATTTCTGGGGTTACCCTGGACCTCTTTAGCTCCAGGTTCTCTCAGGATGCCCTAAAATCTCCCCAACTTGTGTTTCTCCTGGACATCTCCCATGCCTGTCACCCATGGGAGCCAGTTCAGGGTAGCTGTCCTCTGGCTGTCTTACGATGGTGCAGCTGGAATAACCATGCCGGGGATGCTGCTGGTCAGACCCCATCAGTACCAGAGGCACCGATGGATCCAGGACATTGGTGAGGGAACAAGCCCAGGTACAGAGACCACCACTGCCGAGGCTGTTGACAGTCTCTCCCCATAGCAAGCACTGTGCAGCTAAGAAGTGTGATTTCATTTCTCCCTGTTCTTTCTCTCTGGCACCCCTGTCTGCTTCCCCATGGTGTAAAGCCCAGCTGGAGGTCTCACTGGGGAGGACATCACTTTTGCCTGTCCTGTGACAATGGCAACTGCACGGCTTTTGGAGCCCTGCAGGCTCTACTGCAACACCAGCATCACTTGTGACAGGTCCTCATAAAAATCTGGCAAGAGGATTCATTTCAGACTCCTTTGAAGTTTGACCAAGTGCCTTTACTCTGTATTTCTCTGCAAGTAGTGAAGGTAGGATGACCTATGGTAATATTGTTTTGAAAAGGCAATCCTGTGCTGCTTTCAGTCTCAGGAAGAGGTTTGTCTTCCACACCTCTCTGCACACACAACGGAGCTGGATGCTCAAAACATTTTTTTTTTTCATCCTATTCCTATACCTTCTGATTTTTTCCTAGCCCTGACTGGAAATGATGGCTTTTTTTTTCTCCCCACTAAGTATTTCATTTATTCTAACAAGACATGGATTGCATTTAATTGTTTATCTGAACTGAAGCCGTACGCTGTTCAAATGATTCACGCATTAATATTCAAGGTGAATACCGCTTTCACACATTGCCCTGCGCAGAAGAACAAGGGATGTGCGTGTTATTTTAATGAATCAATAATTACCGCTCATGAAATGCTTTGAAGGTATAAAGCAGTACACCACTGTATACAAGATTATTATTTTAGGCTGTTTCATTTAATTCAGTGAGGAGCACCAGAGTTTCCATGTGAAAGGAAGGTGCATCTGCAGAACACGTGGAGTTTGTTTCTGCTGCCCTACGCAGAGAGCGATGCGCCAGCGCTGCATGGGAAGAGGCAACACGACAGCACACAGCAGTGACTTGCTCCTGGGGAGCATTTCACCAGCTTGGACAGTTTACAGCCTGCGAATGTCTTCATTTGGGCCCATCAGTTTCCCCAAAAAACCTGACTACTTGCTGAGGCACTACACAGGGTAGCTGGGCAGCTGAGCATCCTGCCTCAGCCCCCCTTCCCCTGCCCCTGCTCACTCTGCACACTTGGTGCTGGGTCCCCTCCGTGTCCTGAACAATTCTTCACGAGAAAAAGGCCACAGAGTCAGTGTCGGGAACACGGGGATTGAATGACGAAAGCCCAATTGAACCGACAGGAATTTTGCCTTTCATTGCAGCATGGCCAGGATTTACCCACAAGAAAAGAGGGGAGAGTTTCTCAGATTTCATTCAATTTGGATAAGTACCAACAATTTGTTTGGTTATCCCAGAGCCTTTTATCTGCACTAAATACCCAAAGAAAAGGCCTTTGAGCAGACAGATTGAGAGGGCGTTAAATAAGTTGTTACCCTTTTGCTTATTCTGAGCGCAAGTAGCCAGTTTTCATTGACGGAGGCTTTACAAGGCTGCCTACATTAGATCAAGAAGAAGTAAATTGCATCTGAGACTTTAATGATGGAAATTTAACATGCTGCTTATGGCTTACCCTGGCCGAGCCAGCAGATCGATGCACGACGGTCATGCATTATTTCAGCTGAAGAACTGTTGACAAGTGGTGCTGTCGAGTTGCAGAGGAGGATTCGAGAGACATACCTACACAGATAGCTGCCGGCAAGGAACGTTTTTCCTTTATCAAAACGCACAAAAACCTGATGCAGAGAGGTCTCTGCTGCAGTGAAACTTCACCTCCTGACTTCTCACCTTCAAAAGTCTCTGGTTTTTGCTCAGGACAGACTCCCGTGCAATGCAAACAGTGGTCTGGTTTCAGTGTAATTCTCAGTGCTCGTGCCAGAGAGGTTTAGTAGCAGCCACAAGACTGAATCAATATTTGCAACAATTACATGGAACTTTACCTTCAAGCTTTCTGAGTTCAGCCATCTTTTAAATCTGGCAGAAATAATTCTCCAGCATCTACCCACTGTTTTTTTTGCAGTAGACCTGAACAAACAGCCCTGGCAAGTGGGCCAATGGTCCTGCCACAGCTGCCTGTGCAAATTAGACTCAGGATTTACATGGGTCCACGTCAAAAAAGTAGTAAGTGTTCTGAGAATCGGAAACACCCAGTATCATTTGAGCCTGTACCCTGAGCAGCAAATACTTCAAGGCAGCAAATTTATTGCCCTTAAAAGAACTTATGGTTGATGGTTCATGATTGTTTAACAAGTCTCCTATACGGCAATTCTTTCTCTGGCAGGATATCGATCCAACCTTTCTGCCAGTTCCTGTACCAGTATAGTTACTGCCACAATTACTGCTACAGCAGTAAAATTTCTTGAACAGACGTTCATGCTCTGCAAAGTGGAAATGCAGGGCCGTGTCTGCTCCTTCCTAGCAAGCATCCATCAATCTCTCAGAAAGCAGAGAGCTTTGAACGTTTCTGGAGCTGCAGACTGGATTTTCAGAATTGGATGCTAAGAACAACAACAAAAAACACAGAGCAAGCAGGAATGGAACAGAATTCATTTTTTGGTCTCACGCTAATCACTGTTCACTTCTTCGAGGTAGAGAAATTTCTTCCTTCACCCGCCTGGTGCAGAACAAGCTGTGAGCACTGCGGGTTTCTCCTTTTTCTCTCCGCTTTCTGCCCTCCTGTCCCTGGTAAGTGCTGCACAAGCCCTGCAGGGCAGCTAGAGAAGCCCGTTTTTATGAAGAGATGAAGAGATGTGGCTGCAGAGCAGAGACATTTGGGTGAAGGTCTGCTCTGCCCCCAGGGCCAGGAGCCCTTTGCCCCTTAGCACACAGTGCTGCTGCCACAGACAGATGCATTCCTGTACCCCTCTAGCTGTCAAAGGTATTAAAACGCCCAGTGCCATCTGACTGGGAATGGGAAAGGCAGTGGTGGAAAGACAAGTCACATTAAGCAAGCAGGAAGCAAAGGGGCCAGCTGGTATCTTAAGAGGGTGTCATTTGTAAGGCACAAATGGGTCCGAATGAGCAAAGGGAGCCTGCGACCCTGAGCACCGAAGCACATAGTTCTCTTTAAGCAGTTGAATAATTCCACTAAATTCATCGGCAACAAGATTTTTGACCAATTCTTTTCTGTGCCTAACGTTCCCTGGATAACAAATGGAAGTGATAATATCAGCTTGCCAGTTGTTGAGGCTTACAGGCTAAATGTTTGCAGAGTGCTTTGAGATAGGAACCTAGGAAACAAGCCCAAACGGGACTCCAAGGGAACCAAATCTCGTAGGCACATCCACTGCTTAATATCTTTGATAAATTTAACAAGCTCCATCCCGAAACCTGTTAAGTTTCTCACCCCTAGTATTTTGGCTGGCAAACTATTCCCAAATGTTACCTTCCTGAGGATTAGAAGCAGAGCTGTTAGCATGGGCGACTGATGAAAGAAGAAAAGCCAATTAAAAAAAGATTATCAGATGCATCATGAGCCAAAGGGAGCAAGTGCACTCTGAACAGTCCATTTGCTTCCTGCCTGGTGCTGGGCACAGTCCCCCCATCCTCTGCCACCCTTATATCACTGTTCTCCCTCCCTCGCTATTTCCAGGCATTATCTCCCCTTTGCCTCCTACTGCTCTCTCCAAGCACTGCGACATCCTAAGCCTACTGCCATCTTCTTCCTAACAATTTTGGGATACTGTCACCCTCATCCCCCCTATTCCCACCTGATTTGAACATCAGAAAAACAGTCTCCCACTACACCCCTAAAGCATGGATATTTTCCCCTCCCACTGAGCTCCTGATGCCCCTTTAGCATCCAGCCCCATCCCAGGCTGGGGCCAGGAAGGCCTGTGGCTGTAGAAAAGCCCCTCTAGGTTTGACAAGATAACTTTTTTTCCCTCTTGATGAAAATGAGCTGTATGGAGAAAATGGAGAGAATGATAAAGGGGTCTGTGGGTAGCATGGCTGTACCATCACCGTGGGGCTCCCAAATCCTGCTGGTAGCCATAGGGGCAGGTTGGGGGCTGAGTCAGAGCCAGGAACAGCGAAGGCAGGAAAGAACTAAATCTGCAGTAACAAGCCATTATTTTCATCTCTTTTCAGTCATTATTTCCTAGGATGAGAAATTGCTTTTGTTAAACATTTTCAAATTGAGGCCGCTTCCTGCGCAGCAGTCATGATCTGCCTGTCACTCTCAGCTGACGGCAGGGAGAGGACCTGGTTTTGGATATCATCCATCACTGACAGAGCCACGCTGCCATGTGATGAAGGGCAAGGAAGGGAGGAAAGGGGGGGGGTGGGACCGAGAGGTGCAGAGGGCTGGTAAATAATGTAGAGAAATTTCATTTTCAGTTGCCAGCTCAAAAAACAACCCCAGCTTGCCATGGCCCAAAGCCAATTCCTGTTGAGCGCGATGACTTTGGTAGTTGCTCTGCACTTATTGGACAAGCAACCAAAAAAACAACAACAAAAAGCTGTCTTTGGAAATGATCAGACATTTCTAACAGCAGCTGTCCATCTTGGTCTGCATTTCCCCTTGGAAACAGCTCCCAGTAATTAGCAGGACTCGTGCACCTCTCATGGAAGTAAATAGAAGAAGTTAGATAACCCCAGACCTGCCTCCATCTCTGGGAACATCATCAGGGAGAGCAAAACCCTCACAATATGTTCACAGCGAAAGCAGCAACTGGCACCACCAAGAGCCAGTTTGCTCCCTGGAAAAACGTTGCGAGCATGCCAGTGGGAGCACCGCAGGGTGAGCCAGGAATTACCGCCCCATGGCCACCCCCTTCCAGTGCAGGGCCGGTCAGGGCAGCGAAGCAAAGCCCCCTCCATCCTGAGCTGGCAGTGCTGGAGGCAGTCCCCGTGCATCTGCTCCCCTGCACACACTGCCTTTACTTCTGGCTCCACCTGATGAGCTCCGAGCTGGCAGCCAAGAGCGGCGGCGATGGTGGTGTGGATCATTTCCTAGCCCAACAGCTGCGCTGGCAGTGCCGATTAATGTTTCAGGATAACTAACTTCCTCCTCATCTGTGATTCCTCTGCATCTCTTAGCCCGCTCATGTGGAAATGGCTTAGCGCAGGATTTAAGCGGCGCTCTTCCGCAGACACACTTTGCCGGGTGTTTGTTCGCATTATGGCACATATCCACGTGAAAGAAAAAGCGTGTTTAGGGTAACGGAGCAGAAGGACAGAGAGTCATCATTATTTTTTTAAGCTGCACTGGGGATTCCAAAGAAATCGCTACCCAGCAGTGGCGTTCCTGGTGGTCACCCTCCAGCAGCTGCTCCGCAAATAGGAGGCTTGGCACAGAGATTGGAAGCTGTAGCCACCACCAAAACCTCCCCATCAGCCCTCAAAACCCTTCTAGCTAAAGGGGTGGTGTACAACTTGCTGCATGGAGATCTCCAGGGGATTTTATTCCCACCGAAAGGCAGCTGGTGGTCAAAAGGGAAAGAACAGCCCACGCTGTGATGAGCAACTGGCTTCAGGTTTTAACCTCTCCATCACCATAGAGTCCTGATTTATTTTCTTGCCCAAAGGAAGAAAAAGATCACAGGGCTTGGTGTTTTCCTGCTCATATCAATGAGATGCTTTCTATTAACTTGAATTGTGAAAGATCAAGCTCTCAAACCACTCAGGAATAACCTGTGTGAATCTCAATAAAAGCCTTTCCCATCCTTTTATAAATTGAACTAGCTTGGAACAGTAATACAGAAACTGCATCGTGGAGGAGATGGATGGAAATATATATATATTTTTTTTCACTGCCAGATTGAAACTCTCTGACTCTCATGATATTTCATGTTTTTCTTAGCACTGAAGCTCCTGCAGATGTATGATTAGATAGAAATCTCAGCTACTGGTAAAAAGAAGGAGTATGTTTGCAGCCTTCAGGATTGCATAGGAAAGCTTGAATTCAATGTTAGGGCTTAGGAAGCAGAAGGTGCATTAAAAATAAGTTGAAATATCATGTGTTCTTGGAGGCTGACTCACGCTTTGAGGACTGCAAATTCTGGAAATGGTTAATTAGTACAAACACTTGAGACATTCTCAGCTTGAACATCTTCTGTGCCAGGATCACAAAGGGCCAGGATTTAATCTACGCATACAACAGCAATGGGAATTACACACCCTGTTGTATTTTAATATCCATCAAGAATTACGTTGGCATATTTAGATCCCTCCACAGCTCTGCACCACAATGGGGTTTACTCTTCTTTAAAACAAGCTAATCACTACCTGTGGAAAGCACAGCAGGTTTTAGCATAATTCATTAATATATTACATTTTATATGTAAAAATATGTATTAATGAATCTCTCCTGCACCAGAATGTACCTCTTCAGCAGAGGATTGTCCAGCTCATATTGAAAAGTGATGGTTAAAAATGCAAAGATGTAAACTAGCTCTTATTTTCATTTTCTTATGGGAGGTCACATATTCTGTGTGAATAATTAAGGATTTGCTAATCCAAGGGTCTCAGATAATAGGCTGAGTAACTATTAAGACTTAACTGACTTAAGTTTATTGAAGGAAATAGGAAACACAAAACCAGTTCTTGACATTTCATTCTGGAGCTACCCTTACAAAACATGAGTCCTGTCATCTATTTGCCTTGTCCTTGATAAATATACACACAAAAAGGGAAGATTTTACAGCAGAAAAATATCAATAATGTCTTGAGGGAGTCAGGCAAAATTGGTTTGTCTATTTACAAATCAATACAAAAAAATCCTCCATAAACCCAGTACTTATTTGACTTTGATGCCTGAGCATTACTGCGGGTCTAAAAGGTTGTTCTGCGTAACGTGTAATTGTGCAGAGCAGTGAAGCTAGTGCTCTGCATTGTATTTCAGCTTCTGTCCCCGTATGCCTGTGTCAGTATTGCCCCACACTGGTGTGCTTGATCTTGGTTCAGGGACCTCTTGAGGTCTCCCTTGCCTGCCCGAATGCTCCTGGCATTTAGCATCCCTGCCCTAATAAGTCTGGGAATAAGTGGGAAAGGCTCTGTAAACTCATCTGGGACAAGAGAAGGGAGCTCAGGACTTGTCCGCTGAAACCCAGGAAAAATGCTCTCTGCAAATATCCTCCTGGGATGCTGGGATCTGTCCCTGGGAAAGGGGATGGTTTTATATCTGGGTAAGACTTTAACTGGGGAAAAGGAAAGCCCAGACAGCCCAAGGGCATTTCTTGTGCAGTTACCAGGAATCTGAAATGTTGCCCAGAAAAGGCACGAGGCAGGATGCAGAGGGAGAAATGATACCTTTCATTAAATTAGCTGAGCAGACCGGTTGCAGTACAACAGAGGAACAGAGAAAAGACAGCTGGCTCCCAGGCACACCGGCCCTTCTGCGGGTCTGACACAAGGACAGCAGGCCTGACAAGCACTGCTGCTGCCTTCAAGCACAGCACAGGCCCCAGGCACCAGCCTGAGAACTACAATTATGAAAATATTGCCCTTAACGGTGTGCAAACATCTCTTGTAGGAAAAGGGATTGAACAACCTAAGAAGTCAGCAAGAGAAAACCTGACTGGGATGAA